>NC_140191.1:1657298-2359798 GCF_965226575.1 Pagrus pagrus
CACGACGGATCGTGCTCAGAGGCTGTGACGGACCGGTGCACTTAAGCTTCTCCTCGCACACACAACCACACACACAACCATCCACACACACACACTCCGGTGTCGTAATGAAGGTCCTCCACGTCTCCACAGATGGTGTTTGTCTCCTAAAGTCTCCTTGGTGCCGGTAAACAGGGAGCAGGCCGGACCCTGACAGACCCGCCTCTGGGCTCAGAACATGCATCTGTATGTGTGTGTGTGTGCGTGTGCGTGTGTTTACCATGTTCGCGTGTGTGTCGGTATTCACTAGAAAGAAGAGGAGAGACTGAGCGAGGAAAGGAAAGGAAAGGAGGAGAGGAGGCAAAGGAGGGAGGATGAAAGGGTTCAAGAGACGAGTGGAGAAAATTCAGAAGTGAAGGAAGCGAGGAGACGAGGGACCAGAGGTGTGAGAGAAGCTGCTGAGGAAAGGAGGAGAGGAGATGGAGGAGATGGAGGAGAGGAGATGTTGGAGAGGAGATGGAGGAGATGGAGGAGAGGAGGTGGAGGAGAGGAGATGGAGGAGAGGAGATGGAGGAGAGGAGATGTTGGAGAGGAGATGGAGGAGAGGAGATGGAGGTGTGTCCTGTCTGAGTGAAGGACTGATCATCAGTATTTAAACCATTTTAACCCTTTCTGATAGAAGAAGTTCAACTTGGCTGAACTTTGATCAAAAACAAGCCGTCATGGCTGTAACAGACCTTGACGGGGACGAAGAGCCACAGAATCCAAAATGGAGGAACCTATAGAAGCTTATGAAGAACAGCAGGGATGAGGTGTTTCTGTAGGCTAACCAGCGAGTTAGCGTCGCCCCAGTCGCCTCCACAAAACACTGATGGGATTAATTTTATTTCAGATTATTGCAGAAAATAATCTCTGTGGGAAATTCTCTTAATCTTCACAGATGAACAACAAGAAGCATGAATACAATCACCAGAGGTAAAAAGCTAACGCTAACGTTAGGCTAAAAGCAGCACCAACCTCTGTAGCCTGACTAGTGCTAGTTAGCTGCTAGCTAGCCGGCTACATGAGTTAACCGACTGGCCGTGGACTAAAAGAGACCAGAGAGAAGGACAAACACTCGAGTATCGAAGGGTTTCAACCTCCCACAAGTGTGTGAGTGTGTGCGATGTGTGTGTGTGTGTCTGTGTGTGTGTGTGTGTGTGTGTGTGTGTGTGTGTGTGTGTGTGTGTTTGAGAGAGAGAGAGCGTGGAGGTGTGGGGCAGAGCAAGGCATCTAATGAGCCCCTCTGTGAGCGAGACGCCTGTTTTCCACCCAAATATTTTATATCTGCTGCTGCTGTCCACACAGGGTCATCCCTGTGTGTGTGTGTGTGTGTGTGTGTGTGTGTGTGTGCGCGCCTCCACTGCCAATCAGACGTGTGTTTTTCTGCATGGAAATCTGCTCCAATATCATTCAAAAAGTTTCTTTTCACAATAAGAGCTCCGCTGTCACCGAGTGACGGACAGCTCCACATCTGCAGGTCTGTGGTGTCCTTGACTCAAATATATGAGATTTCTAAAGGATCTCATGTGACTAGAATGACTTGGTGTGTGTTGACTCATGTCAGCCATGTTGCTGTGATGACAGGCTGTAAATAAACTGTCATCTCACCACCGACATGTGACTTAAATATTCAGATTTCTGTTGGCAGGGCTAATTCTGTTGATGTTTTCTTTTAAAGGGGATTAAAAGATTTGTGTGTGTCTGATCATATCCTCTTAAAACCTGCTAAAAAGGGGCAGATTTTTATTTTATTATTTTCTCTTTAATTAACTGACGAATCCATCTTTGTTTAAATTCATTATTTATGTTACAAAATGGCAAATATTGTGAGAAATCAGAAAAACGTGCTGTCAAACTCATCCTGAGATTCAATCTGTCAATCAGCTCTACTTCTGTTTTCACCTCCAGCCGATCATTTAACCCAACACATACTGACCTGATCTCCACTTCCTCCCTGCAGGTGCCAACGCCAAGCTGCGCTACCAGATCACCTTGGGGAACACCATGGGCACGTTCGACGTGGAGCCCGAGGTGGGCACCATCTTCGTGGCTCAGCCGCTGGACTACGAGATGGAGCAGCGCTACGAGCTCCGGCTGGTCGCCTCCGACGGCAAGTGGGAGAACGAGACGCTGGTGGTGGTTCAGGTGGTCAATCGCAACGACGAGGCGCCCGTCTTCAGCCAGACCGAGTACCACGCCGCCGTGACGGAGGAGCTCACACAGCTGCCCGTTTTCATCCTGGAGGTCAGTTTTCATTCATCACGACTTTGACCGACTACGTCACAAACCAAACAAGTTCAGAAGCTGCAAACGGTGAAAACACGGATGACTTTACGGCGCTGTGCATTACATGATATATATTTTATATGCATTAAAATTATTATTGAAATAATACATCTTTAATGAGGAACATATCACTGACATTACAGCAGCGATCTACCAGCAGCCTCTCCATTAAGATTGTCATCGAGTGTAAAAGACACAGCAGCTTAGCTTCATTGATTATTCAAATCATCTGACGTGCTGACAGGATCTGATGTTAATGAATTTACACACATCACACACACACACACACACACACACACACACACACACACACACACACACACACACAGACACACAAAACTAATAAATCCTGAGCTCCATCAGAGCTGTCGGAAAGCAGAAGCTAAAAGTCTGGTTCGGTTTCCTCTGGTTGTAACTACAGCTTTTAGTTTTGCTGCTTAAATGTGCCACGATATGTGTAACAGTGACGTTACTGCAAGCATGGAAACATTCAAAATGATTTAAAGCAGAATGTATATCATTAAAGACTCTAAACAAGAGGAAAAAGGCCGTGCCGTCCTTTAAAAAGAAGAACAGGGAGGATCAAACGATGCAGCACTGAAGTCTGCAGAGTGGAGGCAAGAGGACGAGCGAATCAGACGGGAGGCAAATGTCACTAACGGGGAAGGTCTCGCACAAAGTGGAGTAAAATTTGTAAGCGTTCTTCTTCCTCTTCGCAGCTGTTTCATTCATTTTCAGCTGCAAACTAATCGGAGCGGAGGGTTTGAGCGAGCTCAGGGTCGAGTGAAACACATCAGGCGAGGTCGTTTCAGACGCTCACCTCCGCTGCAGGGTCAGTTGCCATGTAGACGACAGATATCCCACAAAGAAAACGAGAAACACCCGTTTGATTTGTATGAAATCCAGAGAAAGAGTTAAAATCGGGAGTGTTGCAGGAATGCCCCTTTAAAGTTCCCCTTTACTTACATGTTATAACTGAATATGTTTATTTGTAACTCTGCCTTAATTTATTAACATTAACTCAACATGAACATTTTGCTGTCAGCACTTTTGAGTGTTGGCACCAAGTCCAGTCTGTACTCTCCTTTTCACCCAGTGCATTCTGGGATATGCTGCAGCCCCTCGGTGACCCTGCATGATGGCTGCGTCGATGGCACATTATTTGTTTTTACCCGTCGAGCTAAAGCACCGATCAGACGTCGGTCCGGTCCAGATGAAGCTGGTTAACACGAGCGAGCAGCACCGTCACCAGCTTGTTGTGAAAATGTCAGTTTATATGAACAAGATGTGAAAATGTCTCAGGTTTAATACAGACAAATCTAACAGTGTTGGTCACGCTTCAGACTTGGAGGTGAAATTAGCCCGGAGCGACACCTCAGCAGAGATCCAGTGTCGACACGCTAACACGTCGCACATGTGTGACATTGTTTAACACAATATGAGCCGGCGGAGGCAGCGACGTTAAACTCAGACCGAGCCTGCTGACAGGAAGGGCCAAGGTTCTGAAAAGTTTCCTGAGAAAGTGAAGAGTCTGCCTCCTCCTCCTCCTCCTCCTGTGACTTTCATCCTCCTTTCGTCACACCTATCTCCGGTAATTCACAGTAATATGCATGTGCCGCCGAGCTAAATCAGATTAAAAAGGTGGAAGTGCGTCGGAGAGGGCAGGAAAGTAATCCCCCGTCAGAGAGGCGTGTGTCACCGAGTCCTCAAGCCGGGCCTGCTTCCCCTCGCCTGCTGGAATTGATTTGATATACGCTCGGTTCCCCTCTAACTCTCTCGATAGTTTTTCCGTGGCGCCGCTGCCGGCCCCTCCCTGAACGCACGCCGCTCTGAGCCCCGTGTATTAATACAATTCAGCAGATAGCGAGCGGAGAGGAAAATCTAATTTGAAATGAATATTTCTTGACTTCACCTGCGCGGCAGCCTCCTCTGCGGCGCCGCGACTGCTCATCTTCAATATTGTCTACCTGCATCACGTTGTCATGGAGCTCAGGGAGCCGAGGGGGAGGAGGGGGGAGGAGGGGGGAGAGAAACTTCAAAGGCTTCGGTAAACAAACCCTCTGGTGAGACGAGAGCAGAAGAAAGGCTAAAAGTCTACTTTCTCCCTGCTTTTGTTGGCGTCTATTAACTTTTAATTGCGCTGTGTGTCGCGGTGACAGATGTGAGAGCCGCTCTCGCCCTCCTCGTGCTCAGAGAGATAGCAGCGAGGCAGGTTAATTAAGCAAACAGGACAAAGCAACACAGAAATGTTTATTCCTGTGTGCGGAGGCAGCCGCCGCAATCAGCTCCCTGCCTCGCGTCCTGTTCGCTGGCTCTGACATTTGTACGTAATGAAAAAGCAATTTAACTGTTTTTGATAAGAAACACCTCAAAAAGCAATAGTTTCCTTTTAAAGAGGAGAAATGTTATTCAGCCGGAGCAGAAAGTCACGCTGCTGTTTGTGAGCGTGTTTCATTACAGCCTTCGTGTAATGACATTTTATTACCAGGAGAACGTGGTGTCGGTGCTCTGTGGCCCATTGTTTTCAGTACCACCAGAATTTAGATGAACCTGTCTGTAATAACGTTTTAAAGATCTTGGCAACTACATACAGCACGTGTGAGTCGATTTACTGTAAGAAGTACCTCAAAGTGTATTGTGCTATTTTATTTTAATTTTAATTTTACCAGGAATATTCTGATTGAGATTAAGAATCTGCTTTACGAGGGAGTCCGGCCACAACAGCAGCATAAACAGTCTTTTCTCAGCAGGGAGCTTTTATCCTTTATTCATTTTTTAACGCCAAACATTACAAACACAGTTCAGCGAATAGGAAGACGCCTCACTTTAAGTTTACAGTCACAGCATCGTTGTTAGAAGGATGAGATTATATTCATGCGAACCATTTCAAGATTAAAATCACATCAGAAAGGTACACGCAACAAACCAACAAGCTAACAAATTAGCAAAACTGTTGTGTCTCACAATGTTAAAGACAATTGTCCGTTTTGAACCGCAACAAGAAGTCGATGGGGTCCATTCTGGGCCGAGAACCATCCTCCATCCAAGTTTCATGGAAATCTGTTCTGTTGTTTTTTGTGTAATTCAACCGACCGACATCCTGTATCTTTAGTTTGTTCCAGCACTGTGGAGGAAAATGATTAAACATGCTCATAAATGTTGATCTTCCATCTTCAGTTTGGACCGGGGACGGTTAGCAGACACTGACCAGATGTTTGTCTCATCTTGGATTTTTTTCTTTTCAGGTGTCAGCCACAGATCCGGACCAGGAGGCCGATCAAACCGCCCTCCGCTACTCCCTCCATGGTCAGGGCGCTGGTGGCGAGTTCACCATCGACGAACGAACCGGAAGGATCTACGCACAACGGCGTCTGGACCGCGAGGAGCGCCCGGCCTGGAGATTCCTCGTCCTCGCCACAGATGAGGGAGGGGCGGGACTCACGGGGTTTGCTGATGTGCTCCTAGAGGTTCAGGATGTCAACGACAACGCGCCCTTCTTCCCGTGCCCGGCGCTGGAAGTTGACGGATGTTTCGTCGGCCAAGTGCCTGAAAATTCACCTGCCGACACCTCCGTCATGGAGATGCGTGCCATGGACCTGGACGACCCCAACGAGGGCAAGAACGCCATGCTGACCTACAGCATCATCAAGAACGTCCGCAATGAGATCAACCTCAACCTGTTCTCCATCAACGCCAGCACAGGGACCATCTACACGGTGCTGCGTTCCCTGGACCGGGAGGTGGAGGACCGGTATCTGGTGGTAGTGGAGGCCAGGGACGGAGGGGGACTGGCGGGAACAGGAACAGCCACCATCATGGTTTCAGACGTCAACGATCACCCACCCGTCTTCACTCAGAGGCTCTACACTACTCAGGTGAGTCCACCAGGTTTATTTCAACGCACCTCCATCACCGTCTCTCACATCATTGCTCATAATAACTCTGCTGTGTCCTCCGGTGTTCAGGTGACGGAGGATCTGGAGGTGAACAGCGAGGTTCTCGTAGTTTCTGCCACAGACGGAGACGAAGGTGAGAACGCTGTGGTGACCTTCAGCATCGTCGGCGGTGACGAGGACAGGAAGTTCTTCGTGGAGACGGACAAAGTGAACCGGCGCGGCGTGATTAAACTTAAAAAGAAGGTCGACTTCGAGAAGCCTCACGAGAGGACTTTCAATCTGACCCTGAAGGCCGAAGACGCCGATTTCTTCAGCCTGGCCTACTGTCTCGTTCAGGTGGAAGACTCCAATGACCACGCCCCCGTATTTTTCCCACAATTCTATGAGTCACCCGCCATGTCTGAGGACGTACCTGTGGGGACAATCGTAGCTCAGGTCACAGCTTCTGATCTGGACTCGGGTCAAAACGGCCGTTTTTCTTACAGCATTTCGAAGGAGTCGGACCCCTACGGTCAGTTTCTGGTGGACCAGTCCGGTTGGGTGGTAGTGGCCGATTCTCTGGACAGGGAGAAAATCTCGCAGCACAGGATCATGGTCCTCGCCACGGACGCCGGGAGTCCACCCCTGACTGGCACTGCCATCGTCATGGTAACCATTCTGGACATCAATGACAATGGCCCAGAGTTCGAGGTCTCCTATAAGCCCGTCGTTTGGGAGAACACGCCGGCGCCCCAGGCTGTCCGAATGAACGAGACCTCCCTCCTGCTCCACGCCACCGACCGGGACACCTCCACCAACGGCGGGCCGTTCTCCATACGGCTCCTCATGCTCACCTCAGACGCCACCAACTTCAATTTGACCGACTTTCGAAACGGCAGCGCGGCCGTTACCGCCCTCCGGACCTTCGACCGCGAGCGACAGAAAGAGTACCACCTCCCGATCCTCATGATTGACAGCGGCTCTCCTCCAATGAGCTCCACCAGCACGCTGACGGTCGTCATTGGTGACAGGAATGACCACCCCCACTCACCAGGTCACAGCAACTTCGTCGTCTACAGTTATGAGGGTAAGTTTTTTGTTTTGTCGCTGCCACAAACAATCCATGTATTGATTCAATGATCAACAATCCAATGCTGCAGCATATTACCATAGTTACCGCTAGCTACACAGCTAACTGAGCTAACTAGCTAACCGCAGCTACAGTTAGCGGACCGGTCTAGGAGCTCTGAGAGATATTAACAGACAGGACAGGACATTATTTCTTTACCTTCTGTTGATAATTTTAGCTTTTTGCAAACTGAAATTCTCACATATTGCACCTTTAAATTGGCGCATCATATCGATCACAGGCTTTGTGATATCAGCAAACATTGCATCGTTGTCCAGAGAATGGATTTAATATAGCATCTCAATGAAACTGGTGATTTACGCGCCTGGTGGCTGATTCATAGAGAAAGAGATTATTTCTTCTCGTCTCCAGCAGACACACATGAGTTCAGTCACTGAGGACGCAGCTCAGGTGAGAAACCGTCACAGGTTGGACCACAGCGCCGGTCGTCCCCTGCTGTGAGGCTGTAGTGGAAACTCATGTCATCACAGCTTGGCTCGGCGTGCCACGGCTAAAGCGGGCCGACCCGGGCCCACGGAGAAACCCTGTTATGTGAAACGAGCCTCAGGCTGCGCTCTGATTTAGCAGCAGATCAAAGTCAACCGCTACGACTACAAATAAAGTCGATGCTGCAACATTTTCCTCCCTCGTGCTTGTACACAGCTGAAGAGCGCTTTTAGATTGGTTTGTGTCGACGTTTCACTATTTCACTTTTATTTTGTGTTTATTTTTTTTTACTTGTTAAAGGAACAGTTCACCTCAAAAATGAAAACTGAGTCATTATTTCTGGAGCTTCACAGTAAAACAGCGTCGCAGTGTTCTGCTAAACAACTGAAGAAGCTGGAGACTTGATTTAAAACGGAAAAACAACCAAAAATAAACATTCAGTGGCTCCGTGCAGCTCAGAGATCACACACTGATTTGAAAAGACGATATTTACGGCCTTTTTTCAAAGCTGAAATATTCACTGCATGCACACACGACGTCAACAACCTTGGCTGCACATCAAGGCTGTTAAAATGTCTCGGTCACGTCGGCGTCGGGGTGCGGAGAGAATGACTGAATCTTCATTTTGGGGTGAACTGTTCCTTTAACCTTCATTTATCCAGGAGCAGGCCGTGCTGAGGTCACTTGCTGTTTTTCCATTTCACACCTGAGAACCGACAACCTCCTACTGTCTGCTGCTCTGCGCACGTTGCCTTGCTCAAGGGCGGCCTGATGTTCGTAGCAGACGGACAAGAGACCATTTGTCATTCATCGTCCCAGTTCAGCAGCTGGTCTCAAACTGGTGTCTTTCTGGTCCCAGACGAGCTCGTCTAACCTCCGTGTCCCTCCCACCGCCTCCTGAGTGCTCTGTACTGGTGCTGTTAAGACTGTGCTCGTCACAGTCGACTGCTCGCAGCCTCCCGCTCCAGCCCACATCACTTATTTAGCATTTCATACCATCTGTCAGCCTCCTGTAATTTTCTGGAAAAACTAAGGTTTTCTGTAATGTATTTTTAGTGGAGTTCCTCTCCGGGGCCTTTTCCACATGAAAGTACATTAACCCGCTAATACGAATCCATCACGTAGCTCAACAACATGCCACGAAGCAAACAATTAACTCCGGCTTAAGTCCCAGGTTTGACGGGCACATAAACAGGAGCCATTTTTAAAAGGCAGCTGATTTCACGGCTAAAGAGATTACAGCGCTGCGTTCGGCTTTTTTGGGAACGGGGGGGAAAAAAACACTGTGGGAGCGACTCTAATGTGTGCACATCTTCCTGCTGTGCTGTCAAACCATGACTGTGCGTGCCAATGAGGCGTCACCCGCCACCTTATCTCCTTAAAGAAGCCTCCGCTCTCTCCCCCTTCACTCTTAATATTTGCCTCGCACCGCCGGGATCCCTCGCACTCACAACTAATTCCTCTCAAAGCCAAATGCATTTTTTGACTTTTTCTTGTGTCTTTTGCTTCCCACCTCCTGACAGGTATTCTCCCGACGACGGTGCTCGGACGAGTTCAATCCCCCGACCTCGATGACTGGAGCGAGAAGGTGTACCGCTTCGAAGGCAAACCGTCCAGGTACTTTGATCTCACGTGGTGAAAAGCTCTGAGATGGCTGAGAGGTGACACGCTAAAGAAAAAAAAAAAGGAAGTGATGGAAGTGAAAAGCCGAGATGGAAAAGTTATAGTTAGGCGTGGAGGCGAAGGGAGGTAGAGGGCTTTGAAGGAGAGCAAGGCCGCGAGGTAATAAGGTAGAGGAGGCAGAGCGGTGGAAGCAGCGATCTGAGAGAGAAAGGTTAAGTGAGAGAGAGTTGTAGAAAGGCTGGTGGGTGCTGAAGACACGTCAGGAGATAATGCAGAGGCAGATGGAGAACAGATGTAAAGGGAGGCAGCGAAGGTGGAGAGGAAGACGAGACTTCAGCTGATTCAGGAAACGCAAGTAGAAATTATTTCCTGCTTGGTTATCGTTCCAGGCAGCCGTCACTTTCAGTTCGTTTCTGTTGCTTCTTGTGATCTGACGTAAAGAAAACGTTGTTAATTTACAACACAAGCTCCAGAAAACTATCAGCCTTCACTCCAAATGACCCAGGTGTGTTTACCTGCTCCAGCTCTGATCGGCTGAGATGGAAACACAACATCCGGGTGAACACGATAATCTTCGCCACCTTTTCCGGTGCGATGTCATGAAACACGTTGAAGCTAACGCCGCTGGCTCGTTGATGGTTTTATATCCACCTCCTGAACGTTGTTTGGTTGGTAACGAGTTTTCATCGATCCTCGCGAACCACCTGATCGGTTCAGTGCGTCAGAAGCTGTCAACAGAGATCAGAAAGAAGGGAGATGTCTCACTCCTCAGCAACTTCCGTCATCAGTTCTGGAAAAACGATGCGTCTAATACAGAATATTATTGATTAAGACTTTTTAAAAAACAAGTTTAACGTCTTCTGGATGGATCGTGATGAGGTTTATGATCTGCTGCTGGCAGAGAGGCAGATTTGTCTTCTAGCAATGAGAAAAGAATCATTCACCAATTTTAAGCTGGTTCATCCACATTTCTAAAAACTCGTGTTCATTTTGGTGAGAAAGTGTTTCAAGGGCCCGGGTCCACAGAAAACCGTTGTCAGGAGCGCTGAGATGAAGCAGTCGCTGTATGCTGATCGTCTCACATCACACTTGTATATTTTGCAAATCGGTCCCGGATTTGTCCTTCAAACTATTTGTGATGTCACAAATCAGATTTCCAGTCAGCACATGCATCATTTTACACACTGAAGCTGAAACATTCAACTGCAGGACCAAGAAGGAAAACGTATCGAGTCAAATTAAAATCAGCAGGTAATTAAATGACGAGAGGAGGTTTAATCCCCGAGGGGAGGAGCACGCCGCCGATGACCGTCCTGCACACTCTGCTGTACGGCACGATGTGAGCAGTTTGGGATAAAAGCATCCAGAGATGGTGGATGTGAAGCAGTTTTTTAGGAGCTAAAGCAGAAAAGATTCCCTTCTTAACGTGTCCCCTCTCATGTGACACGCAGCCAGAGACGATCAGGAAACAGAGGGGAAATAAAAGAGCGACGCAGGAGCTGACAGATTTAAAATAGAGAGGGAGAGACAGTACAAAGGTGCTGCGACAAAGAGGAGAAAAGACAAAACTGGGACAGAGAAACAGGCAGTTTGAAGGAGGAAACAAAGACAGAGAGAAAGAGAATGAAAGGTTAGAGGACGGGGAGAGAACAGGGGATCTGACTCGTCAGGAACAGTGCTATTAATACTTCATAACCAGCGGTATTGAAAATTCCCACTGAAGCACGGCGAGGGCGCGCTCGTTTTGTTTGATGAGGCGAGGCTTCACGCGGGGAGAGCCTGATTGCGCTCGCTGCCACCTTCTCTTCTAACGAGATACCTATGAGAGGCGAGGAGGGGAGGAGGGGGGACGACAAGAGACGACCGAGAACAAAGAAACCGCTGGAGAATTACCACAGATGCTCCTGAAGGCCTCGTCTCTCCAGCCCCGCTGACGGCAATTTGTTCACAGTGTGGATGAGCTTCAGGTCTGCGTGGTATTTACATGTCGAAGTGAGACAAACCGGAGGAAGAAGAGGAGCTGGCTGCTCGCTCAGGTGGAGTGAAGCAGCCCCAGCGGGCCAATAACAACACGACGAGTGTCACATGTAAAGAAGAAGAGATGAGCCGGGTGTGTTTGTTGATCTGCACATTATCTCTTCATGTGTTTGCTGTTAGTGAGCGTCTGTGTTTGAAGGGTGAGAAATGTGACATAAATCCAGGAGAGCAGCAGCAGGTTTGATCCAGTCGTGGTTAATTAATCAGAGCTGTGAAGGTCGGCGCGGTGTAAAGAGGTTAAACAGTTACATGAGCCCGATGGCACATATTCAGCACCAGGTCTTGGACCCGGGCCACAGCGCCTGGGATCTGGGATCCAACCCTCCGGTGCAGCAGAGCGGAGAGCGCCAAAGATTCCCAGATCAAGAACGTGGATGCGTGTTGAACCGGAAAACCTCCGTCGGGTCGGTTTGATCTGAGGAGTCCCACCAGAGGACGACTGTACTCAGACTGCAGATCGAACAGAAAAATAGATGAATGAAAGATTTGATTTATTCCACTCAGGCGGGACGATCTGCTGCTTATGAAACACTTCCCACCAGTTGACCCTTTCATTTCCCCTTTAAAGGAACAGTTCACCCAAGAATTAAAATTCAACTACGACTAAATCCTGCTCACCGTCACGCTGATGGAAAGTCGGCTGAAGTTTTATATAGTCCACAAAACATTTCAGGTGTTCTCCTAAACAACTGCAGGAGCTGGAGCAAAATGAAAACAGCTTAAAATGGCTCCATACAGCTCGAAGTGAGTGAGCGAAGTCTGGAGGCCCCGACATCACGAATTGATTTGAAAAGACGTTATCGACTCACAGACACACGGTCGAGCTCGTGCACCAACTTCAGACGCTTTTATCTTCACAGCTACAGAGAAGATTTCCTCTTTTAAAGGATGTAAATAACATCTGAGGTCAGGTCGTGATCTCTGTGATCACAGCAGACGAGCTGCATGGAGACATCTGATGTTTACATCATCTCCAGGAGACGATGGCTGAGCCTGACTTTATATCATCAGGAGGAGACGATGGCTGAATCTTCATTCAGGGTGAACTGCTCCTTTAATTTAACCTTCTTTCACATGATTTTTTAAGTAACTGCTTCAAAAACCCTTTGTAACCCGCTAGACAACCAAAGCCCCGGCCTCCGTCCCTCCTCACCATCTTCACTGAAGCTGTGCCATCAGAGCCGCGACTCAAAGAGGCCGCTCGTTAATTATCTCTAACGTTAAGCCTTGATATCATTTAAACAAGAGAGTTATATAAAAGATGTCATGAAGAGGTGAATTAGCTTTAGAGACCAAAACCAGCCTGTGAACCAGCCTGTAAACCAGCCTGTAAACCAGCCTGTAAACCAGCCTGTGAACCAGCCTGTGAACATGGCCTCACCTCTCAGAGCCGGGTCAGGACCAAAGCACAGACAACATGACACCTGGAGAAAACTGTGAGTCTGGACCGGTTATGGACATAAACATTTGTCTGTGTCTCTTTCAGGTTGTTCAGTCTGAACCACAGCTCGGGTCAGCTCAGTATCAGGGAGGGGGCTCCGCCGGGCTCGTACCGCCTGCAGGTGCGCGTGTCGGACCGCACCTGGCCCGACGTCACCTCCACAGCTCAGGTGGAGGTCAGGGAGCTGAAGCAGGACGCTCTGCAGAACGCCGCCTCCGTGCGCATCACCAGTGAGTCCACGATGACGATGAGCATCACAATACACTTCTTATGCAACCTGATACAGGAGCTGTCATTACTGTCGACACGTGCACGCCCCTGTGGTTGCCGTGGTAACTGTAATGTAAGGCGGGGGGGGTGCTGCACATCCCAGAGTGCCGCCGGGTCATGGGTTTGAGTGCTGTCAGTTCCCTCAGGCTCCATCAGCACCAACAGACAGAGAGGCATGATGGGAAAAAAAACTCCTCATTCTTCTCCTCCTGTTTCCTCTCGTCTCCTCCTGTCTCCTCCTGTCTCCTCTCGTCTCCTCTCTTCTCCCCCTGTCTCCTCCTGTCTCCTCCTGTGTCCTCTCATCTCCTCCTGTCTCCTCTCGTCTCCTCTCGTCTCCTCTCGTCTCCTCCTGTCTCCTCCTGTGTCCTCCTGTGTCCTCTCGTCTCCTCTCGTCTCCTCGTCTGTCTTCCTCTTCAGTTTTCTCTCTGATCTTTGTATTATTTCATTTATCTTGTGGTCTCTGACGTCTCTGCCGGCCTCGTGCTTCTTCACGCTGCTGATATGAAAGTAGTTTACCTGACATCATTTCTCGTCTTCCAGATCTGACGGTGGAGCAGTTTTTTAACGGTAACGGAGGCGAGGAGAGTCGGTTCTCCCGTCTGGGTCGAATGTTGGCCGAGCTCCTGCAGACTTTGCCGGAAAATGTCCAGATCTTCTCCGCGGGCGACGCCGGCCAGCGGGGGGAGAAGGCGCTGGACGTGTGGTTCGCTGCTCACGGCTCGCCGTACTACAAGGCCGAGAAGCTGCTCGGCTACGTGGCAGCAAACAAAGCCAAGGTGAGGAGACAGCGAGGGAAGAAAGAGGTCTGCAGATGCTTCAGATGGAGTTATAGAAACCATGTTTCTCAACGTGTGCTGCAGGGTGTCTCTGCAGGGTTTCCACAGGCAGCAGTCACTGACGTTTATTGATCTTTAAAACCGCTTCAAGATCGTTTTTACCCAAATTTAAGAGACATTTGTGGACAAATTGTCTTTTTCTAATTCAAGCATTAGCAGAGTATTGTATAAAGGTACGTGGCGTTTATATGGTTGCATGTATCTGGTCGTTAGAGTGAGCGAGGTCGAACGAGCAGCGGAGGTGTGAAGTGTGACAGCAGAGCGAGAGGATTCATATTGACTCCGCACACAGCGAAGGTTAATGATACTTTAATTACACATCAATTAAACATCATATTCACACGTGCAGACACTTAACACACACTTAACGCTCCGGCTCACCCGCATACGGACGCACACGCACTCGGAGAGGTCGAACACTGAGGTCACGCGGTGAAGCTGACACGCGGCGGCTGCTCGTACGTTACGGACGCACACGCGTAAACGTGTTCATGAATATTTCAGATCCATTAAAAGCACGAGAGCAGCTGCTGACCTGAGGTCAGTGCTGTGAGCGGCAGAGAGGTGAGACAGCTAGTGAACCATGTAAACACTCATGTTCAACACACACACACACACACACTCTGTTTTATTATATTGGATTACAGTTAGTGATGCATTAATGTGTTCATCGTTTTAATGTTACAGCTGGTGAAGGAGTGAGTTAGGCTGCCTTAAGTACTTAAAAAGTACTTAAAAAGAGTAAATGTACCTTTTTATTAATAAGACTACAAAAAACATAATGAAACTACAACAGGAAGAGAATAAAAAGAAGCGAACAAGCACAAATAAAACTAAAACTAAAATAAAGAGACGTAAAAAAAGGAGGAGAGAAGAATAAATGTTGGAATTAATAAAATACTGACGAGCCTTTTTTAATCTTAATATACTTTACTTTCACCAGATTTAGTCCTTTAACCAATTCTCTTGATTTGCAACAGTGATGGAATGTAACTAAGTACATTTACTCGAGAACTGTATCACATTTTTTAAGATACTTGTACTTGTACTTGAGTATTTTCCATTTTCTGCTACTTTAAGTCTTAAATTTCCACTTCTCTACATTTTGGAGGCAAATATTGTACTTTTCACTCCACTACATGTATTTTTGCTAACTTTAGTTACTAGTTACTTTACAGATTACATTACAGAGCACATTTTTAAATTATTAATTAATTATATTTTATCACTAGATGTGATAATAGGTATTTTTCTACTTAACTATCAAAATATCAGACACTTAAAGACTTTTATGAAAGTGACCAGTGTGTCAGATCATCATGTCCGCTGTCACTCATCAGCTCGTCCTCTTTGCCTGAAAGCTGAACTGAAACTCGTCTGGTTAATGTGCATCAATTCATCTGAAATCAAGTCTCCACAGATTATTCAGATGAAAACATTTATATCCTTTTGTGTGCAAAACGCTCAAAATCAGCAAAAACCGTCGCGATAATTGTAGCCAGACGGTCACAAAGGTCGGATTTTGAATCCGTCACACGTCCTGTCAGAGCGTCAGGGCGGGTTCAGAGCGACACATCGTTATTTCTCTCTTATTAAGAACAATCGGAGGTATTAAGTATAAATGTCAGCACAAAGCACAGACTGTCATTAAAAATAACTCGGACGTCAAGTGCTGCAGAAGAAAGGTGCGTCTTTAATTATCTCAGGTTAAAAAGGAGAAAGCATCGTTAGCTGATTTAGAGCGAGAAAGTCAGATAAACACAGTCGGTGAGTGACTGTGGATGAGAGTCGGCCAAAGAACTGAACACACAGTTGGAGCGAGACAGGAAACCCTGAGGGACTCTGATGAAAACCTCTCACCCAGAAAGACACAACGAGAGAGAAGAGTCGAGGTGACGAGCAGGGAAACGGCTGAATTTGGCGACAGAGAGCGAGTTACAGCGAAACCTTAACAGGCGGAGAGATGACAGAGAAACACCAAAGTGCATAAATAACATTAAGGAGTAAATCCAGGTGTAACTGCTGCAGGTAGACACGAGATCAAAGAGCTGCTGTCGTCCTCTAATGTGTTCAAACACAGTTCACCACTTCAGTGTGCAGCTGCAGTCTGGTGTCGGCTCGTTTACGTCTCCAGAGAATAAGTTTTACTTGTTCTATCATGTCGATTAGTTTCCTTCTAGTTATCTTATATTTCTTTTAGTTTAATCTGTTAGCTCAGTGAGGCTAGCATGTTACTTTTAGTTTAATCATAGTTTTATAGTCAGTTATTCTCAGTTTTTTTGCGTGTTTTCTTTCCAGTTAGGCCTTTCTACAGTTCCATGCTAGTTTTAGTTAGCTTAGCTTATCTTATTTCTACTTTCTGTTAGCTTGTTATGTTCATTTTTGTGTCGTGTTTCAATTACTTACATCCTAGTTTCAGTTAGTTGTATTTATTTGGGTTAATGCTAATTTTAGTTTTGGTTACCGTCATGCTAGTTTTAGTGCTAGGTTTAGATTTCTTAGCTTCCTGCTAGTTGTAGTTTCATGCTATCTGTAGTTTAAGTTACTGGTGCTAGTTTAAGTTTCATGTTAGGTTTGTTTTGGTTTCAGTCGGCTTCTTTCTAACTTTAGTTTAATACTTTACGTTTGAGTTTGAGTTTCAAGCTAGCTTTAATTTTTGGTTAGCCGCCTGGTGGTTTAATGCTAGCTTTAGTTCCAGTCAGAAAACAGAAACATTGTCTCTTATGTTTTGCTTCATAACAAATCCTGAATGTGTTCGGCCTTATTTGCAGCTGGAGGCCATGTTGGGCGTGTCCGTCTCTCAGGTGGGTGTTGACGACTGTCCCTACACCGACTGCAGTCAGTCTGGAGGCTGCAGCAACGACGTTTCGTTCAGCCAGGCCCCGGTGGCTCTCAGCACCGGAAACATCTCTCTGGTGTCGCTGTCGGCCTCATCGACAGCTCGATGTGGCTGCCGGGCCCGAGAGGCGATCCACCTGCCCTGCTCCGCCTACCCCACCAACCCCTGCCTCAACGGGGGCACCTGCCAGGACGGACCCCTGGGATACAGGTGGGTACTGGTCCAGTCTAAGGAAACTTCTGTAACTGATCAGCTCCAAATAAACCAGTCAAACATGTTGGAGATTCAATAAGAGAGAGGGAGTTTTCAGCCGTGTGTGCAGTAGTTGACTTTGAATTGTCAAATCATTTTAATGGTTTGAATATCGACTGCAACATCTCAGCTGCCGAATCTGAAAAGATCCTCTACAGTTACTTTTAATTAAGCGAGTGTTCGTCAAGGTTTCTGTCTCTGCTCGTGTCTGTTGGTGTCTCTCAGGTCTTTTTAATTCATGTTGGCTTGTCTGGAAAGAAAACTTAGACAGGATTATATGTATTTTACATCCTTAGAAGCTGGTACTAATAGAAATAAACTGAAATAAATCCAGTATGTAAGTCAGCAGGACTGTCATTCTGTAGAGATGTTGGTAATATTATGAAGTTTCTCTTCCCGTCTCTCAGATGTAAGTGTCCACCCATGTTCGACGGACCTGAGTGCCAGCAGACCAAACACAGCTTCGGCGGCCAGGGCTACGCCTGGTTCCCTCCCATCATGCCTTGCTTCCAGAGCCACATCTCCCTGGAGTTCCTGGCTGAGTCAGCAAACGGCCTGCTGCTCTACAACGGGCCGCTCGGCCCGGCCCATTCTGGGGAGCAGGAGGACTTCATCGCCGTCGGTGAGTTCACTGCTGAGCTCCGACTTCCGGCTCGAGTTTCAAACTGATCAATAAATCAACAAACATCATGTTCAGACCTTCAAAATACTGAATAACATCAACAGTTAATCAAAGAACAGAAACTTTGTTTAAGAGCTAAAAACAGAGACGACGTTCTACGTTTGGACCAGAATGCATCGCAACTACAACAAAATTGTTGTTTTCAAATAAGAGACGATATAAAGACAGTCAGGGCAACTTCAATGAGAACCTGAACCTCTCAATCTGGGTCCGGGTAGAAACCCTCTGCATCACGTACAGCAGCCTACATCTGTGTGTCATTTATCTATCTGCTCTCAGGTCTCATTAATAACAACACTTTCACTGACGTTAGGTTAGACTGGGTTTATCTGTTGGGTCGATTTGCTTTATAACAGAGGTCGGATGATGAAATAAACTACGAGTTGCCAACCAGGACGTAACTGTTGTTGTTCGCACAACGTCACTG
Source organism: Pagrus pagrus (assembly GCF_965226575.1). NCBI lineage: Eukaryota > Metazoa > Chordata > Actinopteri > Spariformes > Sparidae > Pagrus > Pagrus pagrus. Next base: position 1,675,464 of record NC_140191.1, read on the forward strand.
TGATTCAGTCTATAATAATTTTAAATCAACCTCTGTTGACCTTTTACCCGACAGTGGAAGTGACCGGAAGACAATTAAAACGGGTCTATAAAGACCAGAGGATGATTGGACCGAATCCAACACCAACACTGGCAGCAGCGTAATGAGACCAGAGACGAGCAGAACTGATTATTGGATCAGGGACAAACAGCAATAGAACGGGAACTTCTGGTCTGGTTACATGGACATTATCTCTTCAGTCTGACTGAGATCATTTCCTACTTAACTGTTTATACGGTCTCTAAAAAGTGATCTGATAAGATGTTTACATGCTCCACCTGTTTGATCAATTTTCAAGATGGACTCCGGCTTCTCTCATGTTTTCACACAGCTGTTGAAACCATCAGTGTGTTCAACAATCTTTAAGATCTCCAACAAAGAAGTTTTATGCTACCGCCATGTTTAAAGCAACGTCAACTAATGTTCCCCCCACGTGGGACAAACATGCATGGAAAGAATATGATCCCAACCAAAGACCAGCCCTACTAATCTGATCGGATCAGTCTCTTCTGATTAAGGTGGTTAAATGAGCCATTTTTATTCTGATTATGAGCGATATTATGCTGTTTTTCCATCACTTCTGCCGGCCCGGCTCTACGACGACTGGGCTACCTGCTTAAAGGTGTTTCTTAAACTAATGACACACTTGGTGCCGTAAAGCTGGTGATGGAAAAGCAAATCGGCGCAGCTCGGTTTGACTTGGCGCAACCAGAAAAACGTCATAGGTGTCCGTGTAAATGCAGCTACCGTCCGGCTCGGTACCAAAAGTGTTGGACGAATAACAAAGAAAGACCGAATGAGCAACAACCAATCACAGAAATGATGACGCTTTCATGACACACAGCGTTACATCATCAGCGTACTGGCTGTGGCTCCTCTGCCGCTGTGGAAAACACTGAAATCTCTGAAACGCGGCATCGCTTTGCCGAAAGTTGAAACGGTATTTTGGACTTCTGAGTGCTAACACACATGCTAATCTCACAGAGCTGGTGGGAGCGTCGCTCGTCCTTTTCAACCAACACAAAGAGCGAATCAATCCGGCGCTGTAAAGACACTTTTCTCAGCGGGCCGAGAGCTTCATAAACTCTAATGTCAGCTCCCGGCGGTCCTGGTGTGGTGTTAACGGATTAGCCTGCAGATGGCCTTTCAAACACGTCTTGCATAATCTCGTGGCATTAACGTTATGTAAGTATCGAACCCGGGTCGATGCTACGTGGGTCCGGGGGCAGCGGAAAATCAAAGATGGCCGCGGCATTGATGACTGTGAGGCTTTTTTCACTTACAAGTTCGATAGCACGGCTGTGAGGTTGATCGGGTCACACACACACACAAACACACACAAACACACACACACACACACATCTGATCTGCACAGCAGCTGAGAGGATATTGAAAGACACACACACACATGCACACGCACACACACACACACACACACACACACACACACACACACACACACACACACACACACTCACGCGCACACACACACACACACACACACACACACACACACACAGAATTGACTGAGTGGATTCCTGCAGCTTACACAGCGATACAGAGAACTGATGTCAGGGAAGGACTTTGGGTCATCTGACATCAGAACCAACACCACCCTCTCAGAAACAAGAACAATCTTCTACATTTTTGATTTGACACGATCGATTCTGAGACATTCGGTGAAGACGCTCCCCTCAGAGGTCCTCTCACTAAAGGTTCTGATCCGATCATGTTCATGTGATGACACCTGAGCTTCGTTCGCTGAATGATACGCTTCCTCCTTCCTACTTCTTCATTTTTGTAACGGTTCCTCTTCCTCCTCCTCCTCCTCCTCCTCTTCCTCCTCCTCCTCTTCCTCCTCCTCCTCCTCCTCCTCCTCCTCCTCCTCTTCCTCCTCCTCCTCCTCCTCCTCTTCCTCCTCCTCCTCTTCCTCCTCCTCCTCCTCCTCCTCCTCCTCTTCCTCCTCCTCCTCCTCCTATTCTCTGAGAGGTTTATCGCGCTGTGAAAACTACTCGTGTGATTTAACTGTGAGCAGGAAAACTAAGACTCTCCTCCTCCTCCCATCCAGAACTGAGGAACGGGGTTCCAGCCCTGAGTATAAACCACGGATCAGGAACGCTGACCCTGCAGCTCCCACCCAAGTCCACCGTCACCGACCGGCGCTGGCATCGCCTCGACATCATCAGTGACGGAAAGGTAGGACAGTTTCCCTTTAAGAACCATCTCTGGTGTAACTTCCTGTCTGGCCACCATCGTTGTTAGACGTCCTCCAAGCGTCTCGTCCCAACATCACATTAACATAAACAACGTAATCTTAACATCCACACAACCTGAATTTCTAACATCAGACGTTGACATTTTGTTGGTGTTCATTAACGAAATCCAACGTTGAATCCAAAGTTTGAAGTTGACGTCCACCTGATTTTCATTTCCAACTGAAGTTAGACATTAAAGTGCCAGCGGGGTAAATAATGAGGAGCGAAGACAGCTGGAAACAGGAAGTGAAGACATCAAAGAAGAAGAACCTTTTTCTGTGAGACGATGATGAACGTCGGTTGTTGACGGTGGCGTTTGTGTCTCGCTCTCTGCGTTCAGGTCGTCCAGCTGGTCCTGGATCAGTGTGCCGGGGTGGCGGTGAACGAGCTGGAGGGAGTCGGCGGAGACACTCGAGAGATGGACGAGTCCGGCTGCAGAGCTGCAGGAGAGACGCCTGGAAACCAGAGGTGAGGACGAGCCTGGAGACAGAGACACGAGGCCCTGAACATACGGATCGTTAATGATGAAGATTAATTATGAAGAGACTTTAATCTGAGAACTCCTCCTCCTCCCCCTCCTCTTCCTCCTCTTCCTCCTCCTCTTCCTCCTCCTCCTCCTCTTCCTCCTCCTCCTCCCACTCCTCTTCCTTCTCCTCCTCCTCCTCCTCCTCCTCCTCTTCCTCCTCCTCTTCCTCCTCTTCCTCCTGCTCTTCCTCCTCCTCCTCCTCCTCCTCCCCCTCCTCTTCCTCCTCCTCCTCCTCTTTCTCCTCCTCAGGTATCTGAACGTCTTCCAGCCTCTTCAGTTGGGAGGAGTGAAGGAAACGTCTCCTCATCGACGTTACCGCAGCTTCACTGGCTGCATCCGCAACCTGGTGGTGGACAGCCAGGTAACACAGCAGTGTGTGTGTGTGTGTGTGTGTGTGTGTGTGTGTGTGTGTGTGTGTGTGTGTGTGTGTGTGTGTGTTTCCATCCCAGAGGTCATTAGCATTTCCTCCGTGTGTGTGTCTTGTTTTTAAATGCAGTATTAATGCCTGTAAGTCTGTATCTGTGTGTGTGTGTGTGTGTGTGTGTGTGTGTGTGTGTGCGCGCGTGTCTGTGCATGCATGTGTCCGTGCGTGTGCCGGGGGGACAGTGGTTGGACAGATGGTGGTGTGAGTCTGGCCGACATCACAGTCTTAGATATAATAAACATGAGAGGAAGCTTCCTGCTCGTCACGCTGAAGCTGCTGAGGCTCATTCAGCTCACCAGCCTCCCAAACATCCCAGAATACTCCCCAAGAAAGACGGCGTCTGCCTGCTCTACCCACAATCCCTTGTGTGTTGGGGTTGCCTCCTTAGCTCAGTAGGTTGGGATCATGTCCTCGCTCTCGACCAGCTTCACCACAGCTGTGACGTTTGTACACGAAGACAGAAAGAACCGGATCTACAAGAAGGAACAAATAATGAGAGTTAGTCAGAGACAGCGTTTCACAAAGTTTATGAAGTTTCTCCAACTCAACAACTCACTAAAATGTGTCATTTTTAAAGGGAGTCTGGTGACTTTGTTTATTCCCTTGTAAAAAGTGTCAGTTCATCATGTTTGAACTCACTGTTTACACTGATTTCACCATTTATACTCAATTTATGAAAGAAGAAACATTTTATTGATCTAAACATGTCACATTTTACAAACACACTAAACAGACAAACACTTCTTTGTCCCCGTGGAGAAAGTCCCCAGACTTCCTTTAAAAATCACGCAATTTAGTGAGTTGTTGAGTTGGAGACACTTTATAAACTTTGTGAAACTCTGTCTCTGACTGATTCTGACTTATTTGTTCCTTCTTGTAAATTCGGCAAACGTTCTACATGAACTTCTTTCTGTCTTTGAGTAGAAACATGGAGTCTGTTTATGTCAGTGACGTACTGGACGTGCGGTCACTCGAGGCCTGATGTTGATACCGGCTCTGATCCGGGCCTCAGGCTGCTGCTGTGTTCAGATGGTCGTCACATTTTCAGAGTGAGAGTCAAAGATATGTTAAAGTCATGACAACACTGTCGCTACGTGACTGACAGTAAAACATGTTGAATGATTCAGACATTATTTTGTTCTTTTTGATTAAATTTAATTAATTTTTAATACATGAGAAGAAAAGAACAGTTAGTGAAACTCCTTCAGTATTTCATATAACGCCAGTGAGAATATCACTTCATTTACATAACAATCAATCAATAAATCAATATCAGTTTGTAGTCATCATCTTCTCCAGACAGAAATTGGCTTCTTGTACCCGGGAAACGTTCCTGCTTCAGAGTCTCTCGTGGACAAACCGGCTGAATGTCTCAGTGTGTTACGATCAGATTTTAGGTGCATTGACACTTTTTCAAAGGTTTCTGTGATCGAACTACAGAGAGCAGAAGATTTTACCTGACGCGTCGTGCTGTGAGGACGGTTCAGAGACAACTGTCCATATTTCCATCGTCTCCTCTGGCGCCACCATCAGGACTACATTTCCACTTCTACACCACGAACATCAAACTGTTAATGATGAGAAATCGTCACGCTCGCTGGAGGACGAACGCTTTCAGTCTCTGGACGTGTCGTTACTGAACCTCTCACGGTGGGAATGTTTAGACAAAAGAAAAATCTGCTTTCACAACATCAGAAGACAGAGGAGAGTAATCCGCCGTGACCGGCTCCTGTAATCAGAGCTGGTTCCTCGATTCCTGCAGAAATCCAAAACACATTTTGGAGTTCATGCGTTAAGGTTGGTTTGACACACCACAAAATGGAGGCGCTGCACGGCTGCCAGCTGGGAACAATGGCCGCGTTCAGACGTTTAGTGCATGTCCAATTCAGACTGAAAGGAGGGAAACTGCAGAATTAAAAAAACCTCCTCTAATCACGTCGGCTGTGAGCGCCGCCTGGATCGCATGACTCGGGGGCAGCAGGCATTTCCTGTCAGCTGCACTCAGGTTGGGAGGAAAGTGATTCACAGTGATGATGATGGTTGAAAACCCCTCCTCCTCGTCCTTCCTCCCCTCAGGTGTACGACCTGGCGTCTCCAGGTGAGAGCGTGGACAGCAGCCCCGGGTGCAGGCTGACAGACGGGGTGTGTGTGACGGCGGCCGGCCCGTCCTGCGGCGTCCAGGCCTCGTGCCTCGCCGACTGGGGCTCCTTCAGCTGCGAGTGTCACCCGGGATCCACCGGACACAAGTGTGACAAGGGTGAGGGACCTTCACAGTGTGTGTGTGTGTGTGTGTGTGTGTGTTACAATACAACATTTTAAAGGAACAGTTCACAGAAAAATGTAAACTCAGTCATTATCTCCTCCTCCATGCTGGTGAAAGTCAGGTGAAGTCTCGTAGTCCACAAAACATTTCTGGACTACGAAACTTCACCCGACTTTCCGTCAGGATGTGCGTGAGGAGATAAATACAACATTTTTATTTTTGAGTGAACTGTTCCTTTAATAAAGATGAGTCAGCGGCAGCCTTTTTAATTCACCCACTTACAGGAAACCCTCGATGTCCACGAAAGATGAATTAACTGAACTGTCCAGCCTGTTGTGGCCTTTATTTTACCCAGAAACCAGAAGATACTTGACTCAGTCCAGATGTTTGTGCCTCATTCTCCTCTTTCAGTTCAATTTGCTCTTCAACTTTTTCAGTCCGTAACTTTGCTGCAACTCAACACAAAAAGTTGTGACTGAGCAAATAATTAATTTCCCTGACAGTCAGTGAAGTGGACCGACGTCCGGACGTGGAGCTGCTGGATGATTTGACATGAAAAGGTTTTAATCCGCGTTATTAAATCTCCCTCCTCGTTCCTCAGCCGTCCCAGAGTTCTCCTTCGACTCGGGCAGCGTCGTCCGTTATCAGCTCAGAGGAGGCGGCAGCTCCCGCCGCACGAACATCCAGCTGCTCCTCCGAACCAGAGCCACCTCGGGCACCCTGCTCTCCGTGACGTCCCGGGAGGCCAACGAGTACATCATCCTGGAGGTCCGTCCGTCGTTCGCTAATCAGGTCAGAATCTTGTTGTCGCAAGGGTGAAGTTCTGATCGGCTGATGTCTTCTTCTCTCTCAGATTATGGAGGGTCACCTCTCTGTTCGGGCCAACCTTGGCGACGGCGCCCACGCCCTGCGGCTCCCCGGCCAGCGGGTGGACATCGGCCAGTGGGTCCTGGTCAGCCTCGGTCGTCAAGACAACCTGTTCACCCTGCAACTGGAGCAGGGCGGCGGCTCGAGGGAGGTCCGGGCCCAACTGGGGAGCCGCAGGGAGATCGTGGTTCACCCGGCCAGCGTGATGGTCGGCAGCGGCCCGAACTCCGGAGACAATGTCGACTTTCAGGGTGAGATCTGGTTCTGGGTTCTCCAGATGTTTCTAAACAGCGTTGCTGCTCGTAATTACATAGACCCAGTGAAGGTCCGTTTAGGCTGATCGAGTCTTGACTCGTCATCTGCTGCCTGATGTACTGAGAGGATTTTCTGGTGTTTACTGGACCTGTGATCTCGCTGACGGATCACAGATCCAGTCCACCTCCGGTACCAGCGCCACCATCCGTCCATATCGTATCTATGGATTCTCAACCAAACAGAACCAGCTGAAGTAAACTAAATGTGTCCTCCTCAGGTTGTCTTCGGGACGTTCGTTTTAACGGTCAGGTCCTGCCTCTGGACGGGCAGAGCCGGGACTTGGTGTCGGTTCTGGAGCGGCGGGGCGTCACCCCCGGGTGCTCGAGCGACGCCTGCAGCAGCCATCCCTGCCGCAGCCCGCTGCGCTGCATCGACCTGTGGAGGAAACACCAGTGCAGGTAAAGACACACACAAGCTGCTCATACCTTTGTACAAAATGTTCTGATTTTATTCTGGTGTCATGAACCCGTCTTCCCTCCGTCCCTCCCCGTCGTCTCCCAGGTGTCCCGGCGGTCAGGTGACAGTGACAGATGACTCGGGTCAGCAGCGCTGTGTGCCGTCGCCCTGTGGATCTACTTCCTGCCGTAACGGCGGCGTCTGCCAGGCGCTGTCGCCCGACAGCTACCGGTGCCGGTGTCAGGAGGGGTTCAGGGGTCAGCGCTGTGAGCTGGGACAGGTCAAAGGTCACCGGCTGGCCGCCCTCAGCCCCAGCTCCATCCTGGCCATCAGCATGTGTCTGCTCGTCTTCTTCGGTGAGAGACAAGAGAATTATTATATATTTTATTTATTTATGAATGAAGTTAAAGCCATGAAACTGTGTTGTTTATTCAGCTTATTATTATAATGATTGGGAGGAAAAACAAACAATAACTTCAGAAAGAAATGAGCAGGAAGAGCCAAAAACAAAATGTAATGAGAAACATTCAACATAAAGACAAACACATGTATGACAGAGCAAAGGAGACAACATAAATAATGAGCTGTAAAAGATAAATAAATAAATAATATATGATGAATAGTGAATAAGAGGCACAGAATAATGATGAGTATAACGTTAAAGTCTCCTTTAATACGCAGAAGGATTCGTAAAACACCATGAAGGTGACAGATTATCAGTCAAATCAATCACCTGTGAACACAAAGTATTCAGTCTAAATACACTGATTGATTAATGAAACACAGGAGAACAGAAAAAAACACAAATACAGGAAGTAAAACATCAAGAAAGCAAAGCGTGACACGTGAGGAGCGACCCTTTCACCGTAAAACAGGAAACAACTCCTCAAATCATGACGTGAGCTCAGCTGCTGAGGTCGATGATTGACGTGAACTCGCCGTCTCCTCCGTCGACCTTTTCGCTCTCGTGTCCCAGCGAGCCGAACAGATCGATGGCTCTTTCCACCAGCATCGACCGTGAAGTTACATAAAGTTTACAGAACAATCGTGTCGGTTTTAAAACATCAATACCTCCATTCATCAATAATAATTAACACCAGTGGTTATTGTTCTTGCTTCCACATGAAGACTTCGTTTCCCATCAGCCCTCTCGCTTCCTGCCGTCAGGACAAATAATGCGAAGCCGCCTGTTGTTTTCCTCTGGATCTGACCTTGTGGCTGACGGAGTGAAGGATGTTGACGGCTGCTTCTCCTCCCACTGACGGGCTCGTTTGTTTTTCACCTGTTAATAATAATTACACTGATGTTCCTAAATGAACGTCGTACTAATTTATTGAGGCTACATGACTCCGCCGAGCAGCTTTAATGAGCTGCTGCTGCAGGAAGGAAATGAAATCTGTCCCCGGTGGTGCACGGACACGTTCACGCAAAGATGATGAAGAGGATATTTATACCTTCCTCTCCTCTCTGGCTGTGTGTGTGTGTGTGTGTGTGTGTGTGTGTGTGTGTGTGTGTGTGTGTGTGTAGCGGTGCTGGTGGCGGTGACGGTGTGGAACCAGAAAGGCAGCCGTAACAAGTTCAGGAAGCGAGGAGTTTACCACATCCCCGCTGAACACGAGAGCTGGGAGGACATCCGAGAAAACATCCTCAACTACAACGAGGAGGGAGGAGGGGAGCAGGACCAGGTACTGACACACACACACACACGCGCACGCACAAACACACACACACACACACACACACACACACACACACACGCTCTACTGCTCTACTTTAAAGACAGGAACGTGCACACAGTCAAAAGCTTCAGTGAGATTCACGACTGAGACTTTTTCTCTGATGCTGTCGACTCGCTTGATGTTTGTGCTTCAGCTGTGGTTGAGAAGCTTCGTACTTAAATAGTTCAGTTATTTTGTCTGTTTTAAGTGTGTTTATCGTTAATATTTCCGACGTCGTTGTGCCGTGAATCAGAGTCTGCACGGGCCGTCTCCTGCCGCGGTGCAGCCGGTGGAAACACGAGCATCGTCTGAAACAGGAGCGCTCAAACCTTTTTCCCTTCGGGGGCCAAAATGAAAACTTAATAGAGACGCATGGGCCAAAAACAGCTGTTGTATTGTTAAGATGCAAAATGGCACAATACAGAAGCCCAGAGAGGAAAGAGAGGACAAAACTGTGTGATCAAGAGTTTCCCTCCTGTGAACAGGTGAAAGTATTAAGTATCACCAGGACTTCATTGACTGAACAACGTGTCCGTATGAAGAATAATAAACAATAATCAGGAATCTTAGGACGGATTTTAACCTCACAAGGAATGAATCATGTTTTAATGAGTTGAGCTGTAACGCTGCACAGAAGACACGGTTCAGCACAACGAGGAAGACGTGACGACAAATCCCAAGTTTCATTTCATTAATTAACAACAGACGTGTTGCAGCTGCAGCTCGTTCCACCTCGTTAAGACAAGAGCGTTTCACTTTTAATCACTTCATGAGTCAGAAAATGATGCAGGCTCCATGTTTTGGTTCTGGTCCAACATCAAATAATCAGAGTCGATACAGAATATGAGACCCGCTGCCTACATTACCCACAATGCAACTTAGCCTCCAGTGACATCACAGAAGATGACGATGTGTGTGTCTGTCTTGCAGAACGGGTACGACATCACGGAGCTGAAGCGTCCGCTGTGCTCCAGTCTGTCTCAGTCCTCGTCCTGCACCACCGCCCCGCTCATCAAGTCCTCCCCCGGCTCCCAGGAGGAGGTGCACCCGTCCGGCTCCTCCTGCAGCTCAGGCGCTCCCTACCTCAGCATCCCGCATCACCACCACCACCATCAGCAGCACGCCACCACCAACGGCTACACCGGCGACACCACCTACGCCAACTACTCCGCCCACGCGGGCAGGGACGTGCAGACGAGCGACGGGGGAGGTTACGCGGACGCGCCGTCCGGGTCGCGCTCCCACGTGGACTTTAAAAGCTACGTGTCGCGAATCATCTGGGAGGCGGACAACGACTGCGAGGCGTTCCCGCCAGACGCGTACCACGTGTGGTGCGTGGAAGGCTCGGGGTCGGCGGCGGGAAGCCTCAGCTCGCTGGGGTCGGCCGCGTCGCGGAGAAACATTAGCCACGGCGAGGAGGAGGAGGATGACGAAGGAGGGTTCGGTTACGACAGGCTGTCGCGATGGGGCCCCAAGTTCCAGGCCCTGAGCGAGATGTACGACCGGCCCCAGCTGGGCCTCACATACAGGGACGCCGTGGCCTACATACAGAGGAGCCACAGCCACGACATGCTGCCTCATCACCACTAGGGGGCACCACACAACCCCACACACACACACACACACACACACACACAGTCAGGACAGGCTGGGAGGGAGAGGGAGCCGTGCTGCGTTCAGGTCCCATCGGACAAACCAAACACAGGAGGGACGAGTCAATACTGAGACCAAGTGTTTCACGTTTAATCACAAATTCAGACAATAACTCGCTTTTGATTACAACCTAACAATGTGTTTGGATGATTGACTTTTACAAAATGGAAGTTGATGAAATTAATTATCCTTTAATTATGAATATGCAACATTTAACACGTGACTCCTCAACAAGACGGGGAGGACGGATGGTCCTGCAGGACACGTTAAAGGGACAAAAGTTCTGTAGAGGAAAATCCAAACTCAGATTACAACATTAATGAGGTCATAATACAAACGTTTACTCCATCAGTGAATAAACAAGCTGCTCTCAGAGGAAAACAAGGTCCCAGAACGCTGTTTGAAGCTAGAAAGGCGGCAGGGTCCGCCACATATACACACAGTAAAAGTCCTTTAAGGTCAGTTTGTTTATTCAGTTTGTTTGTTTCAGACTGCTCCTTTAAGGTCGTTATTTTTAGCTGATGGTGATTCGACAGTGCACATCGCCAAACCAGAATGTCACTCAGTAGAGCGCATACCTCCGCCAAGGCCCAACAGTCCCCTTTAATTCAGACAGAGGCTACTCCAAGATCAAACTCGATGATCTGCATCGCTCTGAAACTGCGTAACTCAGTACCCGAAGTTAACGAGGTCTATTCTGGGCGGAGACACGTCCTCCAGCTGAGTTTGGTGGAAATCTGTTCAGTAGTTTTTGTGTCGTCCTGCTGACAAACAAACAAACAAACAAACAAACAAACAAACCCTGAAAAGACGAAGATCAATACAGAAATTTGATTTCCAAAAAAGAAAAAAGATGTGAAATAACGATGTTAAAACATTGTTGACAGGAGTTTCTTGTCCACAGTAACCAGAAGCTGTCTGAGATGTTTGTTAAGTTTGAATCTTTAATCACATTAAACAGTTTGATCCATTTAAACAGGAGACGCTACAGGTGAAGAGGGTCAAACTGAACCAGCAGAGATCCACATTAAAGCTTTTTAAATTTTCAGGTTGAAATCAACACTTGAGGCTCCGTTTAATCAGATTTACCCTCATTTTCTCCAGAACATAAATGTGATGATTGGATAAAACCAGGTTCAGACTTCTTGTTTCATGCTGCTGACACATTCAGTCAAACAGAAGGAACTTTAGAAAAAATCACATTTCTTGATGTGTTTAGTAATAAAATGCTCTTTAAATGTGTCTGTGAATGATGAATGAAGCTCTCAGTGAACAAACCTTCAGATTATTGAGAGGAAATGAAACGGGAGAGTTCGGTGAATGTTGGAGCTGCTGAAGTGATTTTCAGACGACTTTAAAGATTAAATCAGTGTTCTGATATTAATGTTTAAATATATTTATTCACTCATACTTTAATCAGTGTAAAACATCCAGAGCAGAAATCTAAACGTGTGTTTTGGATGTTTTCTCTCCACCAGTCTGACAGAAGTCATGTTTCACCTGTAGTGTCACCTCAGTCGTTTAGTCCCCGCCCACTCAGCTGTGAAAACCAATCAGCCTCATTAACTGAACACACCTGTGTAGGTGCACCTCATAATGTGATTGGCTGCTGGCCCTGATAAAGGCGGAGCAACCATTCAAACTGTAAGCCTGAATTCAGTCGGTCAGGAGCAGCGAGCAGCCGACGGCAGCCGAGGAAACTGTGAGTGAAACTAAACCACGCTGACGTCAGACGTGATCACAGACAGCAGCTTTACTTTAAGTGCTGATGATGCAGGTTGAGTTTGTAGAGAAACGAGACGATCCAGGTGGAAACTGGTTCAGAGCGTCTTCATCTGAGTGAAACAAACTCAAAACACAAAGTTTTAAAACCTTTTAACCAACAATTATTTTCATTAATCTGCCGGTTAGTTCCTCAGTTGTCTCAAGAAGGTCAGAAATGATCCCACAGACCAAAGTCCAGTCTGAAAATGTCGTATTTTATTCTAAAGAGATTTATTTTCACACAAGAGAAAGAAAAAGAGCAAATCTTTACCACTAAAAAGGATTTTTGCTTGAAATATTCGTCAAATGATTTTTGGGGAAATAACAAAATAGTTGCCGTCTGTTTTCTGTTGATTGATTAATTGATGCCAAAATCTTTGTCTCCCTGTTTGAGTTTGATGAGTTTTCAAGTACAAGAAAGCCTCAAAATCATCTGTGAAAACAACGATTCAAAGAGGTTGAACTCATAATCAGTTTAAATCTTTCCATTTTTAATTTCTTGGCTGTTAATATCAAACATTTAGTTGTGAATCAGTTCTCTGAGGACGTTGTCCCTGTTTACAGTCTCAGTGTCCCTCCGTCGCTCTAACAGTATTTTTCGACTGTGTCTTCATTTTAATACTAGTTTGGCTTCAAATAATGATTATTTTCAGTATCCATTAATAAGTTTCTCAATAAATTGTCTGAAGAACATCAAAAATAAGTGAAGAACTCAGATCCCACAGACCAAAGTCCAGTCTGAAAAGGTCGTATTTTCTTCTAAAGATTTTTATCTTCAAAAAAAACCTGCTGATGATCCGTGAACACCTGATGTGACCTGAACGCAGCAGCTCCGTTTCCCTCGCGTCGTTGGTAAAACAGGCGAGACCTTCCCGGGCCTCGTGGTGTGATCCTGATGTCCCTTCATGTAGAAAAACCAGATGAAGTCCGAGGTCTTGAGTTCTGGTTCAGTGGCTCAAAATCACCAAAGCACAGAGAGCGGCTGCTTTGTACCAGCTGACACAGAAATACGTCAAACATCTTTATTTATTTTGCCGTTACTTCTTCCTTTAATGCGTCTCAGCGTGCTGCGTTTTACTTCAGCTTTGTGGGTCGCTGAGTTTAGACTCTCCGGGTCCGGGGGGACAGAGTTGGTTCTGTTATTCTGGAGGAACATTAGCTTCAGACTGTGTCAGGAGTCTTGTGGGCGACTGTGAGGATTATTGTGGTTCAGTTGTTAACGCCGGCTGCAGAAGGCCTTGATGTGAGTCTCACAAAGAACTCAGATTTCTTCTTTCAGAGCGTTTGAATCTTTTTATCTCCACCGACTGTTTTCATTTTGACCCGACACAAGGACGAACTTTCCTTCTGCAGTCTTCTTTTCTCTCTCGGCCGCCGTCTGTGTTTTTCCACACGCAGCAAACTCAGTAACCAGCGTTTTAGTTCCTCTCTTCTACCCTCCTGTTGCACTAGTGGACGGATCAGAGTCCTCAGACGAGTACGAGCCTCGTGAGCTCAGCAGGTGAAACGACATGTAACATAAGATTTGACAGTTTGTTCTCAGATGAGATTATTTTTTTACTCCCTTGTAGAAACTTCCCTTGTAGAGGCTGTCGGTCGTGAACTGTGTCAACGTGCTGGATGGCGTCAGTGTGTGTGAAGGCTGAAATGTTCGTTTGAAGACGTCCTCGTCCGAGACGAGTTCAGCCTTCGTGTCGGTGGACAAAGTCAAGTTTGAATCGTGTGCACGTTCAGGTCTGAGAGTGCACGAGGTCAGAAAAAAGAAAGAAGAAGAAGTTTGAGCACAAAATCCTGATTTTCTTAAAGCCGTCTCCACGTGACGGCCGAATATTCAGGCTCTTTATTCTGGTTTGAGCAGTTAGTTTACAGCCTGTCCTGATCTTCGTTTGATATCAGGAAGTGAAATCACTTCAAAGTCAACAATCAAGATTATTCCTGTAGTCACATCTGAAGGCAGGTTGTCTCAGTCCTCCATCTTTTTTTTAAATCAGGTCTGAAACTCAGGCTCTCACATCTCAACTGCAGAAGGACTCTTTGTTTTTGAGCCACGGCTTCGTTTTCGTTGATTCAGTGAGAGGAGGTTTTTCTTCGACTCCTCCCTGACGGTGAGATGAGGACCAAAAAGACGAGTTCGGTCCCTTCAGCCACTCCAACCAACCAAATGTGAGGAAGTGCGAGACAGCAGTGTTCGGCGGCGGCCTCAGACTTTAACCAGCGGCGGGTCTGATCTCTCTCGTCTGCCAGCCTACCTCTCAGCTACGTGTCGTCATTACGCCGCCTGGTGAATGTAGTTTTATACGTGAAGAGAAGTCGTTCTCGCGGAGGAACGAGCGAGCGAGCGAGCGAGCAAAGAGTACAATCAGAGAGTTTGTGATGAAGTGCGTAACTCAATCCTCCGCCAACAAAAAGGCGGAACAATCCAGATTTATTAAAGGTTCAGGTCGTGATTCTTCTCCAGATACGTGCAGAAATGTTCGTGTCTCTTCTGGGACGTGAATCAAAGTGAGCGCTCACAGAATTGTACTCGAAGCTATGCATCCAAATATTTAAAAAAAAAAATACACAGGTGTCTTTTTCTAAGCTGATGTTGTGACCTTTGACCCGTGCTGTGTGTAAACCCAGTGTTTTTAAAGCAGTTCGACGTGTGTGTCGGGTTCACGCACACGTTACTGGACCGAGAGTGTGACGTGTCATTTAGCACTGAGCCGTGTCGATCTGTGTGATCTGATGTACATATGGACGTTTTATAGCATCCTGACATGGAAGATTTCCTTTTGTATATGACTTTTAATAAAAATGGCTTTTCCCCAAAAACTGAAAGAACTGTGGTGCTTTTATTTATTTATTTATTTATTTATCTCTGTTCAGGTTTGTGATTCAGAGGAGAAGAAGAAGAAAGATGGAAAATCTGTGGAGGACTGAAACTGCCAAAATCAAAAAGACATAAATAAATTACTTTATTAAAAATAACTAACAAATGCACTGAAATATCATTTAAAATGTAGGCGTAGGTTAATCAATAAAATGTGACAAATGATATTATTGTTTCTGTTTTTATTTACTTTCCCTTTAATTTGACATTTCATATATTAATGTATTCACTTATGTTTATTTACATATTTATTTCTGTATTGTCTCAAAGTCAGATGGTCCCTCCTGGCCCCGCCCTACTGTGCTGTGATTGGTTATGAATGTGGCCCCTGATTTGCATAATGAGGCAGAAAAAACAAAAAAGAAAAGTTAAAAGAAAATTAAGAAATAAGTTTGTGAGGAAAAGTGATCCGTGAATAAATAGATTCATTTGAAAATGAATAAATACATAAAATAAATGGAGAATAAATTAAAATATTTCTGTCATTTTATAAATGAATGCCTATTTTTTATATTATATTTTACATTTAAATGTTTTTATTGATCCATTTATTTATTTTATTTGTGTTTGATCTTGGCAGTTTGAGTCCTCCATACAAAACAGCTCAATAAGAATAAAGACAAAAAACACTGAGTCTAACGGCTTCATGAACGCTGCAGAAAACTGTTACATCTCACGTATTTTGTAATTTGTGACGTTTTAAACGTGCTCCTCCGCACGTTTTACTCCACTACATTTATTTGAGTTATTTAGTTACTTTACAGATTACATGCTGCATCAGAGCCAAAGTAGGACATTATTAAATTTGTGTATTTTATCAGCAGTCAAATAAAGAAAAGGACTATTTACATGTAAAAACTGTACTTATAGTACTTGTACTTTTATACTTGACTACATTCATTGCCAGAAAATTACATTTAGTACTTCTCGTGTGGTCGACTATTAACTTTTTACCAAAGTAATATTTGGACTTTTACTTACTGAGTAATAGTAAGTATAGTAAGTAAGAGTTATACTGTAAACAAATAGTTTGTAATTGGGCAATAGTGGAGAGTAACTAAGTATATATACTCAAGTAATGTATTTAAATCATTGTTGTTTACTTAGTTCCATTTTCTGCTACTTTATTCTTCTACTTTACTACTTCTTGGAGGCAAATATTGTAGTTTTTACTCCACTACATTTGCAAACTTTAGTTACTAGTTACTTTGCAGATTACACGCTGCATCAGAGACAAAAGTAGCTCATTATTAAATTAATCAAAACAAAAATGAATCTTAAGAAACTAATTGTGACAATCAGAAAAATGCTGAATATAAATATAACATAGGTTTTTTGTGAATAGTACTCAAGTACTAATAGTACCTGTAATACTTAAGTACTCAATACTTCAGTACTGTACTTGAGCAGTATTTAAGGTCTTTGTCGTTCACTTATTTTCATTTTCTTCTCCTTTGTACTTCACTCAGAGGGAAATGTTCGCTACAATTATCGGATCATTTAATTACAGTTTTAAATAATAAAACTATAATCAGATATTAAGTAAACTCTGATAAAATATAATATCAATGGTTAAAATCAAACTTTATTGATCCTCACTCAGTAGTAGGAGTATTAATCTGCAGGATGAGTACTTTTTGTGTCATGTGTGTATTTTAATACAAATACTGACCGTGTGTGTACTTTCATGTATATCTATGTACTACTTTAACCGAGTTTTAATGCAGGACTCTTACTTGTAATAGTATTTTAACGCTGTAGTATTTCTACCTTTACTTCAAACTTCTTCCACCTTTAAGTTTCTGATAGAGAAGTTCAGATTTCCCTGTGAGGCAACACTGCCACCATGTGGTCAGCGCTGATATTACACAGGACTGATGATTATTATCGTTATTATTATATCACAGTTACACTGATGTTCTCCTCAGTTTGTGCTCAGATGACGAGCAGCATGCAGTGGCGGATTTAAGAAATTTGGGGCCCAAGGCAAAGGCAGGCATGGGGCCCTCTGAAATGAGAAGACAACACACAAAACAACAGGTCAATTATACAGACACATACATTTTAACAGAATACACATGTATTATGTGTTTTACCTGTTGTCCCTCTCTTCCTGTCCCTTTGTCACGTTGTCTCTCTCCCTCATTCTGAAAACAAACACACAAACACAGTATCAGGCTCTGACCCAGTGGTGAAGTGTAAGTATATTTACTCAAGTGCTGACGTAGACATTTTAGGATTTCATGCAACTTCAATTTTGTCTGCTCCGCTGTATCTCAGAGGCAAATACTGCACTTTCTACTCCACTACTGTACATCATTTACGTTGCTGGTTACATATTTCAAACCCTTCCTGCCCAGTGAAAACCATGTACCCTCAAAATAATGACGTAATGCTAATATTTGTGATAAACTGAAAGAGTCTTCCTTTGTGGGGCGACTTCTTCAGCCAAAACTCTTTAAAAACTCGTCTTGGGCCGGCTGGAAAATACATCATGACAAGACTTCAGTGAAGTTAGTTTTAAGTTGGATATTCGACATTCGCAGCCACTCCAACATTTCAAGTGCACCCGTATTACAGACTTTACAGTAAACACACGGAGAAGACGGCTACAACTTCCTGTTTTCAAAATAAAAATGTGGGATATTTAAAGCAGAGATACTGTGTTTAAAGCTATTGAGAAGCTATTGAGCTACGATGCTAATATTTACATATAAAAATTTATGAACAGATGTAAAATGTAAAAACAAGAGGTGTATCTCATGCAGCCAGTGGAATAACATGATGCAACACTAGTCGGGCTCCAATGATTTTATTATAACATAAACATGTCCCTTGTTTCTGTTGGCATAAGGGACATTTCCAGGTTTTGTCCATGGACAGACATGAGCCATGGAGCCACTGGTCGCAGTCGTCACATAGCTTCTTTTCATCTGTCTCTTTTCTTTACTTTTCTCCCTACACTCTCCTCTTCTTCTGTCGCCACTTCGCGCCGTTTGTTTTCGTTTTGCTGCTGTCTTCCTGGATCCGTTCTGCACATGCGCAGTAAGATGGACTGATCCAATGTAGTGGAGACTGAAGGGGGCCCCGACACACACATAATATGATTAGCATTCTGCTGGCATTTTAGCGAGAGGATTTTAATCAAAAACATAATTAATGTGCGCAAATAAGTAATAACTGTATTAACCATAAGTGTATGAGGATTTTTATGGGGCCCTCAGGAACGTGGGGCCCAAGGCAACCGCCTAGTTTTGCCTAATGGTAAGTCCGCCCCTGGCAGCATGTAAACAGTGACTCAATAAATCTGCTTTGAAATCCTCAAAAAAGACGCTCCTCACATGTGCAGAACTTGCCTTAGAAACTTCATGTTTTTAAGTTTTCTTCAGCACCAAAGTGATCCAGTGATAGTTGTCTGTACATCCACAGGTTCACCGCAAACAGGAAGTGCTAACAGTTAATTCGGCAAAGTTTTTATTACGTTTTAGAGTATTTGTATTTATTTTTTTTGTCCCCAGCTACTTCAGTTGTTGAGCAGAGTGCTGCAACGCTGTTTTGCTGTGAACAATGATTCAAGTCTATCAGAGTGCTACAACGCTGTAAACACACATCGATTAATCTGATACATTTTATAGAAACTCAAACATTTTACATTGAACAGAACAGAAGTGCAGAGAAGTCGAATCACCGTGTAATGATCAGATGTCATGTGTCTGCATGTGAAGCATTTTGGGTTTAAATTAGTGAATTTAGTGAGTCAGTTCGTCTTTTTGCAGGATTTGGAAAGTAACTGAGTACATTTACTCAAGTACTGTCTATACAGCACAATTTTAGCTTAAAGTATTCACATTTTTTGCTACTTTGTACAACCGACTGCAAAAATACGATGTGTATATACACGTGTTGTCACGGTCCAGTCAGCACGTGAGCGTCAGAGTGATCCAGAGTTCACCGGCGCTGTTGATTATAGATGTTGTGATGCTTCACCTTCACATCGCTGCAGTTGACCTTTGACCCCATGACTTATTGGAAAATGATTTGAGTAAAGTTACTGTTACATGTTTGTTTAATGGATTATCTGCTGTGTTTTTGTCAGTTTCACCAAAACCACCGAGACGAGTTTATTCAGAAATGAGGCCTCACGTCTTCAAACGTCTGACAGAGTGAATTTTATGACCTTTTTTTTGTAGAGAGCTCAATTCATGTTGACAGCGTCCAACATAAATCAGTAAAAATTAAATGAATCTTCATTTGCAAATGTCTTGTTTATTTCAGAAAGTAGAGCCAAGAAAAGACACTTTGTTTTTATAAAGAATGCAAATGCAAAAATTCAGACCTGCAGTGGAAATGAACCTTTTTTAAGGAACAGTTCACCCAAAAATGAACCTCAGCCATCATCTCCTCCTGATGATATAAAGTCAGGCTCAGTCATCGTCTCCTCCTGATGATATAAAGTCAGGCTCAGTCATCGTCTCCCCCTGATGATATAAAGTCAGGCTCAGTCATCGTCTCCTCCTGATGATATAAAGTCAGGCTCAGCCATCGTCTCCTCCTGATGATATAAAGTCAGGCTCAGCCATCGTCTCCTCCTGATGATATAAAGTCAGGCTCAGTCATCGTCTCCTCCTGATGATATAAAGTCAGGCTCAGCCATCGTCTCCTCCTGATGATATAAAGTCAGGCTCAGCCATCGTCTCCTCCTGATGATATAAAGTCAGGTGAAGTCTCGTAGTCCACAGAACATTTCTGGAGCTTCACAGTAAAACAGAGTTGCAGCGTTCTGCTGAACACCTGAAGCAGCTGGAGATGATTTAAAACGGAGAAACAACCAAAAAAAAACATAAAATGTCATAATTGCAAAATTTTTATTTTTGGGTGAACTGTTCCTTTAAAAACTTTTAATTTCACTGAGTCAGCATTTGTGGGGTAGATGACCTCTGACCCCCCTCCCCCCTCCCCCCGCTGACACACATACATGGTGGACATTGAGTTGACATGAAGCATATGCATTGTTACAAACAATGCATGGAGGGTGTGTGTGTGTGTGTGTGTGTGTGTGCGTGTGTGTGTGTGTGTGTTGGGGGTAGCAGCAGCTTGTGTCTGGCTGTATTGTCTTTGACCTCTATAGCAGGAGGCCCTGGATGTGTCTGGGTGCTGGATGTGTTTCAGGGAGTTCTGCTCAGGGTCGGGTCGACGTCTCCTCTCGCCGCAGGCCGTCCTTTAAAATGCACAACACAGAAGCAGCGGCAGACAGCAACAAAGTATTTGTGGTGGAAGTTTTATGGAATAATTCTGAGTATTTCACGTTATGTAACTTCTTCTACTCCACTACATCTCAGACGTATGGGCGCCACAGTGAGTCCTGGGTTGACTGGGGGAGGGGAGGATGACGTAAGAGGCGAGTGAGCTTTTTCACATCGACCCTCTCTTCAATATCAGCCTGTCTTCAGCGCTGAGCTAGACATGAATCCTTTAATCACATGAGAAACAACATGGAGGCCTTTATGCAGAGGAGGCAACAGTCCTCACGTCCTCTCCTCCAGGAGAAGTTCAGATACTTGGTAAAAACAGACTCTGGTGAAAGTAGAAGTACTGATTCAGCTTCTTTACTCCAGTAAAAGTACATGTTGTGTTGGTGAAGCGTCCCGAGCAGCAACAGAGTGAGACCATGAGGAGATCCAGGCAGAGGGCTGCAGGGTCTCTGCAGAGAAAGATTTATATTCATGTTTAACTTTTGCCGGATTAAAAAGTAGCTCCAGATAATCAGGATGTGTTGTGGACAGAGTGTCACAGAGTTTATTAAGTGTCCCTGAACGCAGCAACCCTCAAAATTGAGTGTTTTTTTAAGGGAGTCTGGTGAGAAAAATCCTGATTTAAATTGTCAACTGTGATCTACAACAGCTGGAGGAGCAGGTGGAGTCTTCTGCGTCTTTGTCTCGTCTCGCTGCGTCTGCCGTGCGTGATGTGCTCTGATAGGTCGACATCAGTCTCGTGATGTTGGGAAGGCGGCGTGCGATGACGCCAAATAACAATAATCCATAATTCACCTCAAATGCATCAAACTAAAGTAACGAGGCTGTTTGAAGCTGTGAGGAGGAGAAAGTTCAGATGTTTGTGTTCAGATGTAGAGAGGGAAAGTCACAGAGATACTCAGGTACAGGACAGATACCTGAGACATGGACTGAGGGACAGTAATGAAGTACTTGTACTTGATTACTTCCCACCTCTGAATTTTACGTAAACACCAATGGTGTCATTATTTATAATACAGTCGACATTTACAATGATGCAGTAAAGCCAGTGAGGTTTTACTTTACTTAACTATTTTTTGTGTGTGTGTGTGTGTGTGTGTGTGTGTGTGTGTGTGTGTGTGTGTGTGTGTGTGTGTGTGTGTGTTTTAAGGCCACGCTTTCCCAGGCTGACACAATACACTCACTCTACAGGAGTCTCTTAGGAAGTGGGGGCTGCGTGCATCTGGAGCCGGGCCGCCAAAATACCCTATATATGTCACACACACACACACACACACACACACACACACACACACACACACTTATACACAGGAATGCCAAGCCACCAAAAACAGTGGTGAATGCCATGACACTATTCAACCCTTTGTCGTGTGTGTGTGTGTGTGTGTGTGTGTGTGTCCTCATTAACACGTGACCGTTCTCTTTGTTTTCTCTCCGACTGTTAAAACTACAAACGTGGCACCAAACTGAGAGCTGCTGGTTCTGCTCTCGTCACTGCAGCTCAGATCAGATCAGATCAGATCATCCACAGAAACGTTACTGAGAAACACGTGAAGATAATCTGCTTCGTCCAGATCTGCAGGACGAGCACAGACTCCTGATCATTGTGATCTCTGCAATGTTCCTCCAAATAGAAACAAAGACGTGCTGCTGATAATCTGGAGGTTTCAACTGATCCAACCATTGAACTAGTAACCACAACATCACCAGACTCCCTTAAGAAATAGTTCAATTTTAAGAGCTGTTGCTTGAAAAGACACTTTATAAACTTTATGAAACTCTGTCTCTGACAGACTCTGAATCATTGTCTCCTTCTTGTAAATTCAGCATTAAATGAAAACAGTAAGTTGTTTGTTTCCTTGTAGAAAGTGTCAGTTTGTGGCAGCATGGCTGCACCAGCCTGTCTGCTTCTGTGTCTAAAGTGCTAAAGTCTTACCTGCCAACATTTAGCAGCTGTTTGAACACACTGTTTACACTGATTTCACCATTTACACTCAATTTATGAAAGAAGAAACATTTTATTGATGCTAAACATGTCACATTTTACAAACACACTAAACAGTAACCAGTATAGGCTACTTCTTTGTCCCCAGACTCCCTTAACAAATGTGTCAGTTTAGTGAGTTGTTGAGTTGGAGACACTTTATAAACTGTGTGAAACTCTGTCTCTGACTGATTCTCACTGATTTGTTCCTTCTTGTAAATTCAGTAAATGTTCCACATGTATTTTATTCTTTCTCTGTAAAACAACATTGATCTTCAGACACAGCAGATAAAATCAGCTGCTTTTATTATGAACATGTTTGTTCAGCGGCTGGTTGATGATAAAGTGGATAAACAGACTGAAACAAACAGTCGTTCCTCCTCGGCTGCAGTAAATTAGCGTCTGAACGATGTGACGTGAACGTGGCAGAAAGTCTTGAGTATGAAACGTGTTGACGTTGGAAAGCGACAGATGAAGCCACTAGTGAGGACTCGACTTCAGTCCTGGACGTATTCTGAAGCTTCTAGTTGATGTGACTCACAGGAACGATGCAAACAGGCTCAATGCACCGAGTTCATTCAGAGCACATGTGCAGCGACAACATGAATACTGGCTGCAGTGTGTCCAGAGTATTATACAAGAAGTAGTACTGCAGTATGTGGGCGTATCACTTCTGTGTGTTGTAAAGAAGGTGTCACGCTGCAGAGGCTCATTGAAGTGAAGCTCAGTATTAAAAAGTGTGCAGAAGTTATTCAGTGTAGATTTTCCTCTGTGATTAAAATAACAGCAGGTGGAGCCACACACACATTTTCATCTTTTCTCCATCAGCTTTGTTTGAAACCCTGAAATGAAGACGAGAAGAAACTTTGTTCGTGTCTGTTTATTCATGATGTGAAGCTTCAGTTTGTTCACACGTCCATCAGTGAAGTCTGTTCAGTGACTCTCGTTCAGTGATTTCATGAACACATTCGCTTCATCTCAACAGTTTGTTTGAGCAGAATCTCAGCGACCAACAACAAACTCATCAATCATCTCCTTATTGATGACCATCCTGATATTTACAGCTTCATGAAACCTCATAGTTCCTCATTTGTAAATCCATTCAGACGACAGAACAACATTTAGTGGATCGAACAAATAAATGTGATTAAAGGATTCTTTACAAAGTGGTGAGAACTGTATGGGAGCTGATTTCTGCCACTACAAGAAAAACACTGAGAATAAAAATATTGTCATGGTGAGACATAATTATGAGAGCGAGAGTCAAAAGTATGACGTCAACAATTATAACCATCAGTTATTATTATGAGATAAAAGTCAGTTCATCATCTCATGATTGTGTTTTCATTTCAGTTTTGAGTTTTCATGTTTCTTTTTCTATTTTTCTGGCAGAAATGAGCTTCCACAGCACAAAACATCTACAATAAATGAAGCTCTGCTGCTTTCTGTCTTCAGACTCACGCAGTGGAAGAGAAACAACAACACACAAATACATGAGTACAAATATTCAACATGCAGTCGGAGCACAGAGACGCTCACATTTTAATAACAAGACAAATCAGCTGAGGTAAACAGACCTCGTCAGGAGCAGCGAGAGCCTCCGTGGCTGAACAGACACAGGAAGGAGTGTCACCTGAAAACACCTCAAACATCTGCCCAACAACAAATGAGGAGGCGTCAAAGTACCGCCCAGAAAGTTTGATTGACAGGTGAAGAAACGCCACAACGATCAGCGACAAACATGAAGACAACATGAGACTGATTTAACTCAGTGTCCCTTAAATGTCTTCTGTCTATTTCAGTTTACAGAACTCAGCAGTGACTCCAGTGCAATAGAGCCGGACTCCAGTGCAATAGAGCCGAACTCCAGCATAGAGAGGTTCAGTGAATGTGGTCTGGACTCTGTGGAGGAGAGTGATGGTGTCAGAGACGCTGTAGAAGGACAGAATACCTGCTCTGTGATCCAGGTACACTCCAACTCTGGAGGACCGAGGACCTGAGACGGGAGTTTGGATGTTGTTGTACCAAAACTCATAACTGTTATTGTCCCAATATAATGACCAAGATTTGTCATTTAGTCCAAATCCACATTCACTTCCCCACCCTGCTCTGCTGATATTCTTGTATGCGACTGCTACATGAACTCCTCCTCTCCTCTCCACCTCCCAGTAACAACGTCCAGTCAGACTCTCTCTACTCAGGACCTGCTGCCAGTGAGTGAATCTGTCTGGATGATCAGAATAAGACTGTGGTGGAAACACTGCTGTTGCTTTTCTGTTCCTCTCAGATAATAACAGATATCTGTTTGCTGTGTTTGGATCCAGTCTGATGTCAGATGAATATCTTAAGAAGTCAGCTCTGGTCTTGTTCTCTGGTTGTGGCAGTAAAACATCCACTTCAGTCACTGTCAGTGAGATGTTTGTCCATGTGTCTCTCAGGACGTCCTGTAGTTTGTCTCTGACCTCTGACACAGCTGCTGTCACGTCCTCAAAGTACTTGAGAGGACGGATATTGATGCTGGATGAGTGTGTAGTCTCACTGAGTGCTGACAGTGAGGGGTAGTTGTGTAGAAACTGGTTGTGATCCTCTGTGTGTGAGAGCTTCTTCAGCTCAGTGTCTTTCCTCTTCAGCTCAGTGATCTCCTGCTCCAGCTTCTCCTGAAGCTCTTTGACTCGACTCACTTCAGTTTCCTGCTGGGATCTGACCTGCTGCTTCACATCAGAGCGTCTTTTCTGCATGAGACGGATCAGCTGGGTGAAGATCTTCTCACTGTGCTCCACTGCTTTATCAGCAGAGCCATTGATGGCCTCCACCTCCTGTTGAAGCACCTTCACATCTTCCTCTCTGTCCTGGATTCTCTGCTGGATGTTTTGTCGACTCCCCTCCAGCTCTCTCTGCCTCTCAGTCCTCTCTGCTGCAGCTGACACTGTGTCGTGGCCTTTATGTTCGTACATGGAGCACAAAATACAGATACACTGCTGATCAGTACGGCAGAAAATCTTCAGTACCTCATCGTGAAGAGAGCAGATGTTCTCCTGGAGCTTCTTGGACGGCTCCACCAGCTTGTGTTTCTTAAATGGAGCTGCTTCATAATGAGGCTGCAGGTGTTGCTCACAGTAAGAGGCCACACACTTCAGACAGGACTTAACTGCTCTCAGTTTCCTCCCAGTGCAGAAATCACAGGCCACATCTTCAGCTCCAGCATAGCAGTGATCAGCAGGAGCAGCTTGGAGTCCAGTCTTCTTCAGCTGCTCCACTAAAGCTGCTAACATGGTGTTTTTCAGCAGCTCAGGCCTCGGTGTGAATCTCTTCCTGCACTGAGGGCAGCTGTAGATCCTCCTCTCATCCTCTGTGTCCCAGTGGTCTTTAACACAGTTGCTGCAGTAGCTGTGTCCACAGGGAGTAGTCACCGGATCCTTCAGTAGATCCAAACAGATCGGACAAGAGAAAGTCTCTCGGTCCAGCTGAACTCCTTTTTGTGCCATGTCACCTCTCAGTGTCGACGAGCGTCTGAAGGGAGGCAATAAGGAAATACACTGACAGACTGAAGGTCACTGTGGCTTATCAAGCTGTGAATCACTCCAGGAAGAGGAGCAGCTCTGTGAATCATGTACGATGAAGCCTCAGTTAAAACCTGCTCCACGTCTGAGAACATTTCTTCTTAGTTATGAAACACTTGTGGGCTCTGCAGGCTTTGTTGATGGCTGCATGTTTCTATCATCTCTGTCTGATTCATGCTGCAGCAGAACAATCACGTCACATATAGTCAAACATTGACAGGGTCCGTTCACTAGAAAGGATCATATAAATGTATGATGTGTTCACTGACCGCTCCCAGGACTCTGGTCCTCTCAGTCTCTCAGTGTCATACTTTATAGACTTTGTGTAAGTTGTGTGTGCAGAAATCTGAATGTGTAAAGTGACTAAAGCTGTCAGAGAAATGTAGTCGAGTAAAAAGTAAAGTGTTCCCTCAGAGATGTGATGTAGTAGAAGTAGAAAGTAGCATGAAAACATCGACTCAAACACAAGAAGCACAAAACAACAACTTTTATGAAAGAAGACATTTTATTGATGTGAACATGTCAAATACACTAAACAGTAACCAAGATAGGCTACTTCTTTGTCATCTGTCAAGAAAGTCACCAGACTCCCTTAAAAAATGTCTCACTTAAGTGAGTTGTTGAGTTAAAACAAACTTTCTAACGTAGTGAAACTCTGTCTCTGACTGATTCTGAATCATTGTCTCCTTCTTGTAAATTCAGCATTAAATGAAAACAGTAAGTTGTTTGTTTCCTTGTAAAAAGTGTCAGTTTGTGGCAGCATGGCTGTACCAGCCTGTCTGCTTCTGTGTCTGAAGTGCTAAAGTCTTACCTGCCAACATGTAGCAGCTGTTTGAACACACTGTTTACACTGATTTCACCATTTACACTCAATTTATGAAAGAAGAAACATTTTATTGATGCTAAACATGTCACATTTTACAAACACACTAAACAGTAACCAGTATAGGCGACTTCTTTGTCCCCAGACTCCCTTAACAAATGTGTCAGTTTAGTGAGTTGTTGAGTTGGAGACACTTTATAAACTGTGTGAAACTCTGTCTCTGACTGATTCTGACTTATTTGTTCCTTCTTGTAAATTCAGCAAATGTTCTCCATGAACTTCTTAAATATATATAATAAACTTCTTGTCTAGGACATTCAGAATCCTTGCAGGACAAGCTAGAGCTCAATTCTCTCACTGAACAATTGTTCTCTCCACGTTAGCCAGGCCTCCTCGCTCCCTGTTTTTAAATCCCTTTTAAAAACCCACTTTTATTCTTTGGCTTTTAGTACACCTTGATTTATTTTCACCTTGTTCGACATCCTCTAACTTGCCGTGACCTTGTTTGTTTTTATTTTTATTTTATTTTTTACGTGTTTTTCATGTTCATGTTTGTCTCTTTTGTGCCTCTAATTTAACTTTTAAATTATTTTATGTCTCAATGTACAGCACTTTGGCTACCCTTGTGGTTTTTAAAATGTGCTATATAAATGAAGTTGATTGATTGATTATGTATATATATATATAATTATCATATAATCATATAATTCGTAATAATACATATTTATTAGTTGATATTTCATATTAACAATCTGAATCTGTAATGTAACTAGTAACTAATGTTTTTAATAACGGGGTCAAAAGTAATGTATTCTCTTACAAATTGGTAATGGAGAAGAAAGTAAACATAAAATGGATTACTCAAGTAAAAGTATCTCAGAAATGTAAAGTTACTTTTCGAGAGAGAGAGAGAGAGAGAGAGAGAGAGAGAGATTCTAGAACGTTTTCTGATCTCTTTGATTGGAGTGTGTGTGTGTGTGTGTGTGTGTGTGTGTGTGTGTGTGTGTGTGTGTGTGTGTGTGTGTGTGTGTGTGTGTGTGTGGTCACATTCTAGAACGTTTTCTGATCTCTTTGATCTCTTTGATTGGAGTGTGTGTGTGTGTGTGTGTGTGTGTGTGTGTGTGTGTGTGTGTGTGTGTGTGTGTGTGTGTGTGTGTTCGGTCACATTCTAGAACGTTTTCTGATCTCTTTGATCTCTTTGATCTCTTTGATCAGTCATGTATGCCCGGCAGATAAATGCCCCAGAATGTAACTTGTTCGGGTATTTGATAATCAACACTGAACACTTGCTCTTATTTACTTATTGTCTCTCGAGGCTGATGTCGCAAACGAAATACAACCGGCTGTGGGCAAATGTCCATTTGGAGCTGAGCCGTCTGCTAACTGAGGAACTACCTGCTGAGCCCCCTCGCCCAGAAAAGGACAGGGTAGTGTTCTTCCAGCGTCTGGCCAAGCTTTATGTGCGCTACATCCAAATCTTCAGACAGCTGGAGAAGGTGTATGACCAAGTGGTCCACCCACAGAAGAGACAACTTATTCGGGCGGTTCTCGATGGTGTCATGGGGAGGGTGTTAGAGCTGAAGAATGAAATGGTGGAAAAAGAGTTCTCAGAGTACCACTACATGGATGATGTCCTTCACGACCTGAAGCTCAAACCTGCAGACCTTGAGATACCTATCCCTCGCTATTTCGTCAGTGAGCGCAGCAAAGAACTCCAACAACGAAAGATGATGCTGACAGATATCCTTAAAATGGTGGAGGATACTGAAAACCCAGAGCGTCTAAAGGTCAAGGACATGAGTCAAGACGAGGCCGTTAAGATAATTCAAGTGGCAGAGAGGAACCGCCAAGGTCGACTGAGGGCAAAGTTGAATGAAGAGAGCAGAAATATGAACAGGATGTACAGGACAAAGGACTCTGGGACAGCTGACATTGAGTTGGCCTCCGTTTGTATTCAGAAGGTGTGGAGGGGTTACATACAGAGGAAGAGGGCAAAGATTGCTCGGGATGAAGAAATGATTTTTCTGGGAATGGCCATGGATCCAAAATACCAGGTGCCACTCCCTGCAGAAGTTACTGCTCAGGCCATTGAAGCTTCATTGCGCATCAAACAGGAGGAGTACGAGGATGACTATCAAAAGTCTGTAGTGGCTGTCACAAACAAAATACGGGATGTGGAGGGTGATGACATCAACGAGACCATGAAAGACCAGATCCAACAGTGGTTCTTTGAATGTCGTGATGCAACAGGATCGTTCCCAGACTACCCTGATGTAGAAGATGGAGGCTCAGCCCTAATCTTTGCTGAAAAGGACCCTCAGCAGTTAAAGGAAGAAATAGCTGCAAAGGAAGAAGAAGATTCCAACAACAAACCAAAAGGGAAGGAGGAGAAGAAGGAAAAGGGTAAAAAGGACAAGGGGAAGGATGATGAGGAAGAAGAGGAAGCAGGTTTGAAGATGCTGCCTTCAGCTTTTCTGCCAGACTTGGAAGTGGGAAACAAAAACTTTGTAGATTTTTGGAAAACCCGCAATGAGTCCAGAAACTTCAACCAGAAGCACGAGGTGGAGCTGATCAAGGAAGAAAAGAGGAAAGACGTTGAGACAGAGATCCGACTACAGGTAGATGAGCAAATGAGACAAAAGCTGGCTGAATGGAAGCTAGCTGTGGATAAAGACAAGGGTGGTAAAACCAAAGGAACTGGCAAGAAAAAGAAAGGATCTAAGAGTGGAAAGAAGAAGAAAAAGGAGAAGGATTTAACATCTGATAGGACTCTTGAGTCTCTGTGCCAGGAGCTGGTGGAAAATGGCTTGTTGAAACGGGCAAATAATGTTAGGCTGCAGGATTACTTGGGTGACTATAGCTACCTTGGCACCACACTGAGGCAAAATGACATTGAGCCCATGCCATCACTGTCAGATGTGCGGCAAGTCTTATCTCTGTATGCAATTTTACCATTAGGCTCTCAGGTGGTACATGAGAAGGCTCCTCTGATAAAAGCCATCCTGCTGGCAGGGCCGGCAGGTGTAGGTAAGAAGATGTTGGTCCATGCAATCTGCCAGGAAACAGGTGCCAACCTGTTCGATCTGTCTCCTCTGAACACGGCAGGAAAGTACCCAGGCAAGAGCGGCCTCGCCATGATGCTTCACATGGTGTTTAAGGTTGCGAGATTGCTACAACCTTCTGTAATATGGATTGAAGATGCAGAAAAAATGTTCTACAAGAAAATACCCAAGGAAGAAAAAGAGCTGGATCCCAAACGCTTGAAGAAAGACTTACCCAAGTCTCTCAAGTTGATCAAAGGAGAGGATCGAGTCCTGATCATAGGAACAACTACAGACCCATCAAGTGCTGACATCAAGTCACTGTGCAAAATGTACAGCAAAATCATCCTCATCCCTAGACCGGACTATGGCTCAAGATACATCTTGTGGAAGCAACTGATCAAAAAGCAGGGAGGTGAGTTAACCAGAGCACTGGACCTCAGCTCTCTTGCGAAGATTTCTGATGGCTACACGCCAGGTCACATGATCCAGGTGATACAGAGTACTCTCACCAAGCGTCGCATCCTACAGCAGGCAAACCGGCCACTGAGTGCTGCTGAGTTTGTTGCTCCATTAGTCAACATTGACCCTGTGTTACAGGACGAAGAGGAGGCCCTTAAAAACTGGCATGCGAAGACGCCCTTGGGTAAGAAGAGGATTACAGCTGCCGCTGGAAAGGAAGAAGAAGAGGCTCCAGCTAAAGGAAAAGATGTAAAAAAGAAGAAAGGGAAAAAATAAGTTTGTCCCCACTCTCCAAACCCATCATTCCTACCAGAACTCTCTGAATTCATTACCGCACTCTCTTCAATCTCACCGTCTGTCTTACTCCTCGGCGATTTCAATCTCCACATTGACTCCCCGGACTGTAAAAATGCCATGGACTTTCTGGACCCTCTCAACTGCCTCAGCTTCACCCAACAAATCAACTTTCCCACCCACAACCGTGGACACATCCTAGACCTGGTTTGCTCTACCGGCCTCCACATCCACAATATCTCCAGCACCAACCTCTCCACATCTGACCACCTGGCCATCACACTCGACGTCAACATCAACATCTCATCAACATCTACAACAGCACACTGTCTTCATCCCTCAACAAACTGTCCCCCCTGAAAACCAAAACTGTCACCTTCACTCACTCGGCTCCCTGGTTCACCCCAGAACTTCACAAACTCAAAAAAACAACTGTGACAACTACAACGACTACACAAGAAAACCGGTCTCACAGTACACGCCCTCGCCTACAAAGAGCACATACACCTCTACAAATCAGCACTAAACAAAGCCCGCTCTGTCTACTACTCCGGCATCATTCACTCTAGATCCTCCAACCCACGCACCCTGTTTTCCACCATAAATAAACTCCTCAAGCCCCACGATAACATTTCATCCTCATTCACCCCGGAGAAATGCAACAACCTCATTTCATTTTTTAACTCCAAGATAGAAAACATTCACAACCAGCTTGCAACCTCCTCTGCCTCCACCCCGGTCCCCGAACCCACACCTCCTTCATCCTCTGACCACCAGCTCTCCAACTTCTCACCCATAACCACAGCTGACCTCTCCAAATTACTCTCCACCATGAAATCATCCACCTCTCCCCTGGACCCCATGCCTACTGAACTCGTGAAAGCCTGTTTCACCTCCCTCGCCCCACTCATCGCAGACACCATCAACTCCTCCCTTACCTCTGGCACTGTCCCCCCACCTCTTAAGCTAGCTGCCATCACCCCTCTCCTTAAAAAACCTGGCCTTGACTCTGACGACCCCAACAATGTCAGACCCATCTCCAACCTCACATTCATCTCAAAACTACTGGAAAGAGCCGTCGCAACTCAACTCAAGACTTACCTCCTCTCCAATAACCTATATGAAACATTCCAGTCTGGCTTCCGAACCCACCACAGCACTGAAACAGCTCTAATCAAAGTCACAAACGACCTCCTACTCTCCTCTGATTCCGGCTCCCTCACCATTCTCCTCCTCCTCGACCTCAGTGCTGCCTTTGACACCGTTAACCACTCCATCCTCCTCAGCCGCCTGAAATCCATAGGCATCACCGACTCCGCCCTCTCCTGGTTCAACTCATACCTGTCTGAAAGATCTCACTACATTGCCAT
Source organism: Pagrus pagrus (assembly GCF_965226575.1). NCBI lineage: Eukaryota > Metazoa > Chordata > Actinopteri > Spariformes > Sparidae > Pagrus > Pagrus pagrus. Next base: position 1,707,342 of record NC_140191.1, read on the forward strand.
AAACAATCACAAATCCCACACCACCCCTGTCTCACACGGAGTCCCCCAAGGCTCAGTGCTTGGCCCCATCCTCTTCATCCTCTACATGCTCCCACTTGGTCATATCATCTGCCGCCATGGACTTCACTTTCACTGCTACGCCGACGACACTCAACTCTACATCACCCTCCCCACCTCCCAGAACTTCTCACTCTGCATCGGTGGCCACTCTGTCCCTCCCTCCCCCCTGGTCAGAAACCTTGGCATCTACATGGACCCCACACTCTCCTTCAAGTCACACATAAACCATGTCACCAAGACATCCTTCTTCCACCTCCGGATCATAGCACGCCTCCGACCCACCCTCTCCTTCCCGGCCGCCGAAACACTAATTCATGCATTCATGACCTCCAGACTCGACTACTGCAATAGCATCCTGTATGGTCTCCCCTCCTCTGTTCTTCAAAAGCTGCAATATGTTCAAAACTCCGCTGCCCGACTGCTCACCCGCTCTTTTAAGTATTAAGTATTAAGTATCTGAAGTGTAACACTTCAACTAAAATTAAAATATTGAAATTACTTATCTTTTTAACTTTCTCTGTGTCTATCATATCAGAATATATAGGGTGTCCCATTTTGACCTGTAGCGCCTGTGATAAAGTGCTCTCAGGACATATGAAGTGCTGTGTGTGGCCTGCCGTCTCTCGCTGTCAACGCTGTTTGTGTTTGTGCTGTTTGTGTCAAGTGTTATCTCTACTGCCAGCTCACTGCTTGTTTATGACCACCAAACACTGCTTGATCTTCGCCCATCTGCCAAGGATTTGGTGAAGATCAACCATGATTATGATGGACATACAACGTTTCAGCCGTTTCACTTATCCGGGATACCTACTCACCTTTGGCCCACTCTCGCTCCACTTCCTCGGCCTAAACGCCGCCGCCGCCGCAGGGCTAAACGCGGCGGACAGCTGGTAAAGCTTAAGGCTCTTTCGGCACGATTTCCTGTGGCTTCCCGAAGGAGAAACGGAGCGGTACCTGGTCTTTTTCCACCCGCGCTCGCTGGACCCTGCCGACACATTTTAACTTTGCGCAGTCCGTGTCTGGTCCTACTCACGAACTCGGGCACACGCTTGACTTAGTGCTCTTAGTGATGATGATCTTAGTGATGATGATCTGAATAGCAATGCTTCACCCATGTGGCTTTAAAATCAGAGCTTTATATCAAGTCTGGTGTTCTAAGAGGCCTCAGCATGTGTTACTAGTGTGTATGTGTTTACAGTAGTTGCTATACAGTTGTCAAATTTATTCCTAAGGAAACTGATCCACCTGGAGAGAGCAGCAGGGAGAGCAGCAAATTATGATTGCTAATGCAAAAAAACGTCAACTTTCAGGAGTGCTGCCTTGCCAATCTCAAAGTCAAACCTTTTTAAGGTAGAAAACATTTACAGGAGAAAAAAAAATCCTGAGAAAAGATTGTCTGGAGAAAAAGTTTTTTTATTCTCCTGAAAAAACGCAACAAAAAAAATATTATTATTTTTCTTTCATATGTGAAACTGAGTGAAGAAAAACATTTTCAGTGGTAAAAAAAAAAGTTCTGGAGAATTTTCTTTAATATGTAAAATGTTTAAAAAAATATTTTTTCACAAGAAGCAGAGTGAAATAAAAATGCATCTGTGAAACGTTTTGTTTTTTAAATTGTTGAGAAGAAATGTGGGAAAAAAAATATTTCAGGAGAAAAAAAAAATCCCTGTAACCGAGTGGGAAAAGACGTTCAGGAGAACATTTTAGTTTGAAACAAAGTTTTTTTGTATTTGTATTTGTTTTTGTAAAAATAGAAAATGTTCCTTTTCCCACTCGTTTTGAGGATTTTTTTTTTTTCCTCCTGAAATGTTTTTTCCCCACATGTCATCTCAACAATTATTTAAAACGTTTCACACATGACATTTATTTTTCACTCTGCTCCGCAGGAGAAAGAGTAGAACATTTTCATGAAAAAAACAAGTTTTTTAATAAAAATAATAACAATAATAATAATAAAGGAAAATTCTCCAGAAGATTTTCACACAGGAATTTATTTTCTCCTGAAATGTTTCCCCACACGTCTTCACAGATGAAAAAAAAGTTTAGAAGTTAGATCAACAATTTAGATCAGACTCAGAAAATGACTAAAAAGACAACTAACTTTTCACACGTGAAGAAAAAATCTTTCCTGGAAAAAAAAAAAAGTGTGAAACGTTTAAAAAACATTTTGTGAGATGACTTGTGAATTTTCTGGAGAATTTTTCTTTAATATGTGAAACTTTTAAAAAAAAAAAACGTTCACTTGGTTTCACAGTTTGTTTTCCCACAAGTCTCACAGATTGAAAAAATTTAGAAATGAATTTCTTCACTTGCCCCTCCGGGCTTCCGTAGAGGCTGCTCGTCAGTGACTTTTCCTAATTTAATTTGGCGACTTTATTTTCTATATAAGTTGTCAAAGAAGTAACTACAACACAAAAGTGGAAGGTGACAAAGATGAGTTCAGGTTTTTTGCTCAAAATCACGTAACTAAAAACATTTTCAGGTGATTGTTTTGTTTTTAAGGCTCACAAATAGATGTATGTTGTGTTTAATGTGCAGAGAAATGAAAACTCATGAATGCTTTTAATCCCACTGAAGATGAGGAAGCGACTCGATCATAAAAGTCGGACTGAAACTATTTTTCCTCCTGAGCTGCAAGTCATTACTGTGTGAACGTTAACAGTAACAAATACAGGCAGGTCGTCCCCAGACTGCCTTTACAAATTGAGCAATTTTGCAAGTTGCTGACTTAGAAGAAACGTTATAGACAAGGTAAAATGTTTTAATTAGTTGACCCTCCTAGTTAATTCAGCAAATGTTTTATTTCTTTGTGTGAAAAACCTGGTGTCCGTCCGTCCGTCAGGTGTAAACAGGCTGAATCATGACGCCCTCTCCTTTAATCACACAGACCAGACGCTCATCATCTCATTTCATTTATTCAAAACATTCCAATATAAAAGAAAATTACACATCTGAATTGCTGTATTTACAAAAACATACATTCTTCAACATCTACACAGTTGACATGGTTGTTCACTGCAGTTTCCATCAGGCTGCGGAGGTTTCAGGTTTACAGTCACAGGTTCGTTCCATCTCGACAGCCTTTTGGCTCGTTCTAGCTTAAATTAAGTAGCCGTACAGTTCATTTTCAAAAGGCACTAAGAGGACAGGCTAGTGTACAACAGGAACTGTAATTCAACAACAGGTGTCACACAGAGCTAAATCATAAATAGCTTTTGCCTTTGGCAGTGATCAAACTGAGCTCATTCATCGCTGAAAGATTTATTTTACATATGAACAGATGTTTTGTTTTTACATACGAAGGCTTATTAATAAATACAAGCACTGAAAATGAAAACTTTGTAGGCAGTTCTCCTATGCAAGTCAAGTTTTCCAGGAATGTAACAAGAAAGTGCAACCAGGTTGCAACTATAATAAAACATTAATAAAAAAGGGAATTATTGAGCCACACGAACAGATCAGGTGCGTTCAAACACCTCCAGGTTTCAGGACGTTACACAGCGAAGCAACTGTGCGTTTGTTCCTATGGCTCGTGTCGATAATCGCACCGTTTGTTCCTCTGACGACGATACAAAAGTGTAAATCTACAAGTTCACACTATTTAAATTTAGGCGAGGATAATAACACGTCAGCGCTCAGAGTGGAATGAAATATTTGCGGTAGAAAATGAGATAATTCTCATTTCTGTTTTCCTGAGAATCTGACTGAAGCACCATCTGAAAGCATTTAAGCCTCAATTTCTAGAGTAGCACCAGTAAAACTCCCAGATAATACCTCAGGTACTCAAAGTTTCCCTGTCAGCGTCTCCACTTCACACCAGTGGACCGTAGTCGCTACTGCAGGCAACACGTCTCGGTTCTGTGACGAGAAACCTGCTGGTTCAAAAACAACCTGTGAAATGTTTAAAAAAATAAAAAAAGGGTTTCCTGACATTCTCCATATCTGCAGTTTGATAAAAACCAAATGAATAAAAAAAGATTGACAGGAAGCAGCGTCCTGACTTAGTGTTAGAAAAATAAAATCCAAACGTTTCCCTAAAGTCGTGTCCCGCTCGGTGAGGAGCCGACAGGTCGGCCGTCACTGCAGGTCCAACTGTGGAGAGGTAGCGTGTCTCGCCGCTCGTGTCCTGTTCAGGGATTGGCTGGTTTCTCTGTGCTGCTGGGCGGAGTCAGGACCGCTCCCACGGCGACGGGCGACAGCTGACAGTCGGGGAGGTCGATCTGATGCCGCTGAGCTTTTCTCTGCAGGACAGGAAGTCAACGTCAGTCACACAGGTAATGAAACACCTCGACTGTAAACTGAATATATCAACAAGACATCAGAGGACACCATCTTGATTACTTTAAGGGCTATAAAATGTCGCTCAGTGTTGTAAAAGCTGTGAGTGTGTTGGTTTTGCTCACCAGCAGGTCCAGATAAGCCACGTGTGTCTGGATGTTGTGCCTGTCGTCAGATTTGACTTTGGGGAAGTCCTTGAGTTGAGGTTTGGCTTCGGATCGCAGCGTGTCCATGAAGGGAGTCATCCACCGAACGCACGGGGCGACGCTCTCCCACGTCAGGCCTGAAACACACACGGGTCAGAACTGTGAGTTAAAGCCGTCCGTCAACAGAACTCCACTGATTAACAACAGTCACTTCTTTTCAGGAGGTGCAGGTGAGAAAATCAAACTCACCTGAAACTTTATGAACAACGTCAAACGTGGAGAAGTGGCAGAAGGCGGCGGCAGCGAGGACACTGTAGCTGTAGTCCAACGAGCCGATGTCCATCATGCACAGGTCCAACAGCTGCAACACACGACAGGTCAAAGGTCAGCACGGTGTGGCCAGTCACATTAAAGCTCTGTGTGTTTGTTCGGGTCTCAGGTGTGACGTACCTGTGTGATCTGGATGTACGTCTCCTGGGAGAACTGAGGAACCAGGAAGTTCTCTCCGTCCGTCTGGGCTTCGACCTGCGCGTACAGCTTCAGCCAGGAGATGGGCGTCTCCGGACACAGATTCCAGTCCAGCGCCTGCAGGACGACACCAGAACATCCAGGTTAGCACAGAGAGGGAGGTAGGGGTGTAGAGGGCGAGCGAGAGAGAGGGGTGTAGGTAGAGAGGGGGTGAGAGAGGTGTAGAGAGGTGTAGGGAGAGAGGGAGAGAGAGAAAGAGGGGGCGAGAGAGGTGTAGGGAGAGAGGGAGAGAGAGAAAGAGGGGGCGAGAGAGGTGTAGAGAGAGAGGCGTAGTGAGAGAGGGCGAGAGAGGTGTAGTGAGAGGGCGAGAGAGAAAGAGGGGGCGAGAGAGGTGTAGAGAGAGAGGCGTAGTGGGGGCGAGAGAGGTGTAGTGAGAGAGGGAGAGAGAGAAAGAGGGCGAGAGAGAAAGAGGGGGCGTGAGAGAGGGAGAGAGAGAAAGAGGGCGAGAGAGGCGTAGGGGGGCGAGAGAGGTGTAGGGAGAGGGCGAGAGAGGGAGAGAGAAAGAGGGCGAGAGAGGCGTAGGGGGGGCGAGAGAGGTGTAGGGAGAGGGCGAGAGAGGCGTAGTGGGGGCGAGAGAGGTGTAGTGAGAGAGGGAGAGAGAGAGGGCGAGAGAGGTGTAGTGAGAGAGGGCGAGAGAGGTGTAGGGAGAGAGGGCGAGAGAGGCGTAGTGGGGGCGAGAGAGGCGTAGTGAGAGAGGGAGAGAGAGAGGGCGAGAGAGGTGTAGTGAGAGAGGGAGAGAGAGAGGGTGAGAGAGGTGTAGTGAGAGAGGGAGAGAGAGAGGGTGAGAGAGGGTGAAGGTGGTGAGAGAGGGAGGGAGAGAGAGAGAGAAAGAGGGCGAGAGAGGTGTAGGGAGAGAGAGAAAGAGGGCGAGAGAGGTGTAGAGAGAGAGGGCGAGAGGTGTAGAGAGAGAGGTGTAGGTGGTGAGAGAGGCGTAGGTAGAGATAACGAGAGGGGTGTAGAGAGAGAGAGAGGGAGGGGGGGGTGAGAGAGGGAGGGCCAGAGAGGTGTAGGGAGAGAACGGACCTTCAGCATGTGGAGCTCTGTCTGCTGGATGTCCCACATGTCACAGGCTCCGTCTGTGACGTAGGCGAACTCAAAGATTTTCGGAGGGTAGATTTCCTGAAGAGGAAACAACACAGTTATAGAAACACTACAGGAGGCGTCCATCTACCATCCCAACTGTAATGTGACTGAGTGAATCATTTACAGCCTCATGCCCACAAGTTCATCATGTTGTGTGTCACATGTGAACTGAGGCTGAGGAGGGACTCACCTCTATCTTGGAGGCGATGAAGAGCGCCGTGATCCCGAGGAGCTGCAGGTACTCTTTGCTGACGTCCTCCTCGGTCAGCATGAAGCGGTCGAAGTAGTCCTGAGCGAGGTAGGCCGTCTGCCGGTGGAGGCTGTACACTTCACTCACCTCCAGCAGCCAGTCCAGCAGGATGGCTCTCATCTTTGGCTGCAGTTTGGGGTGTCGCTGCAGGTAGCCCTTGTCGTGGACGTACTTCAGCTCCTTGTTGAGCATTTTGATCCACACGTCGTCTGAACTGGCCCAGCTGGAAGACAAAACACCGAGTTCACCGTCAGTTGGTTCTCATGTTCTGCTTAGTGTCACACTTTGTTACCACACCGCTCTAAATACAAATGTGAATGAGAAGAAGCCACAACAACACGGTCTGCTTCACTGTGATGTAAATGACATGTCGGTGTGTTCACCACACCAGACTCCCTTAACAAATGTAGTGATTGTAAGAATTGTTGAGTTAGGAGAAACTTTATAAACTTTGTGAAACACTGTCTGACTCTTCATTATTTGGATCTTCTTGTAAATTTGGCAGACTGTAAACATCAAGTTCTTGCTTTTTTAGTAGAAAAAAACAAAACACTGATGCGTTTACTTGCATATGAGCAGGAAAGTTAAGTCAGATCACAAGTGGCAACTCCAGCACATTAATGCCAGGTGTGAACTGAGACAGAGCTGACAGATGTTAAAACCGGGTATAAGACCTGAGGTCTCAACAACCGGAGCTGTAGATAGTTTTGCATTTCTTTATGTTTACAGTCAATAATGTCAAACGTTTGCTCCTGAAACTGGACCAATATACAAAGTCAACTAAAAGAAGAACACACTGAACGAGGGCACTATACTGTCAATACAGAGTCGGGTGGAGTAACGGCTCAGCGTGAAGTGTTGATCAGCAGCAGCCTCATTGAGGTGTAAAACTCACAGACACACACAGTTACCTGAGCTGAGGGATGGGGGAGGCCTTGATGAAGAGGTTCTTGAATCTGTACTGCTTGAAGCCGGAAGGATCTGTGGGCTCCAGCTCTTTGTGGGGAGTTTCGATGAGGACACACGGACTCGCTCCGTCCTCCGACCAACACTTCTGGAATACAAAGAGGAAATACACATGATGAGTAAAAACAGATGCACCTACAGTTAGTATACATCAGGACAATAATATAAATAGGGATTGATTTTCATTTCTATTATTCACAACATCTCCGCTGACTGAAATGCTGAATGTACGTAAGTTTGAGTGAGTATGTACAGACTGAGAAACAGTTTCACAAGTAATCTGGAGCTATTATTGCAGCGATAAGAAAAAAATCCTGTTATTTTCAGCCTTACGATTGATTACTGTACATGTCTCATCTTTGGTGGGGTCATTATTTCTAGAGATTCAACGATTAATCAAATTATTGTTAAGTTTTTACATTATTCAACTGTTTTGATAATCGTTTAATCAGTTTGTCATTTTTAAGCTTAAAAAATAAGTAAAAAATTGTCTGTCGGCTGCTTAAATGTGAATATTGTCTGGTTTCCTTCCTCTATGAGAGTAAACTGAATATCTTCAGGTTGTGGACAAAACAAGACATTTGAGGACGATGTTCTGGGCTTTGGGATAAAATGATTGATATCTATTAACTGAGGAAATAATCAAGAGATTAATCTTCAAGTTTCCATGTTTTTCTCTTACATTTTATTTAATATATTCTTCTGTATAAGTATTAGTTGTAGCCCGGGTCAAGTGTTCGTCATTAAACGTGCTGTGAAAACAAGTTTCTTGGTTGTCTGAGCATTAAATGTCCAATCGAGCTCACTGGTGACACCCAGTGGTGAGAAGAAGGTACTGCATGGTCTGTGCACAAACTCCTGAGTCACTTCAACATGTTTCTTCATCATAGAAAGACAAATGTTATATCAACTAGCTTTATGTGCTGTGTTTCATACAAAGATATAAAAGGTGTGGGAGAGACTAAACTAAGAACATTTCTAAAAAGTTGAACAAATATCGTATAGACATATTACATAATAAAAGATGGCTGTAACAAAATGGACGCTCAATATAGGAAACTATATAGCGATAACTACTAACCAGAAGGGTTAATTATAAATAAAAACTACAAGTTAATAAAGTTAGCGTGAATAAAACTAGTTTTAAAAACAGGGCTGGTCACAGTGGAAGGGAGGGGACACGCGCAGATAATAAACTCGTGACGACACATCCCAGTCTCAACTCTTATCAGTTAAACACACACAATCATTGGGAGTTAATGACACTCAGACACACTGACCTGTATTTCATAGCTTTGTTTCTTGGCAGCAGGTTGGAGTTTTTTCTTTGACGGCTGGAGAAGAAGAAAAAAACAACAAAGCAAACAGGTGAGCTGGCGTCAGTGCAAACAGCTACGACAGGATCATAAACCTGAGACTGAAATTAATAGAAATTTTTCTGTAAATCAGACACGAGCATCAAAACACAAACCTCTGACTTTCTCTTCTTCAGTGGGGCTCTGACGGGCTCAGGTGTGTTTGAATCTCTGGCTTGCAAAGTGATGCGACCGCTGAAACGGAAAATAAACGACATCAGAAGACTGAGATGGTTTTGTGTCATGAGTGACTTTTCATGTCGCGCTCAACTGGAACGCATCTGGATTTCCAGCTCGACCCGTTAACTTTAGAGTCGAGTTTATCAGATATGTTTTAACTGGATTTCATCGACTCAGCGGCTGCTTGAGTTGTTATCACAGCCGGTTAAAGAAGTCCTTACATCACTGAATTAAATATGCAATGACTGACTGAAGCTGGAGCAGTGTCATGATCAATGTTGAAAATATATCAGTTTGGGAAGTTTTCTGAACTTTTCCTCTTCTCTACATGAAGTTGACACCATTTCAGAAATCCTAATCTAAAGAGAAACAAAAAAAGCTCTTCTCTGCTTGTAGTAGAAAAAGACAACCATGTAACGGCCTTGTCATATTTATCTTTTCATCTGAATATTGATAGTTACATCACTACTTTGGATAATTAGGTATTAATATATCAGATGAAATGTGATTTTATGTTACTCCACACATTTCTATCGTCCATAATCCAGTTTTGGAGCAAGATCTAATAAAAACTAAGCTAAATGAATCGTCCTAAGTGGAAGTATATACATTTACCATCACTAACATCACTAAGCTTTACTAAAGGCCCCTGCAGGACCCCAAACCACCAGCTGCTCACCTGCGTCTGGACATTGTGCCGAATTAATTTATGGCTCCGCTGCAAAGAAAAGAGAAGAACAGGTGAGATATGTGTGCATCTCTAAACACCAGTATCAGACACATGGATCAAGCGTGTGTGAATATATTTAATACAAGTCTCCTGGAGCCATTTCATGATCTCTTCAAGAGTCCTGGGGCCACATTGTGGGCCCCAAAAAATCACAAGTACACAACAAGTTAGAGGTGACTGGTGAGGTTACATAAGCCTGCGAGAGGCCAGGAACATGTAAAATAACTACAATAATGTTATAACGATGCTAACTGGATCCTGGAGAGTCCTGGAGAGTCCTGGAGGAGCTCCTCGGTGCCTCAGAGCTCCATGTGTAACACAGAAATCATATTTTAGAGGCTCAGCTTGAAGCTGCTGTGAATGTGGTTAGCTTGTGACAACAGAGGTAGTTAGCTTGTGTCCGCCAATAAAGAGCCAAAGTCGCTGCACAAAAACACCAGAGGTCGACTAACAAAGCTGGAAGCGCCACCTGTAGACACCACGATAATTATAAAGTCATATTAAACATGATCAATGATCATAATTGTGGTTTTAAGAGCCAAACTAGCCAGACAGGCTCTGTAAGCTAGGTCGGTATCCACAGCCGAAAAGGAGGGGGGCTGGTTGTTCCCTCGATTTCAAACAAAAAAAGCTCCAAAATGCTGCATTTCAACTCAAATGTCTCTCGTCCAGCGAAGAAGCACACATCTCCAGACAGCACTCATGTAGTCTGAATGCGCGAAAAAGCCGAAATATTAACTTTATTTGAGGATTGAAACTCAAAGACGCGCCAATTTCCGCAGCGCCAAAGCGGGAGGATTTGAGCCCTGCCTCCCCGAAAGGTCCTCCAGGTCTGCGGGGGAAAACTGGTCGAAATGACCGCTGAAGATGAACCGTATCGACTCTAAACCCTCCTCAACTTCTAGAATAAACTCACGGGAATCACACACCTTGAAGCAAACCCTTTCACAGCCCTTTAAGCGCCATTAAAGTCTGGGAAACTGAGACCACCGCCAGGCTAAGTTGTGGAGGGGAGCTACAGTAATTAGCAGACTTAGCCGCTGCTAACTAGGTCAACACTAACCAGCTAACCGTGATATGCAGATAAGCTGATGATCCACAGAGTTTACAGGCAAACAGCTGAATGTGTGCTTGATTAAGTTAAAACAGGCACCACAACTCAATTAATCAACTGCATCTTTACTGAGCTTTAAAGTGAACTAAGAGCAGCCAGCCTGTCCGGATAAACTCCTCTGAAACAGTCAAACTCACTAAACAAACCTCCGGGATGAAAAGCCAGATTCAAACGATGTGAAGTAGCTCAGACTTACAGTGGAAACTGCTTCAAGTGAGAACAAAACACAAGTTAAAACCTAAAAACATGGCTGCAGTCCCTCGCCTGGCCAGATTTAAATCCACAAACCGCACAAAACCAGGCAGGAAAAACGGCAGTTTAAGGCCGAAATGCAGGATGCAGACAGCAGGACGGTACCAGCAGCACAAATATGTTCTGAAACTATTAATGTGAGCAGAACTGCTCGGCTCGGCTCGGCGGTCTTACCTCCTCGGTGATGAATGAATGAATGCATCAGCTGTGGCGCCGGCGCCAATCCTTATATCCGCATAAGCCTGCCGCCGCCTACTGCGCATGCGCGTTCCCGGTTCACAGAAACGCGCTAAATGTTCGAATCTGAACTGAGATTTGAAGAAACGGGCGACACGCGCGCTCCAACCGGCGACACGCGCTCTTCCCCGGGACACGAGAGGTGACCGGAGCCGCGGGGGCTCGACTGGACCGGTTATTCACCGCGCTCACCGGAGCCCGCGTTCACTTCTAACGGACAGCGAATCGCGGGAAGGTTTTTTGACGTAAACGCGACTTTCCGTAAGTTCCGGTTAAACTTTAACGGGTCGGTAGACGCTCGGGGAGCAGCTCGCACCGGAAACGGGCGATAATATTCCCACTTTACGGAGTTATTTAACGTTTTTTTCGCGGCACCCAAACTGCTTCCGCGTATGAGTTCTGCCTGTGGGCGGGGCCTTCTGACGTCAAGCCAATGAGCGCGTGAGCAGCCGCCGCCGCGTGCTTCCTTCGCAGAATGTAAACAGAGAGAACACGTGGGGCCGCTGTCAAACTCCTGCAGGGAGGAAGTCCACTGGTGTCAGCTGGTTTATCGGTTTTATCTCATTATTCACTGTGTAATTAAACACACGGTGCAGGTATAGTAATACTTCTATTAATACTTCACCATACATGTAACTAATTACATCTACTCGCGTACAGTGCTGAGGCAGGGCGAGTTTATTTGTATGGCACAGTTCAGACATAAGGCAACTCAAAGTGCTACAGGGGCATGAAAATACATTAAAAACGAGCAGGTAGACATCAAGAACAAGTTAAAGTTAATAGGAACATAAGCTAAAAGACAGTATAAGGTTAAAACAGACAAGACTAAAGTTTTCTGGGAGTTTGTTCCAGATATGTGGAGCATAATAACTGAGCGCTGCTTCTCCATGTTTAGTTTTGACTCTAGGGACTGAAAGCAGACCTGAACCTGACGACCTCAGAGGTCTGGATGGTTCAGAACGCAGCAGCGGATCAGAACCATTCAGTGTTTTATGCTTTATGAACCAACAGCAGGATTCAACAAAACATCTCTGGAGCTTCACAGTAAAACAGAGTTGCAGCATTCTGCTAAACAACTGAAGCAGCTGGAGACTTGATTTAAAACGGAAAAACAAACATAAAATGGCTCCATACGGCCAATTTGGCGTGATCCAAGTCTCTGGGGACGTTATTTACACTCTTGATGTGCAGTCGAGCTCGTGCACTCGCTTCAGACGGGGTGCATGCTAACACTGTCAGCTGAGCAGCTACAGAGAAGATTTCATCTCAATAAAGGGTGTAAATTAGTCTTTTCAGATCAGTTAGTGATCTCTGGGCTTCTGGAGACTTGGATCACAGCAGACGAGCTGTATGGAGACATCTGATGTTTAAATCAGGAGGAGATGATGACTGAGTTTGTATTTTTCTGTGAACTGTTCCTTTAAACTCAATTAAAACTGATAATATTTGCATAACTCTTGTGATCACATGATTTGAATGATAAAAAGATGACTTCAAGTCAAATGGCCTGATATGTTTGGTGCAGAAGAATCAAACAGGAACCGGAGAGCTGCGTATGAAAACATTTATTATAGGCTAATGAGAGATCACATGTATTAACTATTACAGTTCGAAAACAGATGACCCCACTTTTTAATTAGCTTTTTTTGACATCAGAACAGAGTGAATTGATCTGTCATACATCCAAAATACAAAGAAGGAGACCAGTTATGTCGATAAATAAAAAGTTAACCCTAAAATTCCTACACCTTTTTTTTTCTTTTTGGCAAAGTGCTGTATTATTCCAGTAAACTACACAACAAAAAAAAGCAAAACACGTTTTAACACTTGGTGAAAAATAAAAATGCCACAAAATATTCTTCACACTTTTTTTTTTTTCTTTCTTTTTTAAACAAACAAGGAGAAAAGAGGTTTTGCTACATCATTCTGTCTGGTTTTGTTGAGTCATTATAAAAGCCGTACACTGTGTGGGCGGGCGGCGGCGGCGAGAGCGAACAAGCTTCCTCCGAGTGGTGCATAGTTGGTTTCTGATGTCTGTTTGTGTGTTTTTATTCATCACGTCCACTCGGGACATTAAAAAAAAAGAAAAAAAAAGGGAGTTCAAGTTCTTCATTGATGCATTGTCATTACAACATTTCAACCTGGAAGGCACGTGATCCACAAATTTCAAGGCATTGAACAAAAACATTATAAATCCCTGTTAGTTTGATGATGGAGAGATGAACTGAGAACAGAAACTAAAAAATAAAACATGGAAGGCTCCCGACAGCAGGAGGAGACGGATCAACACCGTCCGTCTCCTCCAGTCCCTTCTGTCTTTAAGTTTGCCTTTTTCAAAAACATCAAAATAACATCGTCCACGATTGCAAAGCTCAACAGCAGAGAGAGAAAGACATTCGAGAATTAAATGAAAAGCTTAAATACACCAGAGAGAACCACTCAGCTATACCATTATTTACAGCAAACCGTACAGACGCCTAACAAACGTTTGTTAGTGCTTTCTTAATAATGCTACCGTCCAATCAGCACGACCACAGAGACAAACTGAAGTCGGGTTTGACCGGAGAATCAGAACCACACTGCAACAAGTCTGAAATCTTTACAGAGCTTTAAAATCTGATATATCCATTCTGAAGTAGATCTGTAGTCTGACATAAGTCACAACTATGAGCTGAGGAGTCATTAAATACGACTCATTTAGTAAGTCGTGATCGTGACTTGTTTGTCATTCCCAACATTTAACAAGGTATCATTTGTAAAATATGGCCAGAATTCAAAGGTAAAACATAAATAAAGGCGGGCAGCACATCACCGGCTCCTCGGCTGTGGCTCGCTGCTGTAGGCGTGGAGCTCGTGGCTCTGCAGCCGGAGAGTGAACACAGCTGGACCCCGGCCTCTGAGGTCCGTGTGAAGACAGAGGACACGGTACAGAGGTGATTTACAGCGGCTCTGACCAGGACTGTGACTCCGGGGACGAGAAGTTAGCGTGCTAACTTCTGTAGACGTCTCCGCACAGAGCAGAGACGTCTCTGACAGAACGTCAACACAGTTGTGTCTTCACACTGTTCAAAATGTTTGTACTAAATTCTGGCCCTATCTTACAAACTGCCCCTTTAACTTCTCTCCACAGGATTCAGTCGCTCTGTCAGACGGATGGTTTCTGTCTGTCGTCCTGCAGTGTGGTGAACAAACACTTAAAGAGTTAAACAACAAATAAAAGAACATCAGTATTATAAACTAGTGAACGTTAAAAGATCATTGCTACTTTTTTGGTTTAAATATTTTTAACAGTTTAGCAAAATGTAACTAAGTTAACATGGAAAATAGAAGAGTTAAAAAGCATTTAGTACATTTCTAAAACCATGTTAGGTACACTGGAGCAACAAAAACAGAAAATATACACATCGCTGAAAAAGACCAACAGTTTCTCTCCATCTTGATGGGTTTCCAACAGTCGACTGAGAACGTCAAGTGTTCATTTTCACAGTCCTGGGACCAAAGATACGCTAAACTAAGAGTCGATTATTTCTCACAAACATTTTCACGAGGGAAAGCTCGCTGGGACAGAGCTGGAAAAGTCCGAGCACGCACAAAGAATCATCAGCCGTCAAGTAAAAATCTGCATTTCCTAAAGAGTAAAGGTGATTGGTTGTGACCCTGAGAAGTGGACTGCAGATTCATTTAAGAAACAAACAAAAAAAAATAATAAAAAGAAACAAAATCTTTTTCCGTTTTCTTTTTTTTTTCCACCATCGTCACGCTAACACAACTCTACAACCATGCAACAGATTGCACACTAACATAACCAAACATACCTAAGCAAGATAGACGCATATATACCAACTTCATACTGATATGTAAATTTGTTTTTTTCTTTTCAAAAAATATTTTGGAAGTTTTTTTTTTTTAAATACATTTTTTTTTCTTCTACATTTCTGTTCATCTCAAAGCTACCGTTAAAACAAGGCGTTTAGTGATATTTAACCCAGTAATTTTTACCGTCTTTTTTCTTTAAATTTTTTCAAAAAAATATTGTGAAAAGTACTGAATTACAAAGTCAGAGGCAGGTTCAGCCGGCGGGGCAGGACGAGCGAGAGGACGAGGAGGTGACGCTGCAGGAGATCGAACTTCAAGGCAGGAAAAATCCCTTCAACATGTCGTAACACTGAGGAAACAGTCAGTGGTGACGTGCTCTTTAGTGAGGTGTGTTATCCTTTGTGGATCCAGTCAAATATAAAAAAACATGAGGTAACGTCAGGAGGTCCCTCAGATTTTGCGAGTGAGGACTTCTCTCTATAACTGCAGTCATCAATCACAAAGGAAACAGAGAAACTGGAAATAGAAATACAGAAAATAGACTCAAAGGCAAAGCAGCTGCAGAACAGGTTTGATTCTCTCTGTTCTGTTTCTCAGTTTTCAGTTACTGTTTCACATGAAAACACCTGGGCTGTTTAACTTTGCCTTAATGTCGCTCAACGTTTGTATCGAAGCAGAAATTTAAAACATAAAACTGGGCCACTGACCACAGACAGACTTAAAAAAACAGAACAGTGGACACTGAAGCAGCACTGTCCCTTCTATAACTCCTAAAACACTCGATCCTACATTTCCCATAATGCAACTTGATGTGATCTTTTCCTCTTCCTGCTCCACATAGACACAGTCAGAGTAGCACTCATCATAAGGCATTGATTGTTTGACAGGTTAATTAAGTGGAGCGTCCCTTTAATTAACCTGGGAAAGCTGGGAAGGCATTCTGGGAAACGTAGGAACTAATTTTTCTCGAGCGATAACAGAAAAGGCAAGATCGTTAATCTCAAACAACTACAGATGTCTGATAATACCAGTGGTAGAATATTTGAGGGGATTTTTCCTTTAACGTTTTGCCTCATCACTTCCTGTATGACATCACTACGGGCAACACTGCGGGGCAACTACCACAACAGTCCTGCACTGATTAAATGGCGACGTTGTGCTGATGCACTGAACGAGTTCGAGCGATTTGTGATCTGAAACGTCTCCTGATGTTTCTGTCCAAAAGGTCACCAGGCAGCAAAGACACCCCACCGCCCTGCTGTGACATCACCGTGACATCATCATCACATCCTGCCACACTGTGAACCCGCCACTGAGTAAAGTGACCTACAGCATTGATTCTACACATTAAGTTGTCCATAAAGAACAAGAAGAGAAAGAGAAGAAGAAGAAGAAGAAGAAGAAGAAGAAGAAGAAGAAGAGGACGTCACCGTGACGACTCTTCTGCTCTGTGATTGGACACAAGCCGGTCCAGCGGAGGGAGAATCAAACATGGATGACAGGAGTTGGAGGGGGAGGAGGAGGGAACACGTGGTGACCCTTTCTTTCTCAACATGAAGGAGGAAGAGGATGATGAAGAGGAGGAGGAGGAGGAGGAGGAGGAAGAGGATGAGGAGGAGGAGGTGAGAAACCGTTCACCCACTGGCCACATGAGCTGATAAAATAACAAATAAAAAATCATCAGCCTCTTTCCCTATTTCACCGTCCAATCAGGTTTGAGAACAGATCGGGGTGCGACTGATGGCTGATGGTGTCGATCGACTTGTTGCTGGTGTTGATTTCTTGATAAGAGAAGAAGAAAACAGAGGTGTGTGTGGCCAGTGTTGGTTTCCTGTACTGCTTAAAGGATTGAGGTTGATGATGATGATGATGATGATGATGCCGATGTCGTCAGGACGCCTCAGTAGTTGAGGTGTCTCTGGCTGGGCTGGTGCAGGTGCACGGTGCCGGCCTTCTGCGGGCGCAGCAGGTTGAGGCGACGCAGGGCGTTGCGGGACAGCGGTTGGGTGCGTTGGGTGGCGTTACCTGCCCGCTGCTGCAGGAGGCCGGCACGGGCGGAGAGCGCCGCGGCGTAGCAGGCGGAGTGGAGGCTGGAGCGACGCGGGACGACTGCAACCTCCGGCCTGCGGGGGGGCGACAAAGACAGAAGCACAGAGCTGTTAGATGGAGGCGGGTGGATTACTGAGAAAATCAACAATCACCAAATTCCTACAAGAAAACGGGAGCAGCAGTCTGACGTCACACAACAATGGCAGCAGCCACGAGGAGCGGGCAGGATGTATTTCTAGAGGTCATTTTCTAAAGTTTAAAGACTTTGTATGATAACTGTCGGTGTCCCAGCCCCACGTCCTGTCTCAACAGGAAGTGAAGTGGTCATTTCATCTCGTCTTTACCTGTGACGGGGGCCGTCCAGAGCACGTCTGCCCTTCTCCTTCCCACCCGAGGCTGTCGGGGCGGAGGCCATGTTTCCGGGCAGCAGGCCCAGCTCCAGGTCGAGGGAGCGTGGCAGGGGGTCGAGGGTCAGTCTGGGGGGGCTGTGGTGGGCGTACACGGACATGCTGGGGTGCTCGATCAGCAGATTCTCCAGAGGACTCGTCTCCAGGAGGACGGGCTGGCTGCCGCGGCCGGTGAAGCAGGGCGGGGGGGTGACGAACCAGCTCTCCTCCAGAGAGCCGACGTCCAGACGAAGGAACCCGCTCTCGTCTTCATCCTCGGTGTCGTCCTCATCCTCATCCTCCTCCTCCTCCTCCTCCTCCTCCTCCGCCCCGCCGTCTGGGTCGGTGTCAGCCGTGGAGTTGAGGGAGGTGCAGGAGGCGTAGCGGATAGGGGGGCTGGCCATGGGGGAGGGGATCATCACCAGGTCTTCCTCGTCTTCCTCGGGGCCGACGGTGGATCCAGAGAGACCGTCTCCACACTGAGAGGAGCAGGCTTCAGCTGCAGGGAGAGAAAGAGTTTACAAAGTGATTTTAACTGTACAGGATGACCCTTTAATTTCAGGAATCATTGAAGTCTTTCATCATGACATTTACTTCACCATCTGTTGTTTCTGATACTTAAGGCTTCATTAGCATTTTGTGTTTCAGTGCAGTGTGTGTCCAAAGTCAGGAGGGTTTTTATTTTCCTCTGAAGACCTGGTGTGTCTACAGTCTGTTCATATGCAGCTGTTCTCTCATCTGACAGCTGAAAGCAGCTGAATGAGGACTTTCTCTCGTGGACGAAACAGTTAACTGTCATATAAGAAACAAGAAACCAGAAAATATTCACATTTAAGATGCTAGAATCAAATAATTTTGGCCTTTCTTTCTTTAGAAATGTGCTCAAAGTAGTTGCAGTTTCAGTGAAGTGTCACTGCTTTGAAAATGAGTAAGTATGACAGCTGGATGTGATGCCTTCAACCTGCCAGCAGGCGGCACTGTGGTCTGTCTGTGCGGCAGCAGTGAGGCCTGTATGTAAACAATCAGCCGGAGAGCTGCGGTGTCACACGTCCGTCTGAAGCCACAGCCGTGTTTCTGTTCGCGTGTCTGCAAACTGTGAGCTGCTGAACCGTCTCACAACAGCTGATCCCTCCCTCCGCGCTGCCTCCGCATGAAGCTGCAGAAATAACCTGCAGCCTTTTGTTTTTCTTCCCACACCGCTGCACATCAAACGCTGCAGTTTGCAAAAAAACAGAAATCAGCTTCTAATGATTCACAGAGACACAGGAAGTTATGAGGTGGGGAGGCAACATGAGCTCAGGCTGGCAGACTGGAGGGTAAAAATAACTGTGACGACTCAGCAGAAGTCTGTTTTATTTCAGTTCTGTTTATTCTCTCCAGCACTTCAATAAAGACTGGGAATTAATACTGGGGGCATCTTTAACGCTCAAACCCTAAAGAGTTTTATTTTTAACTCGGACACGGCTGCAGGAGTCCTCCATCACCTCCATCCGAGTTTCCTCCCTGACCTCGGTCCCCTCGCTGTTAGTATGTAAGTCGCTGTGTTTACGTGCATGTCAGCCAGCGTGAACATGGCTGTGACTCCCAGCAGCTCACTGAGGAATCCGTGTTTACCCACAACAGGCCTGAGAGGCTGCAGAGTGCTGACTCAGCACGCAGCAGCTGATCTGCACACTTTATCCTCCCAGCGGCAGGACGACCCCTCGCTGCCCGAGCTCTTCCTCTGCAGGCTCGGCTGTGAGCGAGGAGCAGCAGAGTTTTTGGAGGCTTTGGCAGGCGGTGTGTCGGGTTAATGAGGTCGGCCTGGATAATGAACGAACCGGCTGACCTTCCAGGACTCTGGCTCCCAGTCTGCAGTCCGCACAAACAGCTGATTTCACTTGAGTCACGACTCACCAGAGTTTGTAACATGAGATCATTTTAAAAAGGCCTTAATTTGTTTTTGTTGCACTCATGGAGACAGACGGCACACATGCAGGAACATGTGACGGCCCGCAGGACTCCTGAGCGACAATCATTAGCGAGTCATGTGTTTTTTGCTGCTAGTATTTGCGATCTGTGTGGAAGCAGCGACATGCGTGCAGCTCTGTCGTCTGTCCACACAGGCCGACATGTTCACGCCTGCTGTGCACGCTCATACACTGTGGTCTGCAGGCTGCATGTCTGCAACATGGCTGCGCAGATGCAGTAAATATAATCTTATCTTTGAAAGGTGCACTATGCAACTTCTTTTGCTCCTGTAGTCCTTTATTCTTGACTTCCAGATGGGCAGATGTGCTGTTTTTGTTCTCACTCGACTATAATTCAAACTCAAAAAGCCAGTTTGCTGTAATGTTTAACTAAATATGGCTTTAAAGTGCATCTAACATGTTTTTCCAAGCTGTTAATCCAAGCGTCAGGAGCTCTGTCCTACAGGCCTGTAAAAAGTTGCATAGTTAACCTTTAACTGATTCAAACTTCTGACCTTGTTTACAGGCTGAGTTCTGGTTTTAATCTTTACTGCCTGTTTTTAATGTAAACCACTTCTTAAACTTTGTTTTGTGAAACATGTTTCAGTACAGGTAAAGTTCTTCTTCTTGTTTTTGTAAATTGTTTGTTATTTTTTTGGTTTGCATCTGAGAATGAGAACGTGACGGCAAAAAACTGTTAACGTCAAATAAGTTAAAGGAGCAGTTTGTAGTTTTGCTGAAGATATTTAATGAGCAGAGAAAGATCCTCATTGGCTGAAACAAACAGCTTGTTTATTCACTGATGGAAAAGATAAATATTACTGAGTTTTGTATTATTACCTCATTAATAGTTTAGAGTTTTAGAGTTTTAATTACGTCTCCAAAACTACAGATTGCTCCTTTAACCTCTTGGATTAGATTAAGTTAACTCGACAGAATGAAGCTTTTATTACATTTAAACCTGCAGACTTCTCCTGTGCAGCCCCAACATTTGGTGCTCCGTGAAAGAAACACAGCACTGTATCCAGGTGTGTGTGCGTGTGTGTGTGTGTGTGTGTGTGTGTGTGTGTGTGTGTGTGTTTATCTGGAGGGGTGTCGGAGCGGCTCTGTGCCCATACATGTCCACCTCCACAGGCCCAGAACGGGGAACTCCGGCTGCACCAGGATCTATTTTTACGTCCTCTGGTTCCCCAGACGCTTTTGTTTGACCTGTTTACAGGTTGACTTCCATAAACTGCCTGATGGCACCCTGCTGCACCGCCCCTCCACCCTCCACCCTCCACCCTCCACCCAGCCGGCCTCTGTTTCTCCCCCCTCCCACCTGAAGTATTCACACGGCGGTGGAATCGGAGACGGGTCGAGTCGAATCAAGACCGGCGGCGGGTGAACGGAGGGGCAGACCAAAGCTGTGCTGAGCTTCACTAAGAGCCACCTGGAAGTCAGTGCAGTGTGTCATGTTTCTGTTTACAGTGTGTGTGTGTGTGTGTGTGTGTGTGTGTGTGTGTTTTGACTGGGGTCTTTTTTATCTCAGAGACTCAGCTGGAAACTTGGCTCTGCCCTCAGCAGCCAATAAAACAGTCTAAAGTTGCACTGTGTCGTTCTCTGACCTGCTGCATGTTCATGTATCTGCTGACTGGCTTCAATCAGAGTTTTGAATCGATCTCACAGTTTTTATCAGGTTGATTTTGCTCCATTTGCCTTAAAATTATTTTTCATAGAGTTTCATAGAGGAGGAAAGAAACCAGGAAATATATCGCCGACTTGTTGCAGCTCTAGTTGAGCGTCCTGCTCGGGGAATATTTACACAACACTGTCAAAGTGTGTATTTTCTCTTCACCTTCTGTTTACTTTCTACTTTGTGTTGTCACCACTGTGTGAGTTTAGTGTCAGGGGAGCATTTTATTTGAGGTCTCGTACGTTGTTACAGGTTTTGCCTGCAGCGTGTTGACAATGGTTTCTGGCGAGGAATTAATGACTTTTCAAACCAATTCAGGATCTGGGGGCTGACTTGGATTACTCCAGACGAGCTGTATGGAGCCATTTTATGTTGTTTTGGTTGTTTTTTTTACATTTTAAATCAAGTCTCCAGCTGCTTCAGTTGTTTAGGAGGATGCTACAACACTGTTTTGCTGTGAAGCTCCAGAAAAGTCCAGAAACAGGAGATTTCATTTCCTTTTAGTTGTTTTACATGAACTACCTCCACGTTGCCCAGTTGGAAGTGGATTTTTACTAGTTTTAACGCTCCTCTCATGAGACTCACCCAGGTAGTTGACCAGGATCCAGTCTTCATCCTCCTCCTCCTCTTTGCCATCTCCAGGTCTGTTGCTCCGGCTCAGCTCCTCCACGTCGTCCCCGAACAGAGCGCTGGCGAACCTCTGGAACATCCCTGGACGTCCTGCGGGGGCGTGAGGCTGCGGGAGGGGCTGGGGGAGGCACGTGGCTCGGGGCGACGGCGGGAAAGCGTGGCGCACACTTTGGTCATCAGCTGCGGGGTTCACGGCGGCGGGAAGGCTCCGGAAAGGTGCTAAAGTGCATCAATAAGGTGTGGTCATGGATCATCTGAGGGCCAGCAGACGCAGGCTGGACATCGCTCGACGTCAGGATCGTTTCGATGAGTGCAAAAGTACAAAACAGGCCCTGAGAGGAGAACAGAGAGAGGTTTACTCAACACAGGTCTGATGGACAGAGTTCAACAGAGATGCTTTTCAAAGTCAAGTTTGAAACAAGTCAACGTACACGTCTCTGAATGTTGAACAAGAACGTGTCATATTTGCCTGTGCAGAGACATGTCCATTTTACATCACTAAAAACATTTTCCACCTCACAACAGAGCGTCACGTCCCTCATGACAGGGATAATGAAAACAGCATCACTGCAGCCATGTGAGGGAGATGTCTGAGACATACACCGGCATGTAAAGGTGCAAAACACACATAACAAGGGCTGTAACGCCGCAGACACACTCTGATCTCCAGGCCTGATTCATGAGCCCGTATGAGGCTGTAAAGTCAGGCAGGATTAATTTCCTGTCAGAGCCGATGGAGGCAGCTGCAGTTTCCTCCGTTATCGAGCTGATGGAGGCGAGCGGAGAGAAGCTGTCCTCTCTGTGTTTGAATAAAGAGATGTGCTGTGTTCAGACGACACACAGTCACAGCTGGCCGGCAGCCGCTCTCACTGACGGCTTTCATGGAAAGTGTCAGCAGACAGAATAAGAAAGTGATCGGTGTTGACGTCCCGCTGCAGCTGCTGTATGAAGGGAAGGCAAGGAAGCTTCGTTTGGCATAATATAAGTGGATTAAAGCCCGGTGTGTAACGCCGCCCTCACTCTTTACATCTTTAAATCTACTTTTACAGTTTCAGTTTGATTAACAGATGACAAAAAGCTTCATGTTCTCATTCAGTCAGTAGGAACAGTTCCTGTTGTGGCTCCTGTGCTAGCAGTGTAAACACCAACACTGCCCCGCGTGGCTTACTGAGCTAATTACCTGGTTGCAGCTAGCAGCAGTTAGCAGCTAGCAGCAGTTAGCAGCGTATTCATTGAGAGGTGCCCAGGTCTCAATATTTGTGTCCTGGAACCAGCAGGAGGAGGAAAGACTGATTATCTGGGCTGATATTTTTAATTTTTTCAATAATTTGTCTCATTGTTTTCTGTGTTCGATTGCTGATAAAATAAACCAATCAATTTATCAACATTAAGATTAAAATTGCAAATATTTGCTTATCTAAACAAATCAGTGGTTTGAAAGCTGAGCGACACAAACTACAGTAACAGGAGGAACAACTAGAAATGAAGAACGTTTAAAACCCTGTAGCCTGAAACGTCCATGGAGGTCGTCATGGGAGACTTATCTAACGTGCAGATACTATTTTTTAATTTAAGGGGCAGTATGTAGATTTGGACAAGAAATTCAAACTCAGATTTTTAATATTTACAATATTAAATCAGCTAATAATACAAACTTTATGCCATCAGTGAGTAAACGAGCTGCTCTCAGAGGAAAATAATGTCCCAGAACACTGTTTAAAGCTAGAAAGGTGGCAGGGTCCGCCACATATAAATAGAGTAAAAACAAAGTTTATTCAGTCACGAAAACAAAGAGAGTTTGTTTATTTAGGCAGAAAAAAATCAGTCAGTGAAGATCTTCCTCTGCTCATTAAAATGTCTTCCCCAAAACTACATACTGCACCTTTAAATGAAGTAGGGTAACAGGTATGAAGGACACGCTCATAGTACAACTATAATATTATATCATAGATCAACATTATGACTGTGAGTGACCTGTGTCACACCTTTGTTTACATTAAGGTTCATGTAAACAAACCTGAAACAACATTAAAACATATTTTAGCCGTTGTTGTGAGTCAGAAAGTCTGTAAATCACTTTGGGTGCTGAAACACGATAATTTCAATAAAGTGTTTTTAATATAAGTCGACCTTTTGGTTTGAATGACAGATTGTGTCTTTAACATTTAAGCTAGCTGTTACATTAATAATCACCACTAGGAGGCCAACATGGACATTTATTTTTCCTGAGAAGACTTGAGAAACTCAAATGTCGGATTTTCTATGAACGCGCGCTCGGTTCGATCCCAGCTGCGATGCGTTTAATTCCTCGTGTGCCGGCTCGTATTTCTCTGTTGTCAGATTCATTACATGCAGCGGGGAGGAAGCGCGCTTCTCCGGGAGAACAAAAGCCGGAGTCGTCCTCTGTAAACAGCGAGCAGCTGCGACGGAGACACGGACAGAATAAACTGTCACACCAGCAACAACAGCAGGCCGATAAGCTGCTGCACCTGCTCTGCTCCAGCTCATCCACACATTTCAGGGATAAACACCAGAAATCATTGTAGTCAGATCATCGTGATCAGTGAACACAAAGGGAGGCTCCTCTTATGGGCGGCTAACGTCCAAAGGAGGTAACTGAGTCACGGCTGTGGCTTTCTGTTGAGCAATTAATACATCTGTTACATCATGCTGCCATTGTTTATTCACACAAGTGTCAGATAAACTGCAGCAGAAGAAGAAGAAGAGGGACGTTTACGATCCGTACATGTGATGGAAACAACAGGACAGTGTGTAGACCGGCAGGATTACACTGAAAACCCCCGCAGGGATCCAATAATCAGGGATGTAGAGGAGGATAAGAGACACATTACCTGCAAGTTGGCAAACAAGAGCTTATCTGAGCAGAAACTGAGCTTCATGACGGTACATTTAAATGTAATATCAGCTGAGGTCAGGCTGATGTTAACTGATCCTACAGGTGTCTTTGGTTTGGGACAGGTAATGATTATGTGTGTTGTCATTAATGTTTATGATGACTAGATTGATTGTTTAGCCTTCAAAATATTAGGTTTTATTATCAGTTTGTGGAGAGTAAACAGTCCCAAACCAGAAGATAATCACCTGACAGTGATATAAAACAGGTGCAAGAGGTGAATTGTCAGATTTGAGAAGACAAACAATCATAAAATAGTGATAATGTCAATCAGATGTCTTCAGGTGTCTTGTTTTGTTCGACCAACCGTCTAAAACCCATCAACTCTGACTTTAAAAAATGGTGTTGAGAAAAGCAGCGAATCCTCACTTCGAAAAAGCTAAAAACAAGAAATGTTTGACATTTTTACTCGATAAATGACCAAGTCTCAACATGGTTGATGGTTAGTATTCACATCGAGGGAGTGATGGATACATCGGCGTACATTTGTTTGCGCTAATGTGGTTGTACCGACCGGTCTGTGGGACAAAAACAGCCGAACTGGTCCAATAATAATCTGGAGCTGCTGGTCACAAAGGGGAAGGGGAGGAGGCTGTAATCCGACCCCGGCTGGGCAGGACCGTCTGCCTGCTAAACTTTTACATCCACAAATATGTTATGACAATATTTCCCATCATATATCAGGAAGTTCGTGTCGTCAAAGTTGAGGGAAAAACACACGAACACCGCCACAGCTAGCATAAACAGCCTAGCAAGATTAAGCTAACAGCGCAGAGTTAGCCGAATAAAAACGCATCGCAAACGTTTAATAACGCGACGCAAGTTGTTCGTGATCGTCCGTTTCTTCCAGTAAAAAGCGGCTCCGCTGTAACACGGAGGAGAAAAGCGTCGTTAGCACCGGAAGGAGAGGCACCGGGGCCGTTAACGGTCAACCGGGAGGAAAACAAAGAGCTCACCTGCGGCACACGGAGAGGATGTAAACGCTGCAGATCGTGATTAAAATCCTTGAAACTGAGGTAGATGCGTTACTTTTCGAAAAATAGAAAAACGTGAGGTTTCTTCTCGGAAGAAATAAAATATAAAAAGGTTGTTTCACGGACTGAACATCGGGAGTCACAGTGCGGTTCAGCTTCTTTCTCTCTTTTTTTCCCTTCAGTCCGTTTCCTCCTCAGTCCCCCGACTGCTCCTTCTTTTGTTGTTGTTGTGGAGCTCCAACAGCTGATCGCGTGACGTCGCCAAGAGCAGCCTATCGGAGGGGCCGGGCCTGGAGCGGCTCGGCCAATCGGAGGCGGTGTTACGGGCTGTCACTAACCCACGTGACTCCCCCTCCGCGCTCCTCCCTCCTGCTCCTGGAGAGGGCATGACTGGGCACAGCTCTGCAGGAGCAGCACACGTCCGAACCCCACATCTGGGTTTTTTTCCTCAAGAACAGACACATGTTACATAAGCAGACCAACATCCGGGTCAGGCTGCAGGGTCTCCTGTCCTCTGAGTGTCCACACGAGCCAGTGAATGTCAAGGCTGGAGTTAGATTTACAGTTTGAGTCATAAAAATAGTCACTGCAAATTAAAACAACATGTGGACGGTTTCCAAACGCTTTGATCAGAGCAGAACTTTATGACCCGCTTCACTGAACCTGTCCCATATGAGGACACAGTTACATAATGACTGACAGCTGCTGTAAACTATGGACAGCAAACACAATATTTTTAGCCGTATTGATGAAGTCTGGGTGAAATTAGCTGCTGGATTTGTGTCAGCGTGAGACATTCACTGGTGCCTCTTTTTAACTTGTTTCATTTATTCTACTGTCTGTTTTAAAGGTTGACTACACTGACTTTATACATTAAAGTGTGTTTACAGGTCGAAAACCTGGTACAAAGCTGCATGCAATCGCTCAGTGGCTCCGTTGCATTGTGGGTAATGTAGGCTCCAGGTTTTGAAAGGGAAGAATAAAAAGAAGTCTCATCTCTGGTTCTGCTGTTTTGATTTAGATCATTTGTTTTTAATTGTCCATAATGAGTCCAACAGTGCCACAGAGGACAATGCAGGACCAGTGGAGTGCCTCAGTAACCTGGTGCCTACATTACCCACGATGCAACTGAGCCACTGAGGAGGAAAGTTATCAAGTATCAAGAGAGTTAGCATAGATATTAAAGTTATTAATACAGCAGCACTGTAGTTACACTGTGCTAAAGCTGCCTGCTGACTTTACTTGAATGTGTTTCAGAACCTGGCAACCAAACAAAAAGGTACAATCACTCTTATCTGCAGTAAAATAGCTGTGTGAGTAGCATAGCAAGCATTAGCATGTTGGACACAGTTTGAACAACAGACTGCTGCTGCTGTTGCAGCTCATGAGATGAAGACTCATCACATTTTGGGGGAAATGCTTCGTTCGAACAAGCAGCTCAACATGAAACCACCAGTTCAACGTCTCAGTCTGCACAGAGTGAATGAACAGCTGCAGCAGGCTGATCACTGAGCTTCAGAGGTGTTGGGAGGTGTATTTTTGAACTTTTAACAGAGCCAGGCGAGCTAATCGTCCTCCTGCTCCATAACTGAATGTGGTAACACGAACTTGAGCTCCATCTTCTCATCTCGCTCTTGGCATGAACACTAATAAAGGAGAGCTGTCGCACAGCAGGAGTTCACCGCCACCGACAGTGTCACAGCGTGACTATTATAGCTCTGAACTGTAACAGAGAGAAGTGCTCGTTATGGTTTTTAAATGGAGTTTATCGGGTGAAACTCGGTCTGAAACCTGAACATGAGCTCACGAGACAGTCAGATAAACTCTGCAACCACAAACAGCCACTTCACAAACGAGTTAATTACAGTTTACCATCAGATGATTTCCAACGTCGAAGGAAAGAAGGAAAACCTGTTTGGACGCTTCAGAGCTGCAGGAGGAAACAGTGCAGGTACTTTTACAGTACTTTAAGTACTTCTGCTTTACTTGAGTACTTTAATTTCATGTTACTTTTTACATCTCAGAGTGAAATACTGTACTTTAGTAACTAGCTTCAGTTACTAGTTTATTGGATCATGTCTCAGACAGTTCAGAGGCATTCAATGACTCGATGACTCGATGAAGGTAAAAGTGGCTGAATTAAGACTGAGGTTTGGTGTGACGTCGAGCTCCTCCACAGAGGATGAAGCTCAGGATCGGATATTTGGGTCGGTGGGGGGATATAGACGCCGTCGCCCTCAGAAGGGGAACATGAGGGGGACCAGCCTTCACCTCCTCCCCCTCCTCGCTGCCCTCCATTCAATCCATAATCTGGGGGAAAGGCCACAAGCTTCAGACAAAAGGACTCAGGGAAAATGGAGGCTGCTCAGATTTATGTGGGACTGGTGCAACATCTCACAATCTGTACGTTTTACTCTCTTCATCATCTAAACGTAGATGTTTCCCAGCTGTGAAGGTTCCTCACTGACGGGTCCTGAACTCTGTTTTCAGTCTCCAGACATTAAATAAACTTTATTCAAACACTGAAGAAGCAGCTTTAATTTGTTTTACATCTAAAACTGTAGAAAAATGATCCATCCTTCATTTTACAATATGTTTTCTCTTTTCCCTCAAACTGTGGAGGTTATTACCAAAATCACATTTTGAAATCTGAATATTTTTACACCTGAACTAAGATTTTCACATGTGACATTTTATATTCACATGTGAATTACATACATGTGAACGTGATTGCGAAAACAAGATTGCATGAAAATTGCTTCTTCGCATGTGAATTTCACATTTTATCACGTGCTCGGCTGTTTTCACATGTGAACTAACATTTTTCGTCGGCGTGTTTGAGGACGATGCAGTAAAACGGCGTCATGGCGACACACAGAAAGCAGACAGACGGGACGAGTCTGTCACCGTCTGCAGATTCTTGTCTCTGCTTGTTGACTTCAGTGACAACACACCGGACATCATGCATGACGACTGAACGTTAGACTGTAACTGCAGGAATGTTGGTATTCAGCCACAGACGAGCCAACGTGAACACGTCCTACAAGCCTCATTATCACCACGCTGTCAGTCTTTCTGGATCAATCTGCACGTTGGTGTTGACCTTTGAACTTCACAGTCTGAGTCTGACTTATTTCAAGTATTTGGCCAAAAGTATACGGACATAACGTTTGCCATAGGTCTGTGTTTCAGGTGTGAACTCCCGTTAAATGGATAAAAAAATATGAACTTATAAAATGCAGCTTTTTTCTTTGGATTTCTCAATTTTTTTTTTGTGGGTCAAATTTCTGAAGCTGTGACGTCGTTACGCCTCTAAAAACAGGAAAAAACACTCTTTGCTTGAACTGCTCACACCTACATTAACATGCAAACTGCAAGAATAGATGGATATGTTGAAACTAAATGTGTCTTTATGGTAAATTTTTGATATTAAGTCGTGACAACACTGTGTTTATGGTCTAGTTAGGTACAAAGACACGTGGGGTTAAGAAGAGACCGTGTTGTAGATTAAAATACACGGCTGGTAAATGTCCTGACGTCTCGTTAAAATATTCAGTGGAGTCACGTTTACAAATGTTGAAACGCCGTCTTGAACGGTGGCCTCCTGCTAAGCTGTCACATCATCACCCCCTCCTCCTCCTTGTGATTCATTTTGGGATTAATAATCATGATTTAGTTTCATTTTCAATGAATCTGCAGATTATTTTCTCGGTGCATCGATGAATCCTTTGTTCTGCAACACGACCAGCTGACCATCCTCACTAATGGAAAGAGGAAGCGTCCCTAAATAATCTGGACAGTCGGTTCCCTCGTGCACGTGTTGTTTAAAACTGAACTTTAAATCAACACTGGCTCCAGAACAGAGCGCCGTGCAGAAAGGAGGAAGTTACTCGCCCTGCGTGACGGGACGGGAAGGGCAGTCAGCACTTTGTATGTCGACACCCTGAGCATCATTCACAGCACGAAGAAACACTGAGGACATTTAGTCCAAATGCTCTGGGTCCAGGTGTGTCCACAGGTGAGCTCTGATACCTTTTAGCTCGTGTGTCTTTGAGAATCAGAATATTCATGCTTTTATTTTTTGCACTTGTGACACTTTATGATCTTACACAGCAGGATTTAAAGAGATTATTCAACACCATCTTCAGCTGATGGAAATCATTTTAATCTAGTTTAGTTTAGTTTAGTTTAGTTCAGCTCAGCAGACCGAAGGCCAGCGGAAATAAAATTAAAATTAAGAAACAAAAAAAGTCTGAATACACAGACTGAGCTATGCTCTGTCAAAGATGAATGGTGGTGTAGCTGGATGACGGCATGTACAGCATCAGAATAGCAGCTAGCAGGCTCAGTTTGTACAACTTGACGGTTCAAAGTTATTTAAACTTATTCCCAAACCCATGAAACACTTAAATAGAGAGCTAGTGTTGTCAAGCTGACAGATTAGCTTGCTCGCTAACAAGCAACCAGGGATAAAAGTTCAGTTTCCATCTTTCTCTCACTCGTCTGCATCCGTTCTGTATATTTACACTTTGTAAATGTTCTCGTCCTTTTTAATGACCTCGACTCTTGTGTCTTTTTATATCTGACTGATGCAACAGCCTGCAGCGTTTCTGACTCCTGATGTGAGACGGGCCGAGTTACACTTCACTGTGAAATGTGCTGCGTCTTCACGACCGGGTCAGATGAACTGAACAGAGGGGAGGATGAACGCTGTGATGACGGACAGACGGACAAGTCAATGAGCTGCCCAAACATTCCTTCACAGAGAGCTTCATTTTGTGTTGTGTTAAATATTAAATCTCTATAATGACAAAAGGAATTATTTAAAATCTTAAATCACGTGGTGATGATCCCAGAAGGGATTCACAGGAGCTGAACCTGGCTGCTTCACCTTCACCTTCACCTTCACCTTCACCTCGTTCCAGTTCACACAACAGAAAACTCAAGCTGAACATCCATGTGGAAAAACACACACAGAAGCAGGACAACATGTCGCTCTAGATTTTTCCATTCCCAGATAACAAGGTCACACCTGTACCGCTCTGACACCACAACACTGATAAGAAGTCCTCCAGCGCTCCCTTCCTGTTTTCCTTTCTTTCCACAGCGTTACATCACATCATCTCCGGCCGGACTCTGACCTGCAGGCTGAACGGGGACAGGAAACACACCTGGATCCTAAATGTACAGATCACAGTGTCCCAGGCACTTTATTCTTTATTATTTTACTGCATATATATCCTGTTTGAAGAGGCAGAGAAAGAAAGTTCACTTTCAACGCCCTTAAAAGGACCAGTTCACCCAAAATAAATCCAGTCATCCTCCTGATGATATAAAGTCAGGCTCAGCCATCATCTCCTCCTGATGATATAAAGTCAGGCTCAGCCATCGTCTCCTCCTGATGATATAAAGTCAGGCTCAGTCTCGTAGTCCACAGAACATTTCTGGAGCTGCACAGCAAAACAGAGTTGCAGCATTCTGCTAAACACCTGAAGCAGCTGGAGACTTGATTTAAAACGGAAAAAACAACCTGAAAAAACCTCCAA
This sequence comes from Pagrus pagrus, assembly GCF_965226575.1. Classification (NCBI taxonomy): domain Eukaryota; kingdom Metazoa; phylum Chordata; class Actinopteri; order Spariformes; family Sparidae; genus Pagrus; species Pagrus pagrus. Next base: position 1,738,463 of record NC_140191.1, read on the forward strand.
AACCTAATTAAATTAAATTAAATTAAAACTTTGCCGAGTGAACTGTTAGCACTTCCTGTTTGTAGTGAACCTGTGGATGTACAGACAACTATCACTGGATTACTGTGATACTGAAGAAAACTTAAAACATGATTTTTTTAAGGCAAGTTCTGCACATGTAAGGAGCGTCTTTTTGGGGGGATTTCTAAGCAGATTTATGGAGTCATCACCTCCTCCCTCCATGCTGATGTAAAGTCAGGTGAAGTCCACAGAACATTTCTGGAGAAACGACTGAATCTTAAATCTCGTGAGGTGTTTTTTAATATTTTCGTCTTTAGTGGGAACCAACGGAGCTGAGAGCCACAGACAGGAAGTGAACGTGAAGGAAACTCAAACTTTCCACGTTAAGATTTTTGTGCACAGACGAGGAGATGTTTGTCTCCCGCTGACAGACGTCTCATGTTCAGCCGGCTTCACATAAATTGAGACTAACTGGAGTCACATCCTCTTCGTTAGCCGTTACTACAGCTCTAATGAAGCACACGGTGTTCAGCACTGTGTGTGTGTGTGTGTGTGTGTGTGTGAAGAACAAAATGTCCGTTAACCAGCATAATGAGTGATCACTGTAACACATCACATTCATCGATGCACAGTCGCCTTCCTTCTGCTGCGTCTTTATGTAATCTGGCTAATGTTTACTGTGTGTGTTGCACAACGGCGTCCTCTGTGAGCGCAGCGGGGGTCAACGACCTCGTGTTGTTCTCACTGGACACTGACTCACTGATGCTTTGGATAGAAAAAGATTTACTTCATCAGGAAAATTAATTCATCGTCTCTCATTATTTCTTTCTATTATTAAGGAACAGTTCACCCAAAAAATGGAGAGTTCAGTGATTATCTCCTCACGCAGGGCGGCAGGAAGTCAGTCACTGTGCTGAGGGGTCGGCTTATATAATGATGTCGTAGTAAATAGTGCGCGTCATTCATGTTTTCTATTAATTTGAACATGTATCTGCTCATTATTTACAGTGATTTACAACAGTTTGAGTTTTGCACTCCAGCAGACAGCAGTCGTCCCAGACTCCCTTAAAGAAATGCTCAGTTTTGTGAGTTGTTGAGTCAGAAGACACATTATAACCTTTGTGCCGCTCTGTTTCTGACAGAGTCTTAATTATTTGGACCTTCATGTAAATTCGGCTAATGGTATAGCCTCGTTTCAGGGGGGTTTCCATCAGCATGGAGGGAGGAGATGATGACTGACTTTACATTTTCTTGTGTGAACTGTTCCTTTAATATTTTCTCAGATGTTTGAACGTTTTAAATTTAAACCTCTACTTTGTTTTTAGCGTCTCTCAGGTTGTAAACACTGGCAGCCTCTCGGCTCCTGTTCACAGCACCTCCTCCAGCTGTTGACGGGCCGGTGTCAGTCGGGGGTTCAGCGGCCGGTCTGTCGATCAGGACGTAAACATGCGGACAGGAATGTGGGCCGGGCCCAGTAACACACTGACCTCTGTGGTGAGAGAGTTCACAGCTTTACAACCAGCGGGATCAGTGACACACACACACACACACACACACACACACACACACACACACACGGCCTCCAGCGGTGGTGTAAGAGGTTTTCAGATACGTAACTTCAGTAAAAGTATCATCAGGAAAATGTACTTAAAGTATTTAAAGTAAAAGTACTTTTTATTCTTATATCTGATTTTCTACAACTTTATACTTTCACTCCGATATTTGAGGTATGTTGAGGCAGTTAAATATAACTGATGATGACAACGATGTGCTGCAGTCACAGGAAACAGCCACTGAGCCGGTTGATCAGCAGCTACGTCAGCTAACTCAGTAGCACAAAGCACACAGCCCCCCAAAGAACAGAGTCGCAGCGGCAGTGACAGACTGTTATTCAGCCGCAAACCCGGTACCACAAAGAACAGAGCCAATGAGCCCAATAAAAACGCACTCCTGTAGCAGCTAATGTTAGCACAAAGCACACAGCCCCAGAGCCAAGCTAACCCATTTAGCACAAAGCACACACCTACAGCAGTAAGCAGTAACTGTCACCCTCGATGGACTGAGGTACTTTCCTGCTTGAGGTTACTTGAGTGTGGCTTTAAACGCTAAAAGAGCTCATTGAACGTAGCGAACTAGCTGCTAACGGGGCAGTTGGTGTCGGTGTAGTCAGGCTGTTTGTGATCATGTGTCCTGGAGGAGCGGCTCTGAAGGAGGTGGGATAATTTCAAAGTTGGAAGTTTCTGGTTTCTACAATCTTACCAACCTCAGCTTTAAGTTAAAGATCCACGTAGAAGAGTGGAGGCTGATGTAACGATCATGGTGTCACAATCACACGCTGGATGATTATGAAGGAGAGGTGTCCACAAACTTTTGGCTGTTTACTGACCCTACACATGGACAGTTTACATTGAGTCCACAGTGACTGAAGCTGCTGTTGTTTCCTCATCAGTGAGGAAGCTTCAGGCTGGAGGAGGGCTTGATGCTCGGACAGACTTTGGGTGGAGCGCCACACGATAAGCTTTGACATGCACCACCACAAACAGTAACGTGAGAGCACACCCAGGACAAGAATGCAGAGTGAGAGTCTGATGAGCCGATGTCAGAGACGACTGAGGAGGAAGCAAAGAGTTCACAATCAGACGGGTTTCTGCAGAATTCACAAAGCCTGCGAGAAGTGACATCCTCCTGCTGAGTTGCATCAGCTGAGGCCGGCAGGAGGCAGGACGTGTCGCAGAGAGCCGGCGGGTGATTGGCTCCTTCAGTCCTGTCAGTCAGTGGACTAACTCTCTGCCCTGAGCTCATAAAGTGAGTTAATAATAGAGGTGAGGTCATAAAACACAGCCTGTTTCCTTTTTCTCCATCAAAATAACTCAAGAGAAGTGCAGGAAGAGAGTGAGTCACCGTTTGGAAAATAAGAGTCCGAGTGCAGCGACTTAACCGATGACACGTCCTGTGATCCAACGAGCACAAGAACCAGAAGTGAACAGATAATGATTCACTCTCACTGTTTATCTGGAGGCTTCGACCTGATCACCACACCTCAAGTGTGAGACGCCTCTGACACTGAAGACTGAAGTGACAGAGACACATCAAAGACTTCAGATCCTTAACTTCAGAGAAAAGAAACCACACGGTGATAGTAATCTACTACGATTAAAGGTCCTGCAATCTAAACCTTATCAGAACTAAAAGTATAAACTCTGTAAAAAGTTCCCTGAAATATGAATATGAACAGCTGTAGTAGTAAAAGTACAATATTTACCTCTGTATATACTCAAGTAAAGTACAAGTGCCTCAGATTTATAAAAACAACCTGAAAGTCAAACTAAAGTATTACTCTGACAACAGTGAGAGTACATATGAATAATACTTGAGTAAAAGTCTTAGAGTATCTGATATTAAATGTACTTATCAAGTATCAAAGTAACAAGTAAATGATGCAAGTAAAGATATCGTGTTGAAATATTACTTTGCTAAAAGTAGTAAAATAAGTAAAGCTCTGATGCAGCATGTAATCTGTAATCTGCAAAGTAACTAGTAACTAAAATGATCAGATTAATGTAGTGGAGTAAAAAGTACAATATTTGTCTCCAGAATGTAGTGAAGTGGACGTGAAAAGTAGCAGAAAATGGAAATACTCCAGTACTTGTACTTTACAGTGTTGTAAAAACTACTCAAAAGTCGTACTACAGTAAAGATATCATGTTAAAATATTACTTTGGTAACTAAAGATTTTCAGGTGAACTGTCCCTTTAGGCTTTTTGGGTGTTTCTTATTATTTATGTATGATCTGATCTAACTTTTCCAACAATGATGTAAAACTGCATATTCTTTAAATTGGAAAATATTACATTTCTATTAATGGAGGATCCATTAAAACACGCCCACGTCTTCCACAAACCAACGAGAGAAACACTTTTCTTTTTGCAGAACTTGTATTTTCTCCTTCTTTGTATATCCACTCTGTTGTTCGTATGGACCATGTTGAAATGGTCTCAGGTGACCTGCAGTCACTCTGTTTCTGACGTGAAGCAGACTGACCGGTCAGCAGGTCACACAGGTCACACAGGTCTTTTGTTTGCAGTCTGCCGTTCACACAGGGAGGCTGATGAAGCTCTGCAGGGAGACTGACTGTGGAGGACGCTCACGTTGAGCCCGTGAGGACGTTTCCCTCCACAGATGGTCGAAGTAAACAGGATTACTGAACGCTCTGCAGAGCCTCAGTCAATGGATAAGTGCTTAATGAGCTGCGTGAATCATCCGATCTCACTTCGACTCGGCCTTGAAAAGGACACGAGACAGAAGAGCAGCGACGGAGGAGGAGGAGAAGCACTGAGTGAATGAAGCTGCTGAGTTCAATGACCGTCTGTACAACCTGAAACTCTGTAGTGACTGTTTCTATCAGACTGAAGCCTTCAGACGTCAGAGAGCTGAAGTAAACACGGCGCATCACTGGACTTAAAGATATAATGTGTAAGATTTCTTCATTAAAGTGTCTCAAAACGACTTCTGTTATTTACGTTGTTGACATCATCCCAAATGTTTCCACGACTTTACTCGAGGCAACGCTGCGTTTCTGTTGGTCGCCTGTTAAACTCTGAACGTCCCGCGTCACACGGACCGTGATGATGGTTCCTGCTCCTCCACCGCGTCAACACAAAATGAACGCTGATCTTTTCTAAAAACATAACCAAGTAAGTTTTATTGTCTAAATCTGACCAGGCTGCGACTGAAAAGTGGAAACATTCTTTTAATTACCTGAAAACTATAATTTCACCAAGTTTAACAGTAAAAAGCTCGACAACAAAACTGATGTGCACCAAATCCCCAAGCTTCAATTCACTAACTGAGCATTTTTATTTATAAATCATCCAAAGACCGACTTCTCAAAAGATTCTCTAGAACAAAACTTCTCATAAAACCACTCAAGCTGTCTCCCGAGGCAGAACGTCACCTTCCAGGCACAAAGATGAGATTAAATACAATAATTATCAGAAAACAACATGCGCTGCTCGGTCCTGCAGAACCACGCCCGTCCTGGTGAAATACAAGGACAGACCCATCAGCAGTGTTGGTTGTTTAATGGTTCACCAGCGAAGTTTGACCACAGGATCACTTTTTGTTTATTCAAGTTACTCAAGCGAGTGTTAAGTAAAGTCCATTTCCCTCCAGCTCCAGTCAGCGTTACAGAACAGAACCACGACGCTGGAGGTCACCTCCGGATCACTGCTGCAGTCCGGCCGATAAACAGGAGTGAAGATAAATCCACTTTTTAATCCCACAAGTTAAAAACTGATCTCTGAGCTCTGCTCCTGTACTGAGGGACTTTACTGGAGTCTTTTCTTTCTCCAGCAGATCTCAGAGGGAATAAAGTACTTTTTACTTCAACACTTTTATCTGACACGTGTATGAATACATTCATTTGAAGGAGCAGTTGTGTTTTATTTGTAAAACGTGTCACTAAAAGCAGGAAAAGAGATGATCAGACTGAAAATATGGGCTCACAGTCAGCAGACTGTAGGTGACACACTGACTGCAGCTCAGCTGTGAGCGACTGATGCAACCTTTTGTAAGTGTTGGAGTGAAACAGCCTGCAGCAGAAAGTCTATCCTGACGGGTTTTTGTTGCACAGAAGTCTTTCAAAGTCGAAGCAGAAACATCTGACCTGATTTTTCAGCTGGCACGTCTGACCTGCAGGCTCTGCTGCATACTTCACTGTTTACATGCAGCCCTTCAGTCGTGGATCTGTTACATCACGCACGGATGTTTTGAAGCCTGGAGGTTTGTCTCAGAGCTCACGCATATTTGTTAACCTGCCACAGAACCTCCTCCCGACCCACAGCCAGCATCTCTTTATGATTCAAACTCCAGCAGTTCAACATGCTGAGCAAAACACTTATTTGGTTTTTTTTGGGGTGAAAATTAGATGAGAAGTTCGACATCACTCTAATGTCTAAATATGAAGGTTGAGCCAGCAGACGGTCCGCTTAGCTTAGCATAAAACAGGAGAAAACAGCTAGCCTGACTGTAAATATAACATGGGACAAACAGACACGATGTGTTTGACACAAAGACAGAAGGAACTTGATGTTTAACGTTTGCCGAATTTACAAGAAGGAACAAATAAGTCAGAATCAGTCAGAGACAGAGTTTCACACAGTTTATAAAGTGTCTCCAACTCAACAACTCACTAAACTGACACATTTGTTAAGGGAGTCTGGGGACAAAGAAGTCGCCTATACTGGTTACTGTTTAGTGTGTTTGTAAAATGTGACATGTTTAGATCAATAAAATGTTTCTTCTTTCATAAATTGAGTGTAAATGGTGAAATCAGTGTAAACAGTGTGTTCAAACAGCTGCTAAATGTTGGCAGGTAAGACTTTAGCACTTTAGACACAGAAGCAGACAGGCTGGTACAGCCATGCTGCCACAAACTGACACTTTTTACAAGGAAACAAACAACTGACTGTTTTCATTTAATGCTGAATTTACAAGAAGGAGATGATGATTCAGAATCTGTTGCAGAAAATGTTTCACAAAGTTTATAAAGTTTCTCTTCAAGTGACAACTCTTAAAAATGAACTATTTCTTAAGGGAGTCTGGTGATGTTGTGGTTACTAGTTCAATGGTCAGATCGGTTGAAACTGACGTGTGTTCACAAGCATCTGCTGCTAACACTGGCAGGTTGAGCCCAGACATGTAATTTACATTACAGTGAACCACATACAAATCAGACAGTGTGTCTGTGGTCACATGAAGCCCGGACCACCTGTGAATGTGGTCCGAGCGATCGGGCCTCTAAATGTGTCTTGGGGGTGTTTTCACATCACTCAACACGGATGCTGATACCACATGTTAGCAGTAACACACAAAAAGTTAAAGACAGGAAACTCAAAAGTGAAACTAGAACATCGAGCATGTTTTTGGGCTTTAACTCGTCAGTGAGCAGCGTGGAGCCGGTGCTGGAGGTCAAAGGTCAAGCGAATGCTCCAGTAAACTCATAGTGGACTGAAACGCTCCTAAACCTCAGCTGACCTGCAGGTCGGCTCAGACCGATGACTCTGCACATAAACAACAATAACACAAGAGGTCAAACGAGGTCTGAGAGCAGCAACAAGGTGACCTGACGGAGACGAGAAGCTGCTGCTGGGTGGAAAAACGACACTTAAATCAGTCGGCGAGGCAGAAGAGAGAGACGCTCATTTTCTTCTCGACTGTTTCTAAAATCACACCACAAAAAACACATAAAACAACCTCAGAAATGTTAAAACCACGTATAAAAACACCAAACCAGCTGTTGTGTGTGTTTTTGTCAGCTTCAGCCAAACAGACATCGTGACCTCAAAATGCTGCAGGACTTGTTTTCATGTCGTGTCCTCGGCAGATGCAGAATTAACTGAACGGAGATAAAAGTGGCGCTGGTCATAAATCTGTGTCAGGTATCTCGCTGTAAGAAGAAACTTTGAACGACACCCGAGTGCAACGACCGAAACCTGACAGTGGAGCTTCACTAGAGGCCGGGCAGAGTCTATGGCTGCAGCTCGCCAACGTGTCGGTTATTTTATCGATTGATCGGTTAGTTGTTGTCAGAGGATGGTGAAAAATGTTGATCAGTGTTTCCAAAAGCCAGAGATGAAGATCAAATGTCTTGTTTTGTCCACGATCCAAGGACATTCAGTTTAGTGTCATAGAAGATCATCAGTCTGATGTTCTGATCCAGTGTGAAATATCTCCAACTACAGGATGGATTTCCAAGACGAAGACTCCTCAGACGTCAGTTAACCCTTTGACGCCAGCAACGTTTCCACGCTTCAGGTCACAGGACACGTCCAGGCCTAAAGTCTGATCACTGTGTTCGATCTATGCATGCTAATATGCGAACAGCATATTTAGGCAGCATCATTCATTATCTCCTCACAGCACACAGTGCAGCTCCTAAACAGCTGAACAGCTGGACACACACACACACACACACACACACACACACACACACAATAATAAAATATAAAATGGCTCCATACAGAGCCTCAAAACCCCGAACGGATTTGAAGACGTTTCTTACACCCTCATTAAGATGAAACCTTCACCGTAGTTCATAACACCATTATTAGTTTCAGCATTCGATAAGAAACATCTTGACTTTCAAGCATTTCCTAAACCTCAGAGTCACATCTGAGTCATCTTCAGCAGATGGAGCGAGACGTGGTCATAAAAACAACAACTGGTCCGTTAGTGAAGTTTCATTTTTCTTTCTCTTACTTCTAAAGACAAACTATCATTTCCAAGGTGTTTTACTCAGTATCATTAGTGTGTTACCACTGTTTCTGTTAGCTCATTCAGTTGTTATGCTACCAGGTTAGCATTAAGCACAGAGTGTATCTGAGGTAGATAAAGTCCAGATTAGATTAATGAAGCTGAGAAGATGTTTTTTAATTTAGTTAAAGGGACAACATTGTTTCTTCTGGTTGTTGCCGTCAGGCCGAAACTTAAACGTTTGTCCTGGAAGTGGAAAAGACTCCGAGTAGAGAAGCAACAGATCAGAAAACAATTGATCTTCCTGAGTCGCTAACACGTTAGCAGACTTTTAGCTCTTATTTTTGGTTCAGTGAAGCGTCGATGCAGTTTGTCAACGTGGATCCTCTTCAGAAAAGTCCGGTGACCGCAGAAACAAATCAGGGACAGATTCATCTTTCAGTGGTCAAAACTGAATCCTGGTTTATTTTTATCTTTACAACAGGCAGAAAGAACCTGTCAGAAACACACAGGAGTTTGGTGACATTCACAAATGACATTATAAAGACTTTTTTAATGAACAGTAAGAAATCTTGATGAGATACAAAGCTGGCACATTTGTACAGACGAGTTCAAACGGACCAAAGATGCTCGACTATAAAGAAAAATGTGCTTTTTTACTTTTTTACATCTGATGACTCAAAATTTAGCACATTAACCTCAGTTATTTTACATTCAGACACGGAGCTCAGTGCGTTGTGACAAAACATCTAAAAATCCTTGTGTTGATAAGAAACTGTCTGATAAAAACCTCCGTAACAGTTCGTCATGATCAACTTCCTGCTTCGAGTTCAAAGTTCATCCGTTTACGTGGCGACAAGATGAAAACCGACCGGGAGATCAAGTTAGTCTGAATTCACTGAGCTTAACATGAAGCAGGTGTCATGAAGCAATCATGAGACGGAGCTGTGACGGTGGATCAGGTGCAGCGACGATGAAATGAGAAGCTGTAGAAACAGTGAGAATGATACCAGAATATATCAACATCAGTCCGTGAAGATCAGTCCGTGAAGATCAGTCCATGCCGACTCACTCTGGATTCAGAGCTTCTTCCCTGCTCATGTCACAGATTTCTTTTTGCAAATATTAATTCAGCATATCATGAAGTTGTTTAAGTGTTTTTTTCACACTCGTCTCATACCATCTCTCACCTACACCTCGGTGTCAGTCCCAACAGCGGCAAAATAAGCTGTTTAAAGATGTTTTTATCAGGAGTGGACAGATCATCAGCCTGGCTGATATTCAGCATTATTCTGATGATCAGTATCATTCAATTTTCTGTCAGATTGCAGATAAAATGTGCTACTTTGGCTCCGATGCAACGTCCTCTCACTCAGCGTCCCGCCCACGACACTATCTGACTGGTTACACGTCACAATTAACAGCCTATAAACTCTGGAGAGGAAGTGTCAAGAGGCAGAAAATGGAAATACTCAAGGAAAGTACCTGAAAATTGTACCTTTATTCCATCAACGGTTGTTTGAAGTTTCAGTTCTATCGCAAATAAATATCGATCCCAGAAATCTGTTTTCTGTCTCCTTGATTTCTAATAATCGGTACCACGCCTGAAAGAAGCTGCATCGATCGACACCTCATTTTTAAAGGAGAGTTTTGAGCAACAGAGTTTGGAAATCATTAAAAATGTTGATGACTCATCTTGCACTCGGGGTGCTTTCTTTATTTTATGGATGTATAAGAAGAGGAACGTCACCAGAGGAGTGTGCAGCTCGGCCCGGGCCTCACAGATTACTGTACAAAAACACAACTTCATAACTTTCCTCCCTGATCTGGAGCTGTGTCCTGTTTTATGGAGAAGATACCTGCTGGTTTTCCCTCTGCTGCCACAGATAGCTTAACTTGTTGCTAAAGTAACTGCTAGCAAACGTTCTGATAACGGGCAGCTTCTCAGTGCACACCTCTGCACCGGGTCAGTTACAGTACCGAGGTGATTTACGGAGCTTCCTGGTAGAGAAATACCAGTAGCTTTGTTGCTAAAGTAAGCGCTAACTTCTAATCAATGCAACGTTAGCTTCAGTGAGCTCGGTGAGCAGTCCTTGTGGACTCAGCCTGGGTTACCAGGAGCCAAACCTGGTGAGAAAACCACCTCGGTACTGCTGCTGCCTGTTAAACTAAGCGAATATGCAGCTTTAATTAAAAGGCTGCTGCTGTGTTGAACTTTAATCGTTCTGTTTGATAGAAGTTTTCAGTGATCGTGGGAAAAGAAGGTTTCTAATATCGCTAATTAAATGATCATCGTACTTTTTATATCCATCAGCGTATAAAAATGTCTCTATTGGTTTTCAGCACGTCACATTTTTGTAAACTCGTTAGTTTTGTCCACATCAGGATGAAGTTGCCGTGGTGACACCAGCTTCAGGATGCTGGATAAACCTGAGTTAAGCTCAAAGACCGCTGGAAAACAGACTACACGTGCTCCCTGGTTAGATCCAAAGTTCAGCAGTCTACATGAGAACAAGTTGAAAACACCGTACCTGGAGTCGGGAATCAAACATCCAGATCCAAAATAAAGCCTTTACCTCTTTTCTGGATTTCCTTTCGTGATTTGTTTTAAAGTTCTGATCTGTAAACAAAAGCTGAGCGAACCTGTTGTGCTTCGTCCTTTAGCTTCTTTTTCATTTCAGCAGGACTGTCGATGGAAATGTGTCAAGACTAAGATTAAATAAACAGAGTTACTCTGAGTCAGTCCATCGAGACTCAGCGGCTCCTCTTTGTGCAATGACAGAGCGTCCTCACTCGTCGTCTTTGGTCCTCCTGGCAGCTACGACCTCCCCGACGGCGACCAGATTTCATCCTGAGAGTCCGAGTCGTCCAATGCGAAAGGCCCTTTCCCTGATTTCCCGGCGCCTCCTCCGGCTCGCGAAGCGGCTCCGTTGATGTCGTTCAGCGGGACGTACGAGTATTTTCGACGTTCGGGGAGGTGAGCCGCCACCGAGCCGCGACAAGCCCGCACGAGGTGAACCAGCAGGCTGACGGACAGCAGCGAGGCCAGAGCGGAGGTGATCATCAGCCAGGCACGCCTGAGGAGAGACAGACGAGGTTTACAGCTCAGGGAGGAAAAACTACAAACATGGAGGACGTCATGTAAAGCAAAGAGCTCGATGTGAGGTGTATCGTGACCAGGTTATTGTAAATCTGACTAGAAAGACAGCAAAATGTTTTTTCTTTTTAGTGTCTGAACGTCACGCTGCAGCTGAATTTTATTTTCATCATCAAATAAACTGATAATTATTTTCTTAAACCGGCAACAGACAACGACTCTTAGTTTCAGCTGATTATACATGAATGAAAACATAATATTAATATCTTACTCTGTTTCTGCCCCTAAATCAGACACAATGGTCGTTTTCCACATTTTAAGTTCATCCAATAACCTGCTGTGTATTTTTTTAAACTGTCCTTTTCCCAAACGGTTTCCAAAGACGAGCGCTCAGATGGCTCTGAAGTGGCGAATAAAGTGAACGCTGGTCTGTAACTTCTGTCGTCTCGCCACAGAGAGCGGCAGTGAACCGGTGTGGGTCGAACTGTTCTCCTCTTTTGGTCAAACAGAGTTCAAACAGCTGATGTTTAAAAAGAAAAACCTCCTTTTCCTCCATCTGTGACCGGAGTACCTGTTCACAAAGCCCCTTTCCAGAAACCATAGCAACGGCTAACAATTCCTCACTTGCATATGAAAGCTAAGGAGGCAAATGAATGTGAAGGAGAGACATGAAGCCAAAAGCAGGTCTGGACTCCATTATTCAGAGCAGGAGACAGGACTGATTGTCCTCTGTTAAATATCTCACGTCAGACTGCGACATGTAGCACTGCTGTTTGTGACTTCTCATCATCCTGCAGAAAAACCTCCACTTCAGATTATCCTCAACATCCTTCATGTCCTCCCGTGTCCTTTACTTTCATAATGAATCAGAGTTTAACTTAAAACAGAGCCGCTGAACGACAACGGTGTGTTCAAGAGGCTGGAAGAGGAGATTAACTGACCGGCAGCAGTTTCACATTTGGCTGGCAGACGGGACAATTTCACACCTCAGCTCACAACACACTTTCTACACCTGGCTTTAATATGCGCCCTGACGTGCATCTCCAGTGACCACCTGTGATTGGCTCTCATGTCCCCGCTTTCTATGCAAATAACTGGATACACCACCGGGACGCACGGTCCGATCAAGAAAGACAGAACTTCATGTTTAACGTTTGCAGAATTTACAAGAAGGCCCAAAGAAAACTGTCTCCTAATTCAACTCAATACATTTAAAATGAAGGAAACAAACACTTCATGTTAATTATCACCAGACTCCCTTAACAAATGTGTCAGTTTAGTGAGATGCTGAGTGAGGAGAAACTTTACAAACTGTATGAAACTGTCTCTGACTAATTCTTCATTATTTGTTCCTTCTTGTAAATTCAGCAAATGTTCAACATGAACTTCTTTCTGTCTTTGTGTAAAAACATGGAGTCTGTCTGTCTGTCGGTGATGGACGTGTTTATTTGTATTTGTCACTAGAGATGCTAATAAATGCCAAACTGACTGACCACTGAACACTTGTGATTGGATCACCGAGGATGGATGTTAATACCGGGTCTGAACGGGCTCTTTGTCTTGAAAAACTACTAAAGACACAAGAAATAAATCTTCATACTCGTTCTTCTTCTCAGTCACTGACGATCAGGAATGTGTGTCTAATGTGTTGAAGTCGTACTTTGAGCTAAAACATCTCAAAATGACAAAACTGTGACCATCATGGACGGACAGCAGAGGCGAGAAGGTCGGAGGTCTTTGACACTTACTCTGACAGATGAGGCTTCTCTCTGTGAGCTTCTTCATCTCGTCTCCAAGATGTAAACATCTGTTTAGCTAAACAATGTCCAGCTGTGGAGAAAAGAAGAGGAGGAGCTGCGTAAAAAACACCATTTTTCTGTTTATAAGGAAAACAGGGTCGTATTAGGAGCTAGCTGGTTAGCATGCTAACTTCAGTAGACATCTCTGCGACAGTATAGAGACGTCAACACTGTTGTTTCTTCACACTCACACACATTTTTCGAATGTTTTAAACTGAAATTCTGGTCATATTTTACAAACTGCTCCTTTCAACAGCAGAGCTGGAGGCGATTAGCCGAGCTCACATGTTAATTAGCGAGCTTTTGAAGTGCAGGTAGGCGTACATTAGGACTCGAGCTTTTCTAGAAAACATCTGACAGCATGTAAACAGAAGCAGGCCGTTCATACATTTTGTTTGGTTCACTGTCGTGGTCGGCTCCACTGTGTCTGCGTCTAATACTGAACAGAGAGCGACGACCAGTTTAAGACGCACACAGCAACACACAGCAACACACAGCAACACACAGCAACACACAGCAACACACAGTCCTCCCAGCTGAGTCGATACAGTGCGGCTGTTTGGACAGACAGCAACAAAGACTCAACTGTTTTTACGTCTGCTCAATGCAAATAGTCAAACATTTACTAAAGGAGAGGGTGCACGCACGCACACACACACACACACACACACACACACACTATAACCTCTCTAGTTATAGTTTATAAAAGGGGTGAGAACGAGGAAGAGGAAGCAGTTGCAGGTCGATAATCAAGTCAAAAACCTTCATTCAGCTGAAACACCTGCAGCTAATCATCACAGTGATCAGCTGAACCAACGAATGAAGGTGTAAATGTGTGTGTGTGTGTGTGTGTGTGTGTGTGTGTACCTCTGTGTAACGTGTTGTTGGTCTCTCCTCGCAGCGTGGCGTTACAGCTTCCTGTCTGCGGGTCGCATGGACACAGGTCGTCACAGCGACACTCCTGAGCACAGGACGGGCCGAAGAACCCCAGAGGACACACTGACGCACACAGAAACATGACAGAAAGTGAACAAACTGAACTTTTATGATGTAACAAAACCAAACTCTTCCCAGTTCAGAGGATCCAGGCGGGGAGGAGGTTGGTTTCCACTCTGACGACGTAGCTCTACCTTGTTGGCATGTGTTGCCGTGGAAACCAGAGGGGCATGAGCATCGTCCGTGGACGGGGTCGCAGGAGCCGCCGTTGACACAGCTGCAGGTCTGATTACAGCCGTCACCATAGAAACCAGGGATGCACACTTTAAATAAAGGAAGAAAACAGTGTTACAATGACGGCGATGCTTTGTGCTAAATGCTAACAAGCTCACAGTGACATCACTAAATGTTGTAACGTTTTTAGTTTTCTTAGCTTGTGTTAGCATGATAGCACGCGCTAAACAGAAAGAACAGCTGAGGCTGAAGGGACTGTCCCATCATAAACCAAACCAAGCAAGGCAAAATGTTAAACACCCAGTCATCATCTCCTGATGTTATAAAGTCAGGCTCAGCCATCATCTCCTCCTGATGATATAAAGTCAGGCTCAGTCATCGTCTCCTCCTGATGATATAAAGTCAGGCTCAGCCATCATCTCCTCCTGATGATATAAAGTCAGGCTCAGTCATCGTCTCCTCCTGATGATATAAAGTCAGGCTCAGTCATCGTCTCCTCCTGATGATATAAAGTCAGGTGAAGTCTGGTCGTCCACTAAACATTTCTGGAGCTTCACAGTAAAACAGAGTTGCAGCGTTCTGCTGAACACCTGAAGCAGCTGGAAACTTGATTTAAAAAGGAAAAACAACCAAAAAGCCCCGAGATCACAAACTGAATTGATAAATCTTTGAGCTTAGCAGCTACAGAGAAGATTTCCACTTTACAAAGGGTGTAAATAACGTCTTTTCAAATCAATTTGGGCTTCTGGAGACTTAGATTACAGCAGACGAGCTGTACGGAGACATTTTATGTTTTTTTCAGTTGTTTTTTTCTGTTTTAAAATAAGTCTCCAGCTACTTCAGTTGTTTGGGAGAACCCTGTTTTGCTGTGAAGCTCCAGAAATGTTCTGTGGACTCGAAAACTTCACCTGAAGTTATTTACACTGGCGCGGCTGTGTGTAAACAAGATGTTTCTGTCTTTAACCCACAGAATGATCCTCAGTGTGCGACCTTTCAACCTCTAGGAAGTATGATTACAACTGCTGCAAACATTCTGCAAAGCACAACAGACTCCTGAGTGTTGGCACCTGATGGTTAAAAAGAGACGGGCGACACATTACGTGTGCGGTGTGTGTGTTCTTGTTCTTTTAGCTTTGTGAAGACCAACCTGAGGACATTTTGGAGAAAGAACACAGGATAAACCTTCATTCAGCAGGCGTGTTAGCTCCGTCGCCATAAGGACAATAAGTTCACAGGTTTATCGAAGAGACGAACTTGTGCTGAATCATCTGCTACTGTCTCATAACTGCAAACTGTTCCTGCTCTGTGGGGCAGATGACACATTTCTGTCCCCTTCGAGTTAAAAACAGCTCACTGTCGGTCAAAATATCAAAGTTGAACTCAACATGAAATGTGCCGGTGTGACGGGCACCGTGACTGTGACCTTTAGGTTCAGGTTAGAGTTCAGGAATGTGATGTCAGTGAGGTCCTCTGTGTTTGTGTGTGTGTGTGTGTGTCCTGATCACCTTGGCTGCAGTTTTTTCCTCTCCATCCAGCATCACAGACACAACCATCTGCATCACAGAGGAGACACATAAAAACACATGAAACGGTGCAGATACACGACGAGACAGCGGCCAGTGGTGGAAGTGAAAGAAGTGACACTGCAGTGTAGAAATACTCAGTTACAAGTGAAAGTCCTGCATTCAACAAAATACAAGAAGTAGAAAAGCATCAGCAAACTTGGGGGTTTCATTTCAAAATAGGTTTCATCCTCGCTGTCTGTCTATTTCTTCCCCTCCTGATATCGCAAAGCTTTTGTCGTTTGCTTCTGCGCACTAGTCAGGTTGTTGAAGAACAGCCAGAACATTTGTTGCAGAATATAACAAATTATAATCAGTTTATCTTTGAGTCCAAGTGGAAGTTTATTCCAAATTTGAGGAAATCCCCTCAAGGTTTTCTTGAGATATCGAATTCACAAGAATGGGACGGGGCGGACAGATGATGCCCTCCAGCCACAGCTAACACCGGCTCAGAGGCATAAAAATACCTACCGGCAGTGCAGACACCGTGGGGTCCGCAGGCCGGCGGCTGACACACCAGAGAGTCACAGGCGGCGCCCTGCCAGCCGTCCTGACACCGACAGCGTCCGTCCACACAGTCTCCGTGTCCGCTGCAGTTTGCCGGCTGGCAGCGCCGCTGGTGAACGCACAGGATGGTGGAGACGGGCCGAGCGCAGCGCCACCTGCCGTCTGGTTCACTGTCAGCAGAGGGTGAAGTCAACAAAAACATTAACGCTTTGAGCTAAACAGCAACATTTCTACAAAAGTTTTTAAGAAGAAGGGCTGCTAATAAGGTTTTATTTTCAAGGGGGAACTTTTCTTTAACTGGCTCACCAGTGATCAGAGGGGTAGCTGGCTAAGGAGCCATCCGTCACGTAGGTAGAAGACCCGCCTCCATCCAGATTTATGGCGTTGACGACTCCGTACTCCTTCAGAAACTCGGCCACCTCCCAAAGACTCATACTGCTCAGAGACACAACGTAACAAGAAACTGAGTTCAGAGTGAAATAGAAACACTGGAGACAAACAGAAACATCTTTTTATTCTTTCTTGCAGTGCAGTAGTTGGACAGCTGGTCCATTTAATATGTCGCGAATAGAAGATATTTAAGACATCAGGCTAACGTTACTTATGTAGGAGGCATTTCGGAGGGAGGCAGAGAGTATTTCTTTAACAGACATCTCGGGGCACAGATTTTATGAACCTGATGTGAAGCACGAACTGGACGAGATATTAGCTGTTACAGCGAACACAGCTAATCAGCCAAGATCTGAGGAGGCTCCGTCAACTTTACCGTCCAGCTCTGAGAGAGGTGTGAGCAGCAGGGTCAATAAATGTCTTATCTTAAAGCTGCCATGTGAAAACAATATTATTGTAGATAACAACAAATGTGTAAGGCACTGCAGACATGGACAGGACATGTCATACATGTGTGAGTGTTGTTGGACTGATGTGATCCACGAGGGTCGGTGTGCGTTTTGTCCGAGCCGACGCGGTTTATTGAGCGGCTGGTGGCCTGATCTCGAGCGGAGATTTACAGAGGTCACCATCCACGTTCAGACATGTCAGCTTGTTGTGCTTTTCAGAGTCAGATCATTAACGCCAACACATCAATCTCAAGGGCTGCTGCAGGTCGGCAGGGTCGCTGCCCTGGCGGGGGAGGGGAAGTCAGATCAATACAATCGATTGGTGGAGAGATCTTAGTGGGTCGGGGTCACATCAGCCTGTTAGTGTATCAGCGCCGCTCACAAACCAACACTTTAGGAGATTAAAATGCATTTTGCTTTTCTGCTCATATTCTCCATCCTCTCTGGCACCGTCTGCCATCTGATCTCAGTATTTCATGCAGATATAATTTTCTTTTCAGACCACCAGCGAGACGGGAGCGTGCATCTACTGATGGACCAGGTAACCAGGGTAACTAACGTTAGCCGTGGAGGAACGCCATTAATGTATTCATCTCTCGTCCATGAGTAGATGCATGCTTCCTTCTGTGTGGTGATACCGAAAGAAAGAAGTTCCTGCATGAATCTGCTCACTGCTGTGGATTATCTTGAGTAACCTGATCATGATTTCTGGAAAGAGAAAATGCTGTTGAGTTTTTGAAATGTGTTTCCGTTGTTACGTTGTTTTCAGTCACAGTGGTCGTTTGTGTCCTTGCAACAACAGGCCTGACAAATCACACCCTGCATATTTCACTCCTACTTGGGGCACTTTGTATTGAGTCAAAGGCCAGTGAGTCACTTTGTGTTAATGGAATAAATTATCATATGTTTTCTCTCATTCACATCTGTGTCTGCTCCTTGTTTCCTCTCAGGAGGGACATCAACTGTTTCATCCACTTACTCTGTGTGTAAATAAAGAAAATAAATATATAAAAATACTTCCATGTCTTTCATCTAGCTGAGTGGATATTTAGTAGAGAACAGGAGGCAGCTGCTCTGGATAAAAGCATCAGGTAAAACCATCCTCCAGCTCTTACCCTCTTACTCCAGTCTGTCCATCGATCTGAAACAGGATCAGTTTGCCCTCAGCGTCGTGGCCCACCGCCGTCCGGGCCGACACCACGTCCACGAAAGTGCGGAAGTTCCCTGTGAGCGTACGAGAAAAAGGAGTCGATCAAATACAAAGTCAGGCACATTTTATAAAAGTCTGCACGCCCACGGGAAGAACTAAAGAGTTGCTGGTCCCTGTTATTATCCCTCCTGTTCAAACTGGCTGCAAGAAATCTCTTCCTCAAGTGCTCAAATCCACAGTCCACATTTGAATCTATGACCAAACTGTCAGTGGTTGGATTGCATTGTGGGTAATGTAGGCACCAGGTTTTGACAAGAAAGAGGATATCTCTGGCTCGGCTGCATCTTCATCCTTGCGTTTTTTAGCGACCCGTCATGAGTCCGACTGTGTTGTAGGAGCAGAATGTTATAAAACAGGTGGACTACACCTTTAACAGGTGTCCAGAGACAATACCTGACAGCCTGACGGACTTCCTGAATGATCCAGATGTGTGCTGATTGGATAATCGGGACAACGGGTTGGAGAATCACCGTCATACAGAAAGTACTTCAGAATTTGCCAAAAATAGATGTTATTATAGATTTTGATTCGAGCCGACCGATATGTAGTTTTAGGGCCTGATGGGGATGTCAAGGAGTAAAACATTCAGAAAGATATCAATATATCAGCCGGTATACGCATGTGTTTTGCAGTGATCCCTCAAATGTGCTTATCAAACATTGTGACATTGTCGGGCTCTTGTTCTGTACAATCCTAGTCTGAGGAACAATCCTGGTTTCATGTTTTCAAAAATGAAAGGAAGACATGAAAAACATCTCCTGTGCAGGTGTCTTGGCGTGGATCATGCTCGGTGCGGGACAGAAAGCGGGTGATTAAAAACAACCCAGAACATCCAAAAAGACACTAAAAGACGACACCCGTCCCAGCCACAGTCGGGTCACTCTGCTGTCATCTGGCACAAGATACAGAGGTATCTGCTGCAGTACCACCGGAGCACAGGTTCACCCTCCACACTCCTCTATAAACTGGTTTGTTTTGTTTTGTTTTTCTGTGATGCAGCATTAAGGGACTCAAACTCAGCTTTGTTTCGCAGCCCAGGTGTATTTAATGATAAATAAACTAACCATTTTTGGTGAGCATTCATTTATAGACAGCGCAGCCTGACAGCCGTGCTGGCAACTCTCTCTGTTGGTTTAATGTTCCTCTAGTGTTCAGCAGCTGTTAACAGAAAAATAATGTGCCATCACGTCCCTTTTCAGTTAAACAGTTAAAATACTGTGAGGTTTTAAACGGTGGTTAATAGTGAAATCAGTTTATCGCTGCATCCACGGCTGGTTGTTCCAAATACGCGACACCATGCCAACAGTCGGTGTACACAGAGATCTTCGACCCCGATAAGGAGTTCATACAAAGCCGAGGTCTGGTTTCAGCATTACGTAAACAATGACAGATCAGTTCTGGGAAACTCATCCTTATTTACTTTACCTGTGTGTGTGTGTGTGTGTGTGTGTGTGTGTACGTGTGTGTGTGTGTGTGTGTTTCTATCCCTGCTCTGTGTAACAATAAAGGCGTATAACGTTCGGAGACTCGCTGCGTTCTTTGGCTGGTGACACAGTTTCTTGACACTGTTAATCCAACGTGGCGGTGTTGTGTGACGGTGCTGCGACGGAGTCACGTCAGGTCACAGACGAGTTTCTGTGTTACGCAAACGGCGTGGCAGCGCTCTGATGGACACACATAATTACTGGTGAACTGAAGCTGATCCAGTTTCTGCCTCCCAGTCTGTGCTGGGGTCAGGTGAACTGATCCTGGACGAGGGGGCGGGACTCTACTGATGAGTTATTGTAACTCAGTCTGTTGAACTGGAATTCAGAGAAAACCTTGTTCCAGGAAACTGGTTTACTGACAGATTTCGTCATTTTGGCAACTTAACTTGATCTCAGTCAGCAGCGGTTTTCATCTTACTGGTTAATTTGTCCGTCTCCTGTTATCATTAACTGCCGCAGACTCCTCCTGTGTAGTGTTCGCTCTGTGAAAGTGAATATACTGTGCGTACCCGTCTCCTGCGTCTTGTCGCACTCGGCCGTCAGACTCTGGTTGATGTAAACTTCGCCGTTCCTCAGCAGCCACACCACACCGCTGACCAGCTGGACGAACGGGTTGGACTGGTCCGAAACACCTTCCTGCGACAGATACCTGGAAGGAGAAGACGTCTCAATTTCCGAATGTTTATCACACTTTTATATTAGTGATGCAACTAGTGATTATTTTCTTGATTAACTGATTGGTTGTTTGGTCTATAAAATCAGTGTTTCCAGTCGACAAATATGTCGCTCTCAAAAGTCTTGTTTTTGTCCCGAACCCAAAGATCTTCAGTTTACTGTCACAGAGGAGGAAAGAAACCAGAACGTATTCACACTGAAGAAGCTGGAATCAGAGAATATTTACTAGCACTGAGCCTCGGGGTGTCTCCACAACCACAACAGGAGAACGATGCTTGGGGTGATTTATAATTATTACATCTACATTAAGTTGAATGTTTCGGTGGACTGATGTTGTTTTAGACAATAAAGTTTATTGTTAAACTGTGAAATATCCTGCCTCCAACACGTAGTTTTGTCAGAAGTGTTTGATAACCACACTTACGGGATCGCTGCAAAAAAGAAATGTGTATCTCGACCGATTTATTGATATAGGACCTTTTTACTGCCTTATAACAGTATCTGTACAAACATCTGTATCTAGGTCAGGCTCTAAACTATATACAGAATATGTATTTACATGTAGAAATGCAACTGCTACTAGAAACAGAGATGTATTCTATACAGAGCAGATAGTCTTGAGTAATGCTGCAGCTGATACGACACCGAAAGACTGAAAGAAAACTGGTGAATGGAAATATTGGCCGGTTAACAGTATTAAGAAATGCTACATAAATGACACTGCAGCTCTGTGACTCTGATTTTGGTAACTTTGACCAAGTTGTTCAAACTGACGTGTTTGCACCTGGCGTGATACCAAAGGTGCAGTTACACGACTCTGTGACGCCTCCGGTTATTTATACTCCGACTACGTGACCTCGGCTCAGGGTGAGGAATCACCTCACCTTAGATCACCTGACCTTAAATAACAGCAGCTGAAAGAGTTCGTCACAAATACAACTACAGTATCAGTCTGGTCAGACAGTGAAACTAGCTGCCCTGCACTGATGGGATTTAGTGCATGTTTTGTTTGTGTGATGGTTGGTAGTTAGATTGCTGCCCTGTCTGTCCTGCACTTTGAGCTCTAACCAAGTTTGTTGTAATGGCAAAAAACTCAACTCAACAAAACGATGTAATCCACAACAAGTCTGACATCTGGATCTCTGCACAACAGCTTCACGTGTTCCAGTTTTTATCTGGGTCTCGTTCACCTGAAGTGACACTGAGCTTCAGTCAGCCGGCGAGTTTTCCTGCGAGCCTTTTTCACAGCAAACACTTTGATGTGGTTGTCAAACCAGGAAGAGTTCAGGTGAAGCTACCAACATTAATGATATCTCTGCTGTGTTGTCGTGTCCCGGTGAGTCGGGTCAGAGAGCCAGCGTGAACAGTTTAAAGGCCACGACACCATCAATGCAGCGCAGCTATTAATCCTGTTATTTTAATATTTGAATGTGTCAGGACCAGGGGTGAGGGAAAAATAAGGAGGACGGTTTTTTTTTCATCATGCACTTCAAGAATAAAGTCGACTCTTCTGGTTCATCAAATCCAGTTCGAGGAGCGACTGACAGCTATGCGAGCTGCCCGAGCCTCCGGTCTCTGCCAACACTACATCCTGAGAGTGTGACGCTGTGTGTGTAGTGTTACGATCTCAAAGTCCTCATACTGACGACTACACTGTGTTTACGAGCTAAAAGAGAAATAATGTCTTGTTACTAAAGCCGATTCTGAAGTACAGTTCTTCATCTACACGAGTCATTTTGTTGAGGCAGTGATGACGTCTCAAAAAATCTGAATTAGTTTGACTACAGTATCAGTATTTTAGTTAATCTGAGTACTTGTTAATGTTTTTATTTTGAAATACCGGGCAGCCTGGGCACGCCAGGTGAATCTCCATATATAGGTCGGCAGGTACAGGACCAGTAGAGGCAGAAAACTGATTTCTAACAGATTAATTTCCAGGTTTAAACACACGTGTAACCTGTGCCACGAGTGAATGGGTCACTTTTACCAGGTGGAGTAAACAAACCCCGACCGCTGCACCACACGGGCACAAAAGTCTGTGGATGAAGCAACAGTTTCTGTTTTAAATTAGACGCAGGTTTGTTATTAGCCCGGCTGACATGTTTCACACAGACGGACCGGGCAGCACAATGACTGGTTGTATCAAGCTTGTGGTTTCAGCTTTCTCTGAATATTTGACCCAAACACCCACCGACTGTTGCATCATGGAGGAATTCCAGCGATGACTGACCTCAGGTACCAAACAAACAAGTCGAATTGACTTTTCATGGTGTGCAGATAAACTGTGTTTGTTTATGTGGTGGGTAAGAGCTGACCTTACAGGGGCAATATAAATATCCAGATCTAACCCTGGGGACAGATGCTGAGTTATCGTAAGAATGATCCGTCAGCAGCATGTTTTGAATGCTTGGTTAATTTTTAATGAGCAGAATAAAAAGAGGAAGATGCTGTTTCTTTTTCACTCTGAGAGCAGGTTGGATTGGTTGTACTGGTGCAACAGAGAGTCATGTCGACATGAACGCATCATCTGTGGACTGTAGCTCATTAAACTGAACCAGAAGTTACTGGCCGATGCGGACAGGAAGTCACTAAATTGCAAATGTGTTTTTGGTTTTTTTAGATAACACCTGAGAGGAGGACGGCTGCACGGTGAGGCGTGAGGAGACATTTCAGAAAGAGGTCAGCTGCAGACGGTCAGAGAGACGGACTGAAAGTAGTTTTATGTATAATGTAGTTTCTAACACGTTGCAGCACTGATGATAGCTCCATGACTTATCAAAATAAAAGCTTGAAAATACTGTTATCTACAGAAGTGGGACCCGGCAGATAAAGTTTGGGAACTACTGTCTTACCCGAACACCAGCATGCCGTCCCTCCTGATCCCAAACTGGGCGTTCTGCACTCCGCCGCTGTCCTGCACCTTTCTGCCGTCGCTCACCACGTTGCCCAGACACTGGCCCTTCCCTGTGTTGAAGAAGCCGGCGTTCTGGGCGTACAGACACCCGGCAGCCTGGGCTGTTTCCTCCACAGTGGTCCTCTTATTCATCCCGCAGCCACCCGGCCCGCCCGGCTCCAACACTGACACCGTCCTCAGCGGGTCGTGGACCACCGTCATGTGACCTGGGAACAAAGATGAAACAGATTCTGCTGCTTCAGTGACACCAAGTCAGACGGATCAGAATTAAAGCACTAAGCAGCGTCCTCTCACCTCAGCACATAAAAACATATTGGATTTTAATCAGTGTCGTTAAACAGGCAGTATGTTCACGTTATTAAGTTTAATTAAATTCCTACTTTCAACCTACAGCAGCTGACAAATGACGCTCTTTGTAAACAGTCAGTTTGTATAAATGGATCAGAGGTCAGGGAGTAAATAAATAAACAGAGGATCAATAAATCAGAGGTTGATCAAACACAAATCACATCCAGGTTTTACACAGACTCTCTGCACTTTGTCAATAAAGTTATTCTGTGTGACTCGCTCGCTGACCGTAAACCCATCTGCCGCTTCCCGGCACGTCCGACACAAACACCGTGGACTCGGCCACCGGCAGCCCGCTGTGGTTGTTGGCGGGCCGGCTCTCATGGGTGGTGTTGCCATGAACGACGGACTGACAGTCCCTGACATGGCGATGAGAGTGGGAGGGGCCGTGGCCGTGGGTGTACGGCAAGAGGAGGTCATCGTCCATAGAGACTCTACACGGAGAGAGAAACGAGTTAACTGAATATAAAGAGAAACAAGAAAAAAAATAATAATGAGCCCAGATTACGATGCCCACAACACCCCAAGAGACCTCTGTAAGGAAGAAACACATTCCCACAACCCTTAAAGAGCTCAAAATAACTTTAGTGAAACCCTCTGGGGGACGCTGTGGGAGTGAAGATATGTTTTCAGAGCTGATAAATAAATCCTGTGTTGTTTCAGTCTGCATGTTGACTGTAGATTTCATCACATAGCCTCAAATCTGGTTTCATCACATGTAGGAATGTGTTTTCGTTGTGGTTTCTCTCAGGACTCGTGTGTAAAAACAATCCGTATCGCTCCTAACCCTCCTCATTACTTTAATGTTTAACTTTCACAGCATGTTTCTCTTTTTGTGATGCTACAACTCCACACTGGTTCGTTCTGGAGGCGGCTCTGCTTGATTAGGAAAGACTGACAATGAATCTTGTGTATTTAACAAGAAGCTTTTCTGTTTAGATTTTTCAAAGCTCAAACTAAAGGACTTTGAGATTACATATTTAAATTGGAAGAATACCCTGATCCATTTAATGGGACAGAATGCGGAGGGTGATTTTTTCTCAAGTTAACTTATTTTGGCTTGTAGTTTAGCAGAGAAAAACTAGGATCAACCAAACATACGTGCATGTCACTTATTAGAAAAATCACAGTGTTGGGATCTGGTTTGAAGGAACATTATCTAGTCTATTTCTGGAGCTTCACAGCAAAACAGCGTTGCAGCATTCTCCTAAACAACAGAAGCAGCTGGAGACTTGATTTAAAATGAAAAAACAACAACGAAAAGAACATTAAAAGGCTCCATAAAGGTCGCCTGTCGTTATCCGAGTCTCCAGCAGCCCTGAAATCCCACTCTGATTTTAAAAAGGCGTTATTTACACTCAACACGCAGTCAAACCTTTTTTAGTTTAACAGCTACAGTGACGATTTCAGCTTTAAAAAGGGCGTAAATAACATCTTTTCAAACCAATTTGGGATCTCAGGGGTTCTGGACACTTGGATTACAGCAGACGAGCTGTACGGAGCCATTCTATGTTTTTTCAGGTTGTTTTTTACAAGTTTCCAGCTACTTCAGGTGTTTAGGAGAATGCTGCAACTCTGTTTTGCTGTGACGCTCCAGAAATAGAGAAGATAGTCACTGAGGTTTCTTTTGCACTAATCTGGGAACTCAATGCAGACGGAAGATGCTGCATGTTTTTTTAACAATCTGAACACCTCATGGTAGCATTCCTGAAACTGAATGACTTGAGCTGCAGTCAATTAACCATTTACAAACCAGAAACACACAAACAAGTTCAGGCTGAGGTCAGACTGGGGTCAGGCTGAGGTCACTACAGGGGGACCAGTCAACTGTTATGCAACTGCGATGTCAGGACCACACATGACATGGCTGCCTGCAGGCCCAGGACAGACCTGGAGGTATCTGAAGTAGATGTGCTGGTTTTCTTTGCTATGGATTTTATTTTGCACATTCGTTCATGTCCTATAGTTTGATTACTTTATTGACACAAGCACTTATGCTGTGCTGAGCTTATTAACAGAGCCGGGTGGGGTTTTATTGCAAGGAAATTGCTAAGCTGAGCTGGTAAACAGATCATGATGCCTTGAGATCAATTTAATTAGTAAATGATGCTCTTAACAATAAACACACTAATTAAATATCTAGCAGTGCCTCTACTGAAGAGCTTCATATAGATGTTTGTATTTCATATAAGTGTAATGTTTGTATTATGTAAGAGGAGATGGCTTTTGAAAGCAGACTGAGAGTGTACCATCCCGCGGCGCCATCTTGTGTCCACAGCGCCATCTTGTGGCCACAGTTTCAAGCTGCAGCAGCTTCTTCACACAAAATGTCAGTTCCTTGATGAGTGAAACCAAAACGTGATGACAGGACTCATCTTGTGACGAAGAGTTTGGTTTGAAACATTTATTATCTGCCGTTAAAAATCATTAAAACACGGCAGTAATTAAATGTAGACGACAGAATGCTACAAGTGTTAAAGATGGAGCTACATAAACTAGCAACAGTTGTTTTATTTTACGTTATTTGAATTTTAAGTTGGTTTTACGTGATGAGATGAGAGCAGTAAAGGCCTTGTTGTGTTTGAGGTCAGTCAGTCACATTCATGAACTTCGTCCTCTGATAAGATTAAATCCGAATTGCTGCTGTTGCTCAACAGCTGGCAACTTTCAGTGTGTTAGCATGAATGTGTTTACATAACGCAGGAAGGCACCGGGTCATTAGGTTAATTACATTTTATTATCATATCCTTTTTATCCAGCTAACGTTAACTATAATGCCACTTTACTAAAGAAAGCGGAACAAGTTTGGACAAACTCCGCTTGAGTCTTCAGGCTCGGCTAACAGCTAGCAGGCTAACATTAGCAGCTAGCCGAAACAGGAACCGACGGTCTTACCGGGTGTTTTTGGTCTCGGACAGCCGGACGCAGAGGCATAGCAGCAGCCACAAAAACGGACATTTCACCGACGCTGCTGCCATATGAGGTGGAAAACTAGCCTGTCAAACTCTCCTCTCCTGCTGCTGGCTCCCACATCATCCAGCTAGCACTCGGCATCAATGTAAACAAAGCCAAACACTCGACTTCCGGTTCCGCTACAAAATAAAAGCTGTGTTCGCGAACAGTCGGAATCAGCAATTTTGTGAAGGTAATAAAAAATAAACATTTCAGTGAAAGCCCAGGGAATGGAAAAAAGATTGATTAGCAATTATAGAAATACATGAATGAATACTAAGTTAAAATGATGAGATGTACATCAAATTTTAAAAGTCAAAATAAGTTATATCAAACATAAAGCGATCATATTGATCACTCGTGTGAAATAATTGAGAGTAAAAACAGCAATAAAAGTGATCAAAGTGTACTGATTGATTGATTGATTGATTGATAGAAGTTAACAGTTAACCACTTACAAAGTCCTTGTTGCACCTTTCAGCACTACATGAGGAGTAAAAGTTCTCCACAGAGAAAATGTTAAAGAAATAAAACATGTTCAGAAGTGAAACTACTCTTACTGTCTTCCTCCAGACTTTTTTGTTACTTTTTCACAATCACAATATTTTTTCCAATGTTAGGCTTTTATTTTGTAAGACATATCGACACTTCCGGTATTGTTGACATAATGTAGTGACTTGACTGTGCTGTCACATGACTGTCACTCAGCCACATCCTGAACCTGCACTGAACAAATAACATGTTAATAAACCAGATGTCAGCTTCATTCACTGTGTGACTGTAAAATATGAGTCAGTGTCATTAAAGTCAGCCTGAAGGCCCAAAACTACAGTTTATATGACGTGAATGTAAACTTGTAAACACAGTCGATATGTTGATTTACAGAACTGCACAACTTTTAAGGGAGTCTGGAGACTTTCTGCTGCTCCTCCTGCTGAAATGTGACTTTTACATGCAGCCATCAACAAAGCCTGCAGAGCCCACAAGTGTTTCACAACTGAGAAGAAATGTTCTCAGACGTGGAGCAGGTTTTAACTGAGGCTTCATCGTACATGATTCACAGAGCTGCTCCTCTTCCTGGAGTGATTCACAGCTTGATAAGCCCTCCCTCTTCTCTCTGCTCCACCCTGCCCATGTATTTCCTTTTAGATCTACAGTGTGAAGGAGGGTGTAACTGAGCTGACGGCCTCGTTCACTGCACAAACACACGCTGTTCAGATCAGAGCTCAGACTAGTTTCACTTACCAGGAAGTGAAGCTCAGACGCTCGTCGACACTGAGAGGTGAAATGGCGGAAAAAGGAGTTCAGCTGGACCGAGAGACTTTCTCTTGTCCGATCTGTTTGGATCTACTGAAGGATCCGGTGACTACTCCCTGTGGACACAGCTACTGCACCAACTGTGTTAAAGACCACTGGGACACAGAGGATGAGAGGAGGATCTACAGCTGCCCTCAGTGCAGGAAGAGCTTCACACCGAGGCCTGAGCTGCTGAAAAACACCATGTTAGCAGCTTTAGTGGAGCAGCTGAAGAAGACTGGACTCCAAGCTGCTCCTGCTGATCACTGCTATGCTGGAGCTGAAGATGTGGCCTGTGATTTCTGCACTGGGAGGAAACTGAGAGCAGTTAAGTCCTGTCTGCAGTGTGTGGCCTCTTACTGTGAGCAACACCTGCAGCCTCATTATGAAGCAGCTCCGTTTAAGAAACACAAGCTGGTGGAGCCGTCCAAGAAGCTCCAGGAGAACATCTGCTCTCGTCATGATGAGGTGATGAAGATGTTCTGCCGTACTGATCAGCAGTGTATCTGTTATCTCTGCTCTGTGGACGAACATAAAGGCCACGACACAGTGTCAGCTGCAGCAGAGAGGACTGAGAGGCAGAGAGAGCTGGAGGGGAGTCGACAAAACATCCAGCAGAGAATCCAGGACAGAGAGGAAGATGTGAAGGTGCTTCAACAGGAGGTGGAGGCCATCAATGGCTCTGCTGATAAAGCAGTGGAGCACAGTGAGAAGATCTTCACCCAGCTGATCCGTCTCATGGAGAAAAGACGCTCTGATGTGAAGCAGCAGGTCAGATCCCAGCAGGAAACTGAAGTGAGTGGAGTCAAAGAGCTTCAGGAGAAGCTGGAGCAGGAGATCACTGAGCTGAAGAGGAAAGACGCTGAGCTGAAGAAGCTCTCACACACAGAGGATCACAACCAGTTTCTACACAACTACCCCTCACTGTCAGCACTCAGTGAGTCTACACACTCATCCAGCATCAATATCCGTCCTCTGAAGTACTTTGAGGATGTGACAGCAGCTGTGTCAGAGGTCAGAGACAAACTACAGGACGTCCTGAGAGAGACATGGACAAACATCTCACTGACAAAGACTCAAGTGGATGTTTTACTGTCACAACCAGAGAACAAGACCAGAGCTGACTTCTTAAGATATTCATGTGACATCACACTGGATCCAAACACAGCAAACACACGTCTGTTATTATCTGAGGGGAACAGAAAAGTAAAAGCAGTGTATCAACATCAGTCTTATTCTCATCATCCAGACAGATTCACTGACTGGTGGCAGGTCCTGAGTAGAGAGAGTCTGACTGGACGTTGTTACTGGGAGGTGGAGAGGAGAGGGGGATACGTTCATGTAGCAGTCGCATACAAGAATATCAGCAGAGCAGGGAGGACAGATGAATGTATGTTTGGATGCAATGACAAATCTTGGTCATTATATTGTTCCACAAACAGGTATCAGTTTTATTACAACAACATCCAAACTCCCGTCTCAGGTCCTCGGTCCTCCAGAGTTGGAGTGTACCTGGATCACAGTGCAGGTATTCTGTCCTTCTACAGCGTCTCTGACACCATCACTCTCCTCCACAGAGTCCAGACCACATTCACTGAACCTCTCTATGCTGGAGTTCGGCTGTGTTGCACTGGAGACTCTGCTGAGTTCTGTAAACTGAAATAGACAGAAGACATTTAAGGGACACTGAGTTAAATCAGTCTCATGTTGTCTTCATGTTTGTCGCTGATCGTTGTGGCGTTTCTTCACCTGTCAATCAAACTTTCTGGGCGGTACTTTGACGCCTGCTCATTTGTTGTTGGGCAGATGTTTGAGGTGTTTTCAGGTGACACTCCTTCCTGTGTCTGTTCAGCCACGGAGGCTCTCGCTGCTCCTGACGAGGTCTGTTTACCTCAGCTGATTTGTCTTGTTATTAAAATGTGAGCGTCTCTGTGCTCTGACTGCATGTTGAATATTTGTACTCATGTATTTGTATGTTGTTGTTTCTCTTCCACTGCGTGAGTCTGAAGACAGAAAGCAGCAGAGCTTCATTTATTGTAGATGTTTTGTGCTGTGGAAGCTCATTTCTGCCAGAAAAATATAAAAAGAAACATGAAAACTCAAAACTGAAATGAAAACACAATCATGAGATGATGAACTGACTTTTATCTCATAATAATAACTGATGGTTATAATTGTTGACGTCATACTTTTGACTCTCGCTCTCATAATTATGTCTCACCATGACAATATTTTTATTCTCAGTGTTTTTTCTTGTAGTGGCAGAAATCAGCTCCCATACAGTTCTCACCACTTTGTAAAGAATCCTTTAATCACATTTATTTGTTCGATCCACTAAATGTTGTTCTGTCGTCTGAATGGATTTACAAATGAGGAACTATGAGGTTTCATAAAGCTGTAAATATCAGGATGGTCATCAATAAGGAGATGATTGATGAGTTTGTTGTTGGTCGCTGAGATTCTGCTCAAACAAACTGTTGAGATGAAGCGAATGTGTTCATGAAATCACTGAACGAGAGTCACTGAACAGACTTCACTGATGGACGTGTGAACAAACTGAAGCTTCACATCATGAATAAACAAACATGAACAAAGTTTCTTCTCGTCTTCATTTCAGGGTTTCAAACAAAGCTGATGGAGAAGAGATGAAAATGTGTGTGTGGCTCCACCTGCTGTTATTTTAATCACAGAGGAAAATCTACACTGAATAACTTCTGCACACTTTTTAATACTGAGCTTCACTTCAATGAGCCTCTGCAGCGTGACACCTTCTTTACAACACACAGAAGTGATACGCCCACATACTGCAGTACTACTTCTTGTATAATACTCTGGACACACTGCAGCCAGTATTCATGTTGTCGCTGCACATGTGCTCTGAATGAACTCGATGCATTGAGCCTGTTTGCATCGTTCCTGTGAGTCACATCAACTAGAAGCTTCAGAATACATCCAGAACTGAAGTCGAGTCCTCACTAGTGGCTTCATCTGTCGCTTTCCAACGTCAACACGTTTCATACTCAAAACTTTCTGCCACGTTCACGTCACATCGTTCAGACGCTAATTTACTGCAGCCGAGGAGGAACAACTGTTTGTTTCAGTCTGTTTATCCACTTTATCATCAACCAGCTGAACAAACATGTTCATAATAAAAGCAGCTGATTTTATCTGCTGTGTCTGAAGATCAATGGTGTTTTACAGAGAAAGAATAAAATACATGTGGAACATTTGCTGAATTTACAAGAAGGAACAAATAAGTCAGAATCAGTCAGAGACAGAGTTTCACACAGTTTATAAAGTGTCTCCAACTCAACAACTCACTAAACTGACACATTTGTTAAGGGAGTCTGGGGACAAAGAAGTCGCCTATACTGGTTACTCTTTAGTGTGTTTGTAAAATGTGACATGTTTAGATCAATAAAATGTTTCTTCTTTCATAAATTGAGTGTAAATGGTGAAATCAGTGTAAACAGTGTGTTCAAACAGCTGCTACATGTTGGCAGGTAAGACTTTAGCACTTTAGACACAGAAGCAGACAGGCTGGTACAGCCATGCTGCCACAAACTGACACTTTGTACAAGGAAACAAACAACTTGTCGTTTTCATTTAATGCTGAATTTACAAGAAGGAGACAATGATTCAGAATCAGTCAGAGACAGAGTTTCATTAAGTTTATAAAGTTTCTCCTCAAGCAAAAACTCTTAAAATTGAACTATTTCTTAAGGGAGTCTGGTGATATTGTGGTTACTAGTTCAATAGTCTGATCAGTTGAAACAGACAGTGTGTAATTTCTTCTTCTTCTTCTTCTTCTTCTTCTTCTTCTTCTCTTCGTTTCACAGGTCATTCGTTAAGTAGCGGTCCTTCAGTGGGGCCCAGTTCGAGTCTTTTCAGTCCACATCTCTGTATTGTTTTATCTTCTTTATCATTCTTCCAGGTCTTTCTAGTCACTGGCTGTCTGAGTTTTGTTTCTCAGCGTGTCATCATATGTATTTTTTCTGCGGTTTGGATAATTCTCCGAGGTATTTCAGTATATTTGCCTCTCTGATCCTCTTGTGGTGTCAGTAAAGATGAGGCACTCTGACAGACAGCGCTTCTCCGTTGACGTCGCTCGTTGAACTTTTCTGTAGGAATAACTGAACATAAACCGTCTCCAGCTCGCACCGATGAGCCGAACCACCAGCGGGATCAGCAGCAGGGAGGCCAGTGTGATGGTGATTATGAGCCAGGCTCGTCTGTGGAGAGAGGTGAGCGTTCAGATTTGACGTATGACGTTCATAAAGGTTCTGATCTTGACCTCTGACACTCACTCTGATAGGTGAGGTTCGTCTCTGTGAGCCTCCTCCTGTTGTCTCCATAATGTAAACATCTGTTTGGCCAGACACTGACCTGCTGCGGAGGAGTAAAGACCTGCACACACAATGAAATCATGTGAAGACTCCAGCCGTCATGTCGATGTGGTGCAGTAAAGACAGTTCAGCGTGGCTGCTGCGTCACCTCTGGTTAATCTACCGTCACTGTCGGAGGAACAGCTTCCTGTCAGCGGGTCACATGGACACTGGTCACCACACTGACATCTCTCAGCACAGGACGGCCCGTAGAGACCTGGAGGACACACTGACGGACAGAAGGACGTCTCAGGGCTCCCACTCTTTTCTAGAGATCATTTTCAGCTGGTACGACAGACAGGGAGTGCGTCCATACATCAACATGTTCCTTAATTAATCAACTTTATAACCTGAATGACGTTTTCTCTTGTAAACTACAGGGTGTTATCCACGACTGGACACCAGTAACTCCAGTATACAGTGTACTGCTAATATCATACTTTATTGTGGAGTTTTGGGGAGTTTGAACAATGTTCCAGGACAACACAAGATTTTCCAGGACATTTTGCTTCCTCTCTCATTTTCCATGTGTTTTTCCATGACTGGAAAACTGGTCAACTGCTGAAAAAAAGCATTTCAAACACTATAACTGCTTGAAAACAGAGGTTATCTTTAAAAATGCTCCGATGTATCCAGCTTGTAACTTAATCATACGGGAATGCCTGGAAAGGAAGTCCGTCGTTTAAAGAAATTAAACCCATATTTGATGAAAATAGCTTAATATCTACAGTATCTTAACCTTCGGGTGACTCTGCCTTCTTTCCCAGAGGATGAATAAAGCAGCAACACTTTCAGGTCAAACTCAACAACAGACTTCACACAATAAAAGACTGAACGTATGCGTGCAGGTCAGTGGTCCTCCAGACTGGTGGTCAGGATACGTGGGAGCATTAAAGCACAACCCTTCCAAATAAAACTCTGAATCACCGTGGCCTCTGTGAAAAATCTAAATATTAACGTTGTTTTTTTTCTACGTGGCGTCCTGATTTCTTACCTTGTTCACAGAGGTTGCCGTGGAAACCAGGAGGACAGGCGCAGCGTCCGTTGACGTGGTGACAGAGAGCGCCGTTGAAGCACACGCAGGTGTGTCTGCAGCCGTCACCGTAGTAACCAGGTGAGCACTCTTTTACCACGGACAGAACGGAGAAATGATGAGAGGAGAATTAACTATGTTTGGTGTTGAGCTTTTAATCAGTTCAACTATTCATGAAATGAATCAGAAACAGAACGGGTGCAAAAATGTGACAACAAACAGAAACAACGAACATAATCACAGCGTGAATAAACAGAACGAGAGCATAAAGATGATAACAGATACGAAGCAATGTGACAGAACACAAATAAAACGGAAAAAAGTGCTTGAAAATGATGTGAAACTGCAAACGAACGTGACAAAACACAAATAAAACTGAGGTGCATACAGGACAAATGTCAGACAGCCACACAGGACAGCACGTAGTTAAACACAGTCACAGTAGTTTGAAATCAAAGTGTTACACTGACCTGCAGCAGAGCTGAGTCAGGTCTAAACGTACAGTATGAAATATTACAGCTGTATGAAGCTCTGACACTGAAGGCGGTTCTCACAGATTTAGTGTCGGGACTTCATACAAAGTGTGTTGAACAGTGACTCTGTGAGCAGTTTAATAAAGAGCTGATGTATGATGGCATGTTGCCCTTCAGCAGATCACATCACCATAATCCAGGACAGACAGAAAGACGGCTTCAACGATCCGTTTCCTACAGAACATGTGGAAAGTGGTTCTGTTTCTGTACAAATAACCTTTTTTTTCTGTCTGAACTTGGTAACGAGTGAGTTAATGTGAAATTTAAATGTGAGTTTCTGATGCAACCAGACATCTAAATAAGAGTTGGTTAAGGAGTGACAAGAAACGACACCTTTAATTATTTAATGAGATATTATTTGTGTCTGGTGCAGAAGTTGCTTCAACAGACCTTCATTTCTATCACGTATCACCAAGAAACAAAAATGTGACCTCTGGAAAACACTAAAGACGCTGTTTTTTCACAAATGCTGCAAAAACTTCAAAGTCTACCTCCAAATTACACAGACAGACGGAAACATCATTTAAAATGCACAGATTCTGTACAGACACACAGTTTCACTAGATAAGACGTGAAGATTTGATAAGTTTGTTAGATAAAAAGGAAAACGCACCAACAGACCAGATGAAGCTCCTGATTACCTTGACGGCAGTTCTTTCCTCTCCATCCTGCAGCACAGACACACCCACCTGCAACACAGACAGACAGGCAGGCAGACAGGCAGGCAGACAGACAGACAGGCAGACAGGCAGGCAGGCAGACAGGCAGACAGACAGACAGGCAGGCAGATAAGTCTATAGTATATTTCTCAGCCCTGAACATGAAGGAAACATCAACATATGCTGGTGCACCAGGAGCTGTTTCTAACGCTAACCCAGATCAGACATGCTGGTTAGTTGGTTGTGTAAGAAAGTGTTTTAAAGTTTCAGCATCTCGCTCCTCTGAGGAAGTTCAGGGAGATCTGGGTTTTTGGAAATGCGATCCAAATGTATACGATACATATCGTTTACGTGATACGAGACTATAAACCATCTGAGATCTTGGATATCGTGACAGAGTCATAGCATCTGTCTCCTCCTGGTTTTAAAGGCTGTATTACATTAAAGTGATGTCATTTTCTGAACTTACCAGACTGCTCTGATACTTGTCTTTACTCATTTAGTCATTAGATCCACATTACTGATGATTATTGATCAGAAATCTAGTACCAACAGTCATTATTATCATATCAACATCGAGGTATTTGGTCAAAAATATCTTGATTTGAGATGAACAGTAAATCGTGTATCGCAAAACAGCCTACAAACATACAGTGATAAGATCTAAAGGCCGTCCCGTCCAGCCCCCGTCCAAACAGACAATAACTAAGATTTTGCTTCGTATATTTTAAGGAGACTGTAATAAACTGGCCAGGCGCCGACCTTTAACCCTCTTTTAATTCTCAGTGGTACAAACTAAAATTCCCTCCCGACTGGAGTCAAGACACAAAATCTTAAAGGTTGTGTCCACAAAGCAACAAAGCAACAAAGCAACACAGCAACTGCCTGAACAGTTTAATGACAGCTTAACCTGGTGGTTCTGTTGGATCTCTTACATCACGCTACACACTTACCGGCAGTGCAGACACCGTGGGGTCCGCAGGCCGGCGGCTGACACACCAGAGAGTCGCAGGCGGCGCCCTGCCAGCCGTCCTGACACCGACAGCGTCCGTCCACACAGTCTCCATGTCCGCCGCAGTCTGCCGGCTGGCAGCGCCGCTGGTGAACGCACAGGATGGTGGAGACGGGCCGAGCACAGCGCCACCTGCTGTCGGATTTACTGGGAACAAAGATAAGAGCGGGTGGTGAGCACGGAAAGACACGTTTAAATACATTACACTACTATATTACAAGTATTACCACTGCTTGTTACCACTACCACAAAAAATGATTATAATACATGTATTTAATTTATATTTTACAAGTTTACAAAGTTCTGTACAGGACGAGAAACCTTATTTCAATGGACCCTCAATGATTTGAACAACATGTTAAGAATAGAGTAAAGTGCAGGTTGAAAGCAGGAGAACAAAATCTTTATTTATATATTTAAAAAGCGTCATCATATTTATTGGATGACACGAGACGTCACTTACAAGACAAGCCCAGCAGAACTCTGTCTCGGTCTCGTGTGACGACAGGCTCTGGGTCCGTCCCACCACCAGTCCTCTCATGTTCAGTCTTTCTACTCACATTCAAGAATAAACCCAGAAGAAAACAACAGCTGTGGGAGCCAGAGAACTGAAATACTGCAGTTATGTTAATGTAAATGCATGTGTGGTGGTAACGCCTGAGGGCGGCGGTGCTGCATGTCTCTGAGGGGAGTGGAGCAGTGTGCTGCACTTTAAAGGGCAACTCCACCACTTTTACTGTCATTACTTTGGGAGCACTACTGCATTACTAGTATAAAGCCTTTGTGGCTCCAGATGAAGATGCATGTTATCTGATAAATTGCCTCAAGCGATGTCACTCAATGGCTAAGTTGCATTGTGGGTAATGTAGGCTCTAGGTTTTGAAAATGAAGGAGAATGCGTTGAATAAATAAAAAAGGGGGATACCTTTGGTTCTGCTGGACCGATTTGGATCTTTGGTGTTAATACAGTGTGTGACTGCTCCTCAGAACCCGGTGCCTACATTACCCACAGTGCAACACAGCCACTGAGTGACATCACAGTAAGTTTTTGCAATTCAAATTTCACAGATAATTCTGCAGATTTTTTAACTCATATTTTTCTCATAATGGAGAGAATTTGAAAAGAGGGTCCAGGCAAAGAATATCTAAAGATTACTGTAGATTAAAATGCTGACCTTTAACCCCTGAACAAACATGTCCAGTACAATACAGTTCAACTTTCATTAGCTCACCATGGGTCAGGAGGGTAGCTGGCCAGCGTGCCATTGATCACAAAGCTGGAGGACCCGCCTCCGTCCAGATTGATAGCATTGATCACCCCGTTTTTCTTCAGGAACTGAGCCACCTCCCAGAGATTCATGCTGCTCATGAAAGGACAAACACAAGTCACCGTGTTTCACATGCTGCTCTGATTCAGCACAACTAAAGACTCATGTGAGGCTGTGAGGCTCATTACGCTCCACAGAGCAGAAAGATCTAGTGTGAATGAGTGTTACCCTCTCTCCAGGGTCTCTCCTTCCACATGGAACAGGACCAGGTTGCCGTCTGCGTCGTGACCCACGGCAGTTCTGGCCGACAGCACGTCCACAAAGTCACGAAACACCTCTGTCAGAAAGTACAATAAAATAATACAGCCCTCTTTAATATATATATAAATTATGGACTTAACACTACACTTTCAAATATGAAAATGGAAAGTAAAAGTTACATTTTCTGCTTCTTAAAACTGAGGATTTGCTGTTTTTCTCTGATTTATGTCATTAATTGAGTACGTTTGAATTTTTGACAGTCACTTCCTTTCACGCTATTTTTATAGACTTCACTATGATCCCGTCATTGAAAAACATAATTGACAGATAAACTGACAAGAAAAATAATAGTTTTCTTGTAAACTCAGGCTCCTATTGTTCTGTTTTTATTCCCTCCCTCATGTGTATCTGTATGAGTGATGTGAGGTTTGTGCCTGCAGACTAAACATTCATTTCTTCACTTGACTTGAAATGCAGTGAAGGTGTTGAACCTTTGGATAACAAGCGGTGACAGCAGAGCTACATCTGGAGGTTCGTTGCTCCATTGGAGGTGCGAATGATGGCGAGCGCACTTGAAAATGTCTGTATATAAAAGGGTTATATATATAAAAAAAAAATTAATGTAAAGTGTGTTCCCTGCAGTCCAGTCACTACATTAAATGTGTGAGAGTTTGCCTGAAGCTTTACCCTGGTCGACCATCTTGTTGCACTCGGCCTTCAGGCTCTGGTTGATGTAAAACTCGCCGTTCCTCAGCAGCCACACCACCCCGCTGACCAGCTGGATGAATGGGTTGGACTGGTCCAGAACATCTTCCTGTGATAAATACCTGGAGAGAGAGAGAGAGGTTTTATTTCCTTGTAATTCTCACTTGTTTGTGCTGCTGTTTTGTCAGTGCGTCTCTCACCCGAACACCAGGCTGCCATCCTTCCTGATGCCGAACTGGGCGTTCTGCAGCCCCCCGCTGTCCCTCACCATCCTCCCGTCGCTCACCACGTTGCCCACACACTGGTCGTTGGTGGTGTTGAAGAAGCCGGCGTTTTGAGCGTACAGACACCCAGCAGCCACGGCCGTCTCCTCCACCGTCACCCTGCGGCTCTTCTCACAGCCGCCCGGCCCGCCTGGCTCTATCACCGACAGCGTCCTCAGTGGGTCGTGGACCAGCGCCATGTGACCTGGAGACAGAGATTCTTCTTCAACACTTGATCCACTTATTCCAGCAGAGAACACACAGGTACCACTGACTCCATCACTGACCGTAGACCCAGCGGGACCTGCCCGGGCTGCCTGGTACGTCTGATATGAAAACAGTCGACTCAGCTACGGGGAGTGTGTTGCGGCTGCTGGAGGGCCACGTCTCGTACGTGGTGCTGCTGTGGGCCGGAGGCTGGGAGACACCAACATGCTGGTGAGAGTGGGAAGGGCCATGACCCTCCATGTATGGCAGCAGAACGTCTTCATCCGTGGAGACTCTGTGGAGAGGAAACATAAAAACACCCAGTTATATGTTTCCTTTAAGCCGGATGACTCACACAGCCTAAAACTACGAATCAGCCGTCTGAACAAACGTGTCAAAATTTAAAGAAATCCAGGTAATGTTGCCTCACAAGCCAGCTGGTGATAGTCTGGGGTTTACTTTGGACTCAGACTTAGAACCCACACTGAACAAAATACTATGTAAGCTGCCTACTTTCATTTTAGAAATATCACAAGAGTTAGACCAAAACTGATCCATGATCTGATCTAATGTGAAGCCAAAAATGTAATTAGATTACAGACACATTCAGTAAAAAAAAAGGGATTAATAATTGGATTCATAAAATAAAGAATGATATACTCGTCTCTGACTCACACAACATCACGCTGGAAACATACAAGCGTGTAACAATAAGATGAAATAAAAGTCATATTTCTTTTTTCTTTGTTTCAGCACCGGCGTCACAGAAATAAGGAACCATCAGATCACTGATGTTCATTCATGAAACATTATTTCACAAAAAGCACGAGGTCGGTTGTGTTTAATACTAATCATGTAAGAGGTTTTATCTGCCTTAATAGCCGGTTTGGGGAGTAATGGAATACATGTAATGGGATTACAGAATCAGGATACAAAATAAATTAACGGTATTCCAGTAAAGTTACAGAATAAAAGGTGTAATTCGATTACAGATACATTCAGTAAAAAGGTGGATTACTAACAGGATTACGGTTTTAAAATGAAGACTATCTAACCATGCACATACGCACACATGACAAAACCCAATATACAAGACCTTCATTATACACACTCCATATTAAGATTAAATAAAATATGGTCTTTATGTAGACAGGGAGCGCGTCTATACACTAATATATTCCTCAATTAACCAGTTTATAACCCCAATGCCTTTTTCCATTGTGAATAACAGTATAATAACAATAACAATAACTGTATTATTCATGGCTGCCTGAACACCAGTAACCAAGGGCTGCTGGAGTCTCTTCAAACAAACAACTCACTGGTTTCCTTTTAAGAAAATTCTATGTTTTTTATAATACTGTACACTATACTACTAATACTGTACTGTATTGTTCAGTTTTTGGGAGTTTAAATAACTTGTTTTTTTTCCAGGTTTTCCAGGACATGTGGAAACCCTGAAGAAATGTAACGTCTCACCTTGCAGATTTTCCCTCCGACAGCCAAACATGGAGACACAGCAACGTGAGGCCCACACATTGGCGGGTAGCTGAGCTCGTTGCCATGGTTCCGGGGGTTCTGGTTCGATGTCCGTGAGTCGGTCCAAACTCTCGGTTCCTGACAGGCTGCCGGTTGGTTAATTATAGGTTAACTTTCAGAGTCTTGCTGCTCCAGATTCCTTCTACGTTTCACGACAGTGTCAGACCAGCCTCTCAGTACTGTGAAGTTTTACAGGTATTTCAAGTTTTAAAAGTAGTTTGGGCGTGCACGGGGGACATAGAAAAGAAAAGAAGGAGGTCTATGACAGAGATAAGACCAAAATCAAAGTTAGTTAAGGCAGGAAACATAATTTTCCAAGTCAATAAAGTTTCAGTTTGGCATAATTAAAGTAAAATATCATGTAGTTTTGTGTTAACGTGCTCAGAACTACATCGTCTCGCTCAACACACGTCACCAACACCAACATGGAGCCAACTGGGCTCAGAACAGCTCGTAAACAAGATGAACATCAGAGTAAATCTGCTCATATTGACAGCTGCAGTTCTATGAAAGGAGAGTTGTTCTGGTTCTGGTTCAGTTCTGGGAGCTGCTGATATACAGGAGCAGCTCTACAATGTTTAAGTTAGGAGATGACGTCACTAACGACGCTGTCGGCTGTGTCGTCTTTATAATGACACATCGTCTGTCTGTTCATGTTTGTGTCTGTTTTGCTTTGGATTTTGGAAAGCAGTGACATTTATATAACTACGTTCGCCACCGTACAAAGAGCTGAAGTCCCGCCTCTTCCATTTTCCCTCATGGGACCTTATTTCATAAAAACGTTGTACGTTGGTGAATGAAGAGAGATTAATAGTTTTTTAGATCCTGTTTAAATTGTGTCATGAATCACACTTATGATGTTTGTCAGTTGAAAAGATACTTTTCC
This sequence comes from Pagrus pagrus, assembly GCF_965226575.1. Lineage (NCBI taxonomy): Eukaryota > Metazoa > Chordata > Actinopteri > Spariformes > Sparidae > Pagrus > Pagrus pagrus. The sequence continues at coordinate 1,779,323 of NC_140191.1, forward strand.
AAGTCAGTAAAGTGTCAGTTTGTATCATCATCTGTATGTTTGTGTTTGTTTTGCTGCGGGGCTTTGGACTTTGTAAAGCACTGACACTATTACCAGCCAACATTAGTTGTCTGAGTACGTTGCACCAGTCACGTATTATTAGTATTTTATCAGTTATATGACAACGAGTCAATTGACTCAAAATCATGGTGGGATCATGTAACTACACTGGCTGCATGAGATACGCCTCTTGTTTTTACATTTTACATCGCTAAATATTTTTTATTAATTTTTATATGTAAATCAGATTTATTCTATCCGTCAATGTGACTAAATCAAAGTTCTCTCACCACTGGTGTTTCCTAAGTCTCCATGCGGCGATGCCAAAGGAGGGACACACCTGTTCCTGAGCCAATTTGTCTCCTCAGCCCTTCCTCTCAGGCCTCAGGCCTCCCTACCTGCATTTAGGAGTCTAACCTGACTCTGACATCGACCTCTAGTGGGAAAGACTATGCTGCAAAATAAATTCAAACCATTACATAAACACAAAAGCAGGATTTCTTTAGATTAGATTAAATTAGACCTTAACAGGAAATTACCTGGATATAATAGCACTTTGTTCTCCCTTTTCTTGATAAAGATACCCCGATTAAATATCCAATCTTTAAATCAAAATTGAAATGGACAATAGGGGACATGATGGAAGTTCTGTAGAGCTGGTGGACTTGAAGAAGAAGATGCCAGGAGACCCGATGTCTTAAGAAGCAGCGTTTATTGACAGGCTTGATCAAGGAGAATAATAGCGACCGGTACAGTGTACCAACCGCTACCATCCTGAAGAGCTTCCCCATCAGCAGTCTCTTTGACCTCTCGCTGGATGTGACCTGGGTCAAACTGTATGCTGTACTCTCAGTCTAAACTTCCACACAGACGGGGATGGTTTACTTCAGTCTTATCAAAGACGGCTACACTGAGCTCAGAGACAAAGAATAGAAGGTCACCAGCTGAGGATGGGCTTTGGAAAGCAGTGAACACTTTGAGACTAATTTATCGCCATAAGAAGGAAGCAAATGTTGTGTTGTCTCTATTTAAGATCTTAAACTCAAGTAAAAGAAGAAAAAATGAGGGAGGAACACGCTCGAATTATAAAACTGAGACCAGGTCAGTTTGGATCCGTCAGGTTTTACTGGATCAACCAGCACCATCTTGTGTCTCCATAACAAGTCGACGTTATTTGTCTGAGCACCTTCCACCAATCAGCACCTCCAGCTGAGCTCTGATAAAGCTGCCTCTGTCACCGCTGCTCCAACACTCACATCTGCTTCTCTACCTGAAACATCCACACAGGTGAGTTCAAACTGCTTTCACACTTCCTTCACAATCAGGCCGTAATGAACAACTATTAATGTGCAGAGGTGGAAGTTACAACTACTTCCAGTAGTTACTGTGCAGATGTTTCAGGTATCTGTACTTTACTTGAGTTTTGACTTCTCCTCTCTACATCTGAACACAAATATCTGAACTTTCTCCTCCTCACAACAGGCTTTATGGATTATGGATTGTTTTTATTTGGCATCATTGCACAAATCATTGTTTTACACGAGTATCTGAACTTCTACTGGAGCAAAGAATGTGTGGACAAACATTTGTTTTGATGAGTTAAAATCTCTTTTGTCCAAGGTGACATCTTTACATGTGTTGTGTGAGTGCAGGTTGTGTCGTGTCATGGTTACAACTCATATAACATGAGGACTGAGATCAGGTTTCACTGTAATGTCTGTAATGTGTGGTCAGTGAAGGAAAACAGTATGTGTTTGTTGAGAACAGGTTGTTGAACAAGTTTCTCCCCCCCCCCGAAGGCAAAGCGAGGTTATATGTACAGCACAATACAGTACAAAGTCATCAAGAAACAAAACATTAAAACAAGTGAAGAAATAGGAAAGTAAGCTAAAATAGAAGAGTTTTAAAAGAGATACAACTAGAAAACAACAGTCACAGTGCAACTCAAAGCCTTGAAATGGCTTCAGTGAAAAGCAGCAGCAAACAGAAAGGTCTTCAGTCTTGATTTAAAAGAGGTGAGAGTCGGAGCAGACCTGCAGTTTTCAGGGAATTTGTTCCAGATATGTGGTTCATAATAACTGAACGCTGCTTCTCCATGTTTAGTTTTGACTCTAGGGACTGAAAGCAGACCCGAACCTGACGACCTCAGAGGTCTGGATGGTCCAGAACGTGGCGGCAGATCAGAAACCATTCAGTGCTTCATAAACCGACAGCAGGATGTTGAAATCTATTCGTTGTCTGACAGGAAGCCAGCGTAAAGATCTGAGAACTGGAGTGATGTCATCTACTTTTTTGGTTCTGCAGCAGGTTTGAAGTTGTCTCCTCGTCATGGCTGACTGCAGCAGAACTGTGGACGATGTGAAGAGCCTCATGAAGTCCTGCAGAGGCTTCAATTCCCAGCAGACCACAGAGTTCTACGACCGCTGGGCTCCGATGTACGAACAGGTCAGTGACAGAAGCTCCTCGACCTCCACGTCTGAAAGAGACTTGAAACAAACACCACAGAACAGCTGGGTTCAGAGTGTCGGACACATGTTATCTGCAGGCTTGAAAACACGAGTCAGGTCAGTTTGGATCCACGTTTGCTGGTTCAACCAGTACCATCAGACAAATATCTGATCGCTCAGGAAAATGTGAAATGGGCGATAAGAGTGACCTGGGTCAAACTGTATGCTGTACTCTCAGTCTAACCTTGGTTTCCGCAATCACAATTGGTTTTCACACATGTTTTTATCATCATATCGTCATAAATGCTTGGACTGGGCAACAAAACCAAATGTCACGATATTTTTCACTAAATATCGTGACAGTACAACACGTTCTGACTCCCAGCTCTTCAAATACAGCAGCTCTGTCTGTCACCTCTAGTGTCAGGTCAGACGTGACGGGCTCCTCGATTAAGTTAGCAAGAATATGCTATCTGCAACATCCAGTTAGACTTTCAAAATAAAGGCTTCATGATCAAAGTTCCAACAATACATGACAAACAGTACGTCCAGTTAGACTTTCAAAATATACTTTGTATAGTGTGACACATTATGACTTTTGTAATGTTTTGTCATGTGTGTGAAATGAATAAGTAACTGGTTGATTTTGAGAACTAACACATGAACCATCAACAGGATTCGTTAATGATAAACTACGAACCAGTAAATATGGCCGTAGATTTCCTAAACTCCAAGTTCTGCGGGAAGCGTGAGGAGGCTCAGGTTCTGGACGTTGCCTGTGGTTCTGGACTGGTCGCTAAAATGGTGAGAAAGAACAGACACACAACAGGTGACAACAGCATTTACATGTCGTCATTCAGACTAAGTGGAATGAAAACAGACAAAATACGCTTTTATGTGTTTATTTGACTTCAGATTTCTGTTCTGGACATTTATGCAATTAATTGTCTTAAAGGAGCATTCTGTAGTTGTGTTGGAGAAATGTTAATGAGAAGAGAAAGATGTTCATTGGCTGATGAAAACAAACTAAACAAACAAACACAATTTATACTGTTTGTATATGGCGGACCCTGCCACCCGTCCAGTTTCAAACCGGAGAAAGTACATATTTCTGAGTTTGTAGCCCTGCAGCCCTCCCTGATCCCGGGTCAATATGACCCGAGCTGCTCCACCCACTCCTTCTCTGACACTCACTGTTGGTGCTGTTTGTCTCCCTCTGGTGTTCAGATGGTTGAACTGGGCTTCAGGCACTTTGTGGGCGTGGACGGCAGTCAAGGCATGCTGGACCTAGCTGCCAAGACCGGCCTCTACCAGGACCTCAGACTGGCCTTACTGGGAAAACAACGACTGCCTGCAGAGACTGGTACACACACACACACACACACACACACACACACACACACACTCTTACAGGAGCTCATGTTGATGTGATTCAGCGTGACGTCACTTCCTGATGACATCATCATCTCATACAGTAAATCCACTTAGAAATCAGAGAGAAAAAGCCGCTGAACTGTCCTGAGAGTCCTCAAAGTAATCTATTACCTCCACGGGTACACCACAGACAGGAGCTGCTCGCGGTTCATTCAGCACACTTTGATCATGTGACAGGAAGTCTCTGACTGTTTGTTTTGGTTTAGTTTGATATGAATTAAGATTCTACTGTTTGATTTCATGTGTTTTTCTTTGAGTGAAACATGTTGAGTGTCTTCCTCCTCCTCTTCCTCCTCCTCCTCCTCTTCCTCCTCCTCCAGGTGCGTTCGATGTGGTGATAATCACCGGTGCTTTACGTGATGATTACGTTCCAGTTGGAGTTGTCAGGGAGCTCTGCGACGCCATCGGACCAGGTAACAACACTGTTTTACAATGAAATGGTGATTATGATGATTTATATCAGAACACAACAGGCAAATAAATAAATAAATAAATAAATACTTGAAATGTAATAAACTATGAAAACAATCGGGGGTTTCCAGTTAGGGTTAGGCTTAATGTTAACACACTGGGGACAAAGGGCCTTCTTTCACATCACTCTGAGGTCATGTTCAGTATTATACTGTTAGCAGTACACGTACATTTGTCCTGGACCACACTGAAGGATCACAGTCAACTGACATCCTCTGTGAGGAAAGAAGAAGAAGAAGAAGAGGAAGAAGAGTGTTTGTGCTCTCTTAACCTGCCAATGTCAGCAGCAGATGTTTGTGAACACACTGTCGAACTAGTAACCACAAAGTCACCAGACTCCCTTAACAAATGTTCTGATTTTAAGAGTTGTTTCACGAGGAGAAACTCAACAAACTCTGTGAAACACTTTCTACGACAGATTCTGAATCATTGTCTCCTTCTTGTAAATTCAGCATTAAATGAAAACAGTAAGTTTTTTGTTTCCTTGTACAAAGTGTCAGTTTGTGGCAGCATGGCTGTACCAGCCTGTCTGCGTCTGTGTCTAAAGTGCTAAAGTCTTACCTGCCAACATTTAGCAGCTGTTTGAACACACTGTTTACACTGATTTCACCATTTACACTCAATTTATGAAAGAAGAAACATTTTATTGATCTAAACATGTCAGTAGTGTAGTGTTGCTACTTTGTATGCAACACCTAAGCACACTTTAATGTGGAAAATGAGTGGAGTGACCCTTTAAACTTCTTCCTCTTTAGTAACTCTGGAATAATTGATGTTCTCCTGCAGGAGGCTACGCCTGCATGACGGCCGTGGACCCAAAGTCAGAGAAAGGAGACAGATACAGGGCGTCTCTGGAGAGAGAGCTGCAGCTGATGGTGGTGGAGGGACTGTGGACTCATGTGTCCACCGAAGTGATCAAACAATACATGCAGGATGTTTATAATGATCATGATGACAAGCAGAGCGAGCACTGGCTTCAGGGGACCCTGTACCTGTACAGGAAGTCACTGAAGTAGAGTCCATGTCTGTACTTCTGTATATGTTTAGCAGAATATCACTAAATACCAGCTCCCTTGAGAAACCAGGCTGCTTTTGGTCCGAACAGCTGAACTGTGATAAAAATATTCATATGAAATAAAATGTATGTGTCTTATTTGTCCTATTTAGTAACACAGTTGGTTTGGAGCCACTGGGTCACATGACATGGAAGCTATTGAAACCAGCTGCTGAATTTTCATAATAAATATTGATATAAAAATAAATACATAACACATTAGCAATCAAAATAAGTGTGCTGCATGAAATCAGTTTAGTATTATTTTTTTATAATAATTTTCACTAATATCATCAAGTCACCATAAAGAAACGTCGTTTTATTCTGGGAGGTTCTGGGAGGCGGCTAACCGTCCTCCTGCTGCCAACACTGGGGGAGACTGAGGAAGAAACACCGCTGGGTGTCTCTGGAAATAAAAATAAAATGGCGACAAACTGTGATTAATTAAACCAAGTGAACAGATTGCCTGGCAGCGTGTCCTAAAAAAAACCAAAATACAACATGTGTCGTTTTTTATTTTATTTCTTACATTAATAAAGATCCGTGAGAGATCCCAGTGGAATATTTCCGACTCTTACTTTGGCGGCAGTGTCGTACAATTTACTTCAGTGAAGTTAGTTTTAAGTTGGATATTCGACAGACATTCGCAAGAAGCCACTCGCACATTTCAAGTGCACCCGTACTTTACAGTAAACACGCGGAGAAGACGCTACAGCGTGTACCGACTTCCTGTTTTCAAAATAAAAATGTGGGATATTTAAAGCTTAGGTACTGTGTTTAAAGCTATTGAGAAGCTATTGAGCTAAAATGCTGATATTTACATATAGTCTAAAAATTAATAAAAAATATGAACAAGATGTAAAATCCCACACTGATTTTGAGTCAATTGATCACATGACCTGGAAGCTATTGAGCTAAAATGCTAAGATTTATATATAAATATAGATAAATATAAATATAAATATAGCGAGCGATTGTTTATCGGGATTGTCAGGTGCATTCTGTGTTTCCCACATTCTGCTGTGGTCAGCTGACAGTCAGATCATGAATTGAAATGCAAAGTCTACTTTCTTTTAAAAAATGTCTCACTAATATGCAATAGTCTCAAGCAGTAGGCCAACATGTGACTGCTAGGACCAGTACTTGAAGCATTTTCCTGTTGCAGCTAAAGAAATTATGTAATTCCTTTTCCTATTTTATTGTCGTGTATCGACTTCTTAATCTTTGTTTGTCCAAAAAGGTTTTTCAGTGCAGTGTGTGAGTGCAGTAATGTTTAAAACATCATGCAGACAAAAGTTCTCAATACATACTCCTTATATTCACTAATTCAGGGGCAGGGCACCATGGTTTGTCCAATCCTGGCTCGTTCTTTTGTTCATGTCCAAATTTTGCTAACTCGGGTATTTTCCTGTACGAGGCAAAAACATGTGCCCCCCCAAGTCTGCATTTGCCCGTCTTGCGGCATTTCTCTGATCTTCCCTGCTCAACAAAACTTGGCGGCGACCTCAGATCTCTGATGCCGGGAAAGTCCGAGCTGGCAGCTGCTGCGGTGCCTTATCTTTGTTTATCGCGTGGCCTTGGCTTCTCTGTGCTTGCGACTGTGAGACTTTTTCTCTCCTCCATGATTTGTTCTACTGCCCTACTGACTGCATCTCTTTTAACAACAATAATAAAAGTGTGGTATATTTAATTACATGATTTCACTCTTTAATTTGTGGTTATATTTCACTCTAAGTTAACACAGTTCAGTAGTTTAATCATCAATTCAATCAATAGGTGCATGTTCAGTCCACTAGTGCAGAGTAATACATGTTTTAACCATTCATGTATGATTCATTCACATTTTGATTAGATTCTTTAATATCTCAGTACTTGTTATCAGTTGTCATTAACCACTAACTACTTATTTATGGTTATATGGTTATATTACACTACAGTATCCCTGTAGGATAAGGAGCGGTGAAACCACTCTGATGTTCGTGCTGCAGCGGAGTAATGTGTGTGAGCGTGTTAGTGTGTGTGTGTGTGCGTGTGTGTGTGTGCGTGCGTGTGTGTGTGTGTGTGTGTGTGTGTCCAGAAGAACAAAGAAACACCATGTGCTCACTGATATCACATGTGGATAAGATAACATAAGATGTTCCTTTATTGATCCTCCTTGGGAGAAATTCACAGGAAACACAGCAGTACAGAGGGAAATGAGTAGCAGCACAAGAGTAAGTCTCAAAAAGTAGAGACAATAATAAAAAGATATTGGAAATAATAAAATAACAATTTGAATAAAAAATATACTAAAACTATTGGAAAAATAAAGATAAACATATTATATACAGTAACTGTCCTTGTGTGTACATGATGTGCAATATATAATAAATGTGCCTGTGCGATGTGCGATGTGCAGCGTTCCTGAGATATTAAATGACAACAGAACAAAAAACAATCAGTCTTCGTGACAGTGAAGTGTATGGTTGAGTCCTTAATCAGTGGAGAAAGGAGGTGTTGGGAGCTGTGGTGGTGGTGTTGTGTAGTCTGAGCTCTGATGCTGTGAACGAGCCCCTGAGCGCTTTGAGGCCCGTCGTTGGATGAGTCTGTGGCTGAACGTGCTCCTGAGTTGCCTCAGCTCGGCGTAGAGAGGGTGAGAGGGATTGTCCATCATAGCTTACAGCTTTCCTCTCATCCTCCTCTCTGTCACCGCCTCCACACTCTACAGTTTCATCCCCACCACAGAGCTTTCCTCACCAGTTTGTTCAGCTTGATGGCACCACCGCTCCCGATGCCACCTCCCCAGCACCCTGCTGCAAAGAACATGACACTGGCTACCACAGACTGGTAGGACATTCGTAGCAGCCTAGTGCTACAATGAAAGACCTGTTGTCTGACCAGTCCAGTTTATTGTCCAGATGCACCCAGAGGAACCTGTAGGTGTCCACCATCTCCACCCCCTCCCCATTTATGGAAACAGGTGTTGGGGGGCTCTTCCTGTGCCGGAAGTCCACCACCAGCTCCTTGGTTTTCCCGATGTTGAGCTGAAGGTGGTTCCTGCCACATCATCCTACAGAGTTCTCGATTAGTTCCCTGTATTCCTCCTCCTTGTTGTCTGTGATACATCCAACAATGGAGGAGTCGTCAGAGAACTTCTGCAGGTGGCATGTACGGGAGTCGTAGCAGAAGTCGAGGTGTAGAGGGTGAACAAAAACGGTGAAAGAACAGTTCCCTGGGGTGTGCCAGTGTTGCTTGTCCCCACATACGACAGGCCGTGTCGCAGCCTGACATACTGCGGCCTGTCCGTGAGGTAGTCTGTAATCCATGCCACCAGGTCGCTGAGCATGCGATTCATATCTTTCACAGCAATATCGCCCACAATCAAAGTCTGAGGCCCAGGCTTTAGCTTTCCCTGTAGCCTTTTTTTAAAGGAGCTTTCAGTCTTTACCCAGTTGCCTGAAGGTGAGGTTTTATCCAGGTTTTGAGATGGAGATTCAGAGTCCCGAGACGGTGGCGCAAATCGATTCTCCAATGGCAAACTCTGTTGTTGGGCAGGTTTGTTGCTGATCTTTCCTTTCGCAGCTGTTCACAACTGCTTCTTGCTAGGCGCTGGGGTTGATGAGGCGCTGTGTCTGGATGGAAGCGCTGGCCAGCCTGTCGCATCACAGATCTCTGGGCGTTGTGTTCTGTCTGTTGTTCTCCCTCCTGTTTCCCAGCAGTGTGAGTTATTCTTCGGCTTAGCACGGAGAAAATAACATGGAGGACTTGCAGATTTTGATTTATGGGCAAGCAATGAGTCCTCCAGGTTCCGGCTAGTTTTGCTGGCTCATTTGAGCTAGCTCAAAGCTGAATTTGCACCTAGGTGTGAAGACTGGAGGTTTCTGGGAAACTGAGTTCAATCAGAGTCCAATTTGAAATCCTGATTGTTATATTAATTTCATCAAATGTGGGTGAACAGTTTGTAAAGTATGATTCAATTTCCATAACTTATAAATATCAACCAATTTCAAAAGTAGAAAAACCTCTTAAAAATGACACATCGTCTCATCTGTATGTTTGTGTTTGTTTTGCTGCGGGCTGTGGACCAGCCAACATTACTTGTCTGAGTATGTTGCACCAGTCACGTATTATTAATATTTTATCAGTTTTATGACAACGTTACTGCACGTTGCACCAACCAGCACCTCCAGCTGAGCTCTGATAAAGCTGCCTCGGTCACCACCGCGCCAACACTCACATCTGCTTCTCTACCTGAAACATCCACACAGGTGAGTTCAAACCGCTTTCATACTTTCTTCACAATCAGGTCGTAATGAACAACTATTCTCTCGACCGATTAATGTGTAGAGGTGGAAGTTACAAAGCACTTTCAGTAGTTACTGTGCTTGAGTAGATGTTACATTTTCCAAACAGGCTTTATGGATTATGGATTATTTTTATTTGGCATCATTGCACAAATCATCAGTCAATCATCAATCATCATCAATCGTCAGCACTTCTACTTTTACTACCAGAGTCTTTTTTTACACAAGTATCTGAACTTCTACTGGAGCAAGGAGTGTGTGGACACCTCTGTGTCAAAAACATTTGTTTTGATGAGTTAAAATCTCTTTTGTCCTTTACATGTGTTGTGTGCAGGTTTTGTCGTGTCATGGTTTCAACTCATGTAACGTGATGACTGAGATCAGGTTTCACTGTAATGTTTCACATGTTTGGTCAGTGAAGATGAACAGTATCTGTTGTGTTGAGAACAGGTTGTTAAGTTTCTCCCCTGCAGCAGGTTTGAAGTCGTCTCCTCGTCATGGCTGACTGCAGCAGAACTGTGGACGAAGTAAAGAGCCTCATGAAGTCTTGCAGAGGCTCCAATCCCCAGCAGGTCGCAGAGCACTTCACCCGCTGGGCTCCGACGTACGAACAGGTCAGTAACAGAAACTCCTCGACCTCCACGTCTGAAAGAGACTTGAAACAAACACCACAGAACAGCTGGGTTCAGAGTGTCGAACACACGTTGCAGGCTTGAAAACACGAGTCAGGTCAGTTTGGATCCACGTTTACTGGTTCAACCAGTACCATCAGACAAATATCTGATCGCTCAGGAAAATGTGAAATGGGCGATAAGAGTGACCTGGGTCAAACTGTATGCTGTACACTCAGTCTAACCTTGGTTTCCGCAATCACAATTGGTTTTCACACATGTTTTTATCATCATATCGTCATAAATGCTTGGGCAACAAAATCAAATATCACAATATTTTTTACTAAATATCGGTCTGTCACCTCTAGTGTCAGGTCAGACGTGACGGGCTCCTTGATTAAGTTAGCAAGAATATGCTATCTGCAACATCCAGTTAGACTTTCAAAATAAAGGCTTCATGGTCAAAGTTGCAACAATACATGACATAATGTACGTCCGGTTTGACTTTCAAAATATACTTTGTATAGTGTGACACATTATGACTTTTGTAATGTTTTGTCATGTGTGTGAAATGAATAAGTAACTGGTTGATTTTGAGAACTAACACATGAACCATCAACAGGATATAAAAAAGTTAAACTACGGACCAGTAAATCTGGCCGTAGATTTCCTAAACTCCAAGTTCTGCGGGAAGCGTGAGGAGGCTCAGGTTCTGGACGTCGCCTGTGGTTCTGGACTGGTCGCTAAAACGGTGAGAAAAAACAGACACACTACAGGTGACAACAGCATTTACATGTCGTCATTCAGACTAAGTGGAATGAAAACAGACAAAATATGCTTTTATGTGTTTATTTGACTTAAGATTTCTGTTCTGGACATTCATGCAAACTAGCACATATTTAATCAGACAGTCTCATTTGCATATTTAAACATAAAACATCAGAAAACTTTGTATGCAAGAAATAATTGTCTTAAAGGAGCATTCAGTAGTTTTGTTGGAGAAATGTTAATGAGAAGAGAAAGATCTTCAAGACAAGAATGAGTCTGAGTTTGTAGCCCTGCAGCCCTCCCTGATCCCGGGTCAATATGACCCGAGCTGCTCCACCCACTCCCTCTCTGACACTCACTGTTGGTGCTGTTTGTCTCTCTCTGGTGTTCAGATGGTTGAACTGGGCTTCAGGCACTTTGTGGGCGTGGACTGCAGTCAAGGCATGCTGGACCAAGCTGCCAAGACCGGCCTCTATCAGGACCTCAGACTGGCCTTACTGGGAAAACAACGACTGCCTGCAGAGACTGGTACACACACACACACACACACACACTCCTCCCATTGCTCAGTTTGTAGAAGGAGAGGGAGGAGAGGACTGTTACAGAAACTCATGTTGATGTGATTCAGCGTGACATCACTTCCTGATGACATCACCATCTCATACAGTAAATCCACTTAGAAATCAGAGAGAAAAAGCTGAGGAACTGTCCTGAGAGTCCTCAAAGTAATCTATTACCTCCATGGGTACACCGCAGACAGGAGCTGCTCGCGGTTCATTCAGCACACTTTGGTCATGTGACAGGAAGAGTCTGACTCTAAATATCAAGTTTACAAAAACATTCAGGGCTCATTTTTAACCTAAAGTTATTACATATTAAAGTTTATCTGAGACTTCAGTGTTTCACTTTTGTTTGTTGTAATCTGGTATTTAGTGGTGATGTTTGTTTTGGTTTAGTTTGATATGAATTAAACTCCTGTTTGATTTCATGTGTTTTTCTTTAAGTGAAACATGTTAAGTATCTTCCTCCTCCTCCAGGTGCGTTCGATGTGGTGATAATCACCGGTTCTTTACATGAAGATTATGTCCCGGTCAGTGTTATCAGGGAGCTCTGCGACGCCATCAAACCAGGTAACAACACTGGTCACATATTTACAATGAAATGGTGATTATGATGATTTATATCAGAACACAACAGGCAAATAAATAATTACTTCAAATTTAATTAAACTATGAAAACAATCGGGGGGTTCCAGTTAGGGTTAGGCTTAATGTTAACACACTGGAGACAAAGGGCCTTCTTTCACATCACTCTGAGGTCATGTTCAGTATTATACTGTTAGCAGTACAGGTACATTTGTCCTGGACCACACTGAAGGATCACAGTCAACTGACATCCTCTGTGAGGAAAGAAGAAGAAGAATGTTCAAGTGATGTCGAGTGACATCACTGGAGGCAGTTTATCAGACTACAGGCAGCTTCTGCTGGAGCCACAAAATACTTGATGCTACTTTGTATGCAACACCTAAGCACACTTTAATGTGGAAAATGAGTGGAGTGACCTTTTAAACTTGTTCCTCTATAACAACTGTGGAATAATTGATGTTCTCCTGCAGGAGGCTACGCCTGCATGACGGCCGTGGATCGAAAGTCAGAGAAAGGAGACAGATACAGGGCGTCTCTGCAGAGAGAGCTGCAGCTGATGGTGGAGGAGGGACTGTGGACTCATGTGTCCACCGAAGTGATCAAACAATACATGCACGATATTTATAATGATCATGATGACAAGCAGAGCGAGCACTGGCTTCAGGGGACCCTGTACCTGTACAGGAAGTCACTGAAGTAGAGTCCATGTCTGTACTTCTGTATATGTTTAACAGAATATCACTAAATACCAGCTCCCTTGAGAAACCAGGCTGCTTTTGGTCCGAACAGCTGAACTGTGATAAAAATATTCATATAAAATAAAATTTTATAAAAAAAAGAGGTGTGTCTTATTTGTCCCATTTAGTAACATGATTGGTTTGGAGTCACTGGGTCACATGACATGGAAGCTATTGAAACCAACTGCTGAATTTTCATAATAAATATTGAAATAAAAAATAAATACATAACACATTAGCAATCAAAATAAGTGTGCTGCATGAAATCAGTTTAGTATTATTTTTTTATAATAATTTTCACTAATATCATCAAGTCACCATAAAGAAACATTGTTTTATTTATTGATGGTCACTCAGCCTCCAGCGCAGCGGAGGTTCTGGGAGGCGGCTTACCGTCCTCCTGCTGCCAACAGCGGGGGAGACTGAGGAAGAGACTCCTGGGTGTCTCCGGAAATAAAAATAAAATGGCGACAAACTGTGATTAATTAAACCAAGTGAACAGATTGCCTGGCAGCGTGTCCTAAAAAAAACCAAAATACAACATGTGTTGTTTTTTATTTTATTTCTTACATTAATAAAGATCCGGTTGGTTGGTTAAAACATGATAAACTGCCCTCTTGGGTGGCGAGAACGCGCCGTATGTGCCCCTGCCCTTCAAAAAGTCTGTGCACGCCACTGTCCCTGTGAGAGATCCCAGTGGAATATTTCCGACTCTTATTTTGGCGGCAGTGTCGTACAATTTCCGGTATTGTCAACTTCGACGTCTACTTTAAAAAAAAATAAAAGAAATAGTTTTGTATATTTTTTCCGGCAGGTTAATGTCAATTGTTGATTTACAGCTCATCGGCAGATTTTAAAAAGACGCTCTTTTAAAGGAAACAGAGCGGAACCTGATGTGTGACACACCCGCCTGCCGGTGTCGGCTGGCAGGGGGGAATGTTTTTAACGTGACACAAGGTGAGGGTGAAAGTTGAAGGGGAACATGGCATCTAGCATCAGTGCTAAACATGGACTATTGGGGAGTAAAACCTCGCTGTATCGCGCTCTGCACAGACAGATATCACCCGGCAGTGTTTGTATCCACAGAGCGGCGAGCAGCGCGACAGCAGACTCACAAATCAATGAGAAGTACTGCCTGGAGCTGGTCAGGTGGGTCCGACTGCTCACTGCTAACAGCACCAGCGAGCTAACGTTGAGTTGATCTACACACAGAGCAGTTACAACGTGCGGTGAGACACGTCCCGATGCTTCCCGAGCTGTAAGAGATGAAGCAGTCGTCTACAAGGACAACCTACACATTTTAACTTCTCAGTTTTAGCTTTGAGGCAACTCCCCACCAGACTCCATTCAAATGTCCGGTTTAAATAGAGAAGACGTCATATTTCGTAACACTCACAGTGTGTCTGTAAAAACTTAATATCCGGCGTAAATATGTTGTGTTCAATGTTCAATTCGGTGTAATCAGGTTGACCAAGAAGTATGTATTTAAATATAATTGTAACTTTTTTCTTAGTTTTTTTGTTAAGTTGGTCTCCTACAGCATCCCTCTCAGTCAGATTAAATATTGTGTAAATATTGTGTTATTTTTTATCATTGTGTCTGTTTTTATATCGTGTGTTGTTGTGATTCTGTGTGAATAGCTATTGCAACAGTGAAATTTCTCTTGTGGATTAATAAAGTTGTGTATCTATGTTGAAACCCCTATGACAGTTGTTTTCTAACATAGATATGTATGTTTATTATATCTGTAAAACTTTGTAGGAGATGTAACTGAGAAATGTGTCAAAATGAAAACAGCTGTTCTGCAAAAATGATGATGTAACTCTCGAACAAATCTCTATTTTAAAGCTTTGGCTGAAAGCAGTTGAGATTAATGTTTAAAGTGTGAAAAAACTATTTCAGTGTATTTCAGTGTTTTTAATCTCTTTGTTTTTGGGGAAGAAATAAAAATATCGAAATATCTTTAATATCGAATGAGCCAACTTACATTTGTGGCTCTAAACTAGAACGCTCATGCAAAATTAAAACTGACTTGGAAAAAATTGTCAACAAAGCAAAAATATTGACAGTTCTAGTTCTGAAAAAGTTTTAAAAACAAAGAAGAGGAACTATAATGTTAGAAGAAGAATTACAGCAGCTGCATCACCTCATGTCGTCTTCCTCCTCCTCAGGTCCAGAGACTATGACGGCTTCTTGTCCTCCCTCCTCCTCCCAAAAGAGGCGCGGCGCTCCTCTTTGGCTCTGAGAGCCTTTAATGTGGAGCTGGCACAGGCAGGTATTCCTACAGCCAGGCTGGACGGGAAATATAACTGATGCTACTGATGTTACAGCTGCTGTTACTACTGCTACTGTTGACACAGTTACTGCTGCTTCTGTTGCACACTGTTGCTCTGGAACAATATAATGATAATAATGTTAAGATAAAGCCGAAGATTAAAAATAAACATACACACGGTGTCTGATTTCCAAACCAGCTAGTCAAACGGTTGTTCTCCTGTGTTTCTCCACAAGGTGAAGGACTCCGTTTCCCAGAAGACCATTGGTTTGATGCGAATGCAGTTCTGGAAGGCGGCCATAGAAGAAATCTACAGAGACGATCCTCCGAACCAGCCGGTCAGCGCTGAGCTGTGGAGGGTAAATATCAACCTGCAGAGAGCAGAACGTCAGATCCCATTTCATGACTTGTTTTGTTTCAGAAACTTACTTTCACAAGCAAACGCTGTTCAGACGTGTCCTTACTGTACATTTTAAAAAAAAGATTTTACTGCTGTGTTAACAAACATGACAGGAAGCAGCATCAGTTCTTTCAAATGTATTACGTTTGAATTTTCCTTTTAAAATGTGCCACACAGTCTTTATCTAAACCTCCCAGCAAACTGAGGGACATCAGTGTGATTAGTGACAGTCTGTTCGATGTGTTGCAGGCAGTGAGGAAACATCACCTGACAAAGAGATGGCTGCTGAGGATCATAACAGAGAGAGTAAGACACGTTTCTTCATTATTAACAACGTAAGTAGTTACTTTGAAAATGAGTAGTCATGAAGTCGGTGTGTTTCACCAGGAGAAGGATCTGGAGGACCGAGCCTACAGAAACCTGCAGGAGCTGGAGGCGTATTCAGAGAACACACAGTCGTCTTTGATTTACCTGCTGCTGGAGTGTTTAGGTAAGGACAGGTGAGGCCGGCGGCACCAGGAAGCATGAAGGATATCTAACGAAGCACCTGTTGAACCTCTCTCTGGTTATCCTGCAGCATTTAATAACTAATAAAATGTGTTCGTAGGTTCGGATAAAAGTCAGGATTTAGTCTTATTATTTTGATTTCAGGCTCCAACAGGAGAACTCAGAGTAAGTCTGTGAAAAGTCCTCGCAAACTGAGTGTCTGTATGTTCTTCTTCATCAGGGGTGAAAAACGTGCAGGCCGACCACGCAGCGAGTCACATCGGTAAAGCTCAGGGAATCGTGACGTCTCTGCGAGCGACTCCTTATCACAGCAGCCGACGGAAAGTCTACCTACCCATGGACATCTGCATGCTGGTGAGTAGACGCTTCACGCTGATATCAAGTCTTGTTTAGTCTGTAAAATAAAGTAAAGGCATGGAGAGGATCGTTTCTTTAAACTGAGGTGAAAGCGCCGTTTCTTGGTTCAAACGTCATTTTCAAAAAGTTCAGTGTCTGCCAGTATAACACCTGAGTCTTGGTACCGATACTTAAACAGAGATATAAACACGCTTTAACCTTTTTTCTTCCAAGAAAATAAGCCAAACCACTTGATGCATCATGGGTAAATACAGAACTTTGCCCAGATAAACTGTGTTCTTAATTGGGATGCATGATAATGTAACTCTTCTGCTGATACGATGACGCTTTAATGACGTAAACAGTAGCTCGAGTTAGCAAAGATGAAACATTTTGAGAAACTGGAAGAGACACAAAAACCTGCTAAGCTCACAGTTTTCATGTAGTCTTTGAATCTATTTGAACTTTTTCCTGCTCACTGTTCGGCCTGTGACATTAGCGTCATGTAAAACTTTTCAGGACTGCTACTTCAACGTGTAATATTTAGTTTTCTTGGTCACTGTGGTCATTCAAAAAAACCAAAACAATGCAGCCCTGCTTTTGAAATAATCCCGGCACAATGCGAGCCGGAGTATTGAACTAAAACTTTAAAGAGTACGTCGTCTCCCTACCTGCAGCGCAGTCTGACAGTCAAACAGTGTAATAGTTTGAAAATTCAAAGTGCATGTGATTTAATTTAGTTGACCAACCCCTGAAAACAGGCTGGTGGACGGTGGTTAAAGGGTAACTTCCAACATTGAAGTGTGTTCGCAGGTCTTGGTCAGCACTAAAGCATGTGTGGAAATGGTAGTATAAGTATTTTGTGGCTCCAGAGGAAGCTGCATGTAATCTGATGTCACTCGGTGGCTAAGGTGCATTGTGGGTAATGTAGGCACTGTTGGACTTATTATGGACAGTATAAAAACAGATGATCAGAAACCAGAGATATCACCTTTTTTTAATTTCATGCATTCGTCAGATTACATGCAGCTCTCTGTAGTGAGACCAAACACATCCTGAACTCTAACCCAAACCTTCAGCTCTGGTTCTGACTCAACTCAGCTGAATCTTTGTTCCCAAAGATGACATAAGGGGACCGACACATGCCTCCACACATTTCGCTGACTCATGGCTTGACTCTGACATAATGTCACACGATATCCTGGTCTGAGCAGTAATGAAATTGTCATCCGTCACATACAGACGGGGATCGTTACACAACCACCATATGGCGAAAAAAGCCTGCCTGAGATACATACACGCTGCAGATAAACAAACGATGATGCAAACAATTTGCAACCTTTGTCCGGGCCATCTGTCCCACACAGAGAACAACAAACTGCTTTTGCTGCTGCTGGAGGATCTCAGGGTGGAGGAGGTGGAGGAGGTGGAGGGGGAATATATACTGTGCACTTACATTTATATTAGAGCTGCTGCCTGAAGCACTCAGGCTCTGCCCTTAAAATCTTCAGCTGGAGGATGAGTCTTCTGACCCGAGGCGTCATGAGCGAGCGCGCTCACCTCACATCACCCTCACTCTGCCGCCTGAAGAGGGCGCCGGTGACACACTGAAACACCCTGCACTCACAGACGAACGCTCAGCTCAGGAGTGACTTCAGAGTTTCCTCAGTGAACAGTCAGCTATGCAGCAGCCAGCAGAGATACAACACATGCAGTAATCTTCTCTGTGATGCTCAGCTGGTCTCGAATGACGGAGAATCACAGTGGAAACAAACGAGCTGAGGAGGAGAAAGAAACCTGAAGAGCCTCTCTCATTTAAAACAATCCAACAAATCAAACCATTCCTCTTTTTTTTAGCTCTGATATTATTTTAATTCCTGACCAGCTAAGTCAAATTTATTTCCATAAGTGAATAAACAAGCTGTTCTCAGAGGAAAATAAGGTCCCAGGAACACTGTTTGAAGCTAGAAAGGTGGCAGGGTCCGCCACATATAACCTGTGTTATCCTTTAACGTAATTTTTTTTGTTTTAAGTTTGTTTAGGCAGAAAAAAAAAATCAGCCAATCACGATCTATCTTTTCCTGCTCATTAACATTTATTCCCAAAACTACAGAGTGCTCCTTTAACTGCTGTCATGTCCATCGTTGTGTTTGTAAGAGTCGACTGGTTGGCGGGTTGGATGGAAACGTAGATGGATTGTTGTTGGATCATAGATAAGGCTGCTGTTTTAGATTTAAAGGAACAGTTCACCCAAAAATACAAACTCAGCCCCGAGATCACAAACTGATTTGATATATTGAATTCTGTATTTCTTCTCCAAAGCTACATAATGCCTCTTTAACTTTATTAAGAAAACTAATAATCATAATAAGTGTTGAACTTTTTTTTGTTTTGGTTCATCGTATCTGTCTTTTATTAGGAGTATTCAGTATTTATGATCATATGTATGTACCAGGCCTTCAGACTGAGGTGGGTCTGAGGTAGAGCAGTGTCTGCAGGTACAATAAGCAGACACATAATAGTTTTGTTGACGAGTTGCTTGGTCCGGCAGCAGAACGATATGTTTCCCTTCTCCTCCCGTAAAAAATACATTTCTCGTCTTCAGCCTTTCCTTCCGTTATTACCTGCCTCATCTTTTCCATCGTGTCCGAGCGGCAGCCTTCGTCAACCCTCAGGCAATATCTGCAGGTCGCACAGGAAGGGAGAGAAATTGTTCTCGGAGCAGAAATTGGCCCGGTTATTTTGGTCCCATATTGAAGGAAAAGGATGAGGTCAAGTCTGAAGTGCACAGAGAATAATGTACGTAGGTCACGTTAAAGAAAATTAGTTGCCAGCTATTTCGATCTTCAAAAATCTGCTGGTTCCCGGCTTCATAGATCAGAACCGGGATGATTTTCTGCTTTTCTTTGTAATTACCGACAGCAAATGAAGAGTCCTTGAGTTTTAGACTGTTGGTTGGACAAAAGAAGAGGTTTTACAGAGACTGAGCAGAGGGTTTCTTTATCACTGTCAGACCTCGAGGGTGCTTGTTACAACAGAAAGATGCTTTACTCGTCTCTCATCAGTGTTCCTGTGAGACAAATTCAGACCTGATGCAACGTGAGTGTGTTTTTGATGATGTTGTCTAAAATATCAAGACGTGACTGAAGACATTGTGAATCATTAAAGCCAAAGTCTTAAGCTCCAAAACAGTTTTTATATTTCAAGTTTCTGTCTGCTCCAGAGGCTGAGAAATAAAGCTTTTAGGAGGTATTTTCAGACAATGCCTTTGGTTTTAGGAAGCATTTTTTAACGAGCAGCCTCGTTACCCTGTCGATTATTTTCTCGATTAATTGATTAGTTGTTTGGTCCATAAAATGTGAGACAGTGTCGATGAGTGTTTACCAACGTGACGTCCTCAAATGTCTTGTTTCAACGCACGACCCAAACATATTCAGTTTACTGTCACAGAGAGGAAAGAAACCAGAAAATATTCATATTTTAGAAGCTGAATCAGAGAATTTGGTTTTAAGTTAAGATAAAAATACTCAAACAGATTAATAGATTACTAAAATACTTGCCGATTAATTTAATATTTGACAACTAATCGATTGTTCGTCGCAGCTCTGAATGAATGTGACAAGTACCAGATATCATGAGTAGTAAACATCAGGTGTTTCAGTCTCGTCCACATTGATCTTGCCCTGAATTAAATTCTGGATCTGATTTTGATTATGTTAAAGAGGATCAGAGCTGGGAGCTGGATGTTTACCCCTGCAGTGTGGTGCAGCTGGGGCTGATTGGACTGTATGTCGGTGCAGGGGTGGTGTACCCTGCAGCACGATGTCACACTCCACCGCTGGTGTAGCAGAAGGCGACCCGGGGCAGTTTTTCTTAAAGAGAAGCTTCGGCTCTCGTGTGAAGTGGCGATTAAAATGGATCCAGCTGAACTGGAGAGATACGAGTTGTTGTTAAAGTGACTCCAGTGTTTTTGTCTGTGTGTGTCTGCAGCATGGAGCTTCTCAGGAGGATTTCATCCGCGGCAGCCGGGAGCAGAACGTCCGGGATGTTGTGTACGACATCGCCAGTCAGTCTCACGTTCATCTGCAACACGTACGTACCGCGCTTACATGAGATATCTGAACGTGACAGCCTCCACATTTACATCAGATGTTGAACCAGCTGCAGGGATGTGACAAGGACCAGGAATTTAATAAAAGTTTTAATATGAACAATCTCAAGAAAAACCAGTGACATGAACTGGGAGACGCTGGGTGAGTTGTGATGGAATAACTAATAAGTCTTTGTCTGTCGGCTGAAATGAAGGAGATGAGGTGAAGTAAAATTCACATTGGCACTTGAACGCCTCTTCAGCCACTTAACGAGCGTTGAAACAGCCATGTTTTTTTAGAAAAGAGTTTTTCAGCTCGCAGATCTGTTCACCACAGCACAGCCTGTTTGGTTTTCGTGCAGACTTACTAATGAAGCTGTGATGAGGTTGAAACTAATTGGTTTGGAGATTTATGAGCCGCCACCTACAGGCCTCTTTGAATTATTTATTTATTTTTTTTGTTTTTGTATTTTAAGAGGCTTTTTTCATTAAGCTGCTGCCCGAACATTCATCAGCATTTATATTATATTGGAACCTTGTTTATACCAATTAGGACCGTTGCTCACTGCTGAGCATGTGTGATCACACTGAGGTAAACAGTGAGGACGAGGAGGATTTACTCCCTCCCACACGTTTTCCTCTGTTTACTGTTGACTGTCTTTTATGTCATCCTCTCTCTCTCTGCTTCGCTAATTAACTTAAAAAGAACAGGAGATGAGTTTTATACGCAAGTTATGCCGGTAATTAGAGCATCTAATGGTCCCTGCTAACTCTGTTAGCATTGTCAGCTTGTTTTTTGTGCCACTGGGACGTCAGGGAAACGGTCGAACTCACAATATGGATTTTTCTGCTGCTCGCCGTCAGAATAATAATAAAGACGCAGTTTGTCTTCGCTGTTAAACAACAAGCGATGCAGTTATATTTTTGTTATTCTGGTTGGTCAGGGCACACACGCCTGAGCCAGCACCGCTAACAACAACAAAGCAGCTGTGCTGAAATTAATTCTTCATGCCGAACAAGCCGCTCGGCAGAAAGTATGTATATGTGTGACATGGCGATGTCACAAAGTCACTGAATTAAAGTCGGGACTACTGACGAGACGTTCGAGGAGCAGTGTTTTCTGTGGGAGAGAGGAGACTCTGACCTTTTTAACTTTCACGACCTTTTTCATGCACAAGAACAAAATAAAACGCTGAAGGAAAAGAAAAAAGTTGGTGTGCACAACACGTTGTGTTGGAGAAATGTAGTGTGGGAGCAGTGTGACGATTGGACAACGACTTCTGTCTGTCTGACAGCCAATCTGATGAAGCTACATCAAAAACACGTAGTTCACTCCTTCTGTTTAATGAAACTGATAATAAAACAGTGTCAGTCGTACCTGATGTGCTGGAATATTTCATTTTTCCCTGTGTGTTTGATTTCTGTTTGTTTTTGTTATTTTCTTTCAGGCGCGGTCATTTAGCAACACCGTCCCAGCAGCAGCCACGCCGGCCTTCCACCAGACTGTAAGTGTTCTCACGTCAACGTCACCTGAAGGTGTCACGTAAAACCTCTGAACTGAAAGGATAAATAAACACAGACGAGTCATTTGAGTCGTCACGCCTGCCACTGAGGTGACTCTCCTGCTGCACTGAAACACATCGTCTCAGTCACTTCTTATCACGAGTTAAATACATTTCTGTAACGTAATGAAGTCTCTGTCTCTGTTAGATTTAGAGTTGTGGCTGAGAAAGTTTAATAAAGTAGGAAGTCAAAGATCATCACCACCAAACTCTGATCAGGTGATCTTTAACCTGAGGCTGATCCGTCCACTCGTATGTACTGTATGTGTCCCAGGTGTCAGATGAACCCACACTGAATCATATCTGTGGTGAAGGCTCATCGCTTTTTCACTGTTAGATGTTGGTAAGGTCATGTACGGGGGTGTACAAGTGTGTTGGCAGAATATTAACGAGGAAATGTCTGCAGGTCAGAATTTAATATAACATCCCCCTAAATACTAAACTCACGTGTTTCAGAGCGGTTTTCATGAAGCCGTCGTGTCCCGACCACCTGACAGAAGTCTCCTGCTGAAAGGACGGAGAACATGTATGTTTGTGTGTACAGCTGGTTTCTGGACTAGATGTGTTAAGAAGTTGTCTCCTGCTGCAAGGAAACATTTGATTTACAGTAAATGTTCGACCTGCTGTGGTCGTCAACGTGACGCAGCACTGACCTGCTATAAATACAGCAGAGCTGAGGTCCTGCTGCACGCAGTGAAACCACTCTGATGTTCCTGCTGCAGCCGAGTAATGTGTGTTCACGTGTGAGTGTGTGTGTGTGTGTGTGTGTTGCTCTTCCAGCTCAGTGTGCTCGTCCACGTGAGAAAGCCGACACACTGAACGGTCCCTCGTGTTTTTCTCACCGTGCTGAAAATTTAATTCAGAAGAAACGCAGGTTTGGATGATCGTCGCGTGAAACGGCAGGAAACACCACGGCGACCGAGCGACCGCCGGAGCTGTTTAACACATCAGTCTTTATTTAAACCTCGCAGAGCTGAGCTTATGATCTTATAGATAAAGTTAATTTAAAGGGACGTTTCACCCTGATTTGAAAAACAAAACAATCCTCTTATCTAGTGTAGTCAGCAGAAGATAATGTTATGTTTATTTTCATGTGCGACTGAGATGTACTCAAACAAAACAAACTGAAAAATGAAAAAAGAAACCTGATAAATCTACTTTAGTACAGTAACTAAGTGTTTGTACTTCACTTGACTGGGCAGGTTTAATAAAAACTAATAAACGGGATGAGGAGACGTAACGTGACGATCACTGAGCAGCAAAGGAAATCACTGACTGATTACTAAACCAAACTCTTCTTCTTCTGTGGTGTGTTGTGTGCTGCAGGTGGTGTTGGAGGACTACCTGCAGAGAGTGAGGAGGGCAGATTTTGATGTTTTCCACCCCAGTCTACAGAACAGAAACCCCCTCCTCCCCTTCCAGCTGTACCTCCGCTCCTGGAAGAAGACCTACTGACGTCAGTCCTCCACCTCCACCTCCACCTCCACCTCGTCCTCCTCCTCCTGCAGAGATACCAGGTCCTCTGAAGGACTGAAGCCCAGAGACTTGAGCTCTGTGGGGGATTCTGCCTGCAGACCGCAGTGTAGCAGGTCTACAAACAAACCCAGACTAGTTTTGAACCACTGAAGTGAATAAAAACACTCATACTCCAACCCGTGGGCCTCAGGGATCAGAACAGAGAACCAGAACCATAGTGTAATACTGTGACCACATGTTTTATGCAAGCTGAAAGGACGAGTCAAGATTATTATTATTACATAGTTTTTGTAGTTGTACCATCGTTTCTATCGGACGTAATGACATAACTTCCAAGTTAATTACTGAGATGTAAACAGAAGAAACGGGAGCCGTCAGACGATCAGGCAGGTTTTAAACAAACCAACAGATCAGAAAGATTCACAGCTTTTACCCTGCGAGGCAGATGGACTGGTGAGGTCATGTGATCGAGCGATCGCTGCTCCGGAGGTTAGCGTAGCTGCTAGAGCGTCATTTCTGTCAGAACTGGAGAGTTTATTTCGTTTAAGAGGAGCAGAGAAGGACACTGAAGGCTCTCCTCTCTTCTGTCTCCAGTTACAGTTTGATTTACCAACTGGCTCCACTGGTGGCAGCGCTCTCCTGCTGTTGATCTGATTGGTTGAAGTTAGCCTGAAAAAGACAGATGGTTCGTCCAATCACCTGCCAGGTGACTACCCACATGGTTCTGTGTCACAAACCATCTGACCCGACAGGTTATCACGACTGTAAAACACCGTACAGTAAAGTAGGAGTAATCTGTAGCTGGTTACATCATCGATTTTTTATTTCCCTGCAAATGTAAATCGGTTCTGATGATCAGGTGTTTACCAGAATGTTCTGACCGATACGATATCTGCAAAAATCAGATTTGAATACATTTCCATCCACCTCCAATATGGTTTGGAAAAAAGCTCCTTTCATGTGGGTTTTTACGCTCCAGACTTCCTAAAATCAAACTGGATACAATCTGGATTTTCCCAAAAAACGGATCTGGGCTGGTAGTGTGAACATAGTCGGAGTCTGCTGAAGCCCAGAGATCCAGAATTGATTTGAAAAGCTGAAATCTTCACTGTAGCTGCGAGGCTAAAAGTGTTGGCACGCAGCCCGTCTGAAGCGGGTGGAAAAGCTCAAGGGTGTAAATAACTCAACTCAGTTTCCATCAGCGCGGAGGGAGGAGACGATGACTGGATTTCTGGGTGAACTGTTCCTTTATAAACAGCACTTGAGTAAACGCACATAGTTTATTTCCACTGGTGAATAAAAGTATTTAAGAGAAACACGCAGTGTTTTGACTGCAGCAGTGTGAGGAGACTAAGCAGCTGAGCTGCTGTAGAGACGCTGCTAAACGCTGATAAGTGGATCGAGCGGTTCTCGTTCACAACTTACTCACCTGCTGAGTTTTTTTCCGGTGCAGTCGCTGTCAGCTCTGCCTCCGAATAAAGCCGTTTAGATGATCTGTTGGTTTGTTCGCAACTCGTCTGACTGCTCCTGGTGGAAAAAACTGTGAAAATAAGCCACGAGACGTCTGATTAGGTCGTCTGCTGTGGTGCTTTTAGGTTTAATATATTAAAAATGACATTAGGAGGAAACAGAAGAGGGAAAAGAAGCACCAGAAGAAGACAGGAGGACCGGGAAAGTGACACATCCTGGTGGAAACAGCTGTACAGCCATCACGGTTACTATGGTAACAGATGTGATGTAGTCATCTATAACATCCTTCAGTTGATGTCGTCCCGTCTGAACCTGTAATCTGAATGAATTACGAGACTTTCAGCACACGTCACCAAACACTGAGACGTCGGATCGTTTTAATCTTCTCGCAATCATTTTTATTATTTATCTGTTGCAGATTCTTTGTTCTTCCCTGTTTTTCTTTCCTCTTCAGTCTTATTGAGGCAAATATCACACACAGAGCTTTGATATCAGATAGTTTGATGGAGAGAGTCACCGGAGGAGGGACGGACCAATCAGTGGAAGAAACGGAGTCTAAAAAAAACATAACGAGAAGGAAGACAGAACATTTTATCTTCGTCTCCGAACAGAGTACAGCACGACGACATGGGCGTACTCATCCAACTGCGTCGCTGTGCCTCACCTGAGATGAATCTGATGGTCTGCAGCGGTTATCGAAGCAAGCTGAGCTCAGAATGAAGAGGAAATCACTGTTCCACGTCTGCTTAGTTTCACACTGAGCGTGAGAAGCGACCGGAGGACCAAACACAGACGATGGACTGAATGAAGCTGAAATGAAACGCAGCCGCTCATCATGTCTGTTGCTTAGCACCTGAAGAGTCAAATAAATAAAGTAAATATGACTGTTTTTCTTGTTTGTTGGAGCCGTCGCTGAAACATTTACTGGTGTCTCGTCTCTGCTGACATTTATGTGACGGCTGAAGTTACTCAAGTTTAGATTTTACAACAAAAAACATGAGAAGCTTTGAAAATAAAATATAAAACTACAACGAAGAAAAGCAGCGTGTACCTGTGGCAAAGTAAAGGAATGTTAAAATATTACTTTGGTAATAGTGAAAGTCAATCGTACAAATAGTACTTGAGTAAAATCACATTTATTGATATGCTGGACGATTATTGTATCCGATTTAAATCCTGTTCCTATTTATCAGGGTCATTGTTTGTTTTTTATCTGATTGTCGATAAAATGTATTTAAAAATGTGCAATATTGGCTCAATTGCAGCATGTAATCTGCAAAGTAACTAGTAACTAAAGTTACCACATAAAGGTAGTGGAGTAAAAGTTCAGTATTTGCCTCCAAAATAGAGCAGAAAGTATCTACAAGTCATACTGGAGTAAAAGTAAAGATATCATATTAAAATGTTACCTTGTGTTCAGATGTAGGGAGGAAAAGTCAAAAGATACAGTCCTGTAACAAAGTATTTGTACTCAGTTACTTACCACCTGTGCTACAGACACATGACAGGTGACTGTGCAGTGACTCTAAAGGGTCTCGTGTCAGATTGAAGCGTTCAGGCAGTCGGTGGTGAGTTGAGGTCATCTGGCTCGTTGCTGTGACGCGACAGGCGCCTCGTTAGGCTTTAATTAAGACTCGTCCTCGCTGTCAGCAGGTAGACGGTGATCGACCCTCCTGTTTACAGACACGACAGCTTCACACTGTGGAGAAAACAGAGCTTTAATGAGACCTTCATATCTGCTGCATCAGCACTGACTGCAGTCAGAGAGTCGACTCCTTCACCTCCTCCTCCTGCTTCACCTCCTCCTGCTTCTTCTTCTTCTGGAGGAGGTAACGACTGAATTTTCATTTTTGGCTGAACTGTTCCTTTACCTTGATATCACGAAGACCCAGGCTATGTTGTCTACAGATAAATATATATATATATGTACCAGTGATCATCACATGACTTCAGTCCACTTCAGTGTGTTGTCGTCTTATTAACTCGACCTGTGTTGTTATTTCTGCCTCGACACAACGTATGTGTAACTAACTGTCCAGTCTGCAGACAGCAGGGAAGCTTCAGTTCAGATGAGTCTATAACAGTCTGTATTCGTGGTCTCTGCGATGTCGCGGCAGCGTCAACACTTTTCTTCTTGTTTTCCAGGCAACACAAACCCTGTAACAAAGAGCTCGATTCAAATCAAGAAGGTTTGAAAGGACAATTTAATTTAGCCTTCGTGTCGAGCTCCGCCTCAGACGCTGAGGCTAAAAACACTGCAAACACAATGAAAGGGACCGTCGGCTGTAATTGGACGATGTAGAGACTCAGACTAGACAATAAATCAATTTATACAATCTTGACATGCCGAAATGATGAAAGCAGAAAGAAGACAGAACATTTAAACGGCGGAGATGAAGAGATGACAGCAGACTCTTTCATCCACAGGAGAAGAAAACCAAAGTGTCAAACAAACACGAGAGAGTAACAGAGCAGGTGAAACAGGTACATTTAAACAAAGAAAGCTTTGTTTTTTTATGTTTGCAATTTCACACATTTAGCTGAAGCTTTTACTTCGGCTGCCGGAGCGCAGAAGAAAAAAAGAGGCAGTAAATAAAAGAAATATGATGAAAGTAAAGAGCAAGCGAGGAAGCTGAGGAGCAACACTGCATCTCGGTAACATTTAGTTTTTCTGCGTCACAGTGCAGAGATGACCGACTGACCAGCTGCTTTTAAAACGTAAAAACAAACAAAAAATACTTCAAACTCCATTAAAACTTTCCCGAATTAGCTGTTATCACTTCCTGCAGTGAACCAGTGGATGTGCAGACAACTCTCACTGGATCACTGTGATACTGAAGAAAAGTTAAAAAACATGTGTTTCTCAGGCAGGTTCTGCACGTGATGAGCATCTTTTTGAGGATTTCTAAGCAGATTTATCCCCCGACAACTGTCATGAATACTAATCCCAGGTTTGTGTCACAATTTGTCAGATTTAATGTAACGATGGCACGTCGTCACAGTGTTGCGTCTTAAAAACTAATGTCCTGAAGGAAACAGACATTCTCAGCATTGAGCTGTCTCTCTGAAACTTCACCAGATGCCCTCAGACTTTCCTCCCTGACTACCCCGCCCATCCACACACCTGTTGCCACTCCTCATCTACTCTCTCACCTGTTTCCACTCCACACCTGTCTTCTGCATTCAGGTCCGACCCCCTGTAGCTCAATATGCCAGCCCTGACAGCTTTCAATGAGAAGCTGAGTGAATACACACAAATTTAAAAAACTAAACCAATCAACTGAATATAGTGCGGGAAACAAACAGCGTCTCTCTGTGTGGTTTGAATAGAAAGTCTGTGGACTTCACAACAACTGCAGCAGCTGGTTTAACAGATAAGGGCACTTAAGAAAAGACAGGAGGCTCCCAAAGGACTTCTACTGAGCACAGAGCAACTGAACGAAAGTGAAAATAACGACTACAAACTTGTATTTACTGCACGTATCACAGAACAAACACTATATAAAGTGATGAAGAGTCATTGTTCGTACCGGCTACGTGATTCTTGCACGAGTTTCCGACTCCGATGACCGTTTGACTGCACTTTTCCCTGTCGGAGGACTTTTTTTTTTTCGGGTTCACGCACCATAAATACACAGACGGCTAATCAGGGACAGGTGAAACTAATCAGGACAATCACAAGGGAGGGGAAACAAGACAAAGACAGGAAGTAACACGACATTACACATGAGGATAATCACGGTTCGAGTGACGTGGGAGCCAATCGGCGCCGAGTTCCCATGAAAGCAGTGAAATCAGATATCTGTGGCGTCTCTGATACATCACATCATCACAAATGATGCATCTTTTTATATAATGGGTATTTTTTTCATTGATTGTATAAATAGGTTAAAAGAAACATGTTGTCCAGAGGAACTGTGGACCTTGGTTGACTCCTGACCATCCTCTTCTTGGCTTCCTCGGTCAGCGCTCTCTTCGGTCTCATGATCTCCGTCAAGGCTGCTGAGCCCAGCTGTGGTTCTGGTGCTCATTTCATTCATCCTATTATGAGTCAGAGTTACATTAAAATGTATTTGAAGTTATTTGAAGGTGATGTGGTGTCATAATGTCGCATTACAAACCTGATGAAAACAGAAGAGAAAAGAAACAAACAACAGAGAAATGAACATAATCAAATCTGCACGTTCAGGCTGATTTAACCTGCTCGGACTTCTTCGTCGCTCGCTGTTTGTTTTTTCCTGCGGTCAGTAAACGTCCAACACGCGTGGACCACAAACGCCTCGTGCACAAGGTCCTTCTTCGACCTCCATCCCACTGATGAGTCACCGTCCGCCCTCAGAGACCGACGCTGCTGTTGACAATGAGAGGATGCATTAGTAAACATTAACGGCACACTGGTCACTAATGACTGACACTGACAGGAGGTTTAATGGGACTGCTCTGTGTGTGTGTGTGTGTGTGTGTGTGTGTGTGTGTGTGTGTGTGTGTGACCTCTTAGATGACAAGAAGCTGAAGGTTTTGTAGGTTTGTGAAGGAGCATTCAGTCTTTTATTCTCTGGTGTGAGGAAAGAGAAGAGAAGAGAAAACTTGAGTGCAAATATAAAATGACTGTAGCCACGTTTCCATAAGATGTCGAGCGGATGTTAAGTGAGCTTTGTGAAATCTGGTGTGTTTTGAGTGAATGAACTTGGCTACTTAAAGCGCAATGTGGATGTGGAAGTAAACAGGCTAAAGGTAAACGAACCAAGATGGAGGGAGGTCGTCAGGAATTAGTTTCGACAGGGCAAGTTGTGATTGTTCTCACATGTCAGCTAGCATCGGCCGCGTTGCGTGCTGTCTGGAGACGACAGAGACATGCAATGATTGTAATGCAGACAGGAAACAGCTGATCAGTCACGTGAGTTGAACGTTTTTTCAGTAAATCTGTTTCCATCAAACATTTTGCACATTAACTCATCAAAGACGAAAAACACACAACAAACTGTTTTATGTGGCAGCAAACTGCCCGTTAGCTGGAAAACACAATCTTATATGTTCACAGTTCAAATTTAATAACAATATCACTGAAAATGAACACTTAAACAAGCCATCTTATGACCTCACAGTCCCTCTGCCTGAGAGTAACAGTGGCATTAAATCATTACAGCTCTTTATTTCAGCCTACTCAAAGAGCAAAACGTATGAAACTACATAAACCTAACGCATAATTTCCATGTTTAGAGCTTTAAAAACTGATATAAACTATATATCACTGGGTCTGAAATCTCATTGGCTAAACGATGCGTCAGTCATTCGGAGGCTGGCGTGTAATTGGCTCGGAGGAGAGGGGGAAGAAGAGAGAGTGGGTCACTTGTCTTCTTGATCACTCGTTGGATGTTGCAGGCCACAGGGCGGGCATAGGAGCTCCTGGCTGGTTAATGAGGAGTCAATCAGTAGTTCAGAGGTGGGCAGCCATGTTAGGCGACTCCGTGTTGCAGTTTAATGGCATTTTGCTCTCAAATAGAGGAGTTTTTGTACAGATACAAAAAGTTCACACACTGATGTGGTGGTTTGCACAGGGGCGGACTTACCATTAGGCAAAACTAGGCGGTTGCCTACGGCCCCAAGTTCCTGAGGGCCCCATAAAAATCCTCATACACTTATGGTTAATACAGCTATTACTTATTTGCGCACATTAATTATGTTTTTGATTAAAATCCTCTGCCAGCAGAATGCTAATCGTATTATGTGTGTGTCGGGGCCCCTTCAGCCTCCACTACATTGGAAAAGAAGCTGCCCCAGCCGTTCTGAGAAGAGGAGAAAGGAGGAGGAAAACAGAAAGCTGATCTCCAAGTTACAGAAAGTGACGACTGTCTTCACTGCGGCTGCGGCTGCTGCGGCAGCAGTGGCAGTAGCAGCGGCTAGCAGCACAAAATTGCTGTGCTATGTGTGCCACCTTCAAGCCACCAGGACCAGGAACTGCCACTGTACAATGGGTGAGTGATTGAAAAACAGTTAAAGACGTGTTGAATTGTTATATAGCCATGAAAAAAATATAATAATGTTTAGGTGTCAAGTAGTAATAAATAAAAAAATAATGAAATATATAATTTGTTTTCAATTAAACAGATCCAATGTGATGACTGCGACCAGTGGCTCCATGGCTCATGTCTGTCCATGGACAAGACCTGGAAATGTCCCTTATGCCAACAGAAACAAGGGACATGTTTATGTTATAATAAAATCATTGGAGCCCGACTAGTGTTGCATCATGTTATTCCACTGGCTGCATGAGATACACCTCTTGTTTTTACATTTTACATCTCTAAATATTTTTTATGAATTTTTGTATGTAAATATTAGCATGTTAGCTCAATAGCTTCCAGGTCATGTGATCAATTGACTCAAAATCATGTTGGGATCATGTAACTGCACTGGCTGCATGAGATACACCTCTTGCTTTTACGTTTTACATCTCTAAATATTTTTTATGAATTTTTATATGTAAATATTAGCATTAAATCATCATTTTGAGGGTACATGGTTTTCACTGGGCAGGAAGGGTTTGAAATATGTAACCAGCAACGTAAATGATGTACAGTAGTGGAGTAGAAAGTGCAGTATTTGCCTCTGAGATACAGCGGAGCAGACAAAACTGAAGTTGCATGAAATCCTAAAATGTCTACGTCAGCACTTGAGTAAATATACTTACACTTCACCGCTGGGTCAGAGCCTGATACTGTGTTTGTGTGTTTGTTTTCAGAATGAGGGAGAGAGACAACGTGAGAAAGGGACAGGAAGAGAGGGACAACAGGTAAAACACATAATACATGTGTATTCTGTTCAGATGTATGTGTCTGTATAATTGACCTGTTGTTTTGTGTGTTGTCTTCTCATTTCAGAGGGCCCCATGCCTGCCTTTGCCTTGGGCCCCACATTTCTTAAATCCACCACTGGGTTCGCATGAACCGAATCACAAGAATCAAACGTTTCTAACGATGTACGGTACGACTACACGCGTGACCTGAGGCGTGCGGGCCGTCGGCTGGTATCAGGGTGCCATCGGATGTTTTTCCTCGAGATTGGAAAAACTTAAGGAGCGAGGTTTTGAGTTTTTGCAATGCAAAGCTAATCAGCTACTGATGGCGACTGAACTGCTGCATAATGTGAACAGAATGGCAGAAGACAAGAGGCTCTCCTGCCATCAGAGCTGATAAGGCACAATAAGGATTATATAACAGAGAGGTTTGAAGTCTTAAGCTCCTCCAAGACACGTCGCCCCTGTTTGGCAGACATCCACCTGACTCTTGTGTCAGTCTCACTGTGCTTTTATTATTTAACACAGTCTATTTAGCACTTATTGAATATTAAAAGGACAATCGATCCCAGAACAGTTTGAGAAAACAACAACGACACCTCGTCTGGCTTTTAGAGGATCAGCTGAAGAAGATCTCAACACTTGGGGACATTGTTTCTCTCCTGTCCTGTCCCTTCTCACCCAGCTGTCTCCAACTTATTATCCATAATTGTGACCAGTTAAATCCGCTTTCAAGCTCAATTTTTCCAGTTTTGTTCATTCTGGGCGATAAGTAGCTTAAAAAGCAACGATTTTAATTGGGAGCCTGATAGTCGAGCGAGGATTTCACGGCCTCAGCTGACGCAAACGTCAACATAATTGGTTCGATAAGGTGCTGCCATCTGCTCGCATTTGATTCTGCAGCGTTTCTGACACTCGGGATTATTTTCACTCTTTGTGCTTTGAAATAATAACACTGTGACGCATGAAGCTGCAATCACTGGTGTAAATATCGACGGTCCGACCTGCGCAGTGCACTGAGTTAGTTTGTTTCAAAGGTTGGAGCAGGCGTTTATCCTGCAGGGAACAGGACTATCTACAGCAGGCGTCATGAAATAATCTGTCTCATAATCCAAAATAATAACTCACGTTCAGACTTAAAATGGAAATGCTCGAGTTAAATACAAATACCTTGAATTTGTGCTCACAGTATTTGATTTAAATTGCATGACAGCTACTTTCTAACCAAAGGAAAACAAACATTCGTTCTACAAGGAGAAAACACTTTTAAACAATCAGACCACGTTCAGAAACGTTCTGCAGGAAAACTAATGAATCCACATGTTAATAGGGACCCAGAGAAAGAAAAACACAGACAGGAAACATTAAACTTGATTAGATGGAAGATAAATTAGATCTGATGTGTTGCCACGGAGACCCACCTCTCCTTTTATTTCGGCGAGTGGAGCCGTCGACTCATTTATCTCCATTTACTGAGCCTGCAAATCAAAGAGACCCTGAGGGGGTTGTGAAGTAGGACTTCAACTAACACCTGCAGCCCCGAGACAGAACATCCAGCATCCGGATCAGATCGACCTCGACGCTCACAGCGACTCCCCGAGCGTCTCTCCGATACGTCCTGTTCAGATTTTTAACTGAACTTGACCGTCGTCTAACTGTGTCTGTCTCAATGGGTCACATTTAAGAAGGTGTTTGACATTTTTGCTTGAGAAATTACTTAAACAATTAGTCAATTATCAAAAAAGTTGATAAGTTTAAAGTTAATACGTTTTCTTTAAATTGACGAATCAATTAATGGACCAGTCGTTGCAGCTCTTTTGCCAAACGATGCTCCTTCTTATGTTTCTGCAGCCCAGTCGCCTGGATACATGTTGGCACTGTGTGTTTCTGCAAACCACAGACGTGTTGAAACTTTACGTGTCTTTAGGTCCAGTTTCATGACACTGCTGTGGTTGTGCTCTGGTCAGGTTTTGGCGCAGAGGTGACCGGGCTTTTTCAAGATGGAGACTTGATTGAACTTCAACAGGTCACGTTACAGATCACGACCCGTCAGCGGCAGACGTGACGCTCCACTTGTGTTTTCATCCAGAAATATCTTAGTTATAATTAATTCTCATCGGTTGGTTACATTTTCATCTGTGTCGTGAAGTATAAGATCACATGTTTGTGCATGAATAGTTAATATAAGCGTGATCTTGTTGTCATTCAGTGCTGCATTGGTACTGAGAATTAGCAAAACATAATAATAATATAATCTTGTAGGTCAGTGTGGCCCGCTGAATAAACCTGTTTATTCCTGAAGGCGTCTCACAGATGCTTCCTTGCCCTGATTTCCTATTCTTTCGCATTTAATAACCCGATAAGTGCTTTATAAAGTTTAATTGACTAAAAACATGATTAAACCTGACACTAAACAGATCTTCAGACTGTCCAACTCCCAGACGGTCCTGTGGTTTGTACTTTAGCGCAGCAGCTCGGTGACTGTTGACCTCTGATCCAGACAAGTCGTGAATAAACTGCAGCTGAATTTGCGCTTAAAGAGTGTAAAACTGTGACTATTACTAGATTTCGTTCTGTTTTAAACGCACCACGTCTGCATGCGTCCCTCCTGTTTGACCCACTTCCACACTTCCTGAAGCCATGTGGGAAATGTCGGTCACGGCGCAGCTCTGTGTGAGCTGAGCACCTGGAGGGAAACCATCGCTCCTCTCTGCGGAAAAACAAAACATTTTCTGAATAAATTAACGGCAGATAATGACACGGCCTCCTCTGAGAGTACACCTGTTCCTTTTGGCATCGTGTTCGTATTTTACATATTTAAATATTCTCCAGACTGGTTCACACTCAGGGTTCGTAGAAGAGAGAAAACAGGGATGAATAATTACGGCTGAATATTAAAAACACGAGCAGGTTTAAATGCGACTCAGTGAGCTGCTGGAATCAAGCCAGCAGGAAACTGGTTTGCTGAACATGAAGGAGTAAAAGTTTGAGTCCAGACTCTCCTGACGTCGGCGGCTCTTAACTGATGCAGACTGCAGCTCCCCACAGAGAGCTTCACCGTACACTCAGCTCTCGCTGGATCAATACGCCTCTCAGAGGAGCAGCAATGAGCTCTGGGAGAAGATTGCAATCATTTTTCCTTTATTTCAGTGTTTCTGACTCGAAGGACGGTGAGACTCTGTGGAGAGAGAAGTGCAGACTCTT
This sequence comes from Pagrus pagrus, assembly GCF_965226575.1. Classification (NCBI taxonomy): domain Eukaryota; kingdom Metazoa; phylum Chordata; class Actinopteri; order Spariformes; family Sparidae; genus Pagrus; species Pagrus pagrus. The sequence continues at coordinate 1,814,428 of NC_140191.1, forward strand.
TCAGCCTCTTATCAAATCTTTGAATGAAATGAAACACGAAGAGAAATACTTTGAAGACAAACGTCTTTTACTTTTGACTTTAATTCTACATTCACCTAAAAATGGAAAATGCTGATGAAAAACAAGACATTTAGTTTTCTTGCGTCACAGTGCAGAGATGACTGACTGCGAAAACAAACAAACAAACAAAAAATACTTCAAACTCCATTAAAACTTTGCAGAATTAGCTGTTAGCACTTCCTGTTAGCAGTGAACCTGTGGATGTACAGACAACTATCACTGGATTACTTTGAAACTGAAGAAAACTTAAAAACATGATTTTTCTAGGGCAAGTTCTGCACATGTATGAGGATTGAGGTCTTGTAGTCCACAGAGCATTTCTGGAGCTTCACAGTAAAACAGAGTTGCAGCGTTCTGCTAAACAACTGAAGCAGCTGTTATAAAATGGCTCCATACAGCTCGTCAGCTGTAATCCAAGTCTCCAGAAGCCCCGAGATCTGGAAATGATCTGAAAAGACGTTATTTACACCGTCCACGTGTGGTCGAGCTCGTGACACTCGTAGCTTAGCAGCTGAAGTGAAGATTTCTGCGGTTTATGGAAACTGGGTGAGCTCCTGCTGTGAGCTCCTTTTAAAAGGGAGGTTGTTCTATATTGTTGATGAATTCAACCTTTCAGAGGAAGATCGTGTTATTTCCAGGTTGTCCTGTGACTTTGTGGTTGTGGCTCTGCAGCTCGGCCCGTCTGTATGTTAACACTTTCTATAGTACATGTCATGTCACGTTCACGTTACGTGCATATGAGCTGACTTTCCTGTCAGGAGGCAGAGGGGTTGCCGGGGGTGTTACAGCTCGAGCCAGTGGCCGCTGTTTGAGACGCGTTTCAACACTTGTCGGCGAGAAACCACTGGATATTTTAAATGAAGACGTCGGTACATCTTCCAGCTGTGTTTGTGATGACAGAACCAGGTGTTTCAAGCTAAACCGAGATCTTTTCCCGACCCTAACGCAGAGGTTTGTGATCCTAAACGTAACCAGAGCATCAGTGTCACAGCACAAGATTAAACCCTGACCCTTAAGGAACGTAAAGTTGCAACTTATCTTTTAATCTGGAGATTCGTTTGTTGCTGGAATAAAAAACAACCCACGTTTGCATCCGGAAGAGACATTAGTTTCCTGCTTTTTATTGCCCACATCTCAAAAAGTCACACTTGCGCAGTTTACTCTAACTTTACTCAGCAAGCACGTCTGTCAGCTGTCAGCAGGTGCTGCCATTTTAACTAAACGGTTTTATAAGGAGCTGAAGTGTTTTTCCTTAATTGCACAAACTATGTGCACATAAAGGAAGTCTGCAAACTATATTGGATGTTTTAATGTGGTTAAAAGTTTAGATTTGGGGGTATTTCAGCTTTAAGTTCAGGGTAATTTGGAGGTTTGAAGTTGGGTTAAAAGGATTTAACACAGCAGAATAATCAGTGCAGCTTTGTCGAGGAGCTTTAGATGCTCGCGTCGATATGGATTCAGAGTCACAGTGTTGAAGCTGCACAGACGCCTCCTCCGCCCGCTCACAGCTAACAGCCACAACCAGATTTTACTGCTCCAGCTCGCCTCTAACGCCACGTTCAGCACACACTTTCTGCTCTCAAGCTTCAGCGAACAGCCGCCTCTCTCCGGCTTAAGGACAAACAGTCTGGATTATTTTGGAAATGTCACAGAAATGTCTCTTTTCCTCTTAAGTCAGTCATGTGTTAAATGTAAAGCTGAGCTGCTGGTGAAGGTGTTTGTCATAAACCTCTGTAAGCTTCTCATTGAAAAGCCTTATTACAGTCAGTCTGACGGACCTGATGTCACACTACTCAACTAATTAGTAGAATTAAGCCGACGTGTATTGAGCATGTAGATCTGCTTTATTGAAGTTGGATCAAACCATGATGTTTTCCTAAACCTAACCAGAGCATAAACACAGTGCTGTGACAAGAGAGGAATAGAAAAATGAACCTAAATAAACGTGAAGTTGCAACATAAAGAAACATAAAGTTTTAACTTATCTGTGGTTTTGCAGAAACGTACTCGGCTAACGTTTATTTTGCCGACTGGGTTGGTTAACCGGCTCCAGTTCGACTCAGCTGTGATGGAAAGACGACACCTACAGTAGTCGGGCGCGATGCAGCGACGCGTGTTGAAGTTAAAGGATGCTGGCTTGTTCTTCCTTTTTCCATCTGGTGCTTGAACATCTTTCAATTGGAGCTGAGTTTGGAAGAGAGACTGAGCACCTTCAATCATCAGCTCCGGGTGAAATGAGGTGTAGTTCAGAATAACACTCATTAAACATGGCAAAGTAATTTTGATTGAAGCTCACTGAGAGGAAACAGGCAGACGGCAGAGAGGATCCAGCTGGGCTCGAGCAAGTGTCAAAGACTCCCTCCGTCACTGTCAGCAGGAGTGTGAGAGCTTTGACATTTAGCTGCTCAGGTGGATCAATCTGCTGTTCAGGAGCGATGATAACACCAGGTTCACTCGTGTGCTCTGATCAGTGTCCTGGTGGAGGGAACTGCTGCACCTCACACAGACCGCTAATACAAGCTGATACAACAGGGTCGGAAAATCATCTCATGAGCCTCACGTTGTCATGTTGAGCAGGAGGTAGAGGGATTCTGACAGCTACAGGATGATATCTCCCGCTCTGGGAAAAGACTTACTGAGATATCTACATACTGATGGCAACATGGCTGCAAAGCCTCCAGCAGCAGCAGTTTTTATGTAAAACATGCAGTATTAAATGATAAGGCTGCTTCTAGTCGCCAGAAATGTTGGTAAAGTATGTTTCTGCAAACCGCGCATCTGTTGAAACCTAATTTTAGGTTCTGCCACCACAAACACGGCTGGAAAATGTACCGACGTCTCCGTAAAAAGGTCATTTTTTGTTGCCACAACGCAGCTGGAAAATTGTCTCAACGTCTCACTAAAAATATCTGGATTTGTTGCAACAAATACAGCTAGAAAAGTTTCCAACATCTCGTAACAATTTCCAGATTTGTTGCCACAACGCAGCTGTAAAATGTCTCGAAATCTGCATTTAACATAACAAAGTGATCCTGCAGGAATCCAGAGGACGTAGCGACCGTCCTGTATCTGCACTCAAACTCTCAGGTCTCATTTGTGATGCAGTCGGTGGGAGTCGGGTCAGCGACACCTACCTGCTCTCACTCTTTTATCTCTGACTTTGCTTCACAGTTTATGCCGCTGTGGCTAAAAGCATCAGTAGAAGCATCAAGTTAAATGTAAACACCCACACACACCCACACACACACACACACACACACAATGTTTGCTCTTGATTAAAAATATTCATTAAAATCAGCCCCTTTAGAAGTTGTTTTCGTTACAAAATTTGACTCGACCTGATTAAAACGCCACAGCTGCTGTCGGTCTGAGAGGCACTCACGTCTCGATGAGAGTGACTGACTGATTGGATTGATTGGTTGTGTGATCAGATTATCAAACAGGCAGATCGAGTCCGTCCCGAGAGGCAGAGAGCCGGCGGGAACACAAAGTTTCTCAGTCAGACTGGTGGGAGACGTGATCTGCAGCGAAGCCCGCCAGCATTAAAACTTCAAAATCAACTTTTCAAACTTGTTTCAACTTTTCCACGTCACAGCACACACTTATTTAATACGAATCGTTTTAACCTCAGTTTTTCAGCCTGTGAATGTTTATTAATGAGACCAGACCTTCACTGTCGAGCCTTCATGGAGCCGCAGTTTGTATCTTCAAGCACCAGCAGAGTATTTGAAGTGAATGATGATTCAGAGCCTCTGAACACAAACGAGGATTTCTTCACTGCTGTCAGGGCACTTAACAGCGAAGAACAAGGACAACAAACAACAAGCACCGATGAACAGAAGTCGTTTCCTCGCAATAAACGTACTTAAGTATGAAAAGTATGTGTGAAAGTTCATTTATACATCCTGTGATTATTTTGTTTTGACAGTTTATTCTGCACTCGATCTCAATCTGACCTCCTGATTGAATGAGGAATATGTTTTTCACAAATACATGACTTTATACAGAAAACACAGCATGCAGGATTTATATGGTTTATATTCTATAATAATGATTCTGCTCATAAAGATTTTAAAAACACATTTAGGAAATTAAAATGCATAATATGGTCGATTAATAAAAAATACAAAAAAAGTCCCAGACTCATAAAAATTACACTGATGATAATCGACCCAGAGGTTGCAGATAGATATTGTAAATAATATTCAATTCTTGAAAAACATGAAACGTACCTGACACCGGTGACCCGACCCACCCTGCCCGCCTGCCTGCATTTCTTAAAAAATGTGCATTAAGCAAAGTGTGGAGGCCTGAATCACTGAGTGTTTCTGAGGAGCACACGGAGAACGAGGCCAGTTGATCACATACTTCGGCGAAGTAAATCATGATGATGTAACACGGGAGACAAAGCGAGGCGCCGGGCACAGAAAAACACGTGGTCAATCATTTCAGAACCAGTGATTTTCTAGAGAAAGTGCCCATGAACAACACACTGAACACACACCTGCTGAGCACCTGAGAGCACAGATGTAGTGAAGGGAAAATAAAACACTCTGTGGACATGTTGTTACATAAGACTCGAGCCACATTGTCTGAAAGCAGGATAGCCTCTGATTTGAGGAATCACGTATCAGTATATATCGACAGTATAGATCAGGGAGGGTCCGCCAATTTTCTCCTAAAAGTCATTTGAGTGGCAAGTTCAAGTGTGGGCTCCAGAAATCCCTGCATCAGGTCTCATGAGGAGCTGCAGAACGCCCCCGTGACTTTTTAAAGTAAAATATGTAAGAATTCTGCTTCAAAATGTCTAAAAACTACTCGACCTTTGCTCTACGTGTTGCTGAGTCGTGTACTTACATCCCAAATGTTTCCAACAACGTTCAAATCACAGAAATCTACAAGTTTACTCTACGTAACGTTTTATTTGGTCGCCGCTGCTGCTGCTTCCGAGATAGGGAAGTCAGGGATAGAGACTAAATTTAAGGTGAATAAAACTTAAACACGTTTGTTTTTATTTGTGCCTGAGTCATTTTCATCAGCAGCGGTGGCTGTTTAATGGCGTCTACATCAACAGTGAAGCGAGTTCGACAGCAGGAACATTTGTGTTTGTCTGTGTCACTCATTCAGTGTTTACCTGCCACAAGCAGACAGATAACTTTACCTTACGCTAGCCGTTAGCTAATGTTAGCGAGCACGTTCAATTCAGGACAACTCTCTGTGAATTCGGTAGCCCACTCACCAGAGACTCTGGTTCTCTCTCTTCTTCTTCCCCTCTCCTCTCTGTTACGTTACAGTCATGAAGTAAAGTACATTTCCCCTCCAGCTCCGTCAGCAGTCAACGTTACAGAGCAGACGATGGAGGTCACCTCCGGATCACTGCTGCAGTCAGGCTGATGAACAGGAGTGAAGATAAATCCACGTTTTTAATCCCAGAAGTTAAAAAGTAATCTCTGAGGTAAAGTTTGCCTTTAATCCGTCTCGTTTAATGAATGGCTCCCAGACCAAATACAATATTTAATATAATGAGGAGAGGAATAACCACAAATGTGGAGTTTAATATCAGTAACATCAGTAGTGTGAATGTGAGGGTGGCATTGTGAGATGTGACGTGTTGCTATAAGTTAATGCTCAATAAATGGTTTATAAAGCATTTGATTGTTTGAAAACAGTCAAATAACCTTAATTACAGCTTAATTAACTACATTAAGGATGGTTACTGTAAAGTGTGCATGTCCTGACCCATGAATCATGTTTGTTTTCAACAAATGTCACATTAGCGTAGTTTTATTTTTAGTACTAATCAGGAATCATTTTGCATTTGTAATATCTGTCAAAATAACTAAAAATGAGATTCATTTGATTTTATCTTGCAGCCCTAATGATGCACAACCTTTTCTTGTTACATCAACTCTTTTTATTTACACTAGAGGACACAACTCAGTCATTCTGAACAAAACGGAGTTTAGATTTGTGTGCTATAAAAAGGCCCTTTCATTGTAACACCGACTGACGAAGGTGTTAAAGGACGGACGGAGAGGACAGACGACTTCAAAGCAGAACAGGTAGAGGAGGACAAAGCAGCCGTTGCTGTGACATTTATATCCTTTGACGTGGAGGTTGTGTGTCAGATAACTCGCTGTGAATCCTGCCGAGCTGCAGACAAGATGGCAGCGACTGATCAGTGCAGATCCCCCCCGGAGGTTTGAAAGACCCGAAGCTGCGGGTGGAGGGACGAGCGCTGCAGATCAAACAGGTGAACTCAGAGGGAAGTATGAGCGACTTCACTGACAAGTAAAATATTGATTCAGTGACTCCGAGCCGCTGCAGGTCAGATGTTTCTCTTTATTTAAACCCAACCAGGACGAGACATTCGTACAAAAACAAGCTCAGAGACATTATGAGGCCGTAATATTCAGACTAAAACTGAGCAATGAAAGACAACTTTGCTACAAGAGAGGCAACAAATGTCAAGTTTGTCCTGAATGTGGAGCCAGATAGAAATTTATAATGATTTCCAGTTTTAGTACTGCAGACTACACCTCTCTGTACGACCTTCAGTTTCGCAGGAAAAATTCAGTCGAGTGACGAACTGAATATCAGTGAAAGTGGCGTTTACAGTGAACCAATCTGCACGTGGATGGTGTCATTTTATCTCCAAAGCTCTGCAACTCAAACCAAAACAATCTGGACGGATAAAAAAACACTACAGGTGAGCGGAAAAATATGTGTTTTAGATTTTGAGGTTGAATGTCCCTCGTTAATCTCAAGGTATCATTATCTTTTCATGAAAATGGATATGGGCAGCGCGGCGGGGCAGAGGTTAGCGCTGTTACGTTACTCTGAAATTGTCTGTAGGTGTGAGCGTGAATGGTTGTTTGTGTCACTGGCGACTTATCCAGGGTGTACCGCCGTCGTCCAGTGTCAGCTGGGATCGGCTCCAGCGCCCCCGTGACCCTGAAAAGGATAAGTGGTTTCAGATAATGGATAATAAACATGAATATATTCGAGAAGTCAAAAACTAAGGATTCATCTGCCGAGGAAAGTGAATGTCTGAACTAAACTTCTTGGAAACTCTCCCAGTGCGAGCTGAGATATTTCTCTCTGGGTGTTTATAACAGTGACATCAACACAACACGCTGTCGACCGGCTGGAGCCGACTGTTTTTCACCGTCAGAAACATTTTCAGTTTAGCTTCCACCAAATGTCATGTTTGGTTTTTGGCAACACATAATCATTCAATCTGTGAGAAAAGGCCAACTGTGATTTTGTTTCGTAGCGATAAACTCGTTCCGTCTTCTCCGTCCACCTCCTCTCTCTTCCTTGTGTCTTTCCGCCTCACAAATCAGTTCAGTCTCCATCAGCGAGCTTTTTATGTCAAGGTCAACATCTTTTTTCTGTTTATTTCTTTTCATTCCTCCTCTGTGACTCACTTGTGGATGTTTGTGGCAGGAAGTGATGAATTTCACAGTAATTGTTGATGTTTTCTTCCTTTTCTGAAGAGTTCAGGGACGAAAGCTTCCTGATGGTCCTCTGAAGACACCACAGCTGCAGTCAGTACTCAGCAGAGGAATGAAGGGAGTCAAAACCAAATACACTTGATACATTTACCTTCATTTTACAAGGAATTAAGAAATACATATGGTATTTTGCATCCTGACCTATTAGTTCTTATTTTTGTGCCAGTTAAGGTTGTTTTTTCTTATAGTTTTCTTCTTCAGGTGAGTCTGCCATCTTCTCATTCTCCTCATGTGATGAGGAGAATGAGAAGACGGCGATGTCAGCACCGTGAGCAGACAGAAAGTCTTGAACAAGGCATCCAAAACTTATTTTCCCCACCGAGGAGAAAAGAGAACGATCTCTGATCACCTTCTCACCAGAAACATTAGGAGAAAACATTTAATTTAATCCGTTAAATTTGTTTCATTCATATCATCTCAATATTTTTACAATACGTGTCACAGTGTGTCCGGAAAACATGAAACTGGACGGTGGCAGCGCGACAGCTAGAGACCACTGTTCAAGACGGGGTGTCAACGTTAGTGAGCGTGAAACCACTGGAGACTTTGGTGCTAGCGTCATGTTTGGGGTAACAGAACCAGATGTTTTTGCACAGATGTCGTGACAATTCACAACCGTGTTTTGGGCAAGAACACCGGATATTTTTGATGCAACTTCGTGACAGTTGGCAGCCATCTGTGGGGCAGCACACGTTTCTATTTTTGACAAGACTTAAAAAAACTGGTCATCACTGGTCATGTTCAGGGCAACAGAACGGGATAATTTTAATGATACTATTGAATAATTTAAAATCGTGTTTTTTGCAGCAAAACTAGGTATTTTTTGATGAGTCATTGGAGCAAATACCGTCATGTTTAGGGCAATAAAACCAGATATTTTTGATGAGATGTTGTGACTATTTACAACCATGTTTTGGGCAACGAACCGGTTTGTTTCATGCTGAGTGGCTGCTAGAGGACACGCATGTTAGAGAATTTGAATAGATACGACAAGCGACGTCCCTTCTGCAGATCAATGACACATTATTGTTCTTTTTACTGAAGTATATTCATTACAATTATCATTAATTATAATATTAAATATGGTGTAATGGGAGAGAATGTGTTGACTAATGGCCTATCTCAGATTTATCTCCCTGACTGCGACACTCAGTTCATCTTCACACACTGTGGAATCAGAAAACACATTTTGTTTGTATCGTGTTTTAATTGATCACACTCAGGTAAAACAATCATTTCACAGACTGCAACAGGCTTCTGTGATCGCAGCGTTACACAAGACACATGCCCACAGAGAGCACTTCATATCCAACAGCTGACACCTGAAAACTGTCCATGCTTATTGATAATATTTAAAAAATGTAATTTCACCAAAAACAATCCACAAAACATGCAGACGCGTCTCGTAACGAGACTCACAATGTGTTGAACAAAGAGTTTGTGTGACAAACATCTAGATGACGCTCAGGCTGAACTCCAGTCTCTGGTCCCTGAGATCTTTTTTTAAGATTTGCTCGTGTTTTTTCTCTGGAAAGGCATGAGGAGCTTGTGTGCACGAAGTCTGAACTTCTGATCCCGCACGCTGTAAATTATGACATTCCAGCAACTGTTGGTGGCCAAAATCCAGAAGGCAAAAAAGGAAAAGTTGCACCATTTATTCCCCAAAACGTTACCGACCACGAAGACAGCGATGGGGGTGAAGGATGCGGTAAACGCCACAGTCAGCGTCCCGATTGTTTTGGCTGCCTTGATGTCGGAGAAGGTGGGTTTGGTGCTTTGGCACTCGGACTCGGCCAGGTGTTTCCTGCGCTTCGAGTGCTGCCTGATGCTGGACAGAGAGATGATGTTAATGACCACAGTTCCCCCCAGGAGGGTAAAGTCAAACGCAGGGAAGAGAAGGAGGATGTTCCAGGCCTGGCTCGGGAACTCGCCAATGGTTCCCAGAGCGTAATTACACATCCGGCTGCAGGAGTTGTACTCCAGAGCGATCTCGCTGCTGAAAACCAGCGGAGACACAGCCAAGAAGAAGCTCCCCACCCAGGAGAGGACGATGAGGATCGTGGTCCTTTTACGTGTGATCACAGAGTCCTTGTGCAGCGGCCTCAACACGGCGATGCTCCTCTCGATGGTCAGCAGGAAAATGGTCGTGATAGAGACCAAAGTGCACCCGGCGAAGATGGGACCGATGACATTGCACGGGTGGAAACTCACCGACTGCGAGTTGTACGCAGTCCAGTCTGGTGCCGAGTCGGTCACCATGAGATAGACCTCCGCGTAGACGGACAGCGGCACCACGAATATCCCCACGGCCAGATCGGCCACGGCGAGCGACGCCTTCAGGTAGCCCTGCGACGTGTGGAAGTGCTTATTCCCTAAAATCACAGCCAGAGTCACTAAGTTCCCAAACAAGATGGCCAAGATGAGCAGCACCATGAAGAGCACCATGAGGATTTTGTTGGCCAGCGTGCAGCAGCACACGGTGCAGTGCGCCGGCTCAGTTCTGTCCAACATGCTCGGAGTCCCGGTCTCAATCATCGGATCAACTGTCGCTGCAACAATCACTTCATGACCTGAGAACACAACAAACAGAGAGAGACGTAGAGAAAGTTAGTGGTCTGCTAAAATGTGCACGTATCAGAACAACTCGTGACGTGACCGGAGTTATTTCATGTGTTCAGGCTTCTGGAGGGAAAAGTGATTTTCTTTTGCATTGAAAATGTTCAGTTAGCGACAAGCGGAGCTCCTGAAGTCTGGATGGACTTTAAAACTGTCCTGGTTCAGTTTACAGAAGTGATGGATGGATGGATGTTGGATGGATGATGGACGGATGGATGGACGGATGGATGGACGGATGGATGGATGGATGGATGTTGGATGGATGATGGACGGATGGATGGATGGATGATGGACGGATGGATGAAGGATGGATGATGGACGGATGGATGATGGATGGATGATGGTCGGATGGATGGATGACGGATGGATGGATGACGGATGGATGATGGATGGATGGATGATGGATGATGGATGGATGTTGGACGGATGGATGACGGATGGATGGATGATGGATGGATGGACGGACGGATGGATGATGGATGGATGATGGTCGGATGGATGGATGACGGATGGATGGATGACGGATGGATGGATGTTGGATGGATGGTTGTTGGATGGATGATGGACGGATGGATGGATGGATGATGGATGGATGTTGGATGGATGAAGGATGGATGATGGACGGATGGATGAAGGATGGATGATGGACGGATGGATGATGGATGGATGATGGTCGGATGGATGGATGACGGATGGATGGATGACGGATGGATGATGGATGGATGGATGATGGATGGATGGATGATGGATGGATGTTGGACGGATGGATGACGGATGGATGGATGATGGATGGATGGATGTTGGATGGATGGATGACGGATGGATGGATGACGGATGGACGGATGGATGATGGATGGATGACGGATGGATGACGGATGATGGATGGATGATGGATGGATGGATGGATGACGGATGGATGGCGGAAGGATGGCGGAAGGATACTACTTACTCCAGCTGGAGTAAGGGTGATGTCATAATCTGGCGGACAGCTGTAGTAGTAAACAAACCCAGCTGGAGCTCGTGGTCTTTAATCCTCAGAGGCTCAAATCTACATGCTGCAGTCTGACAGGTTCCTGGACATCCTCCTCCGCCTCCTCCTCCTCCAGTTACAGTTACATCCAGCCTAAAAGTAACGCCAGTCTCATCTGATTCAGTGTAATGTAACTTAACATGTAACTATCCGGATACTTCTGTGGCATCTGTATCGTGAGCGCGCAGTTATCTCCAGTTTAAGTGAATGTTAAACAGGAACTCCGGCTCTTTTCTTGAGAGCCGTGGCCGACGCGCGGCTGCAGCTCCTGTCATCACTCGTTCCGCTCCTCAGTTTCATGTCATGTCCTCGAGCCGTTTCCTCTCGCTGCGTCTCCATCTACAGCGCGCAGTCATGCAGAAACCTCCCGCACGTCCCGCCAATAATCCTCGGGATGCACAGAGAAATCCATCACTTCTCCAGACTGTGCCTCTCAGGAGGCTTCAGAAAAACAACAACAACAACAACAACAACAACAACAACAACAACAAAAGCTCCAACCACAACATTATATCCGCAGTCACTCTGCTTTACGAGTTCTGTCAGGGATGCGCTCTGACTCGGATCATTTTGGCGGTTGCGGTTCAGTAAAACGCACGGATCTTGCGGGTTTTTAGCGCACTTTCAGATTCCCTGCAGAGACTCTCTTTAAAACCAGTTTCCAGATATTGATCACAGGTTCACAACATCGTGATGACATTAAACCAAGTACACAAACAAACAGCTCTACTCACTTTGAGCCTTGAATCCCCGTCGAGACGCAGAACCCGTGCAGCAGCAGGTCCCTCCTGGGTAACCAGCTCAAAACATCCCGCGGTCCTCACGTGTAAAAGAAGTAAAGAAGCAGGGAAAGAGTCCATGATCAGAGCCACGAGCCAGATGTGGGTCCAGGTACACGAGGAGGAGGATGGATCCGCGGCACCGGGCGCTGCGCTCTGCTCCGCTGCGCTCCGGAGAGACGTTAAAGTGTCTCCTCCGCTGGCTGCTCCATTGGCTGAGGAGGCTGATGACAGAGGATCCTCCCGCCTATAACACGAAGCCTGCTGCAGCGTCCAAGACTGTGATAATTCCTCCTCCTGCTCTGAAACACTGAAACCCTGTTCCTGTTTTCACTGGTTCAGGTTTGTCCCAGCTGACAGGTTAAAGGAGCACTCTGTAGTTTTTGGAGAAGACATGTTAAAGAGAAGAGAAACAAACAAACTCTCTTTGTTGTCATGACAAATAAACTGAGTAAACAAACTGACCTGACATACATGTTTTACTTTGTTCATGTGGCGGACCCTGCCACCTCTCTAGCTTCAAACAGTGTTCTGGGACCTTATTTTCCTCTGAGAACAGCTGGTTTATTCACTCATGGGAAAAAAAACAACATATTTTTGAGTTTGTGTTATTACCGTTCAGACCAAACACTGCGAATTATCCGCGCGAGGAGTTTAAAATATTGAACTCAAGCTAAATGTTTGCGTGACGCTGTTTCGCAAAAGCCTATCGGCGTCGGCGTTCACACTGACGTCATCACGTTAACGTCGCTGATGTCCGGACATTCATGAACAACAATGGAGGAGAGGATAATTATAATCGTGGCCGTCAGCAGACACACAGAGCTGAACGATAACACGTCTACCGGCACCGAGACGGGACAAAACAGGAGCTGCCGTGGTGGGAAGTGAGCGAGAAAGTCAGGCAACCTGGTAAGTTTTGGAAATACGTCTCAGCACTGCACAGCATCTTATCGATCTGAACTCCATTCAGGGAACGAGCTTTTTAAAAGTTGTGTGCTTGTCGTCTGGCCGACAGACCTGCAGCATTACGATGCTGATATTTGGGTGTTCTTCTGATCCATTTGTTGCAGTCAGACAGAGAAATCTCTCTGTTTTGGGTTCATACTGATGTGGTTCACGGTTATTTTTATTTGCGTAACTCATGCAAGTAGACGTGATTAAAAACGTATAACCCTGCGATCAAACTCGCACGAGTAACGCAAATCTTTTCTTCACATTTGGTCTGAAATCGTTTGACATTAAACCTCAGACTCATTTCCTTTTCTGTTGCATCATTTTTCTGTTTTGGATTCAAACGGGATGAAAAATGATTTGTCTCTTCACTCACTACCATGCAAAGTTTTTCTGACGTCAGGTCCCATGAGGGAAACTGGAAGGGTCGTGACGTCAGCTGTCTATTGGCTAATGCACAAGAAACAATCAGTTTTTCCTCTTCCTCTTCTAAAAGCCTTATTTATTTCTCTGTCTCACTGAGTCGACCTCATCACTGTCACAGCTGTCATGAAAGAAGTCCCAGCTGAACACTTCTACAGTATAAAGTTCAACATGAGTGGCTCAGAATAATTTCCTTCTCTGTTAAATCATTTTTATGACATTTTTGCCTTTTTGACTTCATTACCCAGCAGGGACAGTTCTCAGTTTCCCGACTTGGTCCGTGTCAACTGGTTTGTGTTCCAGCTGTTGTTGTGGCATCAGAACCGGGTGTTTTTAGGGAGACCTGGGACAGTTTAAAGTTCAACATGAGTGGCTCAGAGTAATTTCCTTCTTTGTTAAATCATTTTTATGACATTTTTGCCTCATTACTCAGCAGGGAGAGTTCTCAGTTTCCGCCCAGAACTCCAGGACCCTGAAGATCCCGACTCGCTCCGTGTCAACTGGTTTGTGGAGTTAATTGCAAAACAAGTGCACAATATCGAATAACATGGCTTTAATTGAATCGACAGCGTTTACTCAGCAGGAAGTGGATGATCCAGCAGACAGAGAGAGAGAGAGAGAGAGAGAGAGAGAGAGAGAGAGCACTGGACCTTTAGGCCTCATGTTCTGTCCTCTTTAGGAATTTAATTACTATAAACAATTTCCAATCCATACGGTGCAATAGGCTGCCTCGGTACAGAGCTCTTAACTAAAGTGCTTTACAATTGGCCTCCGATTCACACACACACACACACACACACACACACACACACACACACACAGAGCAACCCTGTCTCCTAGTAATCATGTTTATATAATAGTTTAAATTGTTTCCAGGACTCGTCTCCTGTCAGCGTTCATGGTTTGGTAACAAAAGTGGTCATTTATTCTAGAAGCATGTTTTGTTTTGTTTGTGGAAAATCTCTTAACATCCTGACAGCAATCAATAAATCAACAGCGTTGACAAATAAAAGAAAAAAAAAATCAAGTATCTGTCGCTGTTGCAGACCTTTAATAAGCCCGTCCAATCGTCTCATTCGACCCGTATGAAGACATCAGACAAGGCTTCCTGTCCGTCCACTGGTTTCTCCGGTCTCACCAGCCCTGCAGCTTTAAAGCTACGGCTGATAAATGAAAAAACACTTTGTCACCTTTTCTGTATTTAACCAAAGCGACATGAAGAGCTCTGAGTTCTTCAACATCAACATAAAAGTGTAATAACGCAGTCATGAAATAATATATTTAGTCTTTTATTTTATGAGAACTTAACAAGCCCGTCGTGTCCAGTCAGACGCCACCTCTCACATCCTGTTACTCCCGGCCTCTCAGGAGGCTTCAGAAACCCTCTGACTCTGCAGCGAACACTGCCTGTGGTCTAATAGTATCATTTATCTGCAGGTTTGGCTCCAGTCCCGCTCTGGCAGCAGTGGACACAACAAAACAAAAGCATAATCCGGTGTTTCTCTGTGTGTGGAGGGTAATCCTTAATCCTGAGGTCACAGCTCCGGTCCGATGCTTCAGATCGCAGCGTGGAGAGTTTGTTCCTGGAGCTTAAATCAGCCGGGCGACTCCACGAAACCTGTCAGCTGCTTCATATAGTGATTCCCTCTTATAACTCCTCCTCCTATATCATGCAGATTAAAGCCATCTGACAACTTCACATATGTTACGTCTGTTCCACTGAGTGCTTCAGTCCTGAACTGACGCAGCAAACCGGAGAAATAAATCATTGAACTTGATGAACTGATGCGATGATGTCATCCTCACACATCTGCTCTGGAAAGCTTTCTGTCGTATTCAGTGGCAATGAAATCTCATGAAACACCCGTTTTTGTGGCGTCAGAACCAGCTGGGGGACACCGGGGGACATTTCCAGCTGTTTTTGTTTCATCAAAGTGTTTCTCTTACTCTAACCAAGTGGTTTTTGTGTGTAAACTTAACCACAGCAAGCGTTCAACCTAAACGAACGCTCAGTTCAAACGTGTCTGTGGTTTTGCAGAAACGTACTTAGCTAACATTTAGATAAAATCTGTAGCTGCTGAGCTAAAAGCGTTAGCGCACACGCCGTCTGAAGGTTCAGTTTGGGATCTCGAGGCTGTAGCGAGCCATTTGATGTTTTTTTGGTTGTTTTGCTACCTTGGTTGTTGGTTGGACTTTTTTTTTTAATTTAAAATGTTGTTTGAACCATCCTCACACTGAAAGTTAGGTTCATTTGAATTTTAAATTTCAATGCCGCCGAGTGTCTTCACACAGCAAAGCAGAAAATAATGAGATGGCGGCCGGTATAAACTCCAGCAGACTTTCACGCACATTTGTCTCAAACCTCTAATCAAAATCTGCCTTTTAATCAGCCATAACACACAGTTGTCACTATGTTGAAAGTGAGATTTTTAAAGCACTATTGCAGAGAAATTTGTGTTCACAAATCACCCCATCGCTCGTCGTATTAAACTGATTGAGGAGGACTTTTAATCAGTTTGTCCGCTGCAGGCGTGCACAGAGAGGATGCTGTGATGTTTTTTTAATCTCCCACAGAGGACATGAAGACGATGACTAATCTCAAAGTGTATCTCATTACTTATTTAAACAAGAACAGCAGCACAACGCCCCATGTGGTATGGAAAGCAAAAGACAATTAACTTTTGTGGTTAAAACTACCAGCACAAGCTGAAAATATCAATAACTTTGTCCACAAACAGTGTTTAAAGTTCCTCACAGACACAAAAAGAGACAAAAGATTGATACAAAACTTGTAAAGAGGCAAAAACAGGAGCGAGATCATTATACGTAACAAGCATCATCTTAAAATCAACCAAAATAAAAGATCTATGATCTAACTTCCTGCTCGGATAAAAGCTGCAAAGCAGCATTTTGATTCAGTTTTAAACGAGAAGACGTTTTTATGCTTCGGTGAGAAAACAAGCAATTACAGCCGTCAATATTTTCATAGGAAATAACGATTTTAACTGCTAAAGTGGCTGATGGTTTGAGAAGAAAACAGCTTTCACCAGCGTCTCTCAATGGACAGATGACGCCGAAGGACATCGACCTGACGGATGTGTTATATAAATGTTATCTAACCCGGTTGGATGACTAAGAACACACTCTTTATTTACGTTAAAGCCGGGAAAGAGCTGAATTACTCTTCACACCTGGATGATTCTCAGTGTTTTCTCCTTGAAGACAATAAAAAGAATCAATCCACTCTGAAGCCTGAATGTGAAGCGAGGGTGCAGAATAATTGCACCGTGTCTCTCCAAACACCCCCAGGAATACATGGGAAAGTCTTCATTTACGTGTTGTGCATCTGTTGGTTTTGTAAGGAGCTGATTTGACCCATCAGCTTACAAAATGCATAAATGTGCAGCCCAGTCTCCAGGATATAAAGTTAGCAGTTAACGTTTTCTGCAAACCAAATATATCACATTCATGTTATCAGCCACCTTTCACCTCAGCAGGTGGAGGGAGGGCGGCGTTATTACAGACAACAAGGCTGCCAAACGATGGACCTGACTGTGAGCCACACCACTGGATGTTTTTAAGGAGACCTGGAGACATTTCCAGCCGTCAGAAACAGCTTTTTTTTCATGGGAAGTCGGACCGTCTCCGTCCGTGAGCGTGGTGACCAAAACAGGTATTTTGTGCCTAAACCTAACCAGAGCGTGAGCAGCGCGCTGTGACGAGAGAAACAGAGAACTCAACCTAAACAAACGTAAAGTCGCAACATGAAGAAACGTTTGAACTTATCTGTGTTTTGCAGAAACGTACCGAGTTATCATTTATTCTGGCGATCGGGTCATCCTCATGTGATTCTTGTGACTTTCCACTTCCTGTCTTTATCCTTTTCCTGTGTACGACTGTGTGTCATGTCTTCATTAGCCCTTTTGTATTCGTGCTGCGTTCAGGTTCTCCTTCGATGGTCTCATCGACCCACTTCGGTGTGTTTATGTTGAAAATGTGGGAGCAACACAGACGCCAAGAAGAAGTTGTTTTGCATTTTATTAAACACTTACTTTTATAAACACACTAAACTAAACTTTCCAGCAAAAGAAAAGATACAACTTGACTTTGGTAAGTTTCTTAACATCAACCCGATGTTTACTTTCATCCGCCGTGGTTCAGCGTCACCTCGGCAACGTGTGTGGCAAGATTTTCTCCAATTTTCCGAGTCGCTGTTCCAACTTCAAAAGGCGTTTATGTGAATTTCCCATTTTCCGACAACTAAACCACACTTAAGTCTGTCTTTCCCCCTCACTCACAGTCAGTTGGTATATTTTCGTCCTGTGTCCTCAGTGTTCCTGCATTTTTCTCCGTGGTTTCTAGTTTGTCTTCAGTTTTGTATTTCTCTTTGGTTTTTCCTCTGACTCTCCTTGGCCTGGCTTTTGTTGTCTGCAGAGTATCCACTGATTTTTTTATCGACACGTTGTTCACGCATTGATTTTGTTTTGGAATCATTTGGAGGAAATGATCAGGTGTTAATCTTCTCTCTGAAGTGTCTTCTTTCATTCGCTGGATGCATTTCTTCCCCAGAAGTCATACGACATAGACATGTTTTAGTGTGTTACTCCATGCATCTCCCAAAGTCTGGCCCCAAAGAAAGATTCAGTGACGTAATGACACTTCCACCTTCTTAAATTTATTTTTTAAAAGTATTATAATGGTATAAATATCGTGCTTGAAATGCCAGAAACACGTACGCTCAAGTGTCTGAAATAGACGTGACCTTCAAGAGAAATCACATAAAAATAAATCACATCTGATTGTGGAGGAAATTTAAAGCTTATGACATTTTTTCTTTCTACAGCATTTGCAGAAGAAGATTGTAAATGAGGTCTGGCCCATTTTCAGCCGCTGATTGACTGAGAGATCCTGAAGGTGAAGACTCGCTTCTGTGAAATTTACTCTGCGCTCGGTGGAGGATTCGACCTTCATCGCGTGAAAGAGGAGGTCACACGGGGCACAATGTGGACAACACAATCAACGCAAAGCTGTTCCTGTCAGGAAAGGTGACGTGAAAGAGCCTCGGTCTGCAGATTTGCATGATTACCACAACTCTGGTGTGCAGACTTCCTCGGTTTAAATGAAGGCTCATTTTACTTTAAACATGAAAAATGTTTTACAATTACTTTACATGATTTCACATTAAAGCACAAGGCAATTCACAAACACTTGTTCGAAGGTTAAGTCATACAAGCAGACACACAAAATGTACCTTAACCCTCTAGTCTCTCTTTGAGTCAATAGTTTAGATTTTTTAATCTTTATCAGCATCTAAAGACGTGTGACATTTCATCAGACACAGCTGTTTTTCAGGTAGTTCAGTTCCAGCTGTGAAACTCAGGTCAGGTGTAGTAAAACGCTCGCTTGGTTTCACTTCTTTAAACTCAAACTGTGAAGCAGGGACGTGGAAATGAGCAGTGATAACGGTGATATAACAGCCTCCTGCTGCGGCTCACACCAATCAATAGAGAGCCTTGATCTTTTTTTATATATCATGCTGACATTATGTACTCGCAGCAACACATTTCCCCTCTGAGGCTGCGTGTCAACAGTCAGCTCCACGTTTTAAATCCATGAAGAGGATGTGAAAGTGCGTCGGACCTGCAGGTATCAGTTCAGAGATGAAGTCAGACCAACAGCAGGTTGTCTTGTTGACCCGGCGCTAATAAGGATGATTCATGCAGGTAGGTGTGGCTTGAATGTAATGAAAGTCAAAGTGTAAGTGAAACGAAGAAGCGTGTCGGTCTTCGCAGCACGGTCGTAGAGACGGTCACCACTTTGATTCAGACTGAGGTATCAAAACAACTTCGTCATTAACAAATTATACTTCCTGTCGTCTCACAGTAGAAAATGCTGTAGAAGTCATCAGCGTGACGTGCAGATTTTAAGGAGGTGGCTTCTACAAGCCGATCCCAGCCAACACTGGACAAGGCGCCAGTTCACCACATCGATGATGTTGATGGCTCACTGAAGGTTTGTCTTTCATGAAGGTTTCAGTGAAGTGAGCGTACTAAACAGGAGGTTGGTGAGGAATTATAGGCGCAGCCAGCAGCTGAGTTTTTGCTAAAAATGACGCTAACATCATTCAGGACGGACACCAAGAAAGCCCAGTTATCTTCAACAAGAACTTAAATGAGCTACTTGGTTACGTGAGGATGTTGATGAAGATGTCGATGCCACACTTAAAAGTTTAAACTTCCTCAGCGCTGGTTGCGGGCGTGCTAACGTTAGCTTTAGCTGCTGCAGCAGACTTTGCTTTCAGGCGTTCAAACACAGGCCACTCTTCAGCTTTTAGATATACTCGATGTTGGACCAGGTGTGTCATCAGGTTAGACGTGAGCAGCGAGTGTGGTCCTCACTCAGGTGTCATCTCTTTCTCCTTCTACTCTAAAGATTCAGATTTAATATGCATCTGTACTCGGCAGTACAGAGTTTGGCATAAACGTGCCGCCTACATCGCTTTATTTTACCTCTCGGATTGGCACTGAGCGCTGGCAGTGATCGAGAATCTCGAGGTGTGAATCCATCGTGACAGTTCCCAGGATGTGTCTGTACACAATAAATCCAGCTTTGTATACGATAGGACTGTGCGTTAACTTTTTCCAAAGGTCCAAATCCATGTTCAGAGGAGGAGGCCAAGACCCGGACCGGTCCACTTTCAAAAGAGACACGAGGCGGATCAGTCTGCAGACTCAGAGCTGCATCTGCGTTTCATCAAACGCCTTCAAATAAACTGCACTGACACAGCAGAGATCCAGAGCAGCAGAACAACAGAGGCCAGAGGGGGATGATGCATTTTACAGAGAGATGGAGATCATTTCTGTTGAGAGAGAGAGAGAGAGAGTGGGGGAGAGAGTGGGGGAGAGATGGGGGAGGAGGGTGACACAGAAGCTCGCAAGGCAAGCAAGGACGCCAATCCCACAGCCGGCACGCCACCACCGAGTGTTGGATTAATTCACTCTGACCGTGATGTGCTCGCTTGTCTGTGGGGAAAGACAAGCACTGTATCCTCCTCCTCCTCCTCCTCCTCTTCCTCCTCCTCCTCCTCCTCTCCATCACAACTTCCTCCCACCTCACCCACTCCTCCTCCCCCCTGCCGGGCCAGTCTCTGGAGCCCGGCTGGGGGGCTGCTGCTGTGGATTTCAGGCGACAGATGGGAGTTTGCAGGCAGCTGAGCTTCACGGTCCGCTGGCTCGAGCGGCTGCGTGCGGAGCTCGGCCGGCCGCTTTGAGTCACGTTTGAGTGTGCGGTGATGATGTCATCTTTGTGTGGAGTTGCGTGTCCGAGAGAGCGAGGGGGGTGGGGGGGGAGATGGGGGCGGGGGGAGGGAGTGGTTTGAGGGAGAGGTCGCCTCAGCTGCAGCTATAAGATCATTACAAGAGACAACAGCTGCACTGTGAACTTATATAACAGCGTTTGATGACAAAGTCGAGGTTTTATTTAGGTGGAGCTGAAGACAATGGCCAAATACACAACGTGGCCAAAAGTATGTGGACACATGAACACCACACCCATATGTCCCACTTTAAGTACACATGCAGTGTACGAGCAGGAGGACAGTCACATTACTGCAGTATTACTCAATTACAAGTAAGACTACTGGCATTAAAGATGAAGTATAATCCTCAACACTACTCAGAGTCTTAGTTACTTTTTAACCGTTGAGTAGCAGGCGTCGGTCGTGGTCACCTCTCCAAACCTGCTGATTACATGGTGCAAACTTAAGTAGGAGTAAAATTAAAGACTTGAAAAAATACAAGTATGTAAAAAATGACTTAATTACAGTAATTTCAGTAGATGTAATTAGTTACTTCCACCCCTGTAAACATGTTTTCCTCCATTTAGACACAAAAGCAGTTGATTAAACAATTAGATGATGATGTAACATTAAGAGAAATTTCACTTAAATTCTGTACTTAAGTACAATTTTGAGGTACTTCTGCTTTACTTGAGTATTTCCTGACACTTTATACTTCAACTCTACTGCATTTTGGAGGCAAATATTGTACAGTATTTGTACTTTAGTTATAGGTTACTTTGCAGATTACATCAGAGCCAAAGCAGCACATTTTTAAATTCATGTATTTTATCGGATTAAATATTAAATATAATGTTAAATATTATTATTATTAGTAGTACTGCTGTATTATTATTATAATTAATATATTAAATATATATATGACTCGGATCTGATAATCGACCAGGTGGGTCGCCTGTCAGTCCAGAGTATACATATACATACATGAACAGTACATATATGTACAATTTACTTTTACGTACTTGTATTTTTGATATACAAATATGTTTATCCAGAAAACTACTTTTGATATTACTATTAAAGTTTGATAGTAAATTTAATATCAGATAGTTTCAGACTTTGCTAAGTAAAATTTTAACACAATAACTTATTGTATATAAACTTATTTACTCAAGTATACTTTAGGGGAAATTTTTTACAACACTGCTATTAGATGACTAAAAAATAATAATAATTGTGATCTTAACGTAACATGATCGATTGATTACAAAAATATAATCTGAATATTTGTGAATCACTTTGGATTACTTCAAAATTTAACATTTAAAAGGATTCAAACTCTCCGTTCTTTTTACTGTTTGACTTACAGTTTACAGTTTAACTTGTATTTTTAAAATGTACGTTGTCCAATCGAAGCTGAGAGAAGAAACTTGTCATGCAAAACATTTCAGCTCTTTTAAAATGAAAATATTTTAAAGGTGTTATCAAAATGTAATGAAGTAATCCTTGACTTTGATGTGATTACACATTTTTTCGATTGTAATCCAGGTTGATATATTAAGTAATAGTAACTTTTCTTTCCTAATGGGATCGTGCGGCTGCCACACAACATAATACTGACTAACAATATATTAACATTTCTCCAGCGAAGCTCAGTCTGCAAAATTCAGCCGCCAGAGGAACAAACAGCAGATGACGCCTCGGCCGTGCGACTGTCAGTCAAGTGTTGTTAAGTGACAGCTGCACTGATGCATCATGGGTCTGCAAAGTCAGCTCCCATCCCTGACATGTCAGAGACAGAAGTAGAGCAGAGAGAGGATGAAAAACGCTGGCCTGTCCACCTACAGTCGACACTCACAGAGGGAAGGTCAAAGGTTACAGAGCTTCCTTAAATATCAGATCAGCGTTCAACAGCAGCTGTTTGTGAGGAAACTGCTGTAAAATCAACTCAGTTAGCTTCTGGTTTCACACGGGACATGAACAGCAGTCTCCTCGTCCTCCTCCCTATAACAGGTGTTCTTCAGACAAGTGGTCCGTGTTTGACTTTTATTTAAGGGGTCAGGGGTCGAGAACAATCTGCAACGTTTAATCATTTAATTAACATCACATTTTTCACACTCAACGTCTTTAATAAGTTATTTTTAAACAACCGTTGTAGAGTTTATTAGGTGCAATTGAACGCACCATGACGTCCCAGTCGGCCGAGGACGTTATATTACACCTGGACAGTCCTATGAAAGCTGCTCAGTGGCATTTTGGTTGTGAGGCTCAACAAAATTTTGCCACCATTTTGGCGATGTGTCTTTCACAATGGGGGAAAAGTGTTTTGAGGCCGCAGTGCATCACATGACGATGTGATTACATGGTTTGACCACTACGAAAACTGGATTCAAAGCCGGGCGCTCTTCTTGTTGTTGACATATATATCATTTGCCAAACGAAGCAATGTAGATTTCAGAGTTTAAGACGTGCATCTCAGTGCACCATGAAGTCCCTCTGAGTGTGTCAAACTCCAGCAAACAGACAGCAGAGGACATAAACGACACCAAGAGGTCGCCGTCCAACAAGAAAAGTAGATATTTGCGTCTCATTATGAAATTGCGGCTGTTTGGCCGACATCTTTGCAAACAATTGCATATTTAAAAACCCATGATCCCCTCAGAGTCGTGTTTCATCGTCTGATGAATATAAGTCCAATGTTTTCTCTTCTCTTTAGTCCGTTTTGATCACATCTGTCTGCTTCGCACTAACACACAGTGTTCAGCAGCTCGTCTCTGACTGTCTGTTCAGTGTGTTTTGTCGCAGGATGTTTTGCTGCAACACGTTCAATAAAAAAAGGATCCTTTTGTTTGACAAAGAGGTCTTTCTCTGTAGGGATCCTTCCTATAATGATGTTGGACACTTAGAATAACGATCTGAACCTGTCAGTGACAAAAATAAGCACTTTTTGTGAGCACAGTCGCCCACAAGAATTACATTTCAGCCCGTTTTACTGCTGCTGCCTGCAGCACTCTCGCTCAATGCTGGACCAATTTCAAAGCCTGTTGTCCTCATTAGCCACTGAGACACACAAATATGAGGAAGAACAAATTTATCCTTTAAAGAAGCATTTTGTCACATGGAGGTGACATTGGTTTGATAACGACATCATCTCCAGGAGATGGAGGCCGACTGTTCGTCACTGTAATCACACTGTTTGTCTCAGAGGAGTCAGAGAGCCGCATCCAGACAAACACCACCCGCCAGGAGGTCGATCACCAGCTTCTCTGAGAGCACAGACCGCTCTGAGGCCTCCGCACCACAAGCTGAGCTTCTCATCACCAGCAAATCCTGACAAACGACAGTTTATCCATCCATCATCCATCCATCATCCATCCATCCATCCATCCATCCATCATCCATCCATCATCCATCCATCCATCCATCCATCCATCATCCATCCATCATCCATCCATCCATCCATCCATCCATCCATCATCCATCCATCCATCCATCCATCAATCCATCCATCCATCCATCCAGCCAGCCATCCATCCATCCATCATCCATCCATCCATCCATCATCCATCCATCCATCCATCATCCATCCGTCCGTCCGTCCGCCCATCCATCTATCCATCCATCCAGCCAGCCAGCCAGCCATTAATCAATCCATTAATCAATCAATCCATCCATCCATCCATCCATCCATCCATCCATCCATCCATCCATCATCCATCCATCCATCCATCCATCCAGCCAGCTAAATGAGCCCCAGTCCTCTGCCTCAGGTGTGTGAGTGTGTTTGCCTCAACATTTTAATTAACATTTTTCATTCAAATTTCAATGAATCAGTTAATAAGTTGTGATGGCAACATGTTGTTTATAGTGATTCAAAGAGTCAACAGCTAAATTGCATTAATAAAAATGTATTTATTGACTGTTGACTTTGAAACGTTTCACTGAATCTGTGAAGCAGATTCTTTGTTTTGTCACTAAATGAATCGTTGGAGCTAAAAACAGTTGAGTGAGGTCACCGTGTTTCTCTGAGAGCTGATTAGTGTTACTATAACTGTTGTGTCTTAATCCTTTAGTGTCTCAGCACAGCCGTCATCAGTTCCTGATGCTCTTTACCTGTTCTCAGGTCAGCAGTTACATGTTTGTTTGGGCCAAACACACATTATTACCGTCTCAAGGACCAAACTGAGCCTGGATAAGCAGCATTCATTTTTTCTGTCAACCAATATTAATGTACCTCATCCTGTACATGGTCACATAGTTTAGAAATTAATATTACACATTCAGTGTGTTTACACTGCAACGTGTTTCAAGGGTAAAACATAATTCAGGATCAGCAACGAGGCCGTTCAGATGCTTTACATAAAGAGACACATAATAAGACATTTTGAAAGGGAAATTTGGAAGCAAAGGTCAGAATTTCCATTTAAAACATTCAAAAAGTAAACAAAATATAAAGAAAGGAAAATATTTTGACGCCTTACTAAACAGAAAAATACAACAAATAGGATATACAAATCCACCGTCTGAACTCAAGTTTCTCTGTGACTGAACTCAGACGAGCTTCATCGCCTTGTTAACTCGTCGTCAAACACACTTCATTCAAACTGGACACAAACTGAGTCACAGTCACCAGAACAGTGTTGGTTTGTCTCCACAGTCACCTCTGGTTCGGTCCAAATCAATCCTCAGTTCACAGAGTAACATGTGGAAACACGCTGCTGATGTCCAACTCTCTCTCTCTGTCCTCTCCTGTCCTCGCCTGCCGTGTCTTCTCGTCCCCGGAGTCATAGTCCTGGTCAGAGCCGCAGTAAATCACCTCTGTACTGTGTCCTCTGTCTTCACACTGACCTCCGTCGCTCTCAGGAGTTCAGTCCCAGTCTGGCGTCCGGCTGTGTTCACCGATGAGCCCAGTTGCTCAGTGACTTCCCCTGTCGTCTGCAGTCAGCTAATAGGGCCACTTAGCTCCACAGCTAACTCAGCTACATGCTAACTAAGACTAAAACGTCCAGATTCAAGTCGAGTCCATTTTTATTAATCTGGGCTTTTTTTCATCTGTACAACATACAAGCATCAATTCAGTTAAAGGAAAACAAAAAAATCAGACATGATGTCATCTGTATAAAACCTCCTGAAGAACCAAGATCCAGATAAAAAACTTGAAACACCGACAGCTGAGAGAGAAGGACCGAGGTCCGAGGACGGCCAGAGGAAGACGAGTCCTCCTCCTCACCGTCGTCCAGCACCAGAGACGTTCAACACGACATGTCGTTTAAATCGATTCACCAAGATAATCATTTCTTTTGACTTCTCTTTTCCTGGAGCTTTCAACCACACGTCACACATCTTCCTCTGGATGAGGCGTACTGTAGTTGTCGTGCAGTCTTTTGACACACACCAGCTCAGTAGCTGTTATAATCTCATCCACAGCACTTCTCTTCTCAGGACTTCTCATCCGACGATAGAAATGTGTGATAGTGTTGAAAGCCCGGGGCAAAGTTTAGTAAGTGAACCCTGAGTCAGGTCTGTTTTGTCAAACCGATGTACAGATTGAACTTTCACAGCTAAATTTCAAGTGAACGTTGATGAAAAGTCCTAAAAGTGCTACGGATAGGATCATCTGCAGAGCGTGGGTGTGAAGAGATCCATCCTCTCTGAGGAAACTGACGAAGACTGTGTGATGAGGTTGAAAAGAGCTTGTTAGTGGATCTGGAGATGGGATCGGTTGCTGCCTTGTTACGGACTCTGATGACCTGCAGAGTTTGGAGGAGTCATGAATCAGTGTTTTCTTAATGCTCTGGATGACGGTGCAGTTTGCGTGTCCGGTCCTGTTTCCTTGCTGGGACCCAGCAGCAGGCTCCTGGCCCTGCTCGTGCTGCCTTCACTGCACGTGGGAAACACCCTAACGACACACTTCACTGGGAGAAGTAAGAGCACAGACGGAGAAGTGGTTGGTTGGTTTCACTTGTTGTAACTCGTTTGAATGTGTCAGGGTGGAAACACTGAAGATGTTCAGCCTTTTGTACACAACACACGCCTGAGTGAGTAATGAATGGTCGGGTTAGGCGGTGAGGAGCTGTCCTGACACGGTGAGTTTTATAATAACGGATCTGATGATGATGTTGTTTCCTACGTTTGTTTCTTGGACGTTTTCTCAAATTTATAACTTAGAGTTTTAAAACATTGTTTTGTCTGAGGGTGAATGTACAGATCGTTAAGGCCCTGAGGCAGATTGTAATTTTTCTATACATATATTAGCATATATTCACTCAGGCTATGAATTAAGTCACTAAGCTATAAAAACTAACCCTTTAGAGCTTATTGAAATTTTGCTTCCTGAAAGGTGATTCAATAGATATAAAACAGTGTTTACTACAGAGCTGAGTTAGAAGTTGTTTCTAGTAGAAGTAGAAAGAAGTAAAGCTGATTATAAGTTTGGTATATTTTGTAAAAAAAAAAACAACCTTTAATTTAAAAGTCTATTTAAACAAGATAAACCTGTAGAGATAAAATCACAAAATAAAATAATTCAACTCAATCCAGATCAAAACAACGATCTATACATGAAATACAAATAAGTAAAAAAAAGTCAAAGTCAAAAACGCGACTGAGTCACGACTGTCAAAATTATGATTAACGTAGTTACTCGTCATTTTGACTTACAGTCATATTCTGAAATATTCAATCATAATACACACACACACACACACACACACACACACACACACACACACACAGTCAACTAAAAATAGGTCTGAAAGATGAATTGATTATTTGTTATTTGTTTTCCATTCATTACATTATATAATTTTGTTTCCATTTCACTTTTGCTTGAAAAATAACTTAAATGATGAATTGATTACCGGCCTGAGCAGTAATGAAATACATGTCACAGGATTGCGCAATAAATAGTAACTGTATTCTGGTAAAGTTACAGTTACTTTTTATGGAATAGTTTTATGTATTTTTATCTCCTCAATATAATATCAACTCCAATCAAATCAATTTTTATTTATACGGCCCAAAATCACAATCACATTGCCTCAACGGGCTTTACAATCTGTACAGTGAACGACATCCTCTGTCCTTCGACCCTCGATTCAGGTGAGGAAAAACTTGACTATGACTTTAATCTCATAATTTTGACTTTTTATCTCATGATTTTCAATTTTTATCTCCTGAATATGACATTTATCTCATAATTCTTACTTTTTATCAAATAATTTCGACTTTTATCTCATAATTGTACATTTTTATCTCCTGATTGTGACTTTTATCCCTACATTTTTACTTTCTCTGGAATAATTTTGACTTTTTATCTGCTGATTCTGACAACAAGCTTTATTTACATATTTTTTTATTAAACTGATGGAAATGGGCTTCTATGCTTATTCGTGTGTTTACTGGTGTGTACATTATAAATGAGCAGTTCATTGTGTGTTTGTTTTGTCTAACACAGTGGTTAATACTCTGTCTCTGCAGGAGGGAATTACTTTTGACATTTTCTGAACTGAGCAGCGTTTCCTCTCTCGGCGTTGTATTTACCGACTCGTCCAGCGTGCCGTGAACGCAGCGCGGCGCTCCGCTGCCATATTGTTGTTTCGCCGTCGGGGCAGCGGTGCCGAGAGTTTCTGCTGCTGTCGCTGCCTGCGGATCCACAGCTCCGTGAGGGGGAGAGGCGCTGCTTTACTCACTTTGTCTGGAATACAACTGAGCTACAAGTCACTGCTCAAGTTCTCAGACCACCGGAGCTGCCGTCGGGTGTGTAGTTTCTCTGATTTAAAAGTTGTCTGCGTTGATGTTGTCACACTTTGCTAAGACTAGCTAAAGCTCGCTCCGTGCGGGTTTGGTGCCACTTTTTCCCATTCATGCTAACAGGCGCTAGCTGGTGAACGTAGTAGCACATTAACACCTCTCGTTACACTTTCCCGAAGTCGTGAACTATGACAGATGAGAGATACGACCGGCAGCTGTGTGTGTATCAGAGACGAGCACGCAGAGTTGAGTTAGCTTCGGCTCAAGTAGCAACAGACGAGCCAACTGTTTTGGAAGCTAACTCCTGTGCTAGCTGGCTAACGCTGACTCCACCGAACCGAAGTTGGGCGATCACTTAAAAAGTGGTTGAGGAAACTTTCTGGGCGAGAAGAAGTGTGAGTTTAAACAGACATGAACTCACGGTGACATGACGAGCCTCTCCCGTGTTGGCTCTTCTGAGCCTGTGGGATAAAGTCATTGTGGTTTATTTATTCATGGCAGACTGGAAACTCACCAGTTATCACACAGCTTAGCTTTGCAACGTCAGCTTCATGTTTGATTTAGTCGTTAATATGAAGTTAAAATCACCCCTCCCACCTGTTCAGGTGACCTGTCTCTGGTCACAGGTCCTGGCAAGCCTTGTGGAGGTGAATGTGTGATCCTGCCTGCTGCTCGGACTCTTCCTGCCATGAAAGGGGAAGTGTGCTTCTTGTCTTGTCGTTGCTTGGATCAGTAAACTTGTCTGAGGACTTTCCAGCAGGCTGACTGGTGTTTGTGCCTGTTGGGTCAAGGTTCATTCACATGTAGTCTGCTCATGTGGTAGTAAGCTCATTATCCATTTACATCCAATAACTTGCCTTTGAGTTTAAGAAAGGAATTCATAACCCACCCACGCTCCATGTGCTCTGAAAATGCCCTTTGTGCCAGAGCCCGACCCATTTAACACTACTTCATTATCGATTTACAGGTGCCGCCTCCCTAATCTCTCATATATTCTTGATTTATTACACATGAAGCCCTTTTTTTGTCATGTCTTATGTTCTGGAAGTCCAGCAAACCAGCTACTAGTCCTGCTGGAAAAGGAGATCAGCATTTCCATACAGTTTGGAGATGCTGGTTTCCTTTTCCAGCAGGACTTGGCACCTGCCCACAGTGACAAAACTGCCAGTAACTGGCTTGCTGACCATCGTATTACTGTGATTGACTGGCCAGACAACTCGCCTGACCTGAACCCCACAGAGAATCTATCTATCTATCTATCTATCTATCTATCTATCCATCTATCTAGTACTGGCAACGTTTTATTGCACACAGTAACAAATGTAGTCGCCGTAAGTTCGAGCAAACTTTCTGTAATCATCACCTGGTTCACTTCACTGTCTCCACCGCCGCCTCTTCAGTGTGCTGACTTCACTCTCTGTATGTTGAGGAGCTCAGTAGAGGAAAGGTTGCAACAGCGTGATAACAAATTACAATGAATTGTTAAAAGTGCAGATAAATGAACATTTAACCTCGGAGCTTATCAATGCTACGGTTTTTCATCATTTAGCCCCCGGAGCCTGTTGAATGCTGCAAGCACGTTTTGCAACAGAAATAATCATCCATGTGAAACACAGTGTGCTGCGTAGTTAACCTGGACTAGAAATAATTTACCTAATCGAGTTATCTGAATAACTTTAGGAATCATTTCAGCAGTTCTGGCACTGGCCCCTGAATTTCAAAATGGACCAGCAGATCAAAATAAAAAAGATAATACACTTTACAATAACCTAAAACAGCAAAAAGCAATAATTTCACATGCACATTTTGAGAGGAGGAAATGGAGCTGCAGCAATTAGTCGTTAAAGTAATCTTTTAAGTCACTTTTAAAGCAAACTTGTCAAATATTGATGAAGAGTCTTTGAGTTTTGGATTGTTGGCTGGACAAAAGAAAAGGTTTGAAGACGTCGCTTTGAGATGTTGTGATCATCCTCTTTTTGTTCACATTTTATTTCCTACACAGTTATCAGAAAAACAAATAATCACAGTCTCTGTTGAAAATAATAGGTACTTGCAGACCTTGATTAATTTACAAGTCAGGAAACCTCATGCACTGAACCAGATGTGCAGCTTTTTTCAGTTTACTTGCAAGTATTTGCATCACGGTCCCAGAGCTGCGATGATTCTCTGATTCCTGACGAGAGGACAAACTGAAGAACGAGAGATTCACAACCTCAAACAGGAGCTTCACGATCTACTTTATGGTGACAGGAGCCCAGTTTGATAAATTACTGATTATGGCTTCAGTCTGCACACAGAAGAAACGAACCTGAGCTGCTGTAATCCAGCTGTTCTTCAAGAGCAGGTAGAAGCAGAGTGGACTCACAGACACCTCATTTAGAGAAAACATCTTTAAAACGTCCTCATGTCTCTCCTTCATTCATACGTACAGACTAAAAAGCCTCTCATGCTGGATGAGGACCAGGTTGCATTTGTTGTTTCATGAGTGTTCCTGTTGTACTTTGGTTGTGGCGTTAGACTGAGCACATTTGCAGGAAGACGAAGCTACAAGGAAATGGTTGCTGAGATAAGATCTTGGTAGAATCTGTTTTCTTGAGACGTGTCTTCGGGTGGCAGAAGTGTTCGGGTGGTAATTAGGTTGCGTTCAACATGTCTGGTAGTGAAACTGCTGCTCTGTGACAAACTACACCTGGTTATGGTGGGAGTTTCAGTCGAAGTCGGTGTTTTCTGGCATTTAGTTTAAAGGCTTTGAGTAGCTGGTTCAGAGACTCTTCGACAGGCTCATCTGACCTGTGACCTTTTTGGTAATGAGACTGAAATACCAAACTGTTATGTGGATGAGTATCAAGTCCTGATTCTCTCTGATAGCGGTCGACTGATTATCTGCCTGGCGATTATCGGGCAGATATTCATCTTTTTTCTGATTATCAATTTCTGATAAAATAATTTTATTTTAATATTCTTCTGTGGCTCTGAGGCAGCGTCCTCTCTTTAGCTCTGTCCTCCCTAGCAGATTATAAAGACGAGATAAGTACAGTACTTAAATAAATTGTACTTATTATCAGCTGATATTGGCCTGTTGCAGATATATTGTATCGCCGTACATGTTGCCCGATGTGTGCTGATATTAAAAGTTTATTTTTAGAGATTATAATGCAGAAAAAGATGGTCAGGATGATTTGTAATTACTGAATTACCAGTGAACTTTACTGTTTCAGCGCACTGATGTCATTCAGTGTTTGTGGTTAAAATGTAAAATGTCCTTCATGTCTTCACGTTTGATAAACACATTGTCGCGATCGTTTTCAAAAAACATGGCTGATGTATCATTATCGGCAAAATTTAACTTCTTTAAATCATCAAGGTAAAAAGAAGGACGGCTCATTGAGTCACTGAATCCTGCTTCGGTACCAGACTGGTGTCATTAACCTACTCTGAAGTGTTTTATCTCATTTTCTAGACTCATTTCTTCTTTAGAAGTCATATGACGTAGATATGTTGGGTTTTAGTGTGTTTCTCCATGCATCTCCCATAGACTTAAATACAGCTGACACCACAGTCTGGCACCAAAACAAGACTCTGTGATGTAATGACCCTTCCTCCTTTTTTAGGTTCCTTGATATTGGTATCTTCCCAAAAATTGAGAATTGTTTGAGCTCTAATATCCAAATTACTGGTGATTATTTATCATAAATCTACCAACGATCATCCCTACGTTATTGTCACAATGTTGATATCGAGGATGTATATTTGATTTTGCCGCCCAGTCCCAGCATTTATGAGGAGATTTTAAATTACTGACACATAAAGCCAATATCACAGTGTTATTTAAAGGCCACGCTCCACACTGAGGTTCATAGCTGTTTCTGACTGGGACATTACCTTCAGCTCAGTCAGTAAACGAAGAACTAACAGGGAACCTCCGGTCATTGACTGCCAGGAAGGGAAACTGTCACTTTCCATCTCCAGTCTCTGACCAGAGCAGTTGGTGAATGTATTGACTGATTAATCAGCAGTTTAAGATGTTGGGTGAGACAGCAAGTTTTCCTCCTGCGGAGTCAGTCAGCAGAGGTTTCTTCTTCCTCTTCGTGTCTCAGCATGGTTAAACTAGTTCTGCCAGAGCCAAGGAGGGCGAGGCTGAGGGATATTAACTACCTGACAGGTAATCATCCCCCACCTCCCGCCCTTTCACTCTGCAAACACAGGATGTGTGGCCGTGTTTCCTGTGTAATCCAACACCCAGAACATAATCCAATATGTCGCTGTTTATAAATGGATGCAGATTAGAAGCATGAGAATAGGAGGGTACTTCCTCTGTAGTTCACAGGTAAGCAGACAGATTACCTGGAGTAGGGAGCGCTTGATTTGATGCAGAGGTCGGATGCTAGTGGGGATGATTATTGTTAGGATTTTATAGAAACTGGCACTGTTATTAATCTGGATACATAACTCTAGCTATATACGTCTCCTTAATTTTACACACACAGGTGCTTAACGATCTGTTATTAATAAAATGTGATCACAGCGTGGCTATTGTAAAGATCATAATAAACAGAATATCTGGGCTTTGGACTGACAAACAAGTAATTCAAAGACATCACCTTGGGATGGACATTGTTTAGATTAATCTGTTAATCTAGAAAATAATCTGTAATGATAATCTTAAATGTCCTGAACCGCTTCTGAGGACAAGCTGTTTTATCTGATTACGATTGTTTGACTTGACAGTTAGCCCGTTCTTCAGAACATGTCGACCAGTCCGTTGTTACTACAGTCAGCAGAATGTAAACACACCCATCAATAACCCATAATAACCCATAATATTCCACTGATAATCAGAATAACAACCCACTCACAATAAAAATGCGTCATGTAACCACGGCAGTCTGAAGAGACTTATGCAATCTGGCCCGGTCTGAACAGATCTTCAGATTGAGAGAGGTGGTGTAAACCTTTAACAATCTGTTAACTGGGAAAATGTAGGTTCAAAATAACCATGTACGCTCTTAATCTGATTGTTTCTCTCTGGTTGAAATTAAAGCTTTTCATTGGATCATTATCGTGGACAAAAGAATTCATGAATACGATATTAAAGCAACATGTACATAAATTATGAATACAAAATGCAATCAGTCAAATTCATCTTTCACTTTGGTTACTGTGTTTTGTCTGACATTATTTTAACATTTGCACTTGCTAGCTAGCTAACCAACGACATTACATTAAAACTCGGACACAGAGTTGAAGGCGTCGACTTGTTCATTAATATAAAAGCTGCTCAGTGACACATAAAGCTTTCACATAGACCGTGCGCACTAGAGACTTTCACTTCCACATCCCAGTGGTCACTATCATACAGTTAAACGCTTTGAATATCATTTAGACAATGAAACAATTTCAATTTTATGTAAACCTGAGGATATCTACTCAACCGATAAGGCCGTACAGTAACAATGCGAGACCTAAAAAGGAGAGTAGTGTGTACAGTCAGTGTCTACTTTCAACATCTAAACTTCTCATTTTCATATCTGGCCACATTCAACCATTACTCAACTCACTCATGGCTCACTTCTCCATTTAACATGTGGCCTCAGCAGAGCATTTCACACTGCAGTCACTGGAGTTTGTGTCATCTCTACTGGGGAGGAGGTTTGAAATTATTGTACCCTCCAGCTAACAGTTTGGTCTGGAGCATATTGATGCTTTTACAAGACCTAACACCTGGAAGCTGCCAAGTACAACCGCAGTTTGTTCCACTTAACCAACAACAGTCTTTCTGGGGATTCAATGGAAACAAAAACAAGATTTTTAAGGACGTCGTCTTGGGCTTTGGGAAACACTGATCAACATGTTTCACCATTTTCTGACATTATATAGACCAAACAACTAATCAATTATCAACATTAATCCATAATTAAAAATAATAGTAAGCTGCAGCCCTTTGAAAGAATTTCCTGCCACAGTTGCTCAATAATGTGCTGTTCCCTGTGATACACCAGTTTTACATGGTGGCATCAAAAAAAACCTTTTTAGATTACTTTCTGTTGTATTGGATGAGATTACCAAACAATAATCCAAGTGCGATAAGATAAATGCTTGAACCAACTTATTCTGTAAATCAAAAGCCATAAAAATTTACGATTGTATACACAGTGTTTCATCGTCTGCATACACTGTAATACTGGCAATAATCAAAATTAATTATAATATTGTTAAGAACATTTAAAACAAAACGTGGTCCGAAACAACTCCCTTGAGACGCATCAAACTACCATAAATCATACTGTATATTTCCTGTTAACTTTTGATCTCCGTGGAGCTACAGATGGTTCAAAGTCATAAATATTCAACATAGTAAATAACAACTTTACCCACGGGATGTTCGGATTAAAGCATCAAAGAAGCAGACAAAGGAAATCAGATAACGTGTGATGTTTCTGTTGAACTGTGAACATAGTGACAGGAAATGTATCTCTCACATGAGTACACCTGTCTAAAACTGAAAATAATCAGCATTTCCGTCACAAATGATGACTATAAATTCAGTACTAGTTGCATAACTAAGCAGGTATCGGCTCTTAAGGTTCAAAGATCCCAAACAACAAAGTTCAGGATATTAGATCAACCTTTTATTATTTTAATAACTTAAGACCTGAAGATCTTTTCTGTCATGTTGGATGTCATCTTGTGAAAA
The DNA here is from genome assembly GCF_965226575.1 of Pagrus pagrus. NCBI lineage: Eukaryota > Metazoa > Chordata > Actinopteri > Spariformes > Sparidae > Pagrus > Pagrus pagrus. The sequence goes on from NC_140191.1 coordinate 1,849,550, forward strand.
TATTTTAACAATCAAGCTCTTTCTTCATCCCCAAATAACAGCAGCAATAACAAATAATAACTTTTTAAATTACTAGTCACTTTAAATCAAATGAATTAGTCGTCATGAGCAAAGAAAACATTCAGGCTGTGTATTCAGTATTTTAGACAAAAATTATGAGTGAATGAAAGAATTATGCCATTTCCTGATGATTGAGTTATCGGTATTAACTGTCAGTTCTTCTTCAGGACACTTCGAGTGGCTTAATTTTTAAAGATTGAGAGAAGCTAATTGTAGGGAAATGGAAGTCAAGCACCTCAACATCAGTTTCTTGCCAGGAAGTGGGCACACACATTTTTAAAAGGTGTGAAATGTTGTTGGAAGATCTGGTTATAGCAGGTGTTTAATTTGGCTGTATTTGAATGTTATTGGCTGTTGATTAACCTGTCCTAGAAATCTATGTAAAATTATCCTGGTTAGGGTTAGTACCGGAGCACGGGCAAGGTTTTAGGCTCTTTTGAAAGGTTAGAGGTTTTTTTATCCCCAAGCTGTCAGAAGCTCTGTAAGTGTGTGTAGCATTTCAACACACTGAATTATTTATATATATTTCTTTGCCTAAATCTTTTAATGCAAAAATAAGCCTGCCCCACCTGTAAATGCTCCTATTAGCTGGAAAACACAAAGGGTTTATTTCCTTATTTACACTATGTTTGTGCATATAAAAGAAAGAGGAGCTTGTCTCCACGATCACTCATTGGCTGTTATAGGCTCTAGGGCGGGCCTAGAAGCTTATGTATGCTCAAATAAGCTGTCAATCAAACGGCTGCATCACAGGATCTCCAGTGTGGAGGGATAATGGCATCTGCTGTGAAATGACAGCAGGATTTTTTGACAGATAAAAGCACGAAAAATCATCCGCGATCACATGAAATGGATCAAGTGGACATTGGGGAATAAGAGAAGACAGTTTTTGTTTTGCAGTTAGAAGCACTATTGAAAAACTCAGATACTTAATTGGTGAGTTGGCAAAACTGCATGCTAGTTTGCTAGCTTGTTTTTTTATTGACTAGCTTGCTGATGTGGTTTTATCTTGAAATAGTTTACATGAATAGAATCAAGAGAATCTAAGCTTTTCTAACAATGTCTGACAGGACGGTACGCTTAAATTGAGCATTAGCCTCTTTGCTTAGCTGTCTTTAAACAGGTTAATCCGTTGACTCTGGTTTGTATAATCAATTAGTTGTATGTCGATCAGTGTGTCTCCAAATTCTTAAATCAGTTAATTGTTGTAGGTCCGGATTATTTAAAGACATGCCCGTTCTTTTTTGTCATTATTTTTAATAGATAGTGAATAGATGATAGAAATGAAAATCATATGCAATCATTAATACACAACAGTGAACATTTTTGTGACTCTAACATCTTTAGGACTGAATCTGTAGCCTCCAGCTGTTTTCTCTGCTGTTTGGATTGAATAGGAGTAGGCGAGCTTGAGGGAATTAGCCGAAGTGATTTAAAAACATTTGTTTTCATGGTGCATGCAGAAACAGCCTGAAGTGACCATAAAGTGATGGAAAATGTAAAACTGAAGCCAGAACTCCAGGTCACAGCTTTCTGCTACCTGTTGGCTTTATTTGCACTGGAAAGGCTCAAAGGTTGAACTGCTGCACACACGAGCTCAGCAGAACGAGGGAAACAGATGGAGGCCTGTTCAGAGCACATTCCTCAGAAACTCCATCCTGTCAGTCGCGTTTTTTACTACACACCAGCACTCCACACCGAGCGGCACGCTCTGCCACTTCAGGTTGTTAGTGTGTGTTCAAACCACAGGCCAGGAAAGCTCTGCACTGTGAGAGCTTACACTGCTGCAAGGTTTTATTATTTAGTGCCCACTGAGCCGACCAGCCTCCTTTCAAACTCAAACATGAGCGCTACATGATGTCTGGCTCTGTGTTTAAAGTGTGAGATGAAGTCTTGACCAATGTGGGCAGATCATTAGACTAACTTCTACATATTTCAACATGTCATTTTTTTGCAGCGATCCCTCAAATGTGGTTATGAATCAGTGAAATCAGTGCAGTGAAACTGTCAACTTCACTTAAAATGTTGATGAGGCTAGCGTCTATTTCTGAACCATGTTCTCCAAAACAAAAAAGGACATCGTATTGGCTCATATCAACAACATATACAGCGATACCCATATTTCTGTCATACGCCGGTATCGCCCAATAATATCAGCAAACAGATTTATCTGTCGGGCTCTTATAAGGAATCTACTAGTTGGTTCAGGTGGTGGTGACAAAAATCAGCGCCCACATGGCCTTCTTAGATAAGCAGGAAGATCTGTGGTGCCACCAATATATTAATGATGCGACTGTGTGTTTTGCAGACTGCAGTCGATTTTTTTATTCAGCATTTCACATTTTGGTTCGAGCTCTTATTGTGTACTGATACGGGGTGTTTTGATCTCTATTCTAAATTAAAAATCGATGAACTTTCACTTTCAATAAGTGAAAGTCACTTCACTTTCCAGACACCACAATAAAGGTGACTTGAGGATTGAATTTTATAAAGTATTTAAAAGAAAACGCTTTGAAATTGAATCTTAGGCAGTAAACCTGACTGCATAACAAGCTTTAGAGTCTGATTTTAACCACATATTCATGTCATTCGCCTCAAAAGTGAAAAAAAATCCTTCTGAACAGCAGGATCTGGACAGCTCAGGCTGTGGTGCCAAAATAAATGCTCTTTATCATTGTAAAAACTTTACTCCTTAGCATGACAACTGCGGGTGTGTGTGGAAAAGAAGTCAAATAATGCAGTTATCTAGCAGTAGTATCAGTGTTTTGCTTTGCTGAGATGTGAGTTTAGCCTGGGAACGTTTGAGCCTGTGAAACGCTCGAGTCCCGAGGTCACTTCTGTCTTCACTGTCAGCAGCCAGGAGGGTTTAATCGTCACTTACACAGGTTCAGACAGATGAGGTGTATGAGCCAGGCGATCAGCTAACCGATTAGTCAAGTACACAAGTCCAAACGCGCAGAGGATTCCCAAGAAGAGGGACTAGGTGAAACACCAAAACAGCAACAGTAACCAAGGAGCTTCACAGAAACGGTACATTTAGTCTCAACTGTTTCAGCGAGTGTTTCCTGGACCTGGACAACACTTGGACATAAACTATGTTATATCCTAGTGTTTTTTTTGCAGGTGAGGGAAAGACAAGTTCAAATAATGTTCTCCAAAAGTTCAACAAAACAGGCCAGCCTGCAGTGATTCAACGATAAACAACAAAAGATAAGAAATCAGTTTGTCACAGAGCTGAATTTCTCAAATCTGACACAAAAAAGTTTAAGATTTCAGCTGATCTACTTCGTGCACACAGGATAGATGACCGGACTTTAGTTCGGTCTATTTTTGTTCTGCGTCACCTTCGGATGACAGTGATGCCAGTTTGCATGAAATTTGGCAGCAAAAACCTGACTGCCTCCCGTGGCTTCGGTAAGAGAAACCCTGAAACAGAAATGGATGTAACAACTTAATTTTACTTTACTTGTGCTGAAATAATTACTTAACTGACAGAGAGATATTTGATGTGTTTGTTTGGCAGGTTTTATTGATAGAAAACTGAAATATTCTTCGCTTTTAGCTTCTCAAATGTGAAACATTGCTGTTGTTACATCATTGTAAATTAAATAACTTTTACTCTTTGTTTTCTGACAAAAAACAATGATTGTTTTGTTATTATTTGGCTAGCGGCTAGTTCTAATTCCCCATCTTGTTCAGAATATTTGATTATTCCTAAAGAAACGACCAGAAATTGGGAATAGAGCTGAAGTCTGCAGGTTAGAGGAAGCAACATTTACAACACCAGTTAAGGGTTGCCTTGAGTTGTGACTCAGTAACTGCCAATCCTTTGAGTTTTATCATCAAAAGTCACTTCTTTAATGCAGAGAAAAGTTTGGATGTCAATAAGGACAGGACGTTTTGATCAGTGCACAAGATAAAACAATGATACTGTAGTTTTGATTTCTGATCTTTGGTTAAAGCCTGATGTTAGAATGACTCACTTTTTAAATTTAACTTTCACTCTGGAAGTTTCCCCCGCTCCTACTGGAAGTCATATTTCTGCTGACGTCAGCGTGTGGCCTTAAAAGGGAAAGAGTTTCGGTCGGGGAGGCGTTTAATCATGAAGCTCATCAGTTGAGGTCAGGAGGAAGAAACGGCTGGAAATGACTGTTTAGGCCATTTTGCTGTTTTTTTTTTCTTTATAAAAGCTTCCAGACATGAAACTGAAGACTTAAAAGCTTTATGACTTTTTGCTGTTAACCTCTCCGACACTTTTATTGTATTTTTATCTTTGCAGATATTTGTATGAAGTCTTCCTGGAACATTTGTTTGTTTTGAGCAGTATATTGTAGTCTTAGTTGGACTAGTAACATAATATAACCTGGGTAATAATTCTTCTGCTTTTTACAGCCCTTATTACACTCACAAGCCTGACATTTCACAATAAGAGAGAACGTGGACTGTTTGGCAGAAATTGATGTCTCAGTGTAGCTGAACCATCATTTATCATGACGTCTGCTCTGTTATTACTCTGATTATAACCCTGGTTCAAGACCACTGTGGTTTTTAATCAGTTTAAGTGCCTTTGATTTTCTTTTTTCCTGCGAGCATTTAAGAACAGAGTGTTTATGTGATTGGAGGTGGTGGTGGTGAGCTGAGAAAACAGTTTTCACTGTTCCTGCATACCAGAGGACAGTCTGAGAAAGTGTGGGAACAGGTCCTGAATGGTTTGAGAACAGGAGGAGATTATTGTGTTGCTGGTGTTATCAGACATGACAGTGTTTCCCATACATTGGCTCTACTTGAGCGACCTGTGTAGGTAGATTAAGACACGTTCGATTGATAAAATCCAAATTCAGACCTTTATTTTTCAAGCAAGACGCTCCGTTGTCATTTCATAATGCACACAGAGCAGCGGACCTTCATGGTCAAAGTTGTCAGAACGAAGACGTGAACAGACAGAGAGGGAGGCTGGAATAGAGAGAAAAGGCGTGTTAGTGTCTCGTATCTGCAGAGAGTTTCTTATTTTCTCTCTTTGTTGCTGCTCGGGACGCTTTACCAACCCAACATGTGGCTATTTGACGTCCTGGGAATGAGACTCAACAATCAACTATCTTTGTGGTGCGTTCAGGAACAGCTGGGACAAATCCTACTGACTCTACCTTTAACTTTAATAATCTTTGAATTATATTAATATGACGTGAGCTTCAGTTAGCTTTGACCACAGATGTCCTTCAGAGGGAGACTTTTTACTCTGATACTCTGAGTACATGTCAGAGCCTGTACTTGATTACTTTTACTGGAGTAAAGAAGGTGAATCAGTACTTCTACTTTTACCAGAGTCTGTTTTTACACAAGTATAGTTGTTCAGTTGTTGGTGGTCAATAAAAGCACATTGCTGTCAGGGTTATTTCTGCACGTCTGCCTGATCTCTCGAGTGACTTCTTGTCTACAAGTTCCCAGACCTGCTTGAAGCTTGAGATCCTCTAATTGAACCTCTCCTGCAGGTTATAGTTGTGACACACGAAGTAGTCATATTACATGTTGTTTAATTAAAGATTTGAGCAGTGGAGCTATGCATCATCATCCCATTAAGACTGGGAAATTACCACTAGCCTCGTGCCAGATGCTGGAAAATGAGTTACTGCATGCTGACCTGCAGGAGGAAGGGTTAATGACCGTTTTTAAAGTAATGTAAGCCAATGTGAAACTGGATGGATGATAAGAGCTGTTGTTATCTCTACTTAGAGACCAAAGTGCACTGACTCAGTAAATGTTAGGTAGCATTTCCTGTAATCAATCCTAAATATGGTCCAGCTGATTGTAATAGTAGCTCCAATCATTTATCCGTTCTTGGTGGTTGCACGTTTAATGCATTGATAGTGAGGAAATGGCAAGTTAAAGAAACTTCCTGTTTTCAGTTTGACAGTTCGACACACACTATCTGCAGATTTTGTGTGTCTGGTTTCTGGTGTCCTTCATTGTGTAAAGTAAAAATCTTCCGCTTTTAAAATCCTTGTGCGGGTTAGTTAACAGGTGGGAACATTGGTTCAGTTTCCTCTCGCCTCTCACATCAGATTAACCTCCAATCCTTTTATCTGTGTTCATACTCACACCGTGGCTGTGTAATCCTGTGTGTAGACTGACAGGATGTTGTTGGCGCATCGCAGCAGGGTGGCATATTCAGGTCAGCCACAAGCTGATAAGGGCTGATAAAAGGAGGCGGTCTGTGTTATCAACAACTGTGCTGTTTAATTTCTGTTCGGCTGAATTTGAATATCTGGAAATACTTGACCAGGTCCTTCATTGTGAATCACAAAAAGATGATGATTCCCCTCACAGTCAGAGGAATAATGCTCCTTTATCCTCCTTTTACACCAAAGCAGCAACTGAAAAAACCTGTTTTTAGCCTCACTAGAAGATCTGAAGAATAGCACTGCTAACGTGGTGACAATCCCATTTCCTTTCCTATTATTCCGTTTTCACTAAAAAGCCTGAAAAAGCTTTCAGTGTGAAGCAGCGACAGCGGAAAGGTTCAGTTTGTATGAGCAGTAATTTAAATTCAGCTTCAATACAGCTGGAGTTTAGTTTTACTCCTGTGTTTGTGACCACAGAGATTCAGGTAGAAGCTACAAAAGGACTGAGAGTTGAACAGCGAGACTTGTAAAAACAGGGCTGTCTCTCTTTAGCTGCTGAGGATACGGCGTCTGACGGACAAAACACGTCACGTGCACCGTCCCCACCCCGCATTTCTTCAGCGTTTTCCACTGTACACGGATGTAACTTTCTCGGACTCTCTCTGAGTTTCCATTTACTTTTGCAGGTTTCCACATTGACTTCTGAAACAGTGAAGTCTTATCTATATCCAAATATTATAGAAATCACAATATGGCCAAGCGCAATATCCAAATCGCAAGACGTGCCAGTTTTTTGATTTGACAAACAACATTATAATTATGGGTGTCATATTATTTTCACCACTGACAGCTCTGCTGTCGTTGGACTATCACATCTGGATTTGTAAAGATTAACAGATCATTGGTTTTACGTCCTGACAGCTGTCATTTACATTTTAAACTCTTCTTTATAAAGACAGCGGTATTTTACAACAACAGCTTGACTTTATCCTGGTGTCTTTTTGCAGGTTAGCGTAAGAAGTTAAGTTCAGATAATATTCACCAAAAATAAAGATTCGAGGGGTCAACAAAAAGTTTACCTTTGCGAGATCAACAGTATGTATTCTTTCAAATCCATCTTGGCATAAAGCTATACGCTGATTTAAAAAATGATCGGACCAATCGGCGTCCTTTGAGGGATTACAGGCGGCAGCTACGGGCGTGGTTTAGATGTGACGACTGCAAGAAGCGACTGCTGGCTTGTAAACAATGGCGGCCCATGAAGAGGTTAGCATGGATGCTGCCATAGCAGCAGTTTTTTCTTTATCAGAACTGGACAACATTTCTTCATTTAAAGAAGACCAGGAGTTTGATTTAGCACCTGGCACGGCTGGTAGAGCTCTCGTACTGTTGATCTGATTGATGGAAGTTGGTCTGTTATAGACGGTTACAGACAGATGGTTTGTCCAACAGCCTTTTTGATAGCGCTTGTCCTTTTCCAAACAGTTTCTAGCAGCTCTGTCCCAGATGGATTTGTTAACAAAAATACCAGCTTTCAGTGATTCAACAATAAACAACAAAACATAGAAATTTGTGACAAAACTTCAGTTTCTCAAATCTGTCCCGAGTAAACCCTCCTCACGAAGAAATCAATAAAGGATCTCTGTAAAAGAAAACAAACCCAACATCTGTACTGTACTGCTGCCAAGATGTCTTAGCCTATAGAAAACCCGTTTGTTCGGTACTTTAACCCAAACAAATGTCACATCATGTTCATTTCAGTGATTTTTTTCAGTGAAAATGAAAATTGTAATACTAAAATAATTAGTCCCAGTTAACATGAATGGTGACGCTGTCGCATTATCTGTCAGAATAATCATAAGGTAGTAACCTGAGAGCTGGAATACTTCTCTGGTCAATTGTTGTGTGTTTTATATCTGCACTGCATCAATTTGTAGATTTGCTTTCACCTTTATGGTTCAGGAGTGTTAAATCGATCCCTGCTGAAGAACAGGTTGTGTTGCATTTCATGGACTCGCTTGCTTGCTTCCTTCATGATGTGACCTGGTTAAACAAGTGCTTAAACACAGAAACATACCAACAGAAGAGGCATCACAATGACAATGCCTCATCCAGCATCTGCACTCACATTACCCCCCCAGGGATAAATGGGTGTCCTTGTTCTTTTTCACTGCTGCTGTTTACAGCCCACAGAAACGCTCTTTATTTCTCTCTTCACTCCCCGTCTTTGTCATCGTCACTCTCTCCCTTTAGCGTCTGACTCATCGCTTCCCTTCCCTCCGAGGCTTCCCAGTGTGGTACAGCTCGAGGTTTAAGTGCAGGTCGTGTCGAAGAGTAGAAAACCCCACGTCCTCTTCGTGTTTAGAAGAAAAGTAGCTGGTTCACAGATCTTCTTTTAGACATCGTTTAAACCTAAACACACTTTCCTGACTGGTTGGTTGAACTGCCTCTCTTGTTATTAACTTGTCAGGGTTTTTTCTGGGCTAAATGAGTCTGTGGCATTTCCCTTTTCGGATGCCGAGATGATGTCCTTTGCCATCTGGCATACTGAGGTCATTAGCTGCATAATTTCAGGCTGTCTGCAAGATTCATTATAAGATTTTTCAACATCTTTTCGTGGCAACTCGAAAAAACTTGTACTTGAAGGAACAGAGTCACAAAGTTCGCTCTGCCCTTCCCTCTGAAGGACAACGGCCACCTGTGAACACCTGTTGTGTGAAGTCCTTGTCCCACCTGTCAGAGGTGGAGAACAAAGTGCCGTGTTTCCACTGTTTTTTGTCTTGTTTTGGGAGAGGGTTTATTCTGATTCAGTCCTGGCAGTTAAGGACCGGACCTTGTAAGCTGAGAGAGAGGACAGCACTCCTAATGAATTAATCATTGAGCTTATCTAAAGCCACCGCTGTGCCTGTAACCTAAGGTAGCACAGACTGGACCGCATTGGCATTCAGCACAACGAACTCCAGTCCATCATCTGCCCATGTAGAAAATACACTTTCATTTTCTGCTTTTCTCTCTCTCCTATTTCTATGCAGCACTTTCTCAGTATTTGTACATGATGGAGTCAGGGTTGTATTTCGTGGCACTTGTTTCTGGATCCAAGCTACTGAATACCTACAGTGTAAAAATGTTAATCCATGACACTGTTGGACTTTTAAAATCTCAGCCTGATCACCTGTCAATCAGTAATATTTACATTTTAATAATTAACCCTTTTAATTGGATATTTAATGGACAGAAAAATAGTCAAGACCAGCTTGTATAATTGATATCAGGTCAAGTCCTTCTTAAATGTGAGGATTTGCTTTGTTTTTCTTGATCATTTTAATTGATGATCATCAATCAGACCATCAGACCAAAGACATTTGAAATGTAATCTTAGACTCCACTATCGTGGTGTCATCACGATAGTGGAATTCCTAGCTTTAATACGAATCCTTCAAAAATAACGATATTCGATACCATTTTCAATACCAGTCGGAAGAATTGGATCAACAGAACATTTTATATTTTATTAAAAGATGAAATTTAAACATGATGAGGTATGACTTTTTTCAGAACAGCAGAATGACTTTGAATAAAACATTCAACATCAAGCTTTACAACAATTTCTTTCTTTTCAAATATTCAGAATTCATACTTTTGCTAATATTACCCACATTTTCCACCATTTCCTGACATTTTATTGATTAAACCAGTAGTTGATTAATCCGAAAAATAACTGACCAAATAATCGTCTGAATAATTGCTAACAAAAGTATTTTGTTTATAGCTTTATTTAACAGATGTGCTACTTCTTTATCATTTCCTGCAATAGAAAACATCCTCAATTGGTAGTTTCACTAGATTCATTTGGGAATCTCTATGCTGCCAATTTGTTGAGGTCTCATCTCCGTGACTTCTTAGTTGAATAAAGTGAAATAAAATGAAAAACTGAAACCATAAACTTAACTGTATCAGACAGTCCACACGCACAGCTGCTTTTAAACTCGGCACAACTCACTAAACTAGAATCTTAGTCTGAAAATGTCTCTGTTTCTACTATAATTAACACTAAATTACATAATTACAGGAAACCTTCCATGAATGTTTAGGAAATAACAGATCCGCATACTTGAGTAAAAGTGAAGATATCAGGTTAAAATATTACTTTGGTAAAGATGAAAGTCACACAAACAAATAGTACGTGAGTGAAATATTTTGTATCTGATAATAAATGTACTTAAGAATCAAAAGTAATTTTTCTGGCAGTAAATGTAGCTGTGCATCAAAAGTACAGGTACATGTTCACGTCTGATTACAGGATCAGCCTTCCTTTTTGTTTCAGGACTAATTTGTTGTGTGATGCGTGAAATATTCTGCCCGACCCGGCTCGGTTTAGACTACATCTGTCTGTGCACGAGGCCACAGCTGGATGATTGATGTGTTTATTGTCTCAGATGACACAGCAGCTGGTGAAGGTTAGCGCCACAGAGGCTGATGCTGACATAAAGAGTCCAGTCCAGCTCTCCAGCTGGCTGACAACTCTCACCCGGTCCCAGAGGTGGGAAACTGACACCGACTGCCAACCTAATACTAATAATTAATTGCTTCTGGCTGTGAAGTTTATCTCCACTAACAGCTTCTTTGACAGGTAACAACTCAATGAGGACATTTACCTATTATGTGTATCACCAATGAACTTACAAAACATATTTATCCTCCTGTTTTAAAATGCTTCATATCCCTTTAATCTCTACAATTTAAGATGAAAGGCTGATAAAATGTTAAAATGATTGAAACACATCATTAAAATCAACATGCTTCTCTACTCCTCTGCTGTTACATCACACAAATCCTGTAACACTGTCTTGCATTTTAAATCCAGCTGAGATCAGACCTAATTGTCCTCGTGTCTTGAGACGACAGCTTCATTTCTAGTAGCTGCTCTGAATCCTGAAGCTGAATTATAATGTTAAAGCTGGCACGAAACCAACAAGCTCTGGATTTCTCCTCGGCAGATGCCGTTAGCGAGGCTGGTAAATTGGTCTTCTCGCACAGCCTCGTGTCTGCAGACTTTCTATCTTTGTCTTTCTGGGATTTCTTCATTCCCTTGATTCAGTCGACCGTCACGGTCTGCGGAAAAGGGAAACGATAATGTGTAAGTTCAAAGGAAGCTCGCTCATAGTGCTCATGCAACAAACGATGGCTCAGAAGACCACAAACCAGTCAGATGTAAAAAGATACTGACGCACCACCCATGTTCAGTCACCCAGCGGACGGCGTTATGGCAGAAAGTCAGAATACAGCTGATGTTTTACAATATCATCATGATTTACTGACACCAACTATTATAAAGATTAACAGTTCTGCTCTCCTCGGTTTTCTTTCATTTTAAGTGGAATATTTCTGGACTCTTGGTTGGCAAAATCATCAGTTTCATTCAAATAAACCAGATTTCTTTTTTCCTCTAGTCTGTCTTTGAAGCATTTGTCACAGCAGAGCAAATTAAGCCCATTCTCTCTCCTGTCATATTATCGGTGCATTTTCAGTTCGTTTCTTCCCTCTCGCCTTGATTACTGGGTTTGCAGCCTCCAGCCTGTATTTATGCCGCTCTCGCTCTCCTGGGCCTTTGCTCTTTGAGTCCTCATCTGTGTGCCGATGGGAGCTGGTTGGCCGGTTGCTTCGGCAGTGGGCAACGAGCCCCCGCTAACAGGGCCGACATGTCAGCAGCCCCTCTGTCCTCTCCCGGGGTTATTAGTGTGCAGATCACTGGGGAGCCCGGCCCAGCCTGCACTGGCTTGTGTCGGCTCATTAGCATTGTTTCTAGGTCTGTGGGTTTTTTGAAAAGGGCAAGAAAACAAGGGTGCAATCACACCTACACTTTGTTTTATGTGTGTTACACTTAGTTAAGTTCTGGAGTTTGTACAAGCTCAGTCCACCTACTTGATAACAACAAAGTCACATCATGGACTCTGCAGCTTGTTTATTGGACTTGTGGTTTAGGTTCGTCTCACAAGGTTAAAAAGTTAAGAAGAAACCACAAATCAGATTTAATTCGGTGTAGCTGTACAGACATATCTTCAATGAAAACAACCTTTCAGCAACTGAAGAGTTGTTTTCTAGTACTTTAGGCTTGTGGTCGTGTATTTGAGTGGATAATTAAAAGATTTACGTTCCATAACAGAGCTCGACATGGTGAATCTGTGGTTTCACAAACCTCCTCTCAGCAGCGAGATCTGTCAGGGCCGACTGTAGACCACCAGATAAACTGCAGAAAAACAGGAAGACGGAGAGTACACGAGTCAGAGTGGATGTGAAAAAGAGCAGTGAGTAAAAGTTGAGAATGAAAGGATTAACCTTCAGTATGGTTTGTGTTTGCTCTGTACTAAACTGTGTACATCATCCTGCATGTGAGCGTCTTTCTGAGGTCACAACTCTGCTCTTGACCCTCGGGCTTTCCCAGAAAGCACCAGCATCCTTCCATCTCTATCATGAGCGACCTTTGACCTCCTCTGTTGTGCTGTAGGAAAAGCTGAAGGGGGGGGGGCAGGCATGAGCTGTGCTCTGTCGCCATCAGGGTCGCAGCAGCAGAGCAGAGAAACCTGCTGCCGTTTGCTTTTTCAGCCTCATCATTGAATTTCTCTCTAAAAGGCTTCAGACGTGGAGCAATTCAAACTGAAACTTGGACACACACACACACACACACACACACACAGTGAGTGCAAGGTTGTTTTCAGACGTTTCCTCTTTACAAACTGGTGAAAAGATAGTACAGACATAAGAGCACGCTGCACATATGAAGCACCACATTATTCAATAACCCAGTCTTATTTTGAATGGCACTGAGATGTGCTGCACATCACGCTGTATTCGCTGTCCTACAAAACATGACGAGTGGTGGGTGGTTGTGTAACAGTTAGCCACTGTTGCTAACATATTCATCAATATAAAGCAACTAGAAAGACGCTTTATAAACTTCACCGTGTCTCCTCTGATGAATCGACGTCCGAGACAAACTTTTCATTTGAACACTCAGCACATTTATTATCATTAATCTTCATAGTGTCCCTTAAACCTGAATCATCTTAATATAATTAACATACAAACATTATCATCGTTGCTTCAGCGGTCAAAAAAAGCTTTCTGACACACCCGTCTTGAACATTACTGAAATAATTATAACTTTAACTGACTAGTATTTCTGCTGCTGTCTTACTCGTGCTCATCCCTCTGTTTTGCACGTCTGCGTTGTGTGAATTGTAACGATTGTAGCTGCAGGATTCAAATGATTCAAAGATCTTACTGGCATATAAGAAATAAACAAGTTGTCAATGCAATGACATCCTCATATCACTGTATCTCTACCTAGTACTCTTAAGGGGCGACGTTGTGATGACGTTGAGGGGCGACGTTGTGTTGATGTTGTTTATGCTGATGTTCCCACTTCAGCTCGGTGCCTTTTTATAAACACAGCACATATAAAGATCAGAGGTTTCTAATCTGTGTGATCAGCAGGTTCCAGCATGAAGTCACATTTATTGGCTCCGGTCTAAGCCATGTTTCATATGTTGTGTAAAATCAGATCATGTGGCTCACAGCCAACATGTGATGCGGCTTTGAACGTTTAAAACGTCATCGACCTCAGGTTGATGTGGTAGCTGTGGCGGTTTTTGCCGAGCAGTGTCAGCGTGGAGGACAGGAAGATGCAACGAGAGAAAGAAAGAGGAACTGTGTGTGATTTCAGTAGAGGAACAAATACAGACAGCGTAACCAACATGTAGAGGGGAAAAAACAGTCTTTAACTGCTTTAATTGATTGGAGAAGTGTTTCTTCCAGTCTATGGGAACAGCATAATGTTTCAGCAGCGAACAGGAATGTGATTAATCTTTAATAAAGCTGCACATTGTGTTTGGATTTACTGTAGTTATTGGTAATATAAAAGAAAAGGCTTGAAGGTTTAATGTCATGTTCCTGACTGCTTTACTCAGTATCCTGGTTAATTATTCATGAACGTCTCGATGATTTATGGAAAATTGAAGCCATGTAAAATACATCACAGTCTTTTTGCAGGTTAGGGTTCGACAAATAATATTCACCAAAAGTAAAGATTCTAGAGGTCAACAACAAACACCTTCAGTGATCCAACAACAAACAACAAAAGATGGGTATTCCGTTTGTGACAGTTCAATTCCTCAAATCTGTCCAGAGTGAACCCTCCTCACAAACAAACTAGTATCTGTGAAAAAGAAAGTAAAACACATCTCTGTTGCGGGTTGGAGAGGGAAAAAAGATTTCTTTGAGAATCGCGGATCCTGTTTTAGATTTCGATGACTGTGAAAAGAAATCGTCAGTATTGTTAAAGTTGATAAAAAAAGAAATTGGCTGTGGATCAGGAGCATTTTCTTTGGTTTACAATAATGGGGCGTGACAGAAAACACTGATTTAAGAGTATAAATTTAATAAGGAGTTGTTGATAAAAAATATTTTTCCTTTGACCTAATAAAACTCAAACTTTCCTTTCTGTTTCCCTCCAGGTGAGGTGAAGATGGTGGACCGGCTTGCGAACAGTGAGGCCAACTCCAAGCGGATCGCGGTGGTAGAGGGCTGCTTCGGTGCCGCAGGCCAGCCTCTGGCAATCCCCGGCCGCGTGCTGATCGGCGAGGGCGTCCTCACCAAACTCTGCCGCAAGAAGCCGAAGGCCCGCCAGTTCTTCCTCTTCAACGACATCCTGGTGTACGGCAACATCGTCATCCAGAAGAAGAAGTACAACAAGCAGCACATCATCCCGCTGGAGAGCGTCACCATCGACACAGTGCCGGACGAAGGCGACCTACGCAATGGCTGGCTCATCAAGACGCCCACCAAGTCCTTCGCTGTCTATGCCGCCACCGCCACCGAGAAGTCCGAGTGGATGAACCACATAGGGAAGTGTGTGGGAGACCTGCTGCAAAAGAGCGGCAAGGCGCCGACAGGCGAGCACGCCGCCGTCTGGGTACCCGACTCCGAGGCGACGGTGTGCATGCGCTGCCAGAAGGTGAAGTTCACGCCGGTCAGCCGCCGCCACCACTGCAGGAAGTGCGGCTTTGTGGTTTGCGGGCCGTGCTCGGAGAAGAAGTACCTCCTGCCCAGCCAGTCGTCCAAACCCGTTCGTGTGTGCGAGTACTGCTTCGTGCAGCTGACGTCGGGGAGCCTCGGGCCGCGCTCGGACTCCATCAGCCGGCTGGGGTCGAAGTTCAACAGCAACAACCTGTCGGACGACGACGACGAAGACGACAGCAGTGACTGAGGAACGGCCCGTCCTCCCGACGGCCTCTCGTCCACACGTCGAGGAGGAAATACTTCTTTACTTGTTTTTTCTCCTCCCGGACGATCGAATCACGCTCCACCTGAGGATTAATTCACTCTGGAGTCTCAAACCAAAATATTTTATTCTTCCTCTAATTCCAGCAGGGATCATTATTTTCCCCGAACACAGTGATTGAACAATGAAATGTGGAATTAACTGGTGACCAGCAGAACTCTGGGAAAAGACTCTTCATGGCTTCGCTCAGTCCGCCCCGTCTCTCTTGACTCTTAATTAGGCTGCGATTAGTCACTACAGAACACAATGGTGCTAATGAGACCCTCCTCCTCCCTCCTGTGTCCTTCTCCTAATTTAATCTAAGAGGTTTCTTTCTCTCACTTCTTTTAACCTTATGTCAATGAACTACACAAGGTGATTGCTTGTAGTTTCTGCAGGGAAAAGCAAATGTTTGGGCTCTAACCTTTATCTCCTCTTTGCTTCAGGTATTATAACAAACAGGGCTGTTTTTTTGTAATAGAACTTTATTTTTCTTCCCTGTTTTGTAAATGTGTCTCCAGCTACATGTCGAGCTGAAGCAAAGATCCCTTTTATAAATAACAAAATGTAGATATTACGCTAAACCCAGAGCTTTTCTAGTCGACCTAATATAGTTGCTTCTGACAAATCAGCTAAAGCTTCTCTCACAGTGAGTGTTTGTCTGCTAACACACCTTTTGTGAGTTTAGTTTCGAAGCTAATTCAAAAACTAAATCGAACTTTTGCCTATAAAGTCACGTAGTGCCTTGTAGAAATCGAGCTCAGCCTTCGGTAAGAAAGACGGTTATTTTTTAATGAAGCCAGGCTGCCAAAAACCAGGAGTGTGTGTGTGTGTGTGTGTGTGTGTGTGTGTGTGTGAGAGTGTGTGTGTGAGAGTGTGTGTGTGTGTGTGTGTGAGTGAGTGTGTGGTGAACAGACGAGCAGGGAGATGACCTGCCGACACACAGGATGAGTTAAATTTGGACTTTTCCTGGAAAGTTTGTTGTCTAGGAGACGCTCAAACGAGCTGCCGTTGACTCTTGAATTTCATGTTTGAGATTTAAAAAGCATTTAACCCGCTGCATGAACTTAACGACCCGCAATCAGGAGCTTCCTAAAACTGAACCTGGCTCCAGCAGGACAAACGTCATTGTTATGTGATGTTCGGTAGGCGACTGCAGTGCGGTTGTGGGACAGAGTAGAAGAAGGAGAAGTGAAGATAATGCAGATTTTCTTTAAGTTTATGATTTTGTCATTAGATGGATATCGACAGAATTTCTGCTTTGTAAAAACCAAACCAGCCGTTCCTCTCCTGAATCAGAAGACGAGAAGGTGAAGGAAAATAATAAACCTACATTAGAGATCAACATCATTAATAAAGTATTAACTTGTATGTGAGTTAATGTGGGTTTTCTACATAGAAGTGATCTTGAACAAACATTGTGATTCGGTCTAAACGTTAACAGCAAAAAATGAAAATCTTTAGAATAAACACTGATGGAAAAAGTACAATTTTGAGGTGCTGATAGCTGCTTTTTCAGAAAGTCATTTATTGTTTAAGCGACAATCGAATCCAAACAAAAAACTCACAAAATCTTTCCTTCTCACTTAAATCAGATGACATTTGAGTAACGTTTCGGTACACAGGCTTTCATCAGGTGATATTTTTTTCTTATCTTTTGCTCAGATTTTGTCGACACGTAGACTTCTGGCAAAATTATTCTCTTTGAAGCAGCAAAGAAAATTAAGATTCTGATCATCTCGATCCTGAACAGATATAAAAGACACAGCCAGGTGAACGTCTCTGATTAACTCCACTTTCACAAGGATGATTCCAGTTTCTGTTTTTTTTAAAAGCACCAAAGCAACACAAACGTTCGAGGGAAAAAAAGCTGCAAAACGCACATCAGATACTCTGAATACATGTTGAGTCCGGGGTCATTAAGTTCATGTAGTAGATGAGCTGAAAGCTTGTTAGATCGGAGAGATGTTGGCCTGAGCTTTGATTTTAATGTCTCATTTAATTTTTAATTTACATGATATAGAAATAATGTAACGCTCCACAGAGAGTAGAGAGGAGAGTGAAGGTCGGGGTCTGTTGGGGTGAGGAGACTCCTCCTGTAAATGAAATGCAATAATCAGGAAGTGTTCGGTCAGCCTGTGTTTTCTTTTGTAATCTCGTCTTGCGCCAGCGTCCCTGTGACGACTTTCTCGGCAGTCGAGTCGGTTTGCATTCGCTGGAGTTCAGGATTCCAGCGTCTTCCTGTCAGCGACTCTTCCCTGTGCTGCTCTGAAGTCAGAGGGCCACGCCGTGTCTCAAAACAAGCGCACCCCGTGTGAACTCTGCCCCTCCCGCCCGGCAGAGCTGTGTCATCGTTCTGTCCACAGCCTCTGCCAACACAAGCTTACATGGCCGTCCGTCCCTCCTTCCTTCCTTCCTTCCTCATGTCCTTTCTCCCTTCCTTCCTTCCTTTTCCTTTGAAAAGCACAGTCTCCTGATCATGTGACGTGTGTGTGTGTGTGTCTGTGTGTGTGTGTGTGTGTGAGACCTAAATCATGTGATCAGACACAGAACCAGGAAGTGAAAAGGCTGCTTGGGTGGGAGTTATGATGAACTACCTGCTGGTGCTGACAGAGTTCAGGTTCCAGTTATCAGTTTCTCTTCTCAGTGACGTTTCTGAAGAGTTTCATTCCTGTTAGAGAGGCCGACGTTTTCCTCGTGTTTCCAACGTGTTGTCACAGTCTGATAATGTGGCGTGGAGCATTTAGAGAGAGAGATAAAGTAGCAAACTAATCATTTTCTGATTAGTTAAATGGTCAGTTTTAAGTTGTATTTGTGTGTCTGAGACAAGGTGCCGGACTTCAGGGATCGTCAGTCCTGGTCCAGGTTGTATTCAGTCTAATCGGGTCACTCGGGGTCGTGTTGTTTCCCTGCATGTGTTGGGTCAGTGTTTAAAGGGCGATACACCCCGGCAGCATCTGAACCTGCACCACTTTGGGCTGATTGAATGCAGATTTGATTGATTGATCACAATTGATTCCTGAAACTCCTCCTGACTTGGTCCAATCAGACCCATCAGCTGTGATCATGTGTGTCCTCGTCATCACGTAGCCGCTCGTCAAGTGATGCTGCCGCTGCTGTCGCTCTAGTTTTGGTTTGCTGGACCCGGTCTGACGTCTCTTTCAGGTCCATAAATCTGTTTCGGACCCACGACGCCCTCTCGTTTAATCCCTGTCAGAAACAGAACAGATGTGGGAATGAAACTCTTCAGACGTGCACCGTCTTATAACAGTAAAAGTGATGAGATGAGACCTTCGCCTGAGATCAAACGGGGAAAAAAGAAGTTGAAGCTGCGTCTAACAGCTCGACTTGACACTTCTCCCGTACGAGTGTCTCCGGCCTTTGTTCTCAGTCCGTTAGCTGCACTTCTGACGAGGTCGCAGCGCCGAGCGACGCTGCGTCTGATCGGCAGCTCGAAGCAGCAGAACAGGAAGAAGAAAGGGATCGTTTTCTTTTTACGTCTTGATTTTATTTTACGGATTTAATTTACCGTTGATGTTTGTGTTGCTGCAACAGAAATGAACATGTTAATGATCACTAACCAGCTGTCCTTTATACTCGCTGCGGCCGAGGTGCTGACGGACGGGACGAGCTCGTCGTCGAAACCGAGCAGCACCAGAAGAGTCCGGCCTCAGGTTTGCTGTGGATTGCACTTAACAAAGTTGGCACATTGACTTTGATCCAGGTTGACGTCATGCTGTTCGATCCACAGTGAGACTCTGTGGGATGTTTTAAAATGAATCTTCATGTTGTTTTAATCCTGTTGATTTTTTTTTTTTTTTTTTGTACATTTGTACAGATGTGTTTTGGGTTTATTTGTTTTTTTGTTGTACAGTTCTGATCAAACCTGAAATGACGCTGCCTCCTCCTCGTCCTCCTCCTCGTCCTCCTCGTCCTCGTCCTCCTGTCAATCACAGCTCAGCAGCATCTGCAGCTTTTTTCACACTCACCATTTAAAAGGTGAAAACCTGTCTTCATGCAGCGGTCGCAACAAACGGTTGATTCCTGATGATGTTCACCAGCCGACCACCTCTGTGTTATAATGACTGAGGGATTCACTGTCCTGCTCCCGAACCGCTCAGCAGCTTTTGAACTCCTCATGTTGACGGATTAAACCTAATTAACCAGATTACAGTTGACTTTTTCATTCTTTTTTAATCGCCGTCTCTAGAAAGTCCCAGATAACTATAAAAACTAAACACTGTCGACACCAGACGGTTGTTAACAGTCTGGTCACGCTGTTCAGCTCATTTACTGTATGTTAGGGCTGCAGCTAATCTGTCAATCAGCGTAGATTAGTGTCTCCTAAAGCCTGAGATTACGTCCTCAAATGTTTTGTTTTGTCCACAACCCAAAGATACTCAGTTTACTGTCACAGAGGAGGAAAGAAACCAGAAAATATTCACATTTAACAAGCTGGAATCAGAGAATTTTGCCTTTTTTTTACGTTGTAAAGTTACTCAACCTGATTAATCAGCCGATTATTCTCCTGATGAATCGTTTAGTCAAAAAAATGCTCATCTTAATGTCCCAGAGCCCAAAGAGACGTCTTCTTTTGTCCGACCAACAGTCCAAAACCCAAAGACTCGTCACTTATTGTCAGAAATGACAAAGAAAAGCAGCAAATCCTCACATTTAAGAAGCTGGAACCAGCACGGATTTGACATTTTTGCTGCAGAAACGATTAATCTATTGACAAATTGGCAATTCAGTGGCAATCGATCAATTGTGTTTCAACTGTCTCCTCGATTAGTCGACACATCGTTGCAGCTCTATTTTTGGCTCTACTTCGCGTTTCGTGTGGCGAACTTGAGGATGACTGACTGAGCTCATGTTGGAAATGAATGAATTGAAGGTCCACTTACTGGCTTTCACTGCATCTCTCCAGTTAAAAGCTCGATCTGTGAGAGATCCGTCTGCCTGCTGAAAGCTCCAGAAGAAGTTTGTAAGTGGACTTTTATTTTAGCGGCTCCCAGTTAGTGCGACTGACGGGACTCGACTTTGTTTGTGCGACTTGGTCGGGGAGTAAAAGCTGCAGATGCTGAGATCTGGTGAGGAATCCTGAGGAGACGGCTGAAACAGAGAGATGTTAGTGCTTCGTTGTTAGTCGCTCACTTCCTGTCTCATGGATTTTAAATGTTCTCTCTGCTGTTTCATGGTTTCATTTTTGGTGTTTTTCTTAATTTTCTTTTCTTTCAATTTTTTTGTGTGGTTATTTTACTTCTTTTTAAAAGCTTCTAAAAAAAAGGGCTTCAATCAGAATGTAACCCAGCATATCATTGTTCTCTACTAATTCCTTCAGAAACCTTTAAGTATATATTATATATAAATAATGTATTGCTTAAAGTCGGACTGTTGTCTTGTGTCGATTCCTTTATCAGAGTAGAAACTCTGTATATTGTACTTTATACTCCACTACAGTTATTTGACAGCTTTAGTTACTTTACAAATCAAGAGGAACTTTTAAAACAGGATGCAGAAATACTCTTATGTTGAAAAGTCTGAGATAAGAAAAGGTGCATCATTTCTTTCTGTACTTTCGTAGACGTTATTTCTTTTTTCAACTGAAAATTAAGAAAGTGAAACGTGTTAACACATTTAAATATGAGCTTTAAAGGGCTCGTAAAAGTGTGGCCCCTTTAAGGGCAGATAGAGATCTGTCAAAGATTAAATGTATTAACATACATAATATGTATTTCATGCATTTGTATAGAAGCCAGTTAAAGTGGGAAAAATAAGAAGAGTACTAAGATTAATGAAAAAAATGAATCCCATGGTAATTCATAATTTTTTCAATAAAGTTAAAAAAAAAGACAAACTATATGATAAATAAGTCTAAAATATGAGTTCAAAGGTTAAAATCATGAAATAGAAAGTCAAAATTATATAATAAGTCTATATTATGAGTTAAAAGTTGTAATTATGAGCTAATAAAGTTAAAATTTTGAAAATATAAACCCCACCAAGGCATCCCACTGACTGCATAATTACATTGTTACAGCCATTTGATGTTTCGTTGGTTGTTTTTCCGTTTTAAATCATCTCCAGCTGCTTCAGTTGTTTAGCAGAATGCTGCAACTCTTTTTTACTGTGAAGCTCCAGAAATGTTTTGTGGACTACGAGACTTCAGCTGACTTTATACCCGCATGGAGGGAGGAGATGATGACTGGCTTTTCATCTTTGAGTGAACTGTTCCTTTAAAGGCGGAGGAAATTGGTGTGTTTCATAATGTCCGTATAAACCATCATCACAGCAGGAGCCAGTCGGCTGCCTTTTTAAAGAAACTTGAAAGGAATCAGGCTGCAGGCGTCTTCTGTGAAATAAAGAAAGAAAGAAAGAAATTCAAGAAAAAGGAATAAATTCTTCACCACGAGCACTGATCCCACTGAGCCTACAGGCAGTGACATCGTGCTGCATGACGATGAATGTTAAAGTGTCCAACAGACTTCAGTGCCTCATCAAACAGCACCAAACACACCAGACAAGTATGAAATATGAATTATATAGAGTCAAGGGTAGAAGAGACTTCAGCAGTGTAGCCACCTCCGGACGCTTGGAAATGTTTAATTCATTGGAAAAACAAAGGACTATTTGCATAAAACAAAAAAACAAAATGAAGCTTTCTTTTGAGTCATATTTTTCTGTATGATTGTCATTAAAAAGATAAATGTTCACTGATGCCTTCAAGTGCAGTCGTTCCTCGCGGGAACGACTAACTCACTGTTTTTCAAGTGGAAATCCTCCAAGAGCTGCAAATTCACAAGCGGAGACAGCAAGTAATCAGGCTACATTTACTCAGTTACAATTCTGAGGTACATTGATTTCCATTTTTAGGTTACAATATTGTTTCTACTACATGTTTTAGAGGGAAATGCTATACCACTATATTTATTGAAAAAGGCAATAAGCCAAGTAGTACAGCAGGTAATAGAGGATGTGGCTAAAAAAAACAAAACATAATAATTTATATATTTTTTTGTATTTTTCATTTGTAAAGTAACTAGTAACTAAAGATGTCAGATTATTATTTCCCCCTGAAATATAATATTAAGATGTATAAAGTGGCATGAAAAGGAAATACACAAGTAAAGTAAAGGTACCTCGTATTTAACTAGTACAAAACTTCAGTGAAAACCAGTCACATATTGATTTGTAGTCAAATGTGTGGGTTGTACGTGAAGGCAGCACTGGGCAGCTCCCTGCAGTTACCGCCGCCGCCGCAGGGCGGCACTGCTGCACACAAACAGGTGCTTTTAAAATGTTTATTTTTGACACGATTATATTAAGA
Source organism: Pagrus pagrus (assembly GCF_965226575.1). NCBI lineage: Eukaryota > Metazoa > Chordata > Actinopteri > Spariformes > Sparidae > Pagrus > Pagrus pagrus. The sequence goes on from NC_140191.1 coordinate 1,872,375, forward strand.
AAGCTATTATATTGAGTTTTATTCTAAATGTTCTATTTTAAATATGGTATTTTATAACTTCCCTCCACACCACTGTCCAGAAGCTGGCGATTTAAAAGTCGTTTCTAAACCGACAATAAAACTCAAGAAGAAGACGACGGAGGAGAAGAAGAAGAAGAAGAAGAAGAAGAAGAAAAGGGGGAAAAAATGGCGGGCTGAACAAACTGAAGTTAGCTGGAAACAGATTTGACATTTCGGTTGTATAAAACAGGTAAATGATGACACAGACTCTTCGTAGTGTAACACTGATGATAAAAGCGAAGATTTTAAGATGAAGTCGTAAAAATTGACCGATTCTGGAACCGACGTCGATGCTAACGTTATGCTAACAGCTGCCCCAATTAACTCACCTGTCATACAAGCTAACAGCTAGCTCAGCTACATCGACCTGGCGTGATTGGGAGCGATGGCCGCGGTGAGCTGGAGGGTTATCCTGCTCCGAGGAGGAACAAACACCTGGTCTGAGGTAAGACACCTGTTAGTGTTTAATGTTTTTTAATGAGCAGTGTGTCCATTATATGATCAATACTTTGATGCTCCATAAGCAATGGAGAAATGTAACTAAGCACATTTACTCAAGTAGTTGGAGTACTTGTATATGGATTCTAGTTTCTGCTTTACTTGAGTATTTCTGTTTTTGAACCCCATATGCAGTTTTTGCGGTTGAGGTTGATACTGATCGATATATTGGTCGATATGCGCTAATTTCTTTTGCAGTGATCCATCAAATGTAATAATCAAACAGTTGTAATGGAGGCAGGAGAGTTTACAGATTAACAGTAAACTGTCATCAGTGCACTGAAACAGTAAACCACAATGTTACTGTAATAATTATAAAATCAGCCCAGAAGCTTTTTCTGCTTTGTGTTCTTTAAAAACAAAAAGTTTTCACGTGGGCCGATATTGACAACATATTACCCCTACAAGTGAAGATCCCGTGTTAAAAGATTAATTTGGTCAAAGTAAACATCACCCATTCAATAGTACTGAAGTAAAAATGGCTCAAAGTATCTAATAATACATGTAGTTTAGTATGAAAAAGTACATTTCTGACAATAAATTAAATTCAGTATCAAAGGTACAAATTAAAGTGAATTATACATGTATGTATATACTGTATGGGATTATAGATCTGATATTCAGCATTTTTTTAATGATCAGAATCTGTGTATTGTTTTTTGTTTGTTTTCCTGTGTGACTGTTACTAAAATAAATTAAATTAAAATTGCCATTTGATGCAGCATGTAATCTGTAAAGTAACTAGTAAAAAAAGTACAATATTTGCCTCCAAAATGAAGTGTATTGGACGTGTAAAGTAGCAGAAAATGGGAATAATTAAGTAAGTAGTACAAATATCGAATTGTACTTAAGTAAAGTCATCATTTACTTCCATCACTACTTCTACTCACTCAGAGGTTAATATATTAAAGAGAGAGAAAATCGTATTGCGATTATTTCGACAGATACTGTGATATGAGTCATGATTGTAATGGTAACTGTAATTTAACATTTTATTTTCATTGAGAAATAAAAATCTAGAGATGATGATGTGAGTCCAAACAAACAAACAAGTCACTTGTGTCTGTAGAAAAAAACAACTTTGCTGGTTCGTCTCTGTAGCTCAGAAATGTTTATAATTTCATCTTTTGAGAAATTTGCCTTCATCAAAAAAAATACATATACCGACTTCTTCTCCCACAAGTGTAAATTAGGTCATATTTTCAGTGTGTGTGGCTTTTTGTAGCTGTTTGAAAGTGGGAGTGATATTAATTTTATAATTTTTCTTGAAAACTGAATTATTTAGAAACTCCTGTATTGATATAAGCGAGTGAGACTTTATAGAAATACAACGCAGCTCTCTTTCAAAAGCTGCGGCTGATGATGCAGTTTGTGATTACATGTGAAATAACTTTCTATAAATGAAAAAGAGAGTGATGATTATTTTTCTCTCTCAGCTGCTTTAAGGTTCAAACTGTCGGCGGCGTCTCTGTGAGCGACAGGTAGTCGAAGCGAGCGGCAGCCATTAGTGAGCTGATAATGGAGGATGATTGCAGTAATCATGATGATCTTACATTACATCGGTGCTGGATGCTGATGCTCCGGGTCAGACCCGGGCTACAGACTCTGATTACAGTCTGCAGATATACAGTTTAAAAAATAGGCCAACTAAACTCCAACAGTTTCTTTTAGCTCTTGAACAATTTACAGCACATTTTTTAGTTTAAAGATTTTTAATGGAAGTTCCTCTCAACCAATCACTTTGTCCGATGCTCAGATATCTTCAACACTCTGACGCTCACGAATTTCTTGTCAAATCTTTATCAATTTTATTAGCAAAGAGGAATGGAAAACATAAAGGCTGATCAGTTTATGCTAATTAAATAACTTTAATTCTGCCACAGCTAAAATAAAAAGGTTGGCTCTTCTCTGGTCAGTGTGCTCTCTGCAGCGGGAGTCTAAAATCACATTTAATAGATGGACAGAAAGTTTATCTGCAAGTATTTTGATAACCAACAAAGTGTTTTGTTTGTTTATTTGTGAAAAACACTCGCCACTCTAATGGGAACATTTGCTGCTTTTCTTCTTCTCACATTAGAGTAAATGGATATTTTGAGGGTTTAGGTTGTTGGTTGATGACGTCACCTCGTGTTAAAGGATGTTGTGGAAATTTTTTCTTAACTGTTTTCTGATATTTTACAGACTGAAAGATAAATAATCGTAGAAAATGATATGTAGATTAGGGGTGTTTAATATTGTGATCTACACGATAACCGTGATATAAAAAAATTAAATATTGATATCGTGTTAATAATACATGTGAATATCGTTTGGATATTTGGATTTTTGTGAATGAGTTCATCTGGTTGCCTTTTCAATAGTAATCGAGAAGTTGATAGTAATAGTAATTACATTACATATATTTTGTACACTTCTTTTACAGTTATGGTCACAGACTCCCTGCACCTGTATTTAAATGAAGGTTTATTTTCCCAAAAAAAGACAAAACACAGATAAAAAAACTAAGTTTGTCGCCAATAATCTGATATCACGACAGCCCTAATGCAGATTTACCATCTGAAAAATCTGCATTTTATTTTCTCAGTTGACTCTGTTGCTATTCCTGTTAATGTACAGGTTAAACCAAGTCTCTGTCCAGTAAAGACTCTTACTAAGGCTGCACAATTATTCGAAATATTATCTAAATTATTGCCAAGTGCAGTATTGAAATTACAAGCAGCTACCCTTGTTTGATAAAGGCCAAAAATCTGCGTTATAATGAAGTACTGTCGAGCTGCAGAGATGTTCTGACCTACAAATCTTGTGTGTTTGGAACAAACCCCATCAAATGTCACATTATCAGGATTATAAACTGTTACGCAAAACTATCATTCCTACTAATAATGATTCACATTGCGATCGGAGTATCTGTCAAAATAATGGCAGCAATATGCTTTTTTAGTTTTTATTGTGCAGCCCTTGTATCGACCAGAACCAGAGCTAAAAGAAAGTGAATATAGGATTTTATTTGGACGAATTGAATTGGAAACAAACACAACTCCAAACGATTGATCATGTTCCTCCATAAGTTTACTCTAATGGGAATGAACTGAACTCGGTGCCTCCCTGGAAGGAAGATCTGGAAAATGGTCACCAGAGATTTCTAAGTGATCTGTGATTAATGGATTATATCATGATGGTAAAAAAAAAAACAGCATTATGTTCTGTCAGTCATCCTCTGCCTCCTCAGTCTTGACGAGTGTTGGCGTCTGTTCTTTCAAACCGGTTTTCACAAACAGAAGCTGATGTGTTTTTAGAGAATAGTTGTGACTCATTCAGATCAGTGAAGATCAGATATAATGGCTGCAGCGTCTTTAGGCCAGCGGAGAGTTCAGGCTCACCGCTCGTCGGTCTGTCAGTCAATATAATGACTGTCGTTTGAAAGGCCTCCTAACTTTATCCGTCTCAGTTTAGCCTTCACAGCCTCACAAAACACACGCACACAGTTTCAAAAGTTTCATTATGCCTTCTCTGTTTTTCATCCGTCTTCTCAAACATAATAGAAATTAATTTAAAACCGGGAAAGACACTTACACAAGTCATTTCATATCACTTCACCACGTCATGGATTTTCTTGGAAAAAAAAATCATGTTGAAACTTCTATTAAATTCATGAGACTTGCAAAATCCTACAGCTGTACTCCAAATACTTTATTATTTCTGAACAAACCAAACCATTACAAGCTGTAACTTCAAATTTCCAGAACCCAATGAAAACAGGCTCAGTGGGTATCGGACAGATGTAAAACCTTGAAGTCAACACAATACGAATGTATGAAAAATTAGCTAATTTTAAAAAATGATGAAGCAGTGATGCAACAACTTTGAATTTTTTATAAACATGCAACATGTGTTTCATGGAAATTAAAAAATCTACGTCAAAATAACCCAAAGAGTGGGGTTTTCAGCTCTGAGGCTATATTCAGCAAGATCTGTGGAAGTCTTTGTTTTTATTTAGGTCCAAATAACTTCTAGATGTCAAAGAGCTACATTAATACGACCCAGAATCAGGTTCTGGTTGCAAGAAAGTGAAAACGAGTGGAGATGTGAATTTTTAGAAAATGACAGATTCTTCGTTCTGGTAAAACATGACTTCCTGTTATTAATTTGATTACTGTAGTCATTCAGCAACAATTATATAAATAAAAACATGTTGCTAATTTTCCTTCTTCCTTTTAGATATTCAGGACAAATTTCAACCAAATCCAGTGAAAAATCAGCGCTCAGCGTACAGATACAAAGGATCACTAAGATGCTGATATTTAGCTCAGAGGGCCAAACTTTTTAAATTTATGTATGAAAACAGTTTTATGGAGTACAGCTGTGGGGGTTTGCAAGGTGCCATGAATTTAATAGAAGCTTCAACATGAATTATTTAAAAGAAAATCCTTGACTTGGACTGGACTTTGGTCTCGTTGTCATGGAATGACTCAGTCTTATGCCCGTCTGTGTGGTCGGATTATTTTCTTTATCGATTTGTTCTGACAGCCCACAGCCTCTGGGTTCATCACACTAGAGGCTGAGACGGGTATTGACATTATTATCAGAAGAGAGAGGTGATAGATCAGAGGGGAAAAACTCCCAGCATGCCTTTTGTTCTCGTGGCTTTTGAAACGGGGAGGAGAACAGGGGCTGCTGGGAAATGTATGAAAGGGATGTGGAGACAGATAAAACCTGACACGGATCTAAAAACCAAACATGTCAAATGAAACGTCCATAAAAGACAGGAGTTCCCTGGACGAGGTAAACACTCGATAGGAGAAAAACCTTCATCGAGCTGCTCTCTGGTTTATATCGTATTTGTGTCTCAGGTGGCGGAAATGTAGAGACAAACAGAACAACTCGGTCTGACAGGATGAGTCAGACGAGGGAAAAGTTTCAGCGAGGAGAAAATAACTGCAGAGGTCGACGTGAAACAGTTTGATGCAGTCTGTGTGTTTTAATGAAGGATGTCTGCTCAGCTGGGACAAAGCGTTTAAAACACATGGGGGGGAAATGTTCCCACAAGGTTGAGCTGCAGTTTGTTATTATTTGGTGACGTTAGTATTCAATGCAGGTGTAACGTAACGCTCGAGAGGCAAGAAAGGAGGCTGCAGAGTATGAAGTGAAGTTTATTTGATTTCATGTTCCAGTTCTTTGGTTAGTCCTTTAGATAATTGGGCTGGTTGAATGTAATCATGACGTCCTGGCTACATTCCTGATTTATTCTGACAGCAACCAGCTGAAATACAGTTACAACACGTCACCAAGAACAAAATTAATGACATCATTTATATAATTTGTTCATTTGTAGGTTGAAAAACAGACAATATTGATTAGTTTTAAATATTTCTCGAAAGTCAGACAGGTGAAATTTGGTCTAAACGAAGACGTCATTTCAACACATTCAATGTTTCATATAAAATATCTTAAATGTGAAACTATAGTCACTTTGAAAAATCAGATTATTCAGTGTTGACCAGGTGTTACTCGTGACATCAGACAGTGTTGTGGACATTGAGACCACAGAGTGATGAACGCTAACAGAGACGGGATGCTGCACCAGAGCCAAAAAAAATATTTTACCGGCAATCAGACACAAAAAACACTGATGCAGATAATAGCAAAAATGCTGAATATCAGCCCTGATAATCCATCTACCCCGTATAAAGACATCTTCTGATCTCTACAATGTACAAATAAAGGCCCCGGTGAGTTCAGTACAGTCGGCAGTGCACTTTGTTCTGTGAAGGACTCTGAGAACAACTGCACTTTTCCCCGTTGGTGTTCTTGTCTGCAGGTTAGATAAGAAGCAGACTAGCAGGAAAACTAATGTGGGTTGTTATTGTTCAAGGTTTATGGCTCTTGTGTTGTGTAGCAGGCTGCCATCGTCTTCCTTTTTACCTCAGATTTCTTTCACAAAGCGGTCGATTATATCTGCTACTTCACATCCGTCATGTACTTTCTAAATCTGTTCAAGTCTTTTATGCTATTTAATTACATAATTTGTATTCAAAACGTTTAGTCGGTTGTCTCAGATATTCGGATTCTCAATGTTTAATTCAGAAGGACTAAGGGTTGCAAATATACAAAGCTTTCTTTAATAGATAGTCGGCGGATTTAACAACAGTTTAATCATTGATAATATAAATGAGATACGTTTTTCCATTAGAAAGCTGTTTACTGACATGAGCTGTTCAGAGCAGAATCACATTAGGAGTTAAAAGAACAGATAAAGAAACACTGAGTAACTTGAATGATGAACTCAATAAGACAAAAGAACGACTTCATTTATTCAACAAAATGCAACCATATTATAGCTGAAATGAAATAATGTAATAGAATGTCTTTTGTATTTTTTAAAATGACAAATTACCTTAATTTTGTATTTTTATTTGATTATATTTGACATGCAAATATTTACTTTTTGAAGTATTTGTGTGAATTTAATCTGTTAAAATCTTAACACCGATTAATCAACAACCAATCAATTAAACTTTATTTACGGTGTATGTATGTATGTATGTGTGTGTATGTATATATATATATATATATATATATATATAGCACATTTCAAACAAATGAAAATGAAGTTCAAAGTTCTTCACGAGTGATTGAAAATAAAGATGGGATATTAAGAAAACAAAGATGGGTTTAGAGACTGATGCACACCAGCTGGAATAAAATGAAAAGTTAAAATAATAAAAGATAAAAACAACGATAAAGATAAAATAAGTATAAACAGTAAAACCATCACAGTATAAGACATTACATAAATGAAGTTTAGTAGCTGTAGTTCAGTGTATACGGAGTCTGAGTCCTTGTAGAGGAGCAGCGAAGCCTCCACTGATTGGTTCAGGTTCAGTTTTTCAGTGTAGACAGAATAGAAAGAAAAGTCAAGGAGAGTGTTTACACTGAAGCAACTGACGCATGATGCAGCTGAATGCAAGAGAAATGTCCTCTTCAGGACGGTACAGGCAGTAAAGGGCAGGAAGGCTCGACGTCACAGTGAGAAGTGAAATGTCAAGGAGAAAAATGTAATTAAAATTTCCAGTGAAAGAAACTGAACCGCTGGATATTTTGTTAGCTGCGTCTTTGTGCGCCGTCTGTTCTGGACTGTTGGTGAATGAGCAGAGTTTAATTATCTGCAGTCTTTGTCACTGATGTGTTGTTCACTCTCTGTTGTTTGGTTTGCATTCACTTTACCTCTTTCATGTTGTTTTTTGTAAAGACAGAGAGAAAGAAGAGATGATTGAAACTCGTTAACAGAAAGGTTTAATTCAACTCCAACTGTCAGGCTGCAGAATTGTGACAAGAAAATATGAAATATGGTTTTAAGAGATTGGACTGTCTGAATAAGAAGCACTGAATGAGAGAGGGACTACATGAGCCGTCACTGTGAGTAAATGTGCCAGGGTGAGTGGATAAACAACTCGACGTGCGTAAAACGGACGAAAATAGACTTGAGACGTAAAAATGCTTCGGGTCAGATTTAGCATGAATGAAACACAAAACCAGACAACTGATGTTGACAACTAGATTAAAAAGTGCATCTTCACTTGTAGACGCGCGACTGAAAAGTGAGCTGAGACTTTCTGTGTTGGCAAAAAGTGATGGACATCAGCTTTAAGCACACAGTGCTCATCTTTTAAGGCTGGCAGTGTTGTAGTTCCCAAAAATGTAAGATATCGCGTGAAAATATTACTTTGGGAAAAGTGGAAGTCATTCATACAAATAGTATCTGAAGTACTTAAGTATCAAAAGTACAACTAAAAGTACATTTAATGTATATATGTAGGGATGCATGATGTAGATTTTTTTCAGCCGATACGATAACCGATAATTACCTGACTCTCATGGCCGATACCGATAAAATAACTGATAATAGAAACAAAGATTTTTATGCTTTTTCTATGCACAGCTGAGTCTGAGAAAGCCCACGATGTAGTGAGCAAAGAGGGTTTACTTGTTATCCACAGCTGTGATCAGACTTCCTGTTGTTTTTCTTGTAAATAGAAATAAATAAATAAAGTGTTGACACCAGTGACTGTGGCACACTACACTCTACATCGCGTGGCTCTACACAGGTGCAGCAGTTTGACAATATGAGCGCGTCATTAGCGTGTTTGTTGTTGTTCTTCTCTGTTTTTATTGGCCGCTCACAAAACAATGTTAAAGGTGCATACCGCCACATACAGTGTGTAGATGCTGCACTTAATCTGCTGATAACCAATAATGTAAATTTTGGGTCAATAATTTATCTTTCCGATATATATCCTGCATCCTTTATATGTATGAAAATATTGTATACTTGGGTTGACCAATTATCAGCTGTGATATTCAGCATTTTTCTGATTATCTGAATCAGTGTTTATTTTGCCTGCTCGACCATAAATGTTAATTTAAAAATGCACTCATGTGGCTCTGCAGCGCTCAGAGAAGTAACTGAAGTTATCAAATTTATGTAACAGAGTGGAAGTATAAAGTAACAGAAAATGGAAATACTCAAGTAAAGTACAAGTACTTCAAAACCTTAAGTACAGTATTTGAGTAAATGTACTTATTACCTTACATCACTGGAAGCTGGTTTGTTGTGAACGCACCCCGAGAAAACAGAACGACAGCCAGACGATCAAGTTTGAAGTGCTTTATTTCTGTAGACGACAACATGTGACAACATGCGACACAAACGAGTAGAAACTCCTCGTGTCGCTCGACTCGTTGTTCTCTGATGGAGAACTACATTTATTTCATATCACAGTCTGTTAGTTCTGCATCACTGCGCCACAGATGTGTCATGTTGCAGCACAGATGTGATCAGGATTAAGATTATTAAGCGTCACCCAATTTCCAAAACAGATGTTCTCAATTCTCTCATTATCTTTTGGTTGAGATATCTGAAGGCGGTAGAAATCTCAGAGCTGTTGTGCAAAATATGAAGTATGAGCCTGTCCAGAGCTGCTGTAACATCTGTCCTGAGTGATCCCATCACAAGTTCACCGCTGGCATTAACATGTGAGTGACCACTTGTGATCGGATCTCACTTCCCCGCTCTATATGCAAATGAACTCGTCCATCACTGCGACAAACAGGCACAATGTTTTTTACATAGAGAAATAACTTCATGTAGAACATTTGCTGAATTTACAAGAAGGCCCGAATAATGAAGAATTTGTCCGAGATGGCGTTTCACAAAGTTTCTGAAGTTTCTCCTAACTCAGCTCTTAAAATCAGACCGTCTGTTAAGGGAGTCTTGTGATGTTGTGGTTACTAGTTCACAAACATCTGCTGCTAACATTGGCAAGTTAAGAGAACACAAACATGTCATTCACATTACAGTGAAGCGCATCAGACAGTGTGTCTTCCCTGCGTCTCATTCACACCTGTACTTAGAGGTGTCCTCTTGTGATCAGTTCACTCAGGACGGATGTTGATTCTACGTCTGAACTGTTCAGATTTAACCGGGGACATCTTCTGCACATGGGTACGCTCCAAAACCAGACTGGAACAGTTTGAGGCGGTTAGCTGTTGTTTCCACTCCATTTTAATTGAACATACAAAGCGGCGCGTCACTGCTGCAGGTAAACGAAGCTCCAGATGTTCCCATCTATAGAAATACAGACTAACAAAAACACTTCACACAGCTTCTAGTGACTAAATCCAACTGGAAAAGGTTCTGTAGTGTCTTTGTCGACACTTTAAAGCTGTTCAAAGATGCATCAAGTTTTTTTCCACCACCTGCTGCTGTTTGATTATCAGCTGATTCAGTGTCACAGCTGCCAACTCTTCTGTTGCCTGCACTCCATTTATCCAGGTTACCTCACTAATATAAGAAAGAAAACATGTCTTGTGAACTGACCCTTTAAAGCTGTTGTAGCACACTCCGGCTCACTGGACTGAAAATATGTTATTATGTGCTGAAACACAAAAAACCAGAAGCCGTCTGATCTAATTTGTATTTAAATGAAAAAAGTCACCAGAAACAGCTGCGACTTGAATGCGACAGCCAAATATCTGTAATTTATAAAGTTTGTTTCCCGGTTTACTGAAGACAAGAAGAAGTTCTCTGATCTAATCTTCAGTAAATTAAACTTTGCTGTCATTTTAATCTGAAATTGGTTTCGGGGCACAGATGTTCCACATTTTGCTCCAGATAAGTTTGTATTTATATTCCACTTTCCTCTTTTCCTCCTTTAATGAAAGATGCAGGCGGTGCTGGAATCCACAGACCAGACATGTTCATGTTTCGATCTGCTAAATCAGAAAGTAATCAGCTACTCTTTGTTTTTATGTTTTCACTGAATGTTCCTGACTCTTATCGCTCCACTGAGCAGAACCTCAGAGGTAACGTCGGCTCCTTTCACCCTCCTCTCCTCAGCTGCCAGCTGATTGGTCGACCCAGTCCCACACGTGGACGGAGCCGTCCGAGGCTGAGGATATGAGCGTCCGCGGCCGCTCAGGATGCCAGACGTGGGAGGTGACGAAGACGCCGTCGTCGGACTGCGATGAAACTGTGTGACCGCGATGCTCGAAGAGCGGCTGAGCCTCCTGCAGCTCCGTCCTCCAGACCGACGTGTTGTAGATCTGAACAGCTCCACTGAATCCTGCCAGAGGGAAACAAATCTGTGACTTCATCTGGTGAGTTGGTCCTTTTCAGTTTATAACTGGCCATCAGTTTACTAGTTAAGGTCACTTTATTGTCTCTGAGGTTGCAACAGGTTGAGATTTTCACAGATTTTCAGAACGAGTACGACTCAAAATATCACAGCGAGGTATTACACTGGTATTTCCATCAGTTAGAAAGACCCTTAAAGGAATTAAGAGTAGTAGCTAACTGTATTCTGTTAATGACTGTTGCTGTTGTTAGCTCAGTTAGCTGTGCAGCTACTCGGAGAGTTGGTGTTTGCACTGCTAGCACAGGTCTTTTGGAGCACTCGAACATCTAATACAACAATAATTTGAACTGTGATTTCAGTCATGTGGGAGATTTCTTATCAATGAGCAGATCTGCTCGAGAGTGAGATGAGAACATTGATACCACTCATGTCATTTTCATTATCATCCAAAAAACATTATTTTAAACAAATGAGCTGTAACATGTTAAACAGTGAGCTTTAGAGGTGCGAGGAGCTCCATTTTGTTCCTTTGGGTTGGAGCTGGCTAGTGGTTTCCAGTCTTTATGCTAATCTAAGCTAGCGTACTGCTGGATGTTTTTAATATTTGACAGACAAACATGGAGGGGTATCAATATTCTTATCTGACTTTCAGCAAGAAAGCACTTTTCTTTGAAGGTCCAGTGTGTAGGATTTAGCAGCATCTAGCAGTGTGGTTGTAGATTGCAACCAACTGAGCACTCCTCACCTCACAGTCCCCTACAGTGACCACTTGTGCTCTGGCAAGACCTGCCCTATGCCATCTCTGATTGGTTGGCAACATTCTCTATGCTTGACTCAAACTGTTAACGCACACAGTAGCTTGACCTGTAGCCTCTACCTAACAAGCCCAGAGACACTGGCAACTCCTGCCCTGCTGCTGCTCCGCCAAACAAGCCCAGAGACACTGGCAACTCCGCATCACAGTATTGGCAAAACTACATCTTATAAACTGCCGAAAACATTACCAGATCTACTAAGTGAGTTATGCTTTCGGCGGTTTATAAGCTGTAGCTTTGTGGATAACAACACACCGGCCTCTTTGGCCTCTCTCACGTTTTTTCAGCTGCTCCTATCAGGGTATCTCATCCTCCGGAGCCACTCTTCACCATCGGAGTGTCTCTGGGCTTGTTCGGTAGAGCGGACAGGCCAGGTGGCAGAGCAGCAGCAGGGCAGCCTGACTGTCCGCTCTGCTAATGAGCCCAGAGACACTGAAGTTGTGGAGCTGATGCAGCGGACTGAGTCGTAGTTGCCAGTGTCTCTGGGCTCGTTGGGTAGAGCCGACAGGTCAAGCTACTGTGTGAGTTAACAGTTTGAGTCAAGCATAGAGAACACAACCAAGAATGCCGACCAATCAGAGATGGAGTAGGGCGCGTGTAGATACACATGTCTCATAACTATGAATATTAAAGTCCCTATAAATCCTTCACACTGCACCTTTAATGGAACAGCTGGATTACTCTGTGCTGTAAACTAACCTGACGCTGCGATACAGCCATCCAGCACCGGAGCCCACGACACTCTGACATCATCCAGGTTGCAGCGGCGTGATTGGACGTCCAGCTGAGCCTGACTCACAGCTCCTCTCTGGTTCCTCAGGTCTGAAATCACCGCCTGTCCAGACGAGGAGAGTCTGACGATCCTGCAGCTGGTTGGGTCCAAACAGGACGAACCTGAGGAGGCATCCGTGCACCAGTGGACGGATTCACCTGAAGACGCAGGTGGAGGTGAAAGCTGAGGGGCGGCAGCTGTCCGAGTGTCGGCGATGTAAATGTTCCCATTGCAGCAGCAGGCGAGGAAGACGGCGTCCGTCACAAACTGTAGAGAACTGATAGGATCTGCTGAGTCCGTCTCTGAACAAAAGAAAGAACATATTATAAATGGTTCAACAACCAGAACATCACTGGTTTGAGCCTAAAGACCAGCTTGTGTTACAAAGGGACATTGATGTGTGAGATAACTCTTACGTAGTTTATACAGAGGCTGTCCTGAGCTCAGCTGGGTCAGCTGGACGTCGCCGCTCTGAGCTCCGTGAAGAACTTGAGGCTGTGACGAGAGTCGAGCTGCGATCCTGCTGCCTCCCTCTGACACACTCCTCCTCCCCGCCACACTTCCTGTTCTCCTGATCACATCTGTCATTGGACGATGAAACAGCAGATCAATAATCACATCAGAAAACACAACACCAAAACTATACTGAATTCACTGACAAAACGAAGGCTGAAGAAAGATGATTTTGAACTTTCAATTTAGAACAAAAAGATCTGCACAACTTAAAACTACAAGTTATCTGAGTAATTCTGTTTGTGTTTATGGTTGTTGGGGTGGTGGCTGCACTGATCAGTGAAGAAATGAGTTAAAAATGGACGATCAATAAAAAGTGACTTTAAAACAGAGGGAGTCTCTCTGGTCTCATCTTTAACTCACCGCTGTCGTCTCCTCCGAGCTCCCACACCTGCAGCTCTGAGCTCCGCCCATCGTTGGTAACAACACACCTGTGAAAACAACAACAGGAAGTGAATTCATGTCAATATTCTAAAATAAATAACGTTAAATAAAACTCTGCATGACTGGTGTTAAGAACTTATTATAAAGCATCCACAACAGGTTCACTTCAAACTTCAGCGTACTGACAGAACTTCCACCTACATCTATTAATTAATTTCACATCACTGGGTTTAGTACGGAAGCCCTGAGGGGCAGGTGAGTTTCTTTTTCTGGTGATCCATTTTCTAAGTTCGAAAAAAATGTTTGAGTGAAACTTTTCTTCACTTTAAGCGCAAGTATCCACATGGTCTCACACAATTTAAAAAAATAAAAAATTCAAAAGCACATTTGTGGAGCCGACGAAAAAAAATAAATCCATGAGGACAGTTTGGAGCTGAGTGAATTTTTAATTTTTTTCACACATGAAAACATTTTTTTCAGAACTTAGAAAGTGGATCACCAGGAGAAAAGAAATTGCCACCTCCCCTCAGGACTTCCGTAGTTTAGACGTCTCATCAGTTCACACCTGGTATTTTTACATGCGTCTGAGTGACCGCTTGTGATCAGCTCTCACTTCCTGCTCTATATGCAAATAAACACGTCATCACTGCAAACAGACACCATGTTTTTAAAGAAAGAAAGAAGTTCATGTAGAACGTTTGCTGAATTAACAAGAAGGCTCAAATAATGAAGAATTAGTCAGAGACAGAGATTCACACAGTTTATAAAGTGTCTCCAACTCAACAACTCACTAAATTGAGACATTTGTTAAAGGAGTCTGGTGATACTCTTGGAACGGTTGAAACAGACAAACTCACCTGGTTCCTGGGACGTGTTTGAGGCAATGAACAGGCCCGTCTGTGAAACCACCGTGGACAACTTTGAAGTCCCGTTCTGCACAGAGACCCTGAACACAACACAAACACACACAACTGTAGCAAAGGCTCAGAGTGACATGTAGAGGTTGTGTTTATAATAACAATGGCCACAAAGTTTGGACTGTGTTGGTGTTTTGTTACCTTATTTTCATTGGCGAAGAGTTTTGGAGGCAAACGCAGCTCCAGGATTTCATTTTTAGACGAACTGTAACCTGCGACACACACGGCTGTAAACAAAACAACAATAATAGGAAGGGTTAATTTAAACATCTCCTGAGCGAGACTTTTTTTTTTTTATTGAAAATAATTTTTAGAGCAATATATTTTGTGACATTGTCATTGAAAGTGGCACAATTTCAATGTAAAGACAAACAAAAAAGAAAAAATTAAATCTTGTTCTATTACAGAAATATAAAAAAATATACAAAATGAGAAAAAGATGAAAGTAAACATGAACACAGACGAGGTTGACTCAGTGAGGGATAATATTTAAGGGTTTTTATGAATTTAACTAATTAAATTTTGGTTAATTTCTTTTATTACAGATGTTTTAATTTGTTTGAGGGTATGTGATTGTAGACGGTCATTTCTTCAAGAATTTTATTATGAATTAAACAATTGGCTACGATAACAAGCAAATTGACGACATATTGTTCATTGTTGGAGACATTAGGATCGTTGAATATTAATAATAATACATGAACTTTACATAACATTTTCTTGCCAAATATGTTTTTAGATCCAACTGACAATCAGCCCAGTGTACACAGTTGATACAGGCTCTACTGGTGTCTATCTTCATAAAAGTGTTGTGTGAGTCGGTTGTCAGACCACTTTTGAATATGACATTTACAGGTAACAGTGATGATTATTATATTAAGATATGTTGACTCACTCTTCCCTGACGTCCACTCGATGACCTTGGTGGGACATTCCAGCTGATACACATAAAGATCTTTGTACCTGAAGACAGAAAGCAGACAGGTGTTGGTGACTCTTCACACTGCGGGGATGTTCGGTTAAACCAGATTAAAGAAAAAAGACATTACAGTATAACATTACAATTATATTTCTTCAGAGATGTGGCACTATAAGTTGACTCATTATTAAAGTTTGTCACATTTTCAATGGCAGCCTAAAACAGAATTGGGTCAATTCAGTCAATGGGTCACATGACCGGGATGCTATTGAACAAAAACTGCTGACTATATATGGAACCTGTTGAAAACTATGCTGCTTTTCCATAAAAAAAATTACAATATGACGAGGACTAAAATGCAACAACAAAGAAGTGTATCTCATTCATAAAGTATAGGAAGACAACTCGGCATTGATTTTGAGTCAATGGGTCAAATGACCTGAAAGCTACTAATAAAAAACTGTTGCCTATACATGGAACCTATTAAGAAAAATACTGATTTTTCATTAAAATATTGATTTAACATATGTCAAGGACAAAAATGCAAAAACAAAGAGGTGTGCCTCATTCATAAAGTATAGGAAGACAATTCGGCATTGATTTTGAGTCAATGGGTCAAAAAACTGCAGTTATTTTCTATTCAAATATTCATGTAAAATCAACTAATTACACATTAGCAATCGACAATAGGTCTATTATATGAAACCAATTTAGTAAAATATGTTCACTTATTCGGGCAAGTCAGCGCGACGGTACTGAAAACCACGTAGGCTTTGTTTCAGTCGGACAGTAATTCATTGACACCACGGCGGGTAAACTAACTTCAGCTGATGAGGCCGATCACTTCTCACACGTGACCTCAAACACAACAGGGGTGTGCTAGTGTAGTGCGTGCAAGCCGAATTGAAAAATGTCTGAATTAGATGCAGGAAATATATTTTAATGTTATATAAAAGGTACATACACCTGCGGGTCAGTAAGTGGAAATTGAACTTACAGAAGTTTAAGCGGAGTTCAGTTTGCAACGCTGCTTAATTAGCGTTCATGGCTGAAAGAAGCTTCTAGCTAGCAGCTAACAGCTAACATGAACTTTAACAAGGAGTAAATAATTCTCACGTTTTCAGGGACTCGATAAACCAGTCATCTAAAATATCATCCAACTCTGTTTCATCCATGGCAGCCGACTCCTCGCGTCTCTGTTGTTACTTTACTTCCTGTTTTTCTTACTCGTGGGTTTCTTGGTGCTTCATTCAACCAATGACAGAGCTGCACTGCCCCCTGCTGGACACTCGCTCCTACTGGTTTCTACTGTTGGGATCAATCAGCTCTGATCAGGGATATTAATCTAAATCTTTTAATTTTGGGCTCATTTTTAAAACAGGAAACTGTTGACCTGTTTTCTTTTTCTATTGACAAAAACTAACATTCAAATGTCAACAAACAAACAGAGTGTATAACATCTACTGTGGAGGACTGAAACATTAAAATTAGTCATTAAAGTACAAGTTGGCCAACATTTACTCCTCATGCCTCATGTCAGAATAATAAATATTACATTAGATTAGAGCGACTGACGCAATAATACGTAAGTGTTGTTAATGTTGCGGCTGGTAGTGTGACTTTTAGTAAAAATGTTATGCTGCTCCTCTAATTGCCTTCTTTGCCTTTATTTTTACAAGTTGACTTTGAGAAACACGCACAATAATTCCAATATACCAGTACTGTCCTGTACCTGTACACATGGCCATAAAAATCTATTTTAATTTATAATAATGACTCATGATTAAGTAGTTGATTGGTCTTGAATATTGGTTATGTTTTGTAAGAAGCCAAATCTGTAATAAGATGAAACATGTAACTATAACCGTCAAATAAATATCGTGGAGTAAAACGTGCAACTGTGGAAATACTCAATTGAAGTACAAGTACCTTGAAATTGTACTAAAACACAGTGTAGATAGTTACATTCCACCACTGCCTAAAGAGACAGAATCAAACCTTCACACTGATGAATTTCACCGATGTTTAGGATTTGTTCGTTTGTCTTCCATTTTTTTTCCTTCAGTGTACTTTTGCTGTTTGCCTTCTTCTTGTACACTGTGTGTGTTTCTGTGCTTTATGTTATTGATTACTGAAATGTGCTATATAAATAAATGGGCACCTCGCTGACTCTGCTCTCTGACGGTAAACATTAAATTCATTTTAACACAGAGACAAAGAAACAAAAGGAGAATGTGTTTTCAGACAAATAACTGAGGCAATAAGAGGGAAGCGTGTTGCATACAGTTCTGTCTGCTTCACCAGGTGTGTTTACCTTCTAGCAGAGTGAAACCTGGTGTTATAAGTAAATGTTAAAGGAGCATTATGTAGTTTTGGGGAGGAGTGAGAAGAGAAAGATCCTCATTGGCTGAAACAAACTAAATACTCAAACTGACCGTGGCGGACCCTGCCACCTTTTCTAGCTTCAAACAGTGTTCTGGGACCTTGTTTTCCTCTGAGGACAGTTTGTTTATTCGTGTGTATTATTCCCTCATTAACATATTCGTTAAACGTAGTGCCCCTTTAACGTCACCTGTAAACGCTCAGAGCATCAGCGTGGACCTTTCAGCTCCTCGGCTTCCTCTTCAGACAGGCACTCTGGCAGCTGCCGACATTTCATCCTTCCCACGACGTGCGGAGCGCCGTCACTCCGGCTGTTGTTTACCTCCTCCTCCACCTCCTCCTCAGCTCCCCTGTCGGTCTGCTCCTCCTGCTGTCCGACAGGAGACACACTGAGTCAAATGTCTGTCACTCCGTCTTCCTCCCTCAGTCCATCACTCTTCCTCCCCACCAGATCAGAGGATGAGTCATGTTCTGTGTGTTCCTCCTTTAAAAGCTGTTTCATTGTATTTATGTTTTTGTACCTGAAGCTGAATCTATTTAGTTGAAGTATAATTAGAATATATACAATAAAGTTAATCCCAGTGTACTTTTCTACTTTAACATTTTCAAAACAGGCTCGTTACTTGAGTTTGATGCATTCGAGGTGAATTATGGATTATTGTTATTTGGCGTCATCGCACGCCGCCTTCCCAACATCACAGACTGATGTCGACCTATCAGAGCACATCACGCACGGCAGACGTAGGGAGATGAAACAAAGACGTAAAAGACGTAAACAGACAGAGAGGGAGGCTGGAACGGGGAGAAAAGGCGTGTTAGTGTCTCGTATCTGCAGAGAGTTTCTTATTTTCTCTCTTTGTTGCTGCTCGGGACGCTTTACCAACCCAACATGTGGCTATTTGACGTCCTGGGAATGAGACTCAACAATCAACTATCTTTGTGGTGCGTTCAGGAACAGCTGGGACAAATCCTACTGACTCTACCTTTAACTTTAATAGTCTTTGAATTATATTAATATGACGTGAGCTTCAGTTAGCTTTGACCACAGATGTCCTTCAGAGGGAGACTTTTACTCTGATACTCTGAGTACATGTCAGAGCCTGTACTCGATTACTTTTACTGGAGTAAAGAAGCTGAATCAGCACTTCTACTTTTACCAGAGTCTGTTTTTACACAAGTATCTGAGCCTCTACTGGAGGAGAGGATGTGAGGGCTTTTGTCGCCTCTACTGAGCGGATGAGTTTATCATGTTTGTCTGCACTCAGAGTAAACACAAAGGACCGCGGTCAGCATCAGATTTTCAGGCTTTTGTGTGCCGACTGAACTGAACTCTGGTTGTTAAACACGTCAGTCAGTGAGAGTCAATAAACAAGTTATCAGACACGAATCACGACCACTCATCTCCGGCTGAGCCTCTCCAACAGAACGGACAGAGCTTCAGATCAGCTGTCGCTGTGTTTGTTTCACACTCGCAGCAGGAAAGCCTGTTTTTACCTCCGAGCTGATAATTGTCAGATGAGCCAGAACTCTCCCCGGCTGAGCGTCAAAGGATCCCAGCAGGTTTAACCGCTTCTGCCAAAAACACAAGAGAACAGTTTGTGGACGTCTTCACTTCCTGTGGTGTTTTTTTAATCGCTGCTTGTTAAAGATCCCAAATCCCAAAGATCACAAAACAAAGACAGAGCTGATATGGAAACATGATGGGCGCTGCCTGCTCAGGCCTGTGAGAGCTGACCAATCAGAGCAGGCTTTTTGGGAGGAGGGGGCTTAAAGAGACAGTTCACCCAAAAATGTAAAGTCAGTCATCATCTCCTCCCTCCATGCTGATATAAAGTCAGGTGAAGTCTCGTAGTCCACAGAACATTTCTGGAGCTTCACAGTAACAACTAAACAACTGAAGCAGCTGGAGACTTGATTTAAAACGGAGAAACAACCAAAGCACCAACGCTCCCCAGGAGCTCATTCAGACAGTGAATGCTCAGTGAGACATCTCATGATGTTGTACAGAATAATTACATATTAAACATGTTTAAACAATTTAACACATGACCATGATAACCTCAGCGTCTAAAAATAGCATAAGTGTATGAAGCAGATAATACAGATGTTAAAAATAACAGTGTCACCACTGTAATGAAGCGGTCAACTGTTTCTCATGAATAATGGCTGAAACATCCAAAGTTTCCTGCCTGAAGGTCCATTATTTACAGATGTTTCTGTCTGAAGAGGAACATCTCTGAAGGCTGCTAAAGCCCAGTGGATGGATGGATGGATGGATGGAGTGTTTCTCTGTGAGTATTTGAGCAGCAGTGAGGAGTGAACAGAACATCAGTCCAGGTGTTTTCCACAGACCCATCTGAGCTGAGGTCGGTCGCTGAGGTCCGTCGGTTCTGACGTGGAGAACCAGCTGCACTGGCAGGCGTACGCCCGAAAACCTCTCCTCTTCTTCAGCTTCGCTCTGAGCTTCTGACGGTCCGGCATGTTGTTCCTACACAGCCGAGCCAGACAGGAGTGAAAAATACATAAATCACTGAGGATGTGACCTGAACGTGGACGACTCATCCTCGACACCTGCACATTCATTTCATACATTCCAGATTTAATAAGAGATCAATCAAATTAAATAGCTGCAGACCTGATTACATTCCCATCAGCCTCAGCTGTGATTTGAATGTAGCGCTAATAAGCAAACGTTAGCATGCATGCTAAACATGGAGCCTAGCTGCAGCAGCTTCTCTACAGTGGCTGAGGAAGACAACAAACCTAAACTATGAGGCAAAGACAGAACTACAGCATAGTCTGTGTAGCAGCAACAACAGTGTGCGACTTTCAGCACAAATAATGTCATTAATCAATTAATTAGCGTTAATTACTGCTCCCTAGCAAATTGAAAGAGTGGTTTTATTTAAGGCTACACAGCTGTTTAGTCCCAACCCCGAGCTCTCTTCACAGTGTGCTCCTACTTTCACTATTAAACAGCCGCGAGCTACTGTTGACTTTTTACGATTTGATTTCACGTTTCAACATTTAAGTGATCTCTGATCTCGATCATTCGAGATTTTTTCCGACCACATTTCTTCCTGGATGATGATGTTTCACCACTTTCCCCTCCAGGTTTTAATAATAGTAGAGTAGTTTCAGCATCTCCTTAGTTGTTTTCTTGATATCAATAATTGGACCCTTCTGAAACAGTAACATGTTTTCCACGACCACAGATTATGTCTTCTGACACGGTGGTTTAAGAAATGAGAAGCTCCTCACTGCATCATGTTCATCACTGCAGTAATTATCCAATGGAAAGCTCTCACCTATTTGCTCAGTTATATCCAGGTCGTGACATTTTTTTTTTTTGGCCAGGCTGTACTTTCAAAACCTTTCTTGAACCTGAAAAACTATATTCTGACTCAAGTCTTCACACACATCGTCAACAATTACAGAGCAATTATAAATTCATTTACAAGCTTTCATGAGAGCACAATGCACGTCACATTTTCCATTAAATTACAGGCTAAAACACCTGCACTTTCATCAACATTAACGCTCTCCGGTAAGCCTCTTAATTAAAGAAAAAACAAAAAAAAAATCATAAAACAAACGTGTGGGCGGCCTCAGTAATGGATGAACACTTTGTGTTGAGGCAAACATGAAGAGCAGCGTGAAATGAAAAGAAAACAGTCCGCCTGAGGAGAAATGTTCAGAGGACTGTGAAGGTGACGAGGAACATTAAACATTTTGTTCTTTAATGAACACATGGTGGATAAACTGATGAATAAGTGGAGAAAAATACTGAAACAATCAGTTAATAAAGGATGAGTGAAATTTAATTACAGCAGAGCAACTTAACATTCAGTCATTGTGTTTCCAGGATTCACTGTGAAGAACTGGACATTAAAACATTCAAATAAGAGTTAAATCAAATATTTATCTGCAGGGAAGTTGAGCGCAGAACTCCCTGATTCTGATCTCATCCATCTGTTTCTATAAAACATTTTTCCTTTCAGCCTGTTGGTCAAGGCTCTGCTGCTGAAGGACTTTGTGGATGAACACTGACGTTAAGACGTGAAGGACAAACTCGTCATCCTGAGCACTCTGAGCTTAACAGAGTCGCACTGAAAGGCACACTTGGAAGAAGAAGTGCTGCTTGGTGCTGAAACAACTGCTACAAAATGCTTCCCACACACAAATGTGATGTTTCTGTCTTTTACTTTCTGTCTCTTTTTGCTTTAAGTGGTCCGGTGAACCACAGCTTCAAACACTCACGCCACATTACGCCTCGTGTCCACCGGATCCAGCTGTGTCATGTTCTCGTGGTACAACATGTCCTCAGCTCTTTCAGATGTGGTAGCAGATGCTTTGCGGTTTAAGAAGCTTTAAGAAGAGAAACGTTTGTTGAGTCTTAACTCCACAGATTTTACACATTAAAGTGTGTTTACAGGTGCAGGGAGAGCTACAGCGCACGTTAAAGAGCTTGGATAAAGTTTTTAGTTTGCTGAGCAGACCGGACCTCTGCAGCCCACTGCTGACATCTGCTGCAGGAGAACAGACTGGTCCTGGACCTCCAAGCTCATGTCATGGATTATATTGAAAAATATCATGAAAAACTTAATTCACGGGACCTGCTAATAATCTCCTAGCTAAACTCCAAAGACTTTCTTTGTCGTGAATTTTTTAAGTTTGGCCCTAAAATCATAATTTTTATGATTCGTTGTATTCTGAGCCTCACTGATTAATTATTTTTACAGGCTCTGACATGTGATCAGAGTATCAGAGTAAAAAGTCTCCCTCTTTGCGGTCAAAGCTAACTGAAGCTCACGTCATATTAATATAATTCAAAGACTATTAAAGTTAAAGGTAGAGTCAGTAGGATTTGTCCCAGCTGCTCCTGAACGCACCACAAAGATAGTTGATTGTTGAGTCTCATTCCCAGGACGTCAAACAGCCACATGTTGGGTTGGTAAAGCGTCCCGAGCAGCAACAAAGAGAGAAAATAAGAAACTCTCTGCAGATACGAGACACTAACACGCCTTTTCTCCCCATTCAGCCTCCCTCTCTGTCTGTTCACGTCTTTTACGTCTTTGTTTCGTCTCGCTGCGTCTGCCGTGCATCAAACTAAAGTAACGAGGCTGTTTGAAGCTGCGAGGAGGAGAAAGTTCAGATGTTTGTGTTCAGATGTAGAGAGGGAAAGTCTCAGAGATACTCAGGTACAGTACAGCGAAGTATTTGTACTTCATTACTTCCCTCTTTGGTAAAGAATAAGTTCCTTTTTGTTGAACCAGAAACAGCTGCTCTCGCATAATCCACCGGACTTTAGTTGCAGAATCTGTAAATTTTTCATCGTAAACAAGCTTCATTCAAACCCGACAGAAACAAAATAAATCACCACCTGTGGTTCGGTCAAATAAACTCTTAACCTCCCTCCTCTCGCTCCTTTCCTGATTTTTTTTACACCTGACACGGTGGATTAAGGTTTTTATCTAAACTAAACTACAGTTGGGGATTTTTGAAACACTGAAAAAACTCTGAGATTTATTCTGCTTCTTTCGTGTTTGAATGAAACGTGTTTTACAATGACAGAATGATTGTTTCTGTAACAGAGTCTGGTTGATTGGCAAGAGCTTTAGCGGCTGTTTTTTGGTTTAACAAAAGGAATTTCACTCTTCAACAAAGAGGTCCATCTCTGCAGGGATCCTTGTCAGACAATTTGAATAACAATCTGAGCCTGTCAGTGACAAAAACAAACACTTTAGGTGGATGTACTCAGATGGTGCCTGCAGGGATTAATGCAGCCACGAAACTGCTCAATACTGAATATTATACATTATAAACTGTTGTCCCCATTAGTCATTTAGAAAGAGGTCCAGGTTGACATATACCGGAAAAGTCACTCTTTAAATCGTAGTTCAATCATACTGTTGGTCTGAAGAGAAATCCCTTCATTGCTGCACTTATCCTCTTGTTTCAGATTGTGGGTTTTCGGTGGATTCAGGTACCTAAAACAACAATGCCTCCGCTTGTTTGTATTCCAGTCACGCTGGTCTGCAGATGCACAATTGTTCCCACTGGGATTTTAAAAAGATAACAGCTCTCCTGTGGTTTGTAGGAAATGTGGAAGAAAATAAGCACCAAGCTTTTCTAATTTAATGCGCAGGTTAGTTTTACATGGCTTCGTTACAAAACTCACTGCACTCTTTCAGGTATGTTGAAAACTCACCTCTAAAATTGTGATTTTGTAATTGTCTAAAGAGTCCACTGTACCGCAGGTATGCACTCGATTTAGATGGGATCTGTCAGTGGTCGGCTTCACAGCTCAATACTGCCACCTTCTGACCAACCCAAACACATCACAACATCACAAAACCAACCACTTCTGGAAAATTTCACCGTAAACACAAGAACAAGTGAGGAAAGGTTGATATATATGTATGTTTCATAGGTGTTAGAGTATTGTGTGTCTGGTGCCAGCTGAAAATCACTGGCCAATAAGAGCTCTGGAGTAAAGTAGAAAAATTATACATTTTTTATGGCTTTCCTCAAATCTTTTTCCCCATGTTAATCACAGGATAATTTTACATCTTCAGGAACAAAACATGAAAAGAAAATCCGTCTTTTTTTGAACTGGTCACAGTTGTAAACAGATGCAACCAGTGACAAGTAGCAGCACATAAAAACTGCTTAGTGTTAAAGGGTCACAGGCCAAAAAGCTGAAGAACCTCCAGTATAAAACATTTGCTGCATGTGCAATAAAAAGAAGAAATCTCCTGACAGGGATCCATGTTGTAAGAAAGAAGTGGAGTAATGTACGTCCGCTATCAGGAGTTTCCCTTCTTTACATGCTCTGTATTTTTTCTGTATTATCAGCAGACTCACCTGAGGAACAGGTAATCACAAGAGTCCCACTCAAAGTCATCAAACATCAGCACCCGGAAGTCACAGGACGTGCACCTCAACTGGTCACATGACCTGAAAAAAAATACAAAAAATCCACTTCAGCAAAAGTAATTATGCGTCAGTATGTCGTTACCTGAATAATCAGTGCTGGAGGCTTGAATCGTTATGAACCAAAACCAGGGAGACATGACAGACGCTCATGGCAGGATATTTTTTCGCACCTCTTGGACGCGGCTGTTCCAACACCATTTGTGACAGAGCTCCCGCCAACGAAAACAGGACAGCACCTGGATGCAGAGCAAACAGCGCAGATCGTCTCCAAACGTCAATAATGCACAAAATCTAAATTTAAGAGAATCGAAAAGAGCCAAAAGAAACAACACAAATACTGGCAAACAGTATTAGAGATATAAAATCTTGTCCTCTAGGGCTGCAATTAACAATGATTTCCATTATGAATTCATCTGCAAATGATTGTCACCGTTAATGATTAACATTTTTTATAAAAGATGCTCATCACTATTTCCCAGAGCCCAAAGTGATGTCATCAAATTGAATCTTTTGTCCAGAACACAAAGACTCATTTACTGTCAGAAATCCCCCAAAACAAGGAGCACATCCTCACATTTAAGAAGCTGGAACCTGAAAATGTTTGAAATTGTTGCTCGAAAAATGACTGAAACAATAAGATGAGATGAGAAAAGATGTACCTTCACTGATTCCCCTTAGTAGAAATTAATTAATTAGTAGGAACTGAAATAAAATAGAATAAAAATAAACTCAAATAAATAAGATAAAGTAGAAAAGAAATGCTTTATACACGATGGATCTGTGGGAATATACCTCTGCAATGGTCATGTAAATGTGCAATAATTCTAATATCAAAGTTGTCAGCAACATCATTTCTTTAGGTCAACTGATCAATAAATCTACTTTAGTTGAGTCTCGATAGTCCACGCTTTCATATTCAAGTATTTAAGAGACATGCATCTTTAACTCCCTCGTTATACTTCTACAGTGTGACTGTCATGAAATTGTTTTTCATGATGTTTACTCAAAGCGTTACCAAAAGAAACGTTACAGACTCTTATAAAACGCTCATGGCCAAGAAGTGCGAAGTCAAAGGCTTCTGGACTTGATTTGGCTGAACACAGACACAACAACACAACCTGTGTGTCTTTAATTCAGAATGAACTTGTTGACTTACTTTCTTCCTCCAGACTGAGAGGGCAGCTTCTTCTCCGCTCGTGTCCCTTTAGAAAACGATTCAGTCTGATATCAAAGGAGAAAGATCAGAAACACCGTAAAACAAACACGCTCGTATCACTGAATTAAAGTTGTCATGATACCAGAAATTTAAACTTCAATATAATACGATAAAAAAAAATTATACTCTTTTTTTACTTTTTCCATTTGTCGTCAGCACACATCAAAGTGTCATTTCTTGTCTTTGTTCTTGTTTCTTTATAAACAGCTGGACACACACCAACACATCTGTAATAATGTTCAGCCTCAGGTTTAAAATCTGACCGCAGATCTGTTTGATCTGTTGCAGATCTACTTTCAATGACAATAAAGCTTGAAGCTGAAAAGTAAGTAAACTCATTTTCTCATGTGCTGTGCAAAAGTATAACTTCGACTTACTGGTACTCTAGTTCAAAGATGAATCTACTACATTTCAGGGGTAAATGTTGTTATTTCTAACCCACTATATTTACTTGAATGTAACTTGGTTTGTTTAAATACATGTTCACCTTCAGTGGAGGGGAATCGCTGTAGTCTTCCTCCAGTAATTCCTCCAGAAGGGCGTCGATATCCTCAGAGACGCTGCTCGTCGGCTGTTCAGGTTTTGTGGCACTAAATTAATAGCAGACAAAATTAGGGATGAGCTTGTGTACAGACAGATAGTGACAAATATTGATAATTAAACCTCTGTGTTTATGATTCATTAATATTTACAGCAGGTAAAACAATGGAAACCCAGGGAGAGTTTACAATTCTCAATTCAGACCTGACATGTGCTGGATATTTACCAAGCTGATTCCTGAATGTTTTGCTTTTAGTTTAATAAATTCATCAAGGAAATCTGTATATTTCCAACATTTGAGTCCAGGCAACTTTTACAGCTTTATGTACCTTTTTCTAGGCAACTTTTTAGGGTGCTTAATTTAATCTTTTGAGGGTGGTACGGGGTGTGCAAGGTCTACTTTTGTTCTGATTTTAGTGTTTCTAAAATCCTGGTTTTGGAGATTATGAACTAAAGCTGATTTCAGAGAATAATTACCCAAATGAGAAGCTAAAACATTGTACAAACTGATTCACATAACATCACAATCTAAATATAATACCTAGGACAGATAGACGGAATGTATAATATGGTAAAATGAGTCAGAACAGGTGTATCCCTAGCAGCTATAGTAACAAAATAGCTAGTTTGACATTTATATCTCTAGTTTAAGCTAATTTAACTGACATTCTAAGTCTTTACCTAGCTTTTAGCATAATAAGCTAACATTTAAGCCATTTAGGGCTCATTAGACGTTATCAACACAGACGCTTGGAAAACCACACTGCACATCCCGCTGTTAAGCTTTTGACGTTAGCTGATAGGAGCTAGCCAAAACTAGCATCGTTCACCTGTGTTTTCTCTGTCCTTCGTTGTCTTTCCCGCATTTTCCAGCCGCGCTCGAGCTCACGCGAGCCGCAGATGCGACAGAAACGTTGCTGCAAAACTTTTTTTCAACTTCATCCAGCAGTTCGTCCAGGTCGTCCTCGTCATCCATGTTCGTGTGTCTGCCCTGCTAGCTAGCTCTGGAGGCTAACAGCAGAGCTCAGAGAGAGCGTTCGTCGTTGCTAAGTAACAGGAAAACGGAGCGGAAATGGAGCGACACCGCCTTCAAAATAAATCTCGGTAGCTCAATGTCGCTCTGACGAGTTTCCTGCAACTTTCTCACAAGTTTAATTTAGCTGAATAATAATATATAGATGCATTAATTACAATAGAAATACAGTTACATCTTAATATAAAGTCGTTGGACTCATTATATAGTATTAAATAACTTAAGTTACTTGTTTCTGTACAGATTCAAACGATATTCAACAAATAAATCATAATGTTAATATATCAATGAGACCAAAAGGGGTTAAAACACAAGTAACCCGCACATTATCGCTACTTACTAAAATCTTATTTTGAAAATGTGAAAGGAAGTAGTGTTATTTCCGTATTACGTTACATCTTGCTTTACACCACGATTAGCCCCAAGAAGTTAACATTGTGCAACTTAAATTCAAGCTCTAGATAAAGAGGAAAGTAAACTAAGGATTTGATCTTAATTTAATCTAATTTTTAAAAAAACGACGTTGTCGGCAGGATTCGAACCTGCGCGGGGAGACCCCAATGGATTTCTAGTCCATCGCCTTAACCACTCGGCCACGACAACGAGATGGCAATATAACGTCCAATATACCCGTTTTAAACAGTGTGGACCCAACATTATGACTGATATTGATGACGTAGTGACAGACCAAAGTGTTTACAAATGTAAAAGGAAATAAAATCACAAAACTGCTCATTTGTGCGTCGATTTGTAATGAAGTCAAGTGTACATAAAATATACCCTGTTAGCTGTATTGTTGGTAAATTTACAGATATTGCTATGACCTTGTCTACTCGCTCAAACTTAGAGATATTGTTTGGTACTACTAATAATCCAGATAATAGCAATCTTGAGTATGTGATCAGCTTCATCATGCTATACGCTCAATCCTTTATTCACGAACAGAAAGTCTCCAGATCACTTCCCAAATGTTTAGTTTTTCTTTAAGATCTAAACTCACTACTTAAATCACTTAAGTTAATAAATACCATAACATGTAATACATTTATATGTAATGTAATTTTGAAACCTTCTACCCTGAAACCTCTAATGTCTATATTAATCTATAAATGTCCCATCCGCCTGTCCCCTTATTTTATTTTTCTCTTACTTTATGTTTTGTACATATATCTATTTGTATTCTCCTCGTTTGATGTCCTCTATGTAACCTTATTTTCGCTTACATTTGATTGTATGTGCTGCATTTTTATCTACCTGAAGTCTTTTTAAATGTTTCTTTCTTAAATAAAAGGTTAGGAAAAAGAGGTAATTTCATTGATCACAGCACAGCAACTGTCTGTAAGAATATTCACAGTAAGAATGAATGAAATATGAAATAACGTTAACTTATTTCCTTGTGGAAATACTTTCTGGCATCTGGGCAGACCACTGCAGAGTGGGAGGCCACCACAGCACGCCTATGTGAGTGTCTATTTTGTACCACCTATAGTTGTATATAGTTTTTGGTGTGGTTATTATTAAATAAAGTTTCACATTTTCTCAATCAGATATGTGTGATACCCTGTAATGAAGACGGGAACAAAACACACTGCTCGTGCTTATTTTTATTAATTTATTTTTATTTAGTTTCTTCACACATTCCTTCACCAAAGTGTGTTAAATGATTCAATTCAATGATTTCATGTATAGATTCACTTTATCCAAACAATCATGTTTGATTATCCATAATCTCAGCTATGTAAAAGAAAATGAGATAACAAGACTGCTCATATGTGACTCGATTTGTATAACAACAAGACCAAGAGCAAAACATCTAATCTGCCAAGCAAATAAATGTAAATGTAATTAAAGATTTCTTTAAAAAGTGGTGAGAATCATATGAAACCGATTTCTACCCGTAAGAGAAAAAAAAAAAAATAAGATGAAAACTTAGCCTTGACCCTTGTTCAAGGATTTTATCTATATCACCCATGTGCAGTGAAGCAACAGCAACAGCTCTGAAACTTCAATGACTTCACTCTATTAGACTTTACAGATCTCAGCACTGTCTCCATTATCCCAGTAAAACCAAAGTGCAGCACGGAGAGGTTCAGTGAATGTGGTCTGGACTCTGTGGAGGAGAGTCAGGGTGTGACAGACGCTGTAGAAGGACAGAATACCTGCACTGGGATCCAGGAACAGTCCAACTCTGGAGGACTGAGGACCTGAGACGCTGGTTTTTTGGCCATTGTGCAGGAACTCGTAACCGCTGGGAGTACAAAACAAAGCCCAAGACTCGGGACCGTATCCAAGGGAATTTTCATTTGCGCCCGTTCTGCCGATGGTGTCGTATGCAACTCCAATGTGAACTTTTCCGTGCCACTCCACCTCCCAGTAACTGGGTCCAGTCAGAGTCTCATTACTCAGGGTCATAGACCACCAGGTGAATCTGTTTGGGTGTTTAGCATTTTTCTGACAACTTCCTGTTTTTGTTGCTTTTCTGTTCCCCTCAGATAGCACCACATAACTGCTTGCTGTGTTTGGATCCAGTGTGATTTTACGGGAATATCTGAGGAAGTCTTCTCTGGACGTCGAATCACCCAATCCAGTCACCTCACCCACCCCAGTGACCTCTGACGCAGCCGATGTCCCATCGTGATTCCAGATCTCAGCATTGTCTCCATTATCCCAGTAAAACCAAAGTGCAGCACGGAGAGGTTCAGTGAATGTGGTCTGGACTCTGTGGAGGAGAGTCAGGGTGTGACAGACGCTGTAGAAGGACAGAATACCTGCACTGGGATCCAGGAACAGTCCAACTCTGGAGGACTGAGGACCTGAGACGCTGGTTTTTTGGCCATTGTGCAGGAACTCGTAACCGCTGGGAGTACAAAACAAAGCCCAAGACTCGGGACCGTATCCAAGGGAATTTTCATTTGCGCCCGTTCTGCCGATGGTGTCGTATGCAACTCCAACGTGGACTTTTCCGTGCCACTCCACCTCCCAGTAACTGGGTCCAGTCAGAGTCTCATTACTCAGGGTCATAGACCACCAGGTGAATCTGTTTGGGTGTTTAGCATTTTTCTGACAACTTCCTGTTTTTGTTGCTTTTCTGTTCCCCTCAGATAGCACCACATAGCTGCTTGCTGTGTTTGGATCCAGTGTGATTTTGCGTGAGAATGTTAAGAAGTCATCTCTGGTCCTGGGCACCGGTCTCATCGTGTGGCATCCTGTCAGCGCCATTTCACCTCTCAGTGGCAGCGACTGCTTGAGTAGTACTTCCTTCGAGCTGAAGCTTGTCTGTGCTCTGATCTAAACAACGTGTGGTTTTATAGGGAATGGGGCCTTCTCAGCTCTTGCTGTTGGTTACACCCTCGCGTCATCAAACTGTATGAGAGTAGGAAGACAAGCGAGTGGTTATCAAGCCTTTCCACGTTCCTGTGAATCTCAACATTGTTTTCTTTTTCACTTCTTGCTAACGCGTGCTTTTTGGCAAGAGCAGTCTCAAGAGCACTCCACCCAACGCTGGCAAGTTCAGTTCGACCACAAACATCCCAAACTGCTGGAAGCACTCCAAAGCTTGTTTAATGACAGATGAAAATTTGAAGGAGTGGCGGAGGAGCCCAGTTCTTAGAATACAACTAGTTTTTGTTTTTTTTCATACCTGTGTATCCTTCCTTCATGTAAAAATCACTAGCCAAGAGGGCAC
Source organism: Pagrus pagrus (assembly GCF_965226575.1). Classification (NCBI taxonomy): domain Eukaryota; kingdom Metazoa; phylum Chordata; class Actinopteri; order Spariformes; family Sparidae; genus Pagrus; species Pagrus pagrus. Next base: position 1,903,682 of record NC_140191.1, read on the forward strand.
TCAAGTCTAAGGGCAAAGGGACGATGGTTCAAGCCTCTCTTGGCGTCTATCTGTGCATGTGCCCTTTCAGAAGCGTATTGATGCGGCCACCGACTAACACATCCAGTGGTGACTTAATCCTTGCTGAGTGCAGGCCGAGCTGGCTAACAGTGGACTTCTCCTGTCTTCCTCGCCTTTTAAAATGTTTAAGAAACAAATAAACTGATTGACACACCGGTAAACTTCACAGAGCTGATTGTATTAGCACAAAGCTGGTATCCCCACATTGCTGGTGGTAAAGGAAGTGAGCCCCTCCTAGTTGCTGCTTGTCCCGGCCCCCACAAAGAGTGGTAGTAGCAATAAGTCAAGTATGCCAAGCCACCAGAGACCATCTAGAGGGGTTGTGAAGTTTCTATGGTAAGTCTGTTCTGTGTTTGGGTAATCAGCATGTAGTTGTTGTGAGGCCTGTAATTGCCTTTTTGGACTGAAGTGCACTAGTACTCCCTTTTTTTAGGTGCTTAGGGGAAAATTGAGAGAATGGCTGAAGCCCTGGCATGTCCCCTTGCCTTCTCCCGTTATTAGGTCTACAGCAGTCCAGCCTCACAACAGCCCCCCGACTTCCCAAACTCAAGTGCTCAGGTGATTCCAGATCTCAGCATTGTCTCCATCATCCCAGTGAAACCAAAGTGCAGCACAGAACTGAACCTCTCTGTGAGGTGAATCTGAACATTGTTTATCACTCCACCCAACGCTGGCAAGTTCAGTTCGACCACAAACATACCAAACTGCTGGAAGCACTCCAAAGCTGGTTTAATGACAGATGAAAGTTTGAAGGAGTGGCAGAGGAGCCCAGTTCTTAGCATATAGCTTTTTTTTTTTTTTTTTTATACCTGTGTATCTTTCCCTTGTGTAAACAACACAAGCCAAGAGGGCACTTATCAAGTCTAAGGGCAAAGGGACGGGGGTTCAAGCCTCTCTTGGCGTCTATGCGGCCCGCATCTGATTCAAGACGATGGTGCTGGCCTTAAAGGCCGTCAACTGAACTGCACCCATCTACCTCCAAACACTGGTCAGACCACACGCCCCAGGGCAAGCACTTCGCTCTGCTATATCAGCTGGCCGGTTGGTACCACCATCCCTGAGAGCAAACAAAGGTCGCTCAGCAGAATCATGACTCTTCTCTGCTCTTGCGCCTCAGTGGTGGAACGAACTCCAGACCAACGTCAGGACAGAGTCACTCGCCATCTTCCGCAAAAGACTCCAGACTCACTTGTTCAGACTTCACCTCGACCCCGCATCGCATGACTCTTTCCCATCCCCCCCACCCGAAAAAAAAAAAAAAGTATATGCACTTGTATGTTCTTACCCGTAGCACTTAAACCATAGCACTTATGTACTTAAGGTATCCTTGATAAATAGCAGCTACTTTACTCAGATGAGAGCTTGAAAACTGTTTCTATTTTTTCTTTTCAACTTTATCGATAGTGATGTGTTGTGGTTTCTTTCTTGTGACAAATGTACTTATTGTAAGTCACTTGGACAAAGGAGTCTGCTAAATGCCCTAAATGTAAATGTAAATGTCTATCTGTGCATGTGCCGCTCGGAGGCGTATTGACGCGTCCACCGACTAACACATCCAGTGGTGACTTAATCCTTGCTGAGTGCAGGCGAGCTGGCTAACAGCGGTCTTCTCCTGTCTGCATTTAGCTTTACATCACGAGAAACAAACATGATCAAAGTTTCTTCTTGTCTTCATTTCAGGGTTTCAAACTAAACTGATGGAGAAAATGTATTCAGTACTGACAAGCATGAGAACTTGAGGTCATGTCATCTCTCATTATGTTGATTTTCATGAAGATGAAACTTCATTTAACAAAGAGGCTACGGTGCGTTCACTGACCCGGCTCAATCTTACAGCAGGGATGCCTGTTTACCTGATGACTGTGTGTGTGTGTGTGTGTGGCTCCACCTGCTGACAACAATCTGCAATGAATAACTTCTGCACATATTTTAATATTTACCTTCAGTTCAATGAGCCTCTGCAGTGTGAAACCTTCACTACAACATACAGAACTGATGAGGCAAAACAAATTATCTCCCTGCATGACGCCTGCTTTTGTGAGAAACGGTATTTTACTGAGCTGCATTCATTTAGTTGTGAAAACAAAGTTAAAGGTGAGATTTAATGGAGGGTAGCCGACAGTGAAAAAAAATAAAAACAGAGCAAATGATCCAAAAAGCAGAAAGATTCAAATTATTGAGAGTTTTTTCTGTCTTGTTTCCAAATGACATGCCAGCACCCAAGGTTTCCCAGCAGAACATCACATTGTGATGGGATGATCAATGTTATTCACGTCACCTGTCAGTGGTTGTAATGTTGTGGCTGATCGGTGTGTATCGCTTCTATTGTTACAGGTGATCCCTGTTTGAGGCGCCATCTTGTGGTCAAATTAAAACAGTCCAGTCAAACTAAGATGGAGGAGGACCTACCTGAGCTGACTGTTCTTCATCACCACTGCTGTTTCCAGGCTGCTGACTTGACTGGGCTTTTTTCCTGTTGCTTTAACGTCAATGTCGAGCAGGATCATAGTTAAACTGGGACGAGTCAGCCACCCGCGCTCTTTTTATTATCGGGACACACCTTGGAGACGGAGCCTCGTGCATCCCTCTGAAAGCTGCTCAGCTGCGTTTTGAAGACAGACGCAGGTGAAGTGTTGGACGGACTGTTTGTATGTGTTTGGCGCACTTGAATAAAAAGACAGAGAGGAAAGGAAAAACCTTCGCAGCTTTGAAAATACCCGGATCTTGCGTGTTGTGCGGCCCACAGAGCGTGCGCACTGAGACTTCCGCGCCAACCGGGCCGGCTAACTTCCGGTTTAGCGCCCGGCTAACTTTAATGAGGATATAGTAATTTAATCGCTCTTCCAGACTTTCTAAGTGTTATTGGACCGAATGGCTCGCGAAAAAAAACTTTGTATGTTAGTGAAAGAAGACTTAGATTTATTTATTTATTTATTTTAATTCTGTTTGATTTGTGTCATGAATGACACATATGTGTGACATATGAAGTAAATAAAGTCTCAGTTTGTCTTAAATCTAATGAAATATCAGACTGTAAAAGTCTTTATTGACTTGGAAAATACGCTTTTAAATTGACTCAGGGTGTCATCATTGACTCTGTACAATCTCTAGTTTGTTTAATTGTCCGACGTTTACTCGTAATGTTTACTTGCAACTTGACTTTTCACATTATCGCCTTGCTTGTAAAAAGAAAATAAATGCAACACAATACATATCCCATTTACTGCTGTTCTGTTTCATACAGACATGTTCATTGCTGCTGTTCTTGTTAAAAAGACAAACAAGGTGAAACTTGTAATCCTGCAGTCTACTCTCATGTCTGTATCTCTAATAAAAAAAGATTAATAATAGCATTAAAAAACAATCTACCACACATTGAGCGTAAAGCCACGGCACATACATTTACTGTAATATAATTTCCGCTTGCCTTCTCAGTTTTACAGGAAGTGTTATTTTAGAAAGTTCCCCCAGGTGAGGTGAGAATGCTGACGTTCAGTAAGCCTACACAGAGAAGTGTGACACTGAATGGAAGAAAAGAAACCGAACACAGTTAGGTTACGCTAAACCAATTTCATGCCAGAGTAGAGGCGCAAATGTGCTTCCTGTTAATTTACCGTGGCTGATGGTGGTTTCCTATGTGGCGTGAAGTTCCCTGTACCTGAACCTCCAACTCAGCAGGTGTCTTCAAGCTTGGTCTCAAAATCAGCCGAAGGTCTACGTGAGATCACCACCGAAGACACATCAACATCAGGAGGGGAAAAGTAGGACTGGGATTTAAAAAGCATCCATTCAAAGTCAATTACTTTACTTGCACAAACAGAAGCTTTAATCATTACCGACACTTTTTTGTTTCCAGTAAACGCGCCATCTGCGATACGACCTACATGATTTCCTTTCATAGCAACCACCAACCTACATAACACAGAGCAGATAAAATAACTTCAGCTCTGTTATAATTTAATCATCTATGTGCACACATAATGGAAAAAAATGTTAACGCCGAGCCAAATAAACTGAACTGAACAAAACGTTGGTGGAGGTGAGAAGGCTGCCGAGCCAGCGACCACAGTTCAAGCCTGCGTTTCAGCATTTGTAAGTGTGAGACCAGTGGATATTTTTAAAAAGATCTCAGAACGTTTTCAGACGCGTTTGTGGAAACCAACACAGCTTCTTTTAAGCCAAAACAAAACATGATCTTTAACATAACACATAATAACATAATCTTTCTATAACTCAATCTGTTTTTAGCATAAGCACAGCGTTGTCATAAGATAAATGAAAACTGAACCTAAAGAAACAAAGTAGCAACATAAAGTTTAAACTCATCTGTGGTTGGTAGGAACGTACACTGTGAACATTTGTTCTTGTGACTGAGTTGCTGAACAAGAACTATTTTAACCCTCAAAATACAGGAGATATTAAATGTTTGTTTCATAAAAGCGTTCATGATTTTAATCTACCACCTGGACCTTTTATGAGTCTTAAAGAAATTAAACAAGAACCAAAAGCTTTGCTTAAAACAGAAAAAATGCAGTTTTATACTTTATACTTACCAACAAGCCAACAAACAGTGCGGAAAGATCAGCCTGCACCAGATTATTGAGTTTAAAGCACCAGATTATTGACATTTGAAATGATCACAACTTGTGAGAAGTTCAGTATCGGTAGCTTTTCTTGTACTTCTCCTCTACATTTAAAACAAATCAGAGTAAGGAGAGCTATTCCAACAGCAAACTTATTTTATTGTGTCATAGATGAAACACTCAACCTCAAACACCTAAACAAAGAACAAGATGCTCATAATCACTCGTTCACACCAGCTATGAACCCAGCATCCTCAACGTCACACACGTCACTCACACGTCACTACATACAAAGATTTCAGTCAATGTTTTCAGAGGTCATGAGAAGAGTCATCAATGTCCTCAGCGCCGTCCTCTGTCCATTCTTTGGTTTCACATTATTCACATTTTCATGGCTTAAAATAAAAAAAAACATTTTAAGACATAAGACAAAAAAGAGAAGTGCTCGTCTAAATAAAACATTTTTTTTTTTAAAAAAAAAGTCCAGACGGCACTGACGTGTCCGTCTGTGGGGATTCCCCCCTGTTGTCAAAATGTCCAGACAAAGTATAAATAGCAGTGCAGAGGTGTAGCTCTTTTTTCAGTTCTTGTTTCAAAAGGGCACTAAGTCTCACTTCCCACTGCAGCTACGAGCGTCTCGTTTGTAGTTCACCACCTCCACATGTGATGGAAAAACATTAAGGTCACGCTGAAGGCGACATGTGATCGGATCAGAGACACAGTTCTACAAAATGTGGTTTAAATCAGATTTTCAGATGATTTCCTGCCGTTCAAATATGAATCATAAAGACATGAACCTGCAGGTCTATTGTTTTTAAGATTGTATTATTTTACACTTTTAGCTGCTACACAATTTAATGTCTCAGATTCTAATAACATGTTGTTCCATTTGTTCAACACTTGCTCTTTTCATTGCCAAATACAATTGAACTGTACTTTTCTTACATGTGACATTAAAGAACACGACATAAATCTAAAACATCTAAACAACATTGCATTCATGTTTAAACACGAGAACATTGAGAACTTTATCAAATAAACATTTAACAGACTCCACAACTTAGTGAAAAAGCAACCACGCAAAGCACGATAGCCACTGACATGACAAAAGGGCCTTAAAGGAACAGTTCACCTAAAAATGTAAATTTACTCTAGTATCCACGATGATGGAAAGTCAGGTGACGTTTCGTAGTCCACAAAACATTTCTGGAGCTTCACAGTAAAACAGCGTTGTGGTGTTTCTCCTGAACAACTGCAGTAGCTGGAGACTTGATTAAAAATGTTAAACACAACTGAAAAGAAAAACATATCCAAGTCTCTGGAAGCCCTGAGATCCCACATCGTTTTGAAACGACTTTATTTGAACCCTCGATGTGCGGTTGAGTTCGTGCATCCACTTCAGTTATAGTGCACTTCTTCTCAAATCAGTTTGGGATCTCGGGGCTTCTGGAGACTTGGATTACAGCAGACGAGCTGTCTGGAGCCATTTGATGTTTTCTTTTGCTGTGAAGCTCCAGAAATGGTTTGTGGACTACGACACTTCACACGACTTCCCGTCAGCATTAAGGCGACTGCGGAGATAATGACTGAATTTTACCTTTTTGGGTGAACTGTTCCTTTAAAGTGAGACAAAGTAAGTTTAGAGAGAAGGACTCTCACAAAAGTGAATCTATGAGCAGGTAGATCACCTGAATACACTCAAGAGTTTTGTTGCTACAGTTCGAGTTGGTCTGGTGCGACTGATTAGCTTGAGGTGGCTAATTTGAGCTAATGTTAACAAACTTTACTTGAAGGTTTGACGACTCTTGAGTGTCAAAGTCAGCTCTCGACTTTGGTAGAGGTAGTTTAACTCCATGTGACGGGATCGAACCGCCGACCCGTCTGCACCTGCTCCACCTCCTGAGCATCTGCCGCCAGCTCCTCGTCGTCTCTGCCGAAGGAACAACCCGCTCTGCGTCCACGTGTGTTTTAGCTCCTACGACTCTGTCCTTGTCCTCAGCTGAAGATTTGAAGGTCGGGGAATCGATGAATAGATCAGTGATTATGATTAAGGGCTGTCCAGTTAAACCTGATGTTTATTGTCAGCGTATTTGTTTCTTACAGTTTGTTTTTTAAGATTCTTCATCTCCTCTGTTGCGCCTTGGACGGCTTATCAAGCTGAGGATTCACAAATTACAGGTGGAGGACATCTGAGGACAAGTAAAAGATGTTTAGGAAGCCATTTCGTGGGATTGGGAGTCGTCCCGGTCTTCAGTAGCCGGTCTTCCTCCTACTGACTTTTCATCACCGTCTCTGTCTTCAGACACAGATATGCTTCAACGTGGGCATTTTAGACGACTTAGGACCCAAAGTGTAGATCAACATCAAGTCCTTTTTCTCAAGAGGTTTGAGCGGCGCGTCCAATAAAGTTTCCCTTGTTGTTGTTGTTGTCGTCTTGTTTCTGTCTCTGAGGGTGGTCTTCAAACAAACCTGTGGTGGAGACACCAGAAAATACATTTAGATACAGAACGAAAGAGATGTTGAGACATAAATGTGTAAAAAGTGAACTGGGCTGTAAAATGCTGTGGAAACTTCTCTCAAGCGTTAGTGCGTGTCGAAGCGTATTCCACTACTTACATAGCTGATGAGGTATATGAGAAGCGCCAACATCAGCACTGCTGTGGCGACGATGACTAAGCAGGCGTCCGTCATCAGATTTTCTGTGTTCCTATCCAGACAATCTGGAAATGAAAATAGAAATGAGAGTTAGTCTAAACCTGCAGCACGCAGCAGATCTAGCTGAGCACATCCTGCAGGAGGGTTTCTGTTGCTCTTGCACATTTTTGAAGGCTTTCGCACATTCAGCCTTTCGAGAACCAGCAGAAATCTTGTAAAGATAAAGATTCAAGCTTTGAAAGAAAAAAAACTTGAACTGAGAATCAATTTAGCTGAGCAGCTTAAAAACAAACCAATCAGCAGAACTAGATTGTGATGACTCGCTTTCTCTTCAACCTCATGAACAACTGCTTAAGTTGTGCAGTGGAAAAGGGTTATCACAGTCTGAATACTCCCTTCCTCTGAGGTTTTGTGTGGGAATGTTTAATACGCAGCTGCTCTCCACAGATGATTCACTCGGCTACACCCACACAGACACTGACGTTTACCACCCTGGAGGTAAACATCAGAACACATCAGAACCAGGTCTGAGTCTGGATGTTCCCTGATTCACACTAAAGCCTCTGATGTGTCAGTGGGTTTTTCATTTTGAGGTCAAATATTTCCCATGAGAGAACTGGGAAAGTCCAGAAGACAAACCCGTGACCCCGTGACCCCAGCTGTGCCTTTTACCTGTCAGAATGAGGCGGACCCTCCCGTCCCGGTTCTGTTCCCCGATGGGAGCCGACAGGTGACAGTTGTACACGCCGCTGTCGGCACACGTCACGTTGGACAGGAGGATGTCGTGGGACTCGCCCAGCAGCTCCACCTGCTGCTCCACCCCCTGGTACGGGAGCGTCGTGCCGTTGGGGAGCTCTCTGGTCAGAAGGCCGCTGAGTTTAGAAGATGGAGGCTCTCCGACCTGTGACATCATCATCATCATCATCATCATCATCATCACAACAAACTAAAACTGTAGACACAAACACTACTTCTACCAGCAGGGAGGAAGTATTCTGATACTTTAGTAAAAGTACCAATACCACACTGTGAAAGTACTCTATTACAAGGAAAAACTACTACACTGAAAAGTAACTGATAACAAAATATTAACTTGTAATGGAGTATTTTAAGACAATAAAGTATCTGAGTACTTTTTTCCACCCCTGCCAAAGCAACTACTTTCTCTACTTCAAGTACTACAGTTACATTTACTCAAGTATTGTACAATCAAGTAACAGTACTACTAGTAGTGTACAAAGTAACTAATTCTGGATATTGAGTACTTTTACTTTTTGCCAATTTTACTTTGTAGTTCAGATTATTTACTTGTAATGGAGTATTTTTAGACCATAAAAGGATCTGAGTACTTCTTCCACCTCTGCAAGTAAAACCAAATGTAACTACTTCCTCTACTTCAAGTACTACAAAGATTAAGAGTTATATTAACTCAAGTACAATTTCTACATTCTTGTACTTGAATATTTCCATGCTATGCTACTTTATACTTCTACTCATCACTTACATTTAGCTAACATTTATAGGGACATGTTACTTTTTACTTTTTGTTGATTTTACTTCAGTACTTTTACAGTTCAGAATACTGATTGTAATGAAGTATTTTTAGACCATAAAGGATCTGAGTACTTATTCCACCTCTGCCACATAAATACTACAAAGAGTAATACATATCAGATTATATTTAACATCACATAGTTGTACTTTAAGAGGGCAGAGGGGTGAAACAGAAAGAGAAAGTCAACCAGCTTTTATTTGAATTCAAAGCAGCCAGTGAGAACAGAACATGTATCTTCTCCTTCTTGGAGCCTTGCGGTCTTAGAAATATGAAGTATTTTGCGTGAAAACACACAAATGAAGTTAAATGTGTTACCTTGTACCAGCTGACTGACGTGTACTGGACTCCAGGCGTGGACACAGCCGCGCACTGAAGGACACAGTCACCACCGGAGTCGGAGATCACCTCCAGGACGGGTCCCGGGACTGACATGCAGGCAGCATGACTCACACCTGAGGAGCACAAGGTGAACACGAAGACATCAGGGTTCATGCACAGCAGCTTCATGTTAGGTTGCACAGGAGGACAACAACAGAAGTGCAGCTTCACTTTGTACAAATATCATGTGGTTAGATTAAAAGTGCATCCTGTTTCATGTTCAAACTTACACAGTGACAACAGTAGAGCCAGGTTCAGGAGGGCTGGAGACATGATGATGAGGTCCAGGAGCTTTCTGAGAGATGGTTCCGTGGAAATGACGGGACTCTCTATATATGTGCGTGGGGCGGCCGGGTTAGGTTTCAGTTCGGCAAAAAGGAGAGGGACTTCCCCATGCGTCAGAGGGTGTGTTTAATAATCCAGCCAGTGTTTCCTCTCTTATACTGTACACCCGTGACAACCCATCCGACACCGGTCGTCAGCATGCGTTACACGTACAGCATAGGCCTACTTATCCTTTTAGGTGAGCATGTTAAGCTTTTCGACTTTAATGCATCATTTGAGAAGGTTGATTCTTGTCTTTGTAATGTTTTTATTCCCTTTACGCTTGTGCCGTTGCATGTTGGGACATGTCGGGACGTTTTGCACGCCAGACTACATTTAAAAAACTGAGTATTAAATGTCCCCATGCGTCTAACTACGTACACACACCACAAATAACACATGTTCGGGTACTTTATTAATCGTGAGCGTGTGCTGTTAAAATCGGCTTGACAGATAACCATTAGCGATGTCGTGCAATGACGCAGACTATATCTTCAGATTCAGTACCTATTTAAAAATTAATTAAGCGATGGAAGTAAGTTTAACTGGAGCCGAATTGAAGACGACATCTTGCAGATTGAGAATATGTGTTAAAAGTCTTGCTTTACTTGCTAATGACGGAGAAGCACGATAAAGAAGATAAAATTGACGTTTTTTTAATGAAGTTAGGCATTACATTGTAGAAGAGGCTACATTAACGCGTTGAGGTCTGTATTAGAAAATAAATAGCGTGTCTTATTTATGCTTTGTTCACTAATGAGTGATGATGATTATAGTTTACGACGACCTTCCGTTTAGCTAATGTTTGCAAAGAAGCGCTGAGTCATTCATTAGCATTGTCGCACAGCTGCAGATCCCGCATTAAGAAATTACTAACTATTTAATATTTTACTACTAAAGTAACATGTTTGTTGTCCTGATGCCTTAAGCTAATGGTAGCAATTCAACCACGTAATACCGTGTTATTCGGCTGTCATATTGTTCTGTTAGCATAACTGTTAATAATAACTTGGCGTATATTGAAAGTGGAAGCAGCTGTGGGATTTCCCTGTGCTTTCCCTGATGCAGGTAGTTTCAAGGAAAGTGTCACCAGTTCAGGGAATCCCCACAATGATGCAAGCTGCCTGTTTAAGTGCTTTATTAGGTTACTAGTTTATTTAGATTAAGGTTTGAATAGTTTACTTAAATTATTTCCTTGTTTAGCATCTTTACTTTCGTCTAGTTAATGTTTTGTTTTGTTTTGTTTTGTTTTGTTTTGCAAACTGATTTCCAGGTTATGTAGGATTACAACCTGTAAACCAGGCATGCAGGATTCCTTTGATCTGTGTTTAGAAATACCATTTTTAATGGACACTGAACTACTTTTGTGTGCGTACAATACAAGCCCGTGGTGCAGCAGTGGCTCCGTGATTTGCATTTTGAAGTTACCACACAGTAAACAACACAGTAGGGATGCAAGGCATCAACAGAAAATTAAGAAAGCCAGCAAGTTCTCCAGTAAAGTCTAAAAATGTCAACGTTTCTTTATTTATTTACATGCATTGGATTTCAGGTACAACAGTAATTTGTTGTTGAGGTTTTGTCTTCCGACAGCCGAATGTTAAGATTTTACAATGATAAACAGATAAAAGTAGATTTTGGACCACAGGGGTTTGTATCTGATGTTTGGAGCAACCTAACATATCTTGTCTCTGTATAAAGGGGCAGCTGTGCTGTCTGTGATGGGCAGCCCAGATGTGGAGGAGATCCACTCACAATATTCCTGCTGTGACCCGAAAATACTGTACAACCCAGACTGTAAGAACAAGTGGATGATCAATGACACGGTAAAGATAACTCTGCATAATAACTTTTCTTGAGGTGCCTGTAAGTGATGAGAGTTCATTGAGTGATTTTTGTTTGTGGTGTTTGGATCTCGCAGCCCTTCGCCCTCTCCAAGACCGGCGAGTGCATACCTCCCTGTGTGAAGATTCAAGATGGAGTGATGACGCTGGATCACTGCACCGCTGTGAAAGCCATTGTGGTGTGCACGGTAGGCCACCCACTGTTTCATATTTAACTTTTAATTTTGTATTAGTGGCTGTTTACTATCAGTGCTTTCAAACGAAGCCCCATCTCTCCAGTTACTGTTGCTGTTTCTACTCTAACCCTGCGCATGTACACACTGAATCACTGTGATGTCACGCTAACAACAACCGTCATATGACGACTGGCACCAAGTATAGAAACTTTATGTCTTAAACTTCAGCGTGTGAGCTCATATTTGTCAAACCTTCATTACTCTAGAACGAGAACATAAAGCAGAGAAAGAAGAAGAAAGTCTTTTATTCAGGTCTAATTTTCACTCCTCTGTTAACAGGAGCAGAATGTGGCTGTGGAGCAAAGAATATACTGGGCTAACCAAACGTGCGCTGGTTCTGGTATGGCACCAGGTTCTGGTACGGCACCAGGGAACCATGGTGGGTCTTGTTTGTATTGGCAGTTTTCTGATACGATTGTATTTAAAGACATTTTAGATAAAGAAACTCAGTTCGGCTGAACACAACCTGTTTCTGCAGCGACACTGAGCTAAAGACAGTAACCACAATATCATATCATTTTAAAAGTTGCTGCGTGAGGAGAAACTTTACAAACTTTTGCAAACTGGCGATGACTAATTCTGAATCATTCTCAATCCATATCTTCCTGTAATTTCAGCATTAATTGCAAAACAGCATAGGCTGCTTTTTTTGACGCCCATGGAGAAAGTCCCCAGACTCCCTTAAAAAAATGCTCAATTTAGTGAGTTGTTGAGTTGGGAGAAACTTTATAAACTTCGAGGAACGCTGTCTCTGACGAATTCTTCATTATTTGGGCCTTCTTGTAAATTCAGCAACTGTTCTACATTAAATTCTTTGTTTATTTGTGTAAAAAACTAAAGGACTTAGAGCTTTCCACCAGATGGATGTTAATATCAGGTCTGAATTGCCTCTAAAATGACCAACTAACACCGTTGCTACGGCTAATAGTTGTGAAGCTTATCCATTTTTGTAACATCTCAGGCCCGGCTTCACCAGACTCAACTTTGATCAGCCTAATCTGGACTTTCAATAACATGTTAGATGTTAGCATTTAAACATGTGCACAATTGATGTTATACCAACTTTAAGTCATGTTAGTGACATGTATGTTGAGATTACAACTTATTCTTGTTGACCCTGCAGGGTCCGTTGGATCGGTGCTGCTGGCTGCGCTGATTGCTGGATGGTTTGTGAAGCAGATCTGCTGAATCATCGACCTCTGACTACGTGTCATGCTGCTATGATGGGACCACTTTCAGGGAGATGGCTGCAGACGATTGGTGTGTCCTCGCTTTTGCTTACTGTCCTCTTCACTTTATCTTTTGGTACCATATTTTATATTACTCATGTTTAGTTGTAGCTGTAGCAATATATATATAGTCAGATAGGATAAATCTTAGTTTTTTACATAAGTCTACCTCACTGCCTCGCTATGCAACGCCTTGCAGACAGTGTGGATTATTTTATACTTTTCTACTTTTTTATGCAAAGCTTAAAGTAAACATATTCATCAAGCCGCTTAAAGCATTCAGATATATGGAGGAAATTACAGGAAAGATATTGCAATGGCTGAAATTTTGCACATCAGTTTTTGTCTCTTATTGTTAGTCCTTTGCACACAAAGACAAAAAAGATTGTTTTTTTTCTCCTGAAAAACTTTACGTTCAAGTATTTCCCTCCATTCAGTTCTTTAATATCATTTCACTGGTGCTTTTCTCTGGGCTGTATTTACTAAGAAACTACTAAAAAAAAGCAGTGATTTCCAGTTTAGCAAACAGGTTTATTAAAGGTGCAATATGTAAGAATTTTCCTGTAAAACATGTATTTAGTACAGTTACTAAAGTTAGCATGCTCACCAGCTATCCCTGGCAGTCCAAGGATCCTGTGCTAGCCGTCTGAACACCAACACTCGCACATTGCTCCAACATCACAGACCAGATCCTCTCGAGTCAGCTTATTGGGCCACTAGCTACACAGCTAACAGAGCTAACGGCAGCTAAAGTTAGCAGCAGTGACTGAACATAAAATGCTAACCAGGTAGCCACTGTCCCTTAAAACCTCTTTTTTCCCCAGTGGTCCAAAGCTCCTGTGCTAGCCGTGTAAACACCAACACTCCCCTGGTAGTCCAGCTAGCTGCATGGCTAACAGAGCTAACAAGCTAACAGTAGCTACAGTCCATGATACATAAACAGAATACGGGTAGCAGTTACTCTGATCATGTGCTGCTCCCTTCTGTTGGGAGTATAAATTCAACAGTTGGCAAATTGTCACATATTGCTCCTTTGAGACTGAATCATTTTTCAAGCATTATTAACCATTCACGGTCGTTTACTGTCCTCTTTTGTTGTGATATTCTATATATTTTAAAAAATGTATATATGTAGCTACTCACAATAGAAATGCATCGATTCAAATACATTTACAAGACAGTTTGAATACACTTAATAAATACTTAGTAACACTTAGTAAATACAGCCCCCGGAGCTCTGCTGTCCAAAGTTCAGGTGACACCACGTTCACCTGAGATCAACTCGAACTTACCAAAGCTAAAGCTAGCCGCCAAAACAATGTTTACGGATTTTTAGAAGAAAACCTTTTTGCAAATTGGGATGAGCTGTGCTGTGATTGCACTTTAAACCCTTTAAGCCCTCATCAATAGGGAGGATTTTGAAACCAAAGTGAGGTTCTGGGGGTCCTAATTGTTAAAAATTTTAGATTTACAGGACAGTTTCCTGCATTTTGGTGACATTTAAATAATGAAAATAACAAAATAATGAGTACAAACCTTTAGAGTGGTATGAATGGTAAAAAAAACACTTCCTGAACCAGCCGGCTCGCCCACTTTGCAAACTCCCTGAGTGATTTTTAAAAGATTTTAAGCACAAAAACCTTCCTAAAAATAAATCTTTTGAAAATAGTTTTTATAGTTCACATACTCAATTTTAACTTGAATTTCTCAGAACATCAGCAGCAGTACAACTTTGACACCGTAGCTTTTTTTGGTCAAACAGTAACCACAGGTTGTCTTTTTTTTTATTTGACCTTTAATGTTTACATGCAGCTGACAGACTTGATTCCAGTTGGTATAAGCTCCAAAATGTCCGCACACATTCTGCTCTGTAGACGGCTCCAACATGGGCGGAGTGCTGTGGGTCCAGTTTCTCAGATTCAGGCCTTCGTCCACACGTACACGGGTATTATCACGCAAATACTCATCATTACAGACACTCTGAGTTTACATTTGCCAATTATGTCACAAGCACGTAAAGAGGATCTTCATCCTGGAAGGAGTTTTCTTAAATCTCTATTTTCAGTGACCTTAAACACCGTTTACGAAAAAGTTTCATTTTAGGAAATACCTGTGAACGCGTGGACAGAGCCTCAGACTCGTATTTCATTCTATAGAAATAATTGAAGGAAAAGAAAAAGTACTGCCAGCTGTGATCGTGCACTGTGAACTGTCCCGATTTTTACATATCATGGCCACAATTCTTTAAAGGGATCAGCATCCAGTATCGGTCCTGCTGTGGTCCGAGAGTGTCGGAGCAGGAAAGAGCATCTGATCGTGCTGCTCTCTGACAGCAGCACTGTGGCAGAACCAGACTGAATGCAAATGAATGCAGATTTAATTGCAGTGAGAGCACAATATGAGGGAGACTGCATTTTCATTAATCTGACGGATTAGATGGAGAAACTGTAGCAGAGATCAAGTATTATGAGATTATGGAATAATCTACGTTTCCTCTCAGTGTTCGACTCTAAATAGTATTTAAACTGACTTCACCTGAGCTGCTAATGGAAGTTAAACTACTTTAAATTTTGTGTATTTTATGCGTTTGTCTGCTCCATTATTATTTTAAAAAAAACAACCTATAAGCTATTTCCCTTCCTGTAGATATAAATTTTCATGCTCTAACACAACACTATCGTCTTCACTATCGCTGTCTAAGCCTGTATTTTCTCTGCTTTAATTCATTATAAATGATTCATCTCTCGTCTCATAAAAACATTTCGTTAAGTGAAATAAACACATCGGAGTAATCGTTCTCACTGCAGACCTGCCAACGGGTTTTGACCTCAAAGTCTGAGCCAGCGGTGATGATTGATGCTGGTCATCTCAAGAGACTCTAGTCCTGATCTGAATGTATTCATTTTTTATAAATAATGTAGTTTTTAAAAAGCAGATATTTAATAGTAATAATAATAATAATAATAATAATAATAAAACTCTACTCAAGCTACTTATTCAGGATTAGAAATAAATATAACTGAATCCCCTCAAATTGAGACGTTCTCACCTGCTGTTCTCACCCACCTTCAGATAATCTCAGTCCCTTCATGAAATCTGTCATCCAAACTGATCAAACTAATCTGGATCACAGTTTGGGTTTTTAACTTCAGTATTTAAGCTCCTCTGATGCTCTTTCCTACTTCACGACTCAAGCGGACCACATCACTGACACCGGGCATTAAGCTTCCTCTCTGCTGGTGCTGTGTCAGCAATAAAGTCCTGTGTGCCAAGTATCAACACCAGCTCAGTGTTGTACAAGTCAGGAGGAAAAATGGTGCTTTTGTTGTTCTTGTTTTTTAGATATAGAAATTTCTTTCTGCTGGATTTGTGTTTGTGTTCAGTTTTAGCTTTTTAAAATAGGATACGTGCCAAAACTGAGTTCTCGACATTCAGTATCTGCTGCTGGATGAATATTTATTGATAATGAATGACTGTTCAGCAGCTGGACTGCACGTTCTATCAGACTGCGACTCCTGCCGGAGGACAAATGTGAAACCAGCACTGAAATTTATACATCTTTGTACTGTAATCATTCCCTCTCACAAAATGATGTATTATTTTATATAAAAGGGACTGAAACTCATGTGCAACTCTTCCTGTTGCCTGCTGCTAAAGTGTCCTCCTAATAAATTATATAAAAACTTCTCTGCAGTCTGTCTCATGATTTATTAAAAAAGAAGTAGTTTGTTGATGAATCTGAATGACTGTAAGTTCAGATTTTAAGTTTCATGAGCAACATAAAATGTTTGATTGAGAAACTTAAAAGTGAAATTTATAAATTTTTTACGTTATCATAAAATAAAGTAGTTATATAGTAAAATGACAACATCGTGTCATTTATAAAGTTTAAACTGGAGACTTGATTACGCTGGACGAGATGTATGGAGACATTTTTCTGTTTGTATTTTAAATCATATCCAGCTGCTTCAGTTCAGCAGAACGCTGCAACTCTGTTTTACTGTGAAGCTCCAGAAATGTGTTGTGGACTACGAGACTTCACCTGACTTTATATCATCAGGAGGAGACGATGGCTGAGCCTGACTTTATATCATCAGGAGGAGATGATGGCTGAGCCTGACTTTATATCATCAGGAGGGAGGAGATAACCGGGTGAACCGATCATTTAAAAAGGTCTGATTTTTAAAAACGTGCACCCTGGAAGCAGGTTTTGTCTGTGAATTATCTTCTCTGGAATATTTTAATAGCACAACCTCTTTCCAACAGTGACAAACTGAAGACTCGGAGTAAAAAAACATCAGACAGTTTATCTGAAACATCTTTCAGAGCACAGTACATGTATTTGAGATACTTTACAAAATATTTACAAAGACTTTTTATTTTTATTTTGTGTATTTAACCAGAGAAAAATAAAAACTAAACCGAAGGAGTCTGCTGGGAATCATTTTGTGTTTTTTATCAAATATCAACACATCAGATGAAACTGGTCTTGGTCAAAGTTGTAGCAGTGTTTCGATCTTTAAATTCACTTGCAGCCTCGTCTGTCTCAGATGATCAGTCTTTTCCACCAGCGGAGCGCCCCACAGCTCTACACTTGGTCCTCTGACATTTTAAACAACAGTCAGTGAAGGACAGAATCATTCGCAGCTTTTAAACAAACTATTCTCATAAACCTAACAACACTTGTCCCATTTAAACCCAGTCGTAACTCCAGCTGCAGTTCAATGAGATGAACCTTCAGGTGGATCCTCAGTTTCTCGTGTTCAGGTTCAGATTTTTGAACTGACGGGTCCTTTCACCAGGCCCTGCTCTTTACGCATCACCGGCGCGTAAATGCTGCAGTCCCGTGCCTCGCAGAATCCCGGCACGCCTGCGACCCCGACCATGCCGCGCTGACCGACTGCACCAGGGAAGCCTCGGGGACCCTGGGGACCCTCCATGCCGTTTTTGGGTTCTGCCGGGTTACCTGGCAAACCTGCAGAGAGGGGATTACAACAAGTGATGTAACACCAGGTTTATAAACTCAAGTCATGACCTTAAAGTCTGAGGGAAACACAGAAACACATAATCTGTTAACAATTTTAAAAAACTGGGATTAAACAAACAATTACATTTTCTCTTTCTGAGGAACCAGCAGCTCAAAACTGAGACGACTCAGATTCTTAGACTGACGTTAACTCATGAACGATTGTGTGGAGATGAACAGTGACGCACCTCTGACGCCTTGTGGTCCGTCAGGTCCCAGCAGGCCTTTACCTGGATCACCTGCGAGGCCTTTAGCTCCTTTTTGACCTTTTGAGAGAAACACAAAGATCTTCTGAGGAAAGCAACAAAACTCAGGCTGAGATGAAAGTCAGACTGAAAAGTAAGAAGTCCACAGTGACGAGGAAAATTTCTTTAAATATTGTTAATTTAAGAGAATAACATGATTTAAAACTTGATTCAGACTCTCAACAGCCTGAGGTGTTAATTTTAAGAGACAAATTGTATCATTAGAAAATTTAAAATGCTGCTGAGCACAAAAATAAATAATTAGAGGGAATGATGAATGAAAACCGGCAGCACAGAGCTCAGTGGTGGACGTATTCAAAGGGAAACGTTGTGAAAATGTGCTCTGACCTCTTTTACCCTCCGCTCCCTCCTGTCCCTCCAGTCCTCTGTCACCTTGAGCACCTCTGGCTCCTTTGGCTCCAGGTTTTCCAGCTTTACCCTGAGAGGTGGAGTCAGAGACGGCGTCAGATTAGTGCTTTAATTCAGGGAGAGCAGAGAATCACAGAGTAACTCCTGACATGACTGTATCAGGTACAATTACAATCTTAAAGTACTTGTACTTTCCTTCTGTATTTTATTATCTAAAAAAAATAGTAGTGTAAAATACTGAGGAGAAGAAAAACCACCACAGAGGTCGGAGTGGAGGACTTTATCTTCTTACACGTTTGCCTGCTGATCCCGACGGCCCTTGAGCTCCTGGCGGCCCGATGAGCGTCCGGTTGTTGATGGGGCAGCCCTGAGAGCACTTGGCCCGGATGGAGGAGGCGTACTGGGACATCTGGGCCGTGATCACACCTCTGCAGAGCTGCAGGACCTGCTCGTCGGTCAGACCAGGACCCTGCAGGACAGAAACCACTCAGGTTAAACAAGTCTTTTACTCCTTTATCGATCTTAAAAATCTGTTTATTTTACGTGTAGTTGATGGAAACACCTGATGAGCTTTAGCCGCTTTACTTTGGTCATGAAAGATTTTATAATTGTATAATTTAGTATAATTTAAAAGCAGTTTTAACATTCTGGTGATATGAAGCACACTGATGACGTCACTCACACTGGGACCAGGGACTCCTTTGGGTCCAGCTCGGCCTTTGACACCCAGGTCACCGAGTGGACCGCGCTCTCCTCTGGAACCTGGGATGCCCGGCGGTCCCACGGGGCCGGGACCGCCGGTACGACCGACTGCACCTTTTGGTCCACGCTGTCGGAAAGAAGAAAGGAAAGAGGAAGGAGAGAAGATTAAGTCTGTGATTAATGTTTGACTCAACTGCTTACTGTTGGTTTACACTGAAAACAACATCATCAGATCGTCGTGTTCATGTTTTATTACTTTTTATTACTTTCACTCTCACTATTTTTCTCCTTCATCATCAATCTGTGCACTGACTCTAATCTAATCTAATCTGAGAGTAAATCAAGGACAAGGACACTTTTATTGAGACATTTATTGGAGTGATAAGAATATATTGTGATATTGTTTTACGACTCTAACCTAGTTTTGTTTTTAAAACACTCGTGTTGTAAAAAATGAAAAATAAATGGACCTCGTCCTTTGAATTGTTCCAAGAAGAAGTAGTTAGAAGCTAAACCCAACGAGTTACTTTACACCTACAAGTTTTGTGTGACGTCACGTATATTTCAGATCACAAGAAGACGTGAAGAAGAAGCAACAAAGTGAGAGTTTGAGATCAGTTAAAGGGACAGTCCACCTCAGCTTACCTGTATTTATCCATCTGATAGAAGCAGACGTCACTCGGCTTCTGTTGCTCAAAGTTCTGACCCGATGTCTCAAAATGATCCACAGATGTTGTTGTGAGCAGTTTCATGAAGGAAAAGTAATAGTAATCCCTTACGCTACTAGTTACTGGGGAAAGTAATATTACAGTAATGAGTTGTTATATTAAAATATGGCATTATTATTTTAAGGCCATATTGAACAGCCCTACTAGAGGAAAAATATGTATTGTTTATTTTGTCCCTTTAAATGTGCTTTTATAATAGTTTATATTATAAAAATGTAAATAATTACACTATAAAGATTTCTGTGGTTTGTTTCGGTGTTTCAACATGACAAGAAGCCGTAAAATCATTTAAATTTGACTTTAAATGTATTTTACAACTTTAATCTTCCTTTCCAAAATCTATTGTGTGTATTTCTATGACGTGAAGGTAGAAAATGGAAATTGAGTAACAACCTGTCCTTTGTCTCCACGGTCGCCTCCGCTTGCCTGGAAGAAGAAGAAGAAGAAGTAATTAGTGAGAAAATCCCGGCAGGAAACAGGAAGTGAAATGTAGGTTTCATCATCGTCAGACTGTAAACAGGTAAAATTACCTTCTGTCCTTTGACACCTTTAATGCCTTTCCTCCCTCCTGCACCCTGCAGGAAAAACCCAAACGCAACACGTGATCAGCAAAACAATAACAGCATCTGACTGACCGACAGAATAAAGACCGTCCGAGAGTAAACACCGTCAAACAGGAAAAACAAGGTTACACAAGAGGAAGCAGACGAAGGGAAACTCCCGGCTGAGGTCACAACACTCGAGTAATGATACGGATGATCAAGCTAGTTGAACAGACACAGATAATGTTGAGCTCGTTCATCTTTATTGATTAGTTCAGTTTTAGCTCTCAAATATATTTATTTTTCTAAATCCAGAGATGTGACTCGAGCTTTGCAAGTCAATGTTTTGATGAGTTGCAACTTGACTCGACAGAAAATACATGACTCGACTCAAGTGGTCAGTAATATCTTTATTTGACAGGTACTTTATCTTCTGTCTTTATAAAGACTGGATACTACAGGTACGACTGACGTCTCTTGGGTCGGGGACATTTGGACTACTTGACTTGACTTAGTGGGTTCAATCAATCAGCTGCACAGGAAGTGAAGTATTGATGTGTCGGGCTGTTAATTTACTCAGGGGAGTTTCCCTGAGAGCCGTGGCCTCTTTGTCGGTCATGATCACATTCAAACACACCTGGAAGCTGCCCAGTACAATCACAGTCTGATCTGTTGGCCACTGAGCAGCTAGAGTTGAATGCCTTGCTCAAGGGCACCTCAGTGTTGGTAATGAGGGAGGGGAGAGTGCTTCCTTTCACTTTGCTCATCCAGATTTTTGCTGCCTTTTACTCAAGAACAGTTTGACAGCACAGATGAGTTAAATAACTCGTTATGAAGCATCTCAGAAAAGTGTGTGATACATTGTTGGATTAAGTTAATGTGTTCGTGACTTTCCACCAGTGGCGCCGACACAAAACAGCAACAACCGCCGAGCATCTCACCAGTGATGGCTTCAGTTTTAAAAACATATTCTCTGCGAAGAGTTTGCTTCCATGTACAGACTCTCACCTTCTCACCATCTGGTCCCGTCTCACCTTTGGCCCCCTGGAAGAAAAACAAACAGACCGTCCAACACTCAGCGTAACGATGAAGCACACAACACAAAAGGAAAAAATAAGACGTGTGATATTTTACATTTTGCTTTAAACTTCATGTGTCAGGTGGAAAAATAAGACTCTGATAATTAATTAATGAATATATTTATATTGTGCTGTTGTTTGTACCCACAGTGTTGCCCTGCAGGCCCTTTGGTCCCGGTTTCCCTGGCACTCCGGCATCTCCTTGCTCTCCTTGAGCTCCCTGTTGGACAGAGACATACTCGATCAATCAATGTGATTAATCCACGATGAGGAAATGAAGTTTACGATGTGTGAATCTTCTTCTGTTGTGTTTATTGTTTGTTTCTTCTCCTTTCACAGACACGATTCTGAGGGATACAAGATATATTTTGTTATCGAGCTGATGTTTCTTTCTTTCTCTGCATCATCAGATTTGTAAAGAAAAACATTAAAAGGGAACTTCAGACAAGGAAACAGTTCACATGAATACAACTATAGAGAAAGAAAACACTACCAAGAGGAAGTTAAAGACCTTTACTGTGAAAACACCCTTCAGTGGGTATTTCACCCTCATTCTCAAAATGTCAGATTCAAAGAAAAGGTCAACCGAGGCTTTGTTTTTAACATTTATGGTCAGACAGTCTGGTAATTTTCAAACTGTTTTTTTTATTTTCTGTGTCAGCATGAAAGATTGATGTGATATTTAAGTTCCTATATGTTACTGCATAGTAAGTTTTGACTTTATAGTGATGAGAAGCTGAAGTGATGGTGAGATAAAGTCAGTCTAAGACAAAGATCTGTTCACTGTATGAATCTGTCAGACTCTCGCTGTGTGAGAACGGCAGGTTTGGGGGTTTCTGATTGAGAAGGTCGATATGAACTGTTTGACTGATGAAAAACTACAAATCTCTGAGAAATCTCAAATTAAAACTGTGAGAAATCAGTTTCTTTCCTCGTCTCCACTCGTCTGCCGTGGAGTACCACAGGGTTCTGTACTAGGCCCCGTTTTATTTTCTTATTATGTATTTTTTGGTATAAATCAACATTCCCTACAACTCATATGAAAACAAGACTGGGGATCTTTGCTACTTGGCTGTAATTTCCTGCTGAGTTGTTTTGAAGATACAAAGTTCTGATAAAATGCTTTTGGTGTTTCTGTTTGTCAGCAGTAAAAGAGTTTATGTGATATTTTAGTTCCTATAACAGTAAGTTTTGACTTGGTACCTATGAGAAGCTGAATGATGGTGAGAAAAAGTAAATCTGCAAGAAATATAGGTGTTATCTTTAATTCTGAAAATTACAATTTAAATTCACAACACATGCTTTCTGTGTACTCCATTTACTAATACACGATATTCTCAAGGTAACGATTCTCATGCTTTTATTTTGACTTCATGGCTCGACACATTCGTAGTTTTTTAATGTGCTCTATCAACGTCTTGGACGTGTGAACAGACGTTTCCTCTGCAGATGTGAACTCTGGAATAAAATACTCTTTAATCTGATGAAGCTCTTTGTTCTTGTTTCTTTCTCTCGTAGGGACTTTCCCCTTTTTGTTCCTCATTCAGCTCTTGTGACTTCAGTAACAACTGTGGAGCTTCCCAAGAACTGAACTTTGGGAATGGGGATGTTTTTTAATGACATGACGTGATACTTTGAGGTTATGAGTAATTACTTTCAACCACAACTGACTTCTTCCGAGGAAACTGAAGAAAATTACATTAATGATTTTTTTGTATTTAACTTCCCTAATGGATGTATTTTCAGCAGGATTTTCCCCGTGGAGTTGTGATTGGCTGATCTGTGTTGCAGGCTTGATTGCTCATGTCTGAGGCTCAGTGTTGCCAGGTTGGACAGTTTTGCAGGTGTCCTGAACTGAGTAGTTTGCATTTGCTTGTTGTGAGTAAATCCCCATCTGAACACAAATCCTGAGGCGATACGATGAGTAACTTTCACTTTTTGCTTTCCAGCGTACAGCGCATGACGTGAGAGTTTAAATCAGTGTTTGTCTCAGGGCAGGACTCTCCGATAAAACAACGAAACTCTTTGTTCTCTATAAATATTCTGCAATCACAGGAAAGTCCTTCTTCTTTTTTTTTAAACAGAAAACAGACGTCATCCTTCATGTCTATTCTCACTTCCCTTTTTTTAATGTCAGCAGGCGAGATGTTGACAACATGTGCAAAACTCAAAATGTCAGGACACCCTGGATCTTCAGGAGAGCCAGAGAGGTTAAAACAGGATAAAAACTGGAGCAGCAGAGGTCAAGACGTCCTGACTTTCAGTCCCCAACATGGGTCAAACCCCAACAAAGGCTTTCTGTTGAGATGTTTTCTCAGTGAAGCTCCATCGGATCCACAGAAGACACTAACAACTGTTCAGAGGCTGATTTCTCCTCATGAGGAGCAAATTAACTTTTACAATGTAAAATCTGCAGAGTTAGTAGGTGTATCATCACAAAGGTAATCTGACTGATGGATCAAGACATTAGACTGAATCATCTCAATAGTTTTTAGATGCCTGAAGAGCCTAAATATTCAGTATTTAACGATAAAACAGGATGTTTTGTTTCTCTTGTTTTCTGTCTTGTAAATCATCTCACCCCACATTTATCTTACAATCCCTGACAGGTCTGGATTTCTTAGTTGGTCCGTCTGTCCAACAGATTTGCTGCAGTAATGAAGTCTGCAGAGGCGCTGATGTCGACTTGATTCAGACTCCAAAAGAGTGGACATGATGATGTAAACAGTAACAAGAGTCCGCCTCTGAAAATACAAGAAACCTGAAGATGTCTTTTTAGCCTGGCTTTTAGTTAAGATGGCTTGTTTATCCATTATTTATTTTTGTTGTTTTTGTTAAGACTCTTGTGTCTTTTGTTTTCCAGTTTTGTCCGTGCTGTTTGTGTTTTGCACTGTGACGGACTTTGGGCTGCATGTCTGTGTGAGAGCTGCTATATAACGTTGGAAAAAATGGGGGATAAAATGTCCGGCATCGTACTCAAAGGCACCTTAACAGGACATTGTTGGGATCAAACCTACAGGACAGTTTCTAACCCAGTTTCATTCACACACTTTTGACTCAGCAGGTGTTTTTTTCTGCCCGTTGACTCTTCACAAATTCAGGAATCAAACCCGCATCTTTAGTTTATTTCCCCCCGATCATCCCGCTGCTCACTCACCACAGCGCCGACTCTGCCTCGAGGTCCTCTCACACCACGATCGCCTTTACTGCCCTGCAGAGGAGCAACAGACATCAAGAGACTGAGAACAAGTTCAGCAGTTTGTTTTCATCCAACAGGCCGATATTCTGACTTTACATTGAAGGAAAATCACAGATATCAGATAGAGATAGAGATATTGTACCGAACAATTCCTCTGTAAATGTAAGGTCAAGTATTTTTCTTTAAAGGATCAGTTCACCCAAAAACATTTCTGGAGTTTCACAGTAAAACGGCGTCGAGGCTTCTGGAGTTTTGGATGTTTAAAAGAAATGAAAAGCTCCAGAAATGTTTTGTGGACAATGAAACTTCACCTGACTTTCCACCAGCATGAGGGGAGGAGATGTTGACTGAAATATCAACTGACTGAATCATTTCCCATGTCGTCATTTATATTATGTACCAACAATTATAAAACAGTATAGAGGGTCTTATCAGTTCCTGTTCTGTTCATTTCTGTTCAAGATAACTGTCAGGAAATTGTTCTGGTTGAGTCATGAGTACAAACAATACGACATTGTGAACCAATCCAATAAATTTAAACTGTCCCAGAGCGATTCCAGTCAGAAACATCCAGTCAGAGAGCTTTAAATCTCGTGGCTGATGGTGAGGTGAAGTTAGTTAGTTATTCTGAATCTGAAGCTTCCCTCGATGCCACTGAGATCTCACTGAAGGAGGAGGAGCCATTATGTTCGTTACCTTTGCACCAAACAGTCCCGGCTCTCCCATCACACCCGGGACTCCTATAGGACCCTGAGGAGACAGACAGCAGAGATAAAGAAGTAAAGATGGCGGACAGTTTGTAGAGATTTGTGACTGTAAAATCGAATCAACTCACATCTTCTCCGGGGTCACCGTCACTGCCGGGCAGGCCTTCCTGACCTTGAGTGCCCTGAGAGATAAGAAGAAAAAGAAGAAGTTGAGTCGACTGGTTTGACCCGAACTAAAACGTCTCAGTGACATCATCCAATCCTTTGTTTCGGTTTGTCTTAGGCCCTTTTCAGACGTCGTATTAACCTGAGACAACTGGCACACCTTGACATGCACCTGGAGTGATTACCTGTGATCAGATCTCACTTCCACCTGACAAATGGACACAATATTTATTTCACACATAGAACTTAATGTATAGCATTCGCCGAATTTACAAGAAGGGCCAAATAATTCAGGATTTATCGTAGACGGAGTTTCACAAAGTTTATAAAGTTTCCCCGAACTCAACAGTTCACTAAATTCAGCGTTTCTTTAAGGGAGTCTGGGGACTTTTCCATGGGCGACAAAGGAGTAGCTTATATTGGTCACTGTTCAGTGTATTAAAATGTTTCTTCTTTCATAGATTGAGTGTAAATGGTGAAATCAGTGTAAACAGTGTGTTCAAACAGCTGCGAAATGTTGGCAGGTAAGACTTTAGCACTTTAGACACAGAAGCAGACAGGCTGGTACAAACTGACACTTTGTACAAGGAAACAAACAACTTACTGTTTTCATTTAATGCTGAATTTAACAACAACAACAACAACAACTCTCACGTATTCTCTTTGTTTTACATGTGTACCAGTGTACTGGGTGTAGACCAGTTTAACAGGAGACAGTAGTGAGACCTGTACATAATGAAGGTTAGAAAACATGTACTTTTACTTTTGTGTATGTACTTTTACTTTTGTTTACATTGGCATTTACATACTTTTTTCACTTTTGCTTTTATATTTGTGGTTTAACACCCACCGCCTCCAGCCGGCTGTTTCTACAGTTTTGCTTTCAGTTTTGTCTGAGCTTTAATCTTCTTCTCATGTGGTTTTATTTATGTTTTATTCATACGTACATGCCTTTGAGGCGTACTGTGATTGTTGAGGTTGATTCTTGATCTCTTGATTCCCACAAAGCTCAAAGCAACAGAGAAAACTTTGGGAAATTTCAGAAACCAGATCAGGTGCTTTAGTCATCCCACATGTGTCACTGGTGCTGCCCAGATGGCACAAGTAGACATAGTGATTATGACCTCACTTTCAGTTTTACCAACACTATAAACATCACAGTCAGACAGTCTGCATGTGGTATTGACCTTACGAACAAAAAGTAAAAGTATAAAAAACCTGTACAGCAATTTTGGTATTTTTCTTACTTGAACTGAAAGTTTCTGGGGCAGTTCTGTGTTGCGTGAGATAAAACTCAACAGTCCTTAAATGAAAGACAGAAACTTTCTTTATTCCTCCTGGGAAAGTTTATCTCTACAGAGCTGCTGCCAGAGAGATACTGACTGACTCGTCCAGTGCTAAAGTATTAGCAGTGAGTCAGAATAACTAATGTTCATTCAGAGATGTCACAATTAGTCAGATTATGATTTTTATATCAGAATCCCCTTGAGATTAAGAGAGTTATGGCATAAAAGGCTTATTTTATTAATTTAAGAAAAGTGATTTTAAAGCTGGAATATGTAAGATTTGACCACCTGCTGCTAACTGTAGCAGCACGTGTCCACTTCGACATCTTTAACATATTATTTAAACATGTTTTAAAATATTTTAAACCAAAATTCTTACATATCGCTCCTCTAACGAAAAAGGTTATAATATAAATCAGTGAGCTCCAGATAAACTCTCAAAAACTACATCATGGCATCAACTTAACTGGAGAGTAAGAACTCTCTCTAGTTGCTTTTTAATGTCAAGATTACAAAGAAAATCACATTTAAAAGGAAGCACATGTTTGTCCTCTGTGGGCTTCTGTACGTGATGCATTGAGAAAAATGGATGAAATTGAGCTGATTTCATTGTTTCAAGGGGATAGTTGATGATTTATCTGCTTCAGTGAGATAAACAGTTTGACGTACACCTCCCCTTTAATCATAAATTCTCTATTTTCCACTTCTCTTCAGTCTGGATGAAACACATGAGATACGAGGTGGTAGTTAGTGAGCTTGTTGTTGAGCCAGGCTAGCTGGTTCTTATTGCTTTGAGTCTTTAAGCTAAGCTAAGCTAATCAGGTCCAGCTCTCCGAATAAGTCTCATATATAAAAATAAACAAATCTAATTTCAGTAAATCAGCCTGTTGACTTATTTCAAAAGTTAGTCTCCAGTTGTGTCAGAGCTGCTGTTCCCACCGTCAGTCACAGTTTGTGGTTCAGTGTTTTGTTTAAAAGGCCACAACCCTGCGACCTTTAACCTCCTGACTGGAGGCTGTATCATGCTCAACACACTGTGTATTCATGTGTTCATAAAACATGACCCATCACATCTTCTTGCACATTTTGTCTTATGATTATTACTTACACAACATTACACAACACTGTTCCCGTTTCTTGTTGTTTTCCAAACAGCGGTGGAATGTAAGTACATTTACTCAAGTACTATACTTAAAGCAGTGTAATGTAACTTTTTCATCTTAGTCATTTTGTCAGTCATGAGAGGTTGCATACCTGTAGGTTATGACCAGGTAAACTAAAGAAAATACATTTTTCGACCGGTTTTATTTGAGTAACGTTTGGAGGCCCGAAGAGGGAAATATCTAATAATTTACAGGAAAGAAAACCTCTTGTTGTTTTTCTGATTTGTTGTCCTTTTTGATCTTCTGACAACCCCTTGATTTGTTGTGTAGCCTGGTTGGAAACCACAGCTACAAAAACTGAAAACCCAGTCATCATCTCCTCCCTCCACGTTGATGGAAAGTCAGGTGAAGTTTTTGAGTCCACAAAACTTTTCTAGAGCTTCACTGTAGCAGCAAAGCTAAAAGTGCTAGCATCCAGTTTGAAGCATCTTTCCAAATCAATCAATTTTTGCACATTTTATCGTTTTTTTGTTTTGTTTTTTATGTTACGCTCCAGAAATGTTTTGTGGACTACACTACAACTTTCCATCAGGATTGGGGGAGGGAGGAGATGATGACTGCGGGTCACCTACATCACTGAGGTTCATCCTCTGGAGACGCTGAACATTTAACGCTGATGTTGTACGTGGCTGACAGTGTTTCAGGTATGTTGCACGTTTAATTCTGAGTC
This sequence comes from Pagrus pagrus, assembly GCF_965226575.1. Taxonomy (NCBI): domain Eukaryota; kingdom Metazoa; phylum Chordata; class Actinopteri; order Spariformes; family Sparidae; genus Pagrus; species Pagrus pagrus. The sequence goes on from NC_140191.1 coordinate 1,932,427, forward strand.
ACTGTGACTCAGAATGAGGGTCGTCATCGGGAAACTGAAACACCACTGAAGTGGAGACTGATGAGCTCTTTATCACACTCACTCACACACCCACACACACCCACACACACCCACACACACACCCACTGTACAGTCACGCACACTCAGTGAGGAATGTAAACCGAGAACAAACTCAGTCATAACAACCAATCAGTGATGACTAAAAATAAACTACTACTACTATACGAATGAATGGCTTGTACCTTTGGTCCGCTGGGTCCGAATGCTCCCGGCTGTCCAGGATAACCCTGAAGAGGACAAACAGAATATTTTACTCAGATTATCGTAAATACATCTCAGCAACTCAGCAGCGTGATGTAATCTGTTGCTACGTAGACGGAACAAACTCGCTGAAGGAAGACGACTGAACCACAAACAACGTCAGTAATCACGTGTTTACTATTTACTTCTTCATCTGTCGTAAAGGAAACACAACAAAAGGAGGAACAGAAAAAGTTGTGTCTGTGTGTTAAACTGAATGTAGAGGCCTCGTATGTATCATACACATTGATAAACAGCGTTGGAATGTAACTAACTACATTTACTTGAGTACTTCCATTTAATGATAACTTATGCTTCCAATTCACTTTATTCTGAAGGCAAATATTGTACTTAGTGAAATTATGACCACACAAAGACTCATTTAATTTCAGCAGTACATTTATGGAGAGTTCTGCCGTGATAATAATCCACTTTTTAAAGCTCTTAGTAGGAGACACAAGTATCTGATCCTGAGCAGAAATCCAAACTGAATGTGAACGATCCTGCTCAGAGTGAATAATCAGAGATTCAGATGACGACTGAGGATCATTTCTTACAGTGTATCCTCTGTCGCCGACGTCACCTGGAAACCCGGGAGCTCCCGTCTGACCCTGCGGGAGGAGACAGAAGTTAAAGAGACATCAGTTTGGCTATGACCTCTTTCTACCTCTGCTGGAGAGAGGATGGAAGTGCAACGCTGAACAGAAATGTCACATTTTGCCTTAATATTCAGGAATTCAGTCACTGATTTAAGCAGAAAACATTTGGTGAAAAGCAGAAATGTCACCGAGGTGGGCGAATGGATTCATTTGGCATTTTTGGTCATGAAGTTAAGTAACATGTTGTGACTCTGTTGCAGGAAAACAACGTTCACATGTACATCAGGGACATGAATATCTTCCTTTCTGAGTTTTATTTCAATACCTTCTGTCCGTCTGATCCCTGACGACCCTCTTTGCCTCTGTCACCAAGAGACCCCTGAACAGAAAACACAGAGACAGCCGAGTCAGAAATAAAGGACAGGTTCAAAACAAATGAAAAAAAAAAAAAAGCGTAAAAACTCTTCTGCCTCTGGTCACAGCTGTCATTAGGCATTTTTTGTTGATTTGCATTTGCTTTACTTGGGAATTATTAAACTCTTTGGCATCAATGTTCAGAGAAGAAACAGTAAAACATCTGCAAACTAAGATCTTGTATGGAGATCAGGTGACGACGATGCGTTTAGCCTTCAGTGTTTCAAACTTAAAATATTCAACACAATGTTCAGGCTGAACCAAACAGAAACATGTTGTTCACACTTATCAAGAACAATAAAATCAGAATTAATCGCACATGTTAGTCACATTATTCTAAGTAGTTTTATATAATAAGTGTAAGTGTGTGACCTTTTCTTACCTTGATACCTTCACCTCCCTTTGGTCCTGCAGGTCCAGCGTCACCTCGAGGGCCCTGTAAACAAACATAAATAAAGATTAAACAACAAACTGTTTGTGTGTGTGTGTGTAACACTGACTTCACAGGTTATAATTAGACTTATAAGAACTATAATGAATATACACTAAAATATTAAATCTGGCTGATTAAATAAAAAGGATATTAAAGCATAAAAACAACATATACAGTAGAAATGTTTTGGTGTTGGATACTAATAAACTAAGAAATAAATTCACATAATTAATCGTGAGTTTTAAAACAAAATGTAATTAATTTCACGTTGTTTAACAGCGTCGGCAGCTGCAGCAGCAGGTGTCCGCTGGTAAATCCCCCAAATTAACCACCAGCCTCATTTATTGCATCACTGCTGCCCTCTGATGTGGTGAAAGAGGCTCCATGGCGGCAGGTCGATGGCAGGTGAGGAAAACACAAAAGTCTGGGTGATTTCCAACCGTGAGAATATACAAAAACTGGATCAACGGATGAAGGTCACCTGGATCGCTACACGAATCGGCCAGTGGTTTCCCCCAACAACTCGTCTTCTGCCTCCAAGTATTAACAGGACGAGACGTTTCGTATCAGGAATACCAAATTACAACTCTGTCGTCACGAGATAAGAAGCGTGTGATCGCGAGAAAATGGTTAAAATAAAAATACAACTTCGGCCTCAATTTGATTTTTTAAATGTAGTTTGTTAGTTTCCAGGAGTCAGATGATGCAGAGAGCTGATGATCAACACTGTGTTTAATGTGAAATATCAGTCAGGTTTTCTATCTCACGATTGATTTGTGTCCCACCTTATAGTTTCCATTTTTTAAGATGCTGCTATGAGAGTCCTTTGACTCCGGCAGGTATCATCCAGGTACAGAGAGAGAGAGAGGCAGTGTGTAGCTATCAGTGGTGGAGGGGATGTATACCAATTAGATATGTGAGATTTTAGCAAACAAACAGACAGAACTGGTGCTGATGCATCAGTTTACATCAAACTTCAGTTCAGATTTGACTTGGACATGTGAGAGGCTGCGTTGTTTCCTTACAGTCTCACCAGGACCTCCGACTCCTCCGCGAGGTCCCTCCATCCCGATGTCTCCCTGTCGACAAGAAGAGATGACACATTTTAACACACGACGTAAACTTTCATTTCACTGCTCATTATTTGATCAAATCAGACTGAAATATTAAAAAAACAAACATTTAGAACCATAATAATGTTACTAAAGGGAGAGTTTATTTATGTCAGACACCTGTGTTCATATTAAGGTGTGTTTACCTTCAGACCCAGCTCTCCAAGCTCGCCTGGGTCTCCTGGAAGGCCAGGTTCTCCCTGTTGATGATAAAAGATTCAGTTAGTTACAGAATCATTTATTAATTGATTATCTCGTATTATAACTCCTGACAGGTTCATTTAACGAGAAGAATCTCGCTCAACATTACAGCAAACATATTCAACGCAACGTCTCGCTTCCTTGTTAAATTAAACGAACACTGCTTTACAAAAAATAATGTTTTCGTGTTGTTTTAACGGGACAAGTTTCATTTTCTTATATTAATAATAAGCAGTGTGGGACGGGCAGTGAACTCACCATGGCTCCAGAGAAACCAGAAGCTCCGTCATCTCCTTCAAGCCCGACGTCACCCTGTAAGACGAGAGGTCAAAGGTCAAAACCAAAAGTTTTATTATATTGTCTAAATCTTCGAAAGCCACTTTTCTGCCTGTTTTTACTTTTACTTTGTTTCCTTGAAGTCTTTAATCTCATTTTCACTTTTCACTTTCAGTTTGTGTCGCTCCCAGTGTCAGTGTTGTCACTGCAGCGTTGGTGTCAGGTATCACTATAAGTCGTCATACATGTTGGTTGTAAGTTTCAGTGCTGCGGTTGCATGATTTACTCACCACTGGTCCGGTGTCTCCCCCTCTGCCTCGAACCCCTTTGGTTCCTTTATAACCCTAAAATACAACAAAACAGATAAATTCAGAAATCAAACTCCCGGTGAGCTCTGCAGCAGCAGAAGCACCTGAACACGCAGCTGCAACTTGATTCTCATGTAATTCAGCTTTTCTCATCATGCGTGCTGTTATAATGTTAATAATGCCTCTTCACCTCTCTGCCTTGAGCTCCTGGTTCACCAGTTTTACCCTGCAGACCTCTGGATCCCTGACAGGAAACAGAGAAAAGACATCAGTAACAGATCAAGACAAACATCACCGTTTATTGATCCATTACTGCACATTAAATACGACTGCGTGTCTGCAAAGTGACGCGACTTTAACCTGAACTTCTCAGACAGAAACACACAAATCTCTAAATGCAAATGAATCCTTGTTTCCATCCCTGACTGTTATGTGATTATTAGAGGAGTTGGTTCATTGAGTTCAGCACCAATTCTCTATTCTGAAAACAGTTAAACCTTTGCAGAAGAAGAAGGTGCGACAGGATGTCTGGTTGAACCTCAAACAGAAAAAAACAATGAAGAAAACAGGATAAAAACAAGATATTTCTGTTAGTTTCGTGAATTAATGTGAGGAAGGTAACATCAGATCTGTGTGGAGCGATGAGGAGACTGTTTTAATCTGATGCTGTGATTTATCTCTTCCCTCAGTGTTCCCGTCTCCCACGAAGCGCATTTAACTCTTTTACAAAGATGAGTGTTAAAACGTTAACGTCATTATACACTGCAACATCTCCATTTGTCTTATTTATTGTCCCTTTACACTTAAAACAAGACACAATCTCTATCTCTGCTGTTCTTACAACTGAGATATCAAACACCAGGAAGCTCTCTATCAGACGGATATAGACTTTTTCTCTTCTCACATGTATTTCCAGAAATTCAGTCTGTATATACAAATTTATAGTAACGTCAGAAGACCTGGATGAAAACAGTACGGCAGTAGAGAGTAGCAGCGCCTCCTCAGGCCAGGCAGTGTAATGTTTTCAGTAAACCGGGGGACTGTGAAGATGTTCCTGTGTTTCTTCATCACTCCCAGGAAGCAGGAAGGAGAATAAGTGACTCTGATATGATGAAGTGAGTCGGTACCTTCGGTCCTGCGAAGCCAGCGAATCCGGGCTCTCCGGGCTCACAGTCGCACTCTGTCGGGCCCTCTTCCCCGAGCGCCGCGTCGCCCCCAGATTCCTCCGACGAGTCGGTGTCTGGAAACTCAAATGGGACCTGAAGCACAACAACATTAACCAGCATGAACATACACACTGTAGACCGCCTGCTGAGGTCCTGGGTGAAGATGACATGTTTATCTTTTGCTGCACATAAACATTAGAAAAGGGAGATAATGAAAGCGGCCTGATCTTGTTAAACTTTAATCATTTTGTGACATAATTAGGGTCACTTATACATCAACTTAACACCTTTAAAGATGATTTCATGATTAAGATAAAAAGTACAAAAAGGGGAAAACAATTGAATCTGATTCATCCAACCAAAGTGAAGCTTAACGTTGCTGAAGCTTCTCTGTCTGAGGGAAGTTCAATGACTTTAATTCAACATTCAGTTAAATTCATGTGGTGCGACTGGAAGCTCGAGAGCAGCTGCTGAAAGGAGCTGATACCTGCGCTCGTACCTGCATGGTCTCTGTGTCCTCCTTGGCGTAGTGGGACTCGGCCGTGGTGGCGTAGGGGAAGGAGTCCTCGGTGATCATGGTGACCTGGGTGGGGGCGGGGCCGTAGGGGTCGTAGTCCCCCTCCTCGGGCCTCTGGTCCTCGTCGTAGCTGTGAGTCGGCTCAGGTGGATACTCTGGTGGAGACGACGGGAGAACGTTAAACTCCTCTGGGACTCAGTGAGTGGTTCATGTGCACAGTTCAGAGGTCGGTCAGCTCACCGTCACTGTGTGCAGTTTACTACAGTTAAGACTTATTTGGGGGGGTCGGGCTAAATCTGCAGGGGAACTGGAGGGAAACAGAACTAATCTTGGACACAAATTCAAACCTTGAGCTGCTTCAGTTGTTTAGCTGCAACTCTGTTTTACTGTGAAGCTCCAGAAATGTTTGGTGGACTACGAGACTTCACCTGACTTTATATCAGCATGGAGGGAGGAGATGATGACTGCATTTCATTTTGGGTCAACTGTTCCTTCAAGAACCTAACTTCATCAAGGCCACAGCTAAACTACAGCTGAGTATCTCTATTTTTATACATAGAAAGTATTGGTCTTTGTTTCTTATCTCTACTTCATTAAACTCATATGTAAAGTTAAATAAAATAATGCAGAGATGTTTATTTACTAAATGATGATGTATGTTCCATACATAGTAAAAAAGGTCAAATATAAACAGGTAAGAAGAAACAGAATGAGTCACTGTGCTCACCTGGTTGAGGAGAGACGACGTTGTCATAGTGGTCGACCAAGGAGCCTTCATAGGTGTGTTCCTCACCTGGACAGACACACACATTACACCGCATGTCAGACCTGAATCAGTGGGTTGACTCGTACAGCACACAGGTGACTTGTTAGTCGGGAGGTATGATTCTTGTTTTGGGTGCGAGAAAACCCGGGTTCAAATCCTGAGCGGGTTCTCATTAAGAGATAAATACATCTCAATGAATATAACATGATTCTGATTATGATACAGTCCTTCAGAAACAAAACATTAAACTCATTGAAGATTTTCTGTGTAAAATTTTGATCTGAAAAGTAACTAAAATACTCAAGTAACTCAGAATTGTACTGTCTATCACTGCAAATACTGAAGTAACACTTCCTGGTTACAGCAGCAAACCGACTTTCAGCAGTTAATGTGTTTTGTTTTATGTTCAAATTTTAGATTATTGCAAAAATAAATCTTTTGGTTGTCACAGTGATTACAGATGAACATTAGCTCATTAACTAACTCAGCCACATTTACATTGATGTGTCGACAGATATGCTGATTAATTTGCATTTTCCCTGATGAATAAATAAATATATAAATAAATATTTTGGTTTTCATGCAGCCAATCAGTCAAGTCAGGAATCTTTAGATAAATCTGAGTTCTGGTAAATTTTGTTTGCCATTTTTTATATTGGCAATCAAAGCTGTTAATGATCGATAAAACTGGAATGTGTTTTGTGTTTGTTAATGTCACGATACTGGAGTTTGAAACTTTGATACAATACCCTGAACAATATCCATGATTGAGACCAAAATATTTGTTAAAGATAAATACAACCGAGCTTGTGTACTGTGTGTTTTTAAGTTGGTTTACTCTTGAGAGTGGGAGGAGGTGGGTGAGTATGTCAACTTGCTGTCAGAGAGACAGAGAGGGTGAGAAAAAGCAGCTGGTACTGGTGGGAAAGAGGGTTGGCACCGTTTTCAATATTCAGAATCGATATGAATCGATATATTGATATTTATGACAACACTTGTCTGCTCTAGTTAAGAATAATAATGTCCATCACAGCAGCTGGTGGCAGCTCTGACCTGAGTGGTATCCAGAATATTCCTCCTGGCCGAGAGAAGAGGCGACACACAGCGTGAACACCAGCAGCCCTGAGAGGAGAGACGCCTGCAGGGAATAAAAACAGCAGCATTTATTTAACATCTCAGTGAGTCTGTCTCTGCGCGTGTTCACGTGAACTACATTCAAAAAGGAGAATGATTTTACGGCTGCTGAGGCCTCGATGACGCTCTGCTGGTGTGTTGGTGAGAATGAAACCGACTCAGAGGTTTCTTTGTCAGGACGAAAACCGCTGACTTCTTCTCAGACTCTTCTGACATTCCTGAAGCTTCAGTGTGAGCCTGAACACCAACCGAGTAAACCCTGAACATTTAACCACACATGGTGAACTCTGACACGAGGTCAATAAACCTAAAACTCACCAGAAACATAATTTCCTTGTGTGATTTCTGAAATCACAGATTGAGCTTGTGAGAAAATGGGTTATGGCAGCTGAAATATATTTACTCCTCCTCTAGTAACTTAAATGATCTTTCAAGTTAGAGAGGCAGACCATGGACAGGTGACACCATGGACAGGTGACAGGAATGACTTGTTGTCAACAAATACAATGAAAAAGACTGAAGCAGGAACTTTTCTTCCTTTTCCTTTTTAACTTCTTTCAGGAGAAACAAGAAGGCCAAATGAAGATGAAGATGAAAAGTCTGGACGGCACTGAACAGACACTAAAAAACATTTCTCATTGACTTGTAATTAAACATTTCTGCCACATTTCTATGTAAGAAGTTTTATCCTGAAGAGACTCATTCAATCATTCCCGGGTTTGCTCGTTAAACAGTAAGATGGGCTGAATTTTCTTATACCCAAACTAACTTTTTAGTTAGCCTGAGCATAAATCTAAAAATCGACTGTACGAGGAGCTGCAGGACCTCTGGGGCAGTGAGGTGTGACACTTCCTGCATGTTTAACATGTTTTGATGGATATTTGTGGTTATTATACAAAAATAATCTGTCATCTGTCAACGCTGCTTCTTTTGTTATTTTCACCGAGTGTGATTGTGTGTGACAATAAAGGATCTTCTTCTCTTTTCACATTTCCAGGAGAATAAATCTTTTTTGTTAAACTAATCAATACAAATCGTCTGCAAGTTCCTCTGCACTGAAGACCAACACTGAGAAAAACTTCTTCGTTCATTAAACACAATAGAAATGATCCACACAAAGCCTCCAAACAAACACATACTGCTGAATGAAGATGAGCACGTTTTGAGTTCCTCTGTTGTATTGAAGAAAAGGTCTCCGGGTGTAAACATGAAGCAGAAAGCTGCATCTAAACTGAGACCAAATATAAAAGACATTTAATGAAAAATTACATTGCTGTGTTTCAGCTGGTTCCTCTGTTCAGGTCTTAATAATAGTTGAGTGTAAAATGAGTCCCGGTTATTCAAAATATGTTTGAGTGTCAGGGAAGTGTCAGGTATATTTCAAGGAAATGAGGTTGATGAGTTTTCAAGACTCTAAAACCTCTGATTCTCATGCTGACGACTGGAGCTACAATGAATAGTTGATCAGAAGATTTGATAATCAATGACACATTTAATAATTCGTCAGGCAAAAACATCACATTTGCTAGTTCCAGCTTCTTGAAAGTGAGGATTTGCTGCTTTTCTTTGTCATTTCTGACAGTAAATGAAGAGTCTTTGGGTTTTGGACTGTTGGTTGAACAAAAGAAGCAATTTGAAGACGTAACTTTGGGCTCTGGGAAATTGTGACGGGCTTTTGTGATCAATTGTGAAAATAACTGTTAATCGCAGCCCTACTGAAGACATCCGACTACATTTAGAGAGAAATAACATCTGCAAACATTTCAGTGAGGACATCGTATATTTAAATTTCAGGTAAAAATGCCTGTAAGGTCTGGTACTTTGTCCAGTAACAGTAACTAACCCATGCCAGTCCAGTTTCTCCAAAAGTCTCCACAAATGACATTTTTACACCATTTTCTCTGAACTACCTGCACATGGAATAATTTAAATTTAGTCCCAGTTGATCCAAATCAATTAAAATTCTGTCTCCAGTCCCATCAGGGGGCCGAATCAGACTCCACACCTGCAGGGCCCCTGACCAGACCCAGACCGTCACCCTCTTACCTTATCACTGGAGGCTGCCATGGTGCTGCAGAGTCCACCAACACCAGAACAAATCCTGCACGGGACACTTTCAGGATACAGATGAGGACAAAAACGACCTGATTTAGCTTTCCCTGAGCACGTCTCCTCACAGCATGATCACCCCGCTGGGTCCCCCTGTCCTCTCTCTGTCTCCTCACTCTGTCTCTGCAGGATCCCTCAGGTTCCCGGGCACTGACGGGGTCCGCCGTCTTTTTTCTCAATCTCTGCATCTCAACAGGGTGAGAAATACCTGAACCAGGACCAGCACCAGCAGAGAAACGCCAAGACAGAGAGAAAGAGAGATGGACAGAAAGTCATGGCAGCAAAGTCTAAACTTTGAACCTACATGATTATTTTCACCTGATGTTTACTGCTGACTGTAAAACATTATAGTGTATTTTAAATGATATGTTTTATCAGTTTAGCACCTGCATCAAAATTGAAATACATGCATGTGCAAGATTATTTTACTTCTACTTTTTCTTCTTCTTCTTACTTATAAAATCTGTACTAAAACAAGTACTTTGCTTGAAGCCGAACCTGCACCAAATTTAAGTCAGTTTATAGATTTCCTAAAGTTTCCTAAAAGTATTAAAAACATCTGAATTAACTGAACACATCAACTGTAAAGACTTAAAGCTTGAGAACTTTATGATGATTGAAAAGCGATCAGTCCACCGGCTTTAAGTTAATGTGCATCGATCTTAAAAATAACAAAGGTTTATTCCTCAAATGTGAGAACTCGCAGGTTTTGACTTAACACCACCGTAAACAGAATATCTTTGAGTTTTCAAAGTGTTCAATGATGAGCGCTGAAACTGCTGTTCATCATTTTCTAATGACAGAATAGTTTTAAATTGATGAACTGTGTATTTTAAATAATAGCTTTTATTTGTGAAGTGGATTTCAGACATTTTTCACGTGACCCTCATCCTCCTCCACAAGAATCAAACGTTTTGTCATTTTTCTAAAAAGATTCAAAATAAATAAATAAAAAACTTCTTTGAAACCAAGTTTCCCTCCAGAGTTCCCAAATACTACAGAAACCTTGTGTAAACACTTGGAGGAACACAAGAAAATGACGCCCGAAACAAGAGTGACCTTTGACCTCTTGATAAAGGTGTGACAGCTGTGACACTCCTGCCCCACATTCCACGTCGGCTGTGGTTGAAAAGTATTCTCAGCCAATCAGGAAGAGGCAGGTGGAGCCTGTTCAGGATTGGCAGACATGTAATTACGCTGCAAAAGCATTTAAAACATGTTTGTGAAGCACAAAACGTTCAAAATGTTGATGTTTTTTCCCAAAACTTTATTCCCACTGATTTCTTTCCAAAATCTTCACATTTATGAACTTAAAATGTTTTTACAGTCGACATGTTTCGACCTGTAGAGGCCGCAGTGACCTTTGACCTCCTGATCTGACTCCTGCTGTTGCTGATCCAGCGACATCACTTCTCCATCTCCCTCTCCCGCTCCTCTTTCTTCTTCTTTTTCTTCTTCTTTCTGTTGTGGTGGTGGTCATCAGGGGAGCGAGAATCCCTGCAAAGATCCAAAACGCAAACTGTGAGCGTGCATGTGGGCACTTTCACAAACAAAGCAATGTTTTAATAAATGTTAAACACCATCTGAGTTTGTCAGGAGACCAAAATATTAGATGGAAAAGATGTTTGATAGTAAAACTTCACAAACAAAATCACTGATGTCAAGTACTGTGTAATAAAGCAAAAAGAAACTCAACACAAAGACCATAACTCGTTCTTTCTCACCTCTCCTTCTTCTTCCTCTTCCTGCTTTCTCTGTCTCGACTTCGTTCCCGGCTGCGATGGCGCCGGCTGTGGGAGTGACGAGACTCTGACGACGCCGACCGCCTTTCATCCTGCCGATGCCTGACAGACAAATTAAATCAGCCCTTCAATTTTCTTCACTTTAAAATACTTTTCATCTACAGAATCAACAACATTAAAGAAAACAGAGCAGGAGGTCAGAGTCTTCGTCGTACCTATGGGAGGAGAGTTCAGATCTTGTTGACTCCTCCTCATCCTCTTCCTCTTTCCACTGTCTGCTGAGCTCCCCTGCGTGGACGTTGATCACCTCTCTGATCACCTGCAGGTTGATTACAAATGACTTTATCAACTTTTATTTAAAAAGCTATGAATTTTACTGCTCTGGGGTTTGCTGCTTATTCTCAGACACACAGATACACCAGCATTTCTCAGACAGAATCCCTTTGGACCACCCAAGAAGTTTGTGCTTGTTCCTGTTTGTTCTCTGTATTTATTTTTTATTTATTTGTAAAGACCATAAGAAAAATCACCCGTCCCTCGCTCATACCTCGGTGTAAGACTTCTTGGTGATGTGAACGTTCTTGGCTCGATAGGACTGACGCCGCCTCTTGTAGTCCCTCATCTCTGCCATCAGCTCCAGGTGAGTCTTTGGTTCATTCTGCTGGTCATCTACACACAAACACACACACTCATTTCACCAGAGGTCCACGCTGATGGAGAAACCAAACTGCTTTTTCTTATTCACTAAAATTAGAGTCTTACCCTTCTGGAGTTTGGACACCAAATCTACATAAAGATCATCATTGCTGGAGGCGGCAGCTTGCTTCTCTTGGTTGAAGACGCCGGCCACATGATCGTACAGAGCCAATCGGTCGGCCACGGTGAGGTCACACATGACTCGCTTGTGGTTCTGAGGCACGTCGACTGGCTGGCCCGAATACTGACCTGATGGAGGACCAGAGAGATTTTACACACAAGTCACCCCGACAGTGTTCACTCTGAAACACTAATAACACATCATGATGGGTCAACAGGTTCCTCGTCACGAACCCAGAAATTATGTATTTTTGGTACTTACACTGCACAAAGCAGCTCTCACATTCACACAAATTTTGATTCTCGTGTCTTATTTTGAAATAAAAAGACAGAAGACCGAGGTTCCCTTGATATTACATTTTGATTTACAGAATCTAATTGGCAGAATTTTGTAGCTTATGGGCAACTAATGAGGTAAACTGATGTGCTTACATATTATTTTTATTTCTATGCCAGATTCTTGATCCATTTCACAGATCACAGTAGGTTTTGATAAAGATGATTAACAAGTTCCCCATCCCGATAATTTTGTAACTTTGCCGTCATGTAATTTACAGTAACACGCTCCTACTCAGTTTCTTTCAGCTGTTGAATAATGTACTAAATATTAAGTTTCTAAGTTCCTCTCCGACTCAGCGGCAGCTTTTACCTGTTGGATATCACCTCCTTTGTGATCAAATCAAATTCTCACTGGAATTATTTAGCAGTCAGTTCATATTCTGCACACTTACTGTGAATCTTTAAAACTGATTTAAAATGTTCCACATTGATAAAGTTTACTTTTATCAACATTCATTTTAACTGACAAGTCTGAATGAATGAGACTTTCCCCAACACGTAAAGGGGAAAGAGTGTGTCCGTGTCCGTGTGTGTCCCAGCCCAGCTGTGGTTTGAAAGGATATGATGTTAAAGGATACAACACGTAATCAGGCAAGCCTGAACCAGAGCAGCAGAACTTTGCTAGAACCCAGCTCCTCTCTAATACTCACCCCTGTCGCTGCAAACAGAACACACAACACACGGATTACAGGTCAGAAGGAACATTTAGTAAAGGTGACAATCCCCACTTAAGAAAATACTCAATGACTGACACCTTTTTAATGTGAGTAATATTTGTGGTGAAAGGAGGTTAATGTCGAGTTAGTGAAGTTAGCACAAGATAATCCTCTAGTGACATCTAGTGGTCTAACTGTGTGTCTTTGTTTCTAATGATAAGCTGCATCATCTCATGTCAGGATGGTAAACTTCATCACATCAGAGGAAACTGCTGCTGTGAATAAATTAAACTCACCTTGCCAGAAGACTCCTTCCATCCTCATCAGCGGTGCAGCAGATCTCGCCTTCAGGATCACCTGGTGCTGGGTGGATTTGTCTGCATGAAGGAAACAACATATTGTCAACTGAAAAATATGTTTAAAAAAACATGTACAACGTGTGTTTTCTGGAGGTGGTTATGCCAGAAACGCACACATTTGAGCTTCTGTCTTTAAATTCACTTTCTACTTCTCAGGAAAAGTTTCATCAAAGAGGGCAAAGCTGAAGTATTTTTAAATAAAAACCTTCTAATGTCAAAAGGACAAAATTAAATTTATTGACTCGTTTACCTTCAGCTGAGCTTGGATTCATGCTGACAGTCGTCAATAATGACTCACCCATTGTGAAGCTTCTGACGCTGCTGTTCTCATAACACACAGAAGGGTCGACCATCTCCGCCTGCAGAAGACAGATTACACTTCTTATTTATATTTCAAGGATAAAGTCAGGAAGAGTTTGCAGTGTTCACAGAAGTCTGTCGCATGATGAAGAGAAGCTTCTGCAGTCTGTTGTCTTGCTTTTGTTTTGTTATCAATCAGATGGCGGTTATAAAACCGACCAGCAGTGTATTTTACAGTATGTGTGTTATTCTGACACATTGCTGATATAGTTTCAATGAGAGTCAGGTGTCTGTTACCTGCTCCTCAGCTGAATAACCCATCTTTCGGAGGCTGCAGGAGGCTTTATGCTTCTCCATGCTCCTCACTGGGACTCTGTGGTTGGGGTCGTAGGGACACTGCTCCATTGGTTCCTGAGAAAACACCACAAACATCAGAAGAACATATGATGGGTTCATCATTGTTTCAATCTGCACACAAATCTGCTTTTGATGTTATATTTCAATGTTAAAATAACAAAGCCAGACCAGCATTGCCTGTGTGTTGAGAATATATTTGGTGTATGTGCAGGGACATCTTCACTTAGACATGCAGGTGTTTTATTAACACACAGCTGTTGACTTCGAACTTAATCAGCTAGAAATTTGCAAACCTCCTTTAGGTAAGAGTAAACCTATGTGGATAAACTATTCAAAGACATTTTATGTGGAAACATGATTATAATGCAAGGAGAAAAACAGTTTAGCATGGTGTTGCAATACAGCATGTTCAATATCTGGGTAAAGATCAGTAGATAGATAAGATACATTAATAGAAAAAGCATATCCTCTATAACTATACACATAAAACAAAAGGACTGATAGAAGGAGTTTTTAACGCCACATTAAAGCGTCTTTAAAATGATAAATCCATCATGAACACTTTATTTCGTGGCAAGAAACACAACATGTACATAAATCTGCAGTGACAGATTTAATACATCTTTATGATAAACAAAATACACGATCAGAAATTCCTACGTTAAATGGTTTAAACATTTCGTTGTAGGTGACTCGTTAGCACCATCAGCAAACCAGAGTTACGCTGTTAACATAAACTTTTAGCCAGCGTATGGCTAAGTGTTAGCTAACGTTAACCCTAAAATAGCTAACGTTATTGCTAACTCGATGTCCCGGTGTATTAGCTACCATAAAAACCAAATATACTTTAAAAAAGATTCTCATTTTGACTGAGGACTAGCTAAACGCTAACGCTAGCTAACTTAACGTTAGCATGTTAACGTTAACGGTTAGCCAACTTACCCGGTTGTAGTCTCGCGACCATCCTAACGTTTTATAAATCTTGTCAAGCTGTGTTTTGCAGTTTTCTGTGAGTTCTTCCAGCTCCTGTACTCGGTCCAGTCGATCCTGAAGAGTTTTTATTTCTAATGAGTCCGACATTTTTCATATTTATCGCGAATTTGCCCCGAAATCATCCGTGTTTTGTTTTCACTGCATCTTCGGCAGCCATGTTGTCTGGGACTTATGACGTAGTCGAGGCGGGACAGAGAAGAGATGCATGATGGTAGTTGAAGTCGGTGATCTGATCTGATCTGATCTGATCTGATCTGATATTATATTATATTATATTATATTATATTATATTATATTATATTATATCATATTATATCATATTATATTATATTATATTATATTATATTATATTTTTTAAAATAAAATAAATCTCAGTAACAAGTCCTGTTTTTTTTATTGCTTTGTTTTCTGATGTAAATCTTAATCACAGTTGACAGTGGTTTAATTTAAGAATAAAATACACAGAAATACACCAACACAATAATGATGACATAAAACACAAACAAATTATGATACAATTATGTGAATAACATCTTTGTTTACAGTGCATACAGTCAAAACTGGAATTGCTGAAAGTGACTCAGGGCTCATGTGGGGTACAGCTGTTCGTCTGGCAGCAGCTCGGCATCCAGGAGGTCATCTGTATATATGTCCTCTGTTCTGAGAAGAGAGAAGAAAGCAACAGGCTCAACCAAAAATACATGTATGACTGTGCTGCCATGAATAACTATGATACTGTCAGACTAAAGGTTATAACATGTAGAAGTAATAGCGACTGTCACAATACTTCTTACATTACTTACATTACTTCAAGAGTGTCTTCAACAGCAACCTCCTCCACCACCTCCACTCCAACCACCAGGTTCCTCCTCACTGCATGAAGCAAAGACAGGAATGTTGTTCAAGGCATTTCCACTAAACCTCCAGGACACTGGTTCTCTGTAATAATGGCAAACTAGACCAAAGTTATTACAGTTTAGATTATATCAGTGCAGGAAGAAACCAGAGGAACCTGTTTATAACAGACCAGGGAGACGGGACAGAGAAACAGAAACATCCCACATCCTTCAATCAAACAGACTCAAGTTGAAACTTGGATTTTATTTCACTTCTCCATGAACATGAGGTAAACGTTCATATGGTACGTCGAACCACTTCATTGTTTTTCTAGTCTCTCAATAGCAACATTATGATCCTTTACTTTTAGTCTTGTCCAACTTTTGGATTTTTCCCTGCATTATTTTAGCTGTGTGTTGTATCTCACACAACTAAAAGACCTAAAACAAACTGTATTTTTTTTTTTAATAACTTCCTGAGCAGTGGCCAAATATAATCCCAGGAAGTCAACCGCAAAGAAGTCGACGAGCTGTGGGATTAAAAACCCTTGATGTTACATTTCATTAAGTTCCTGCCGTCAAAACGGGGATAAATATTCAATCACTAAGATGTTTCTCTGAAAAATCTAACTTTTCTTTTACTGTGTCACTTATTCTCATGAAATAGCAGCATTTTAATGTTTATGAAAGTTATGAATCACTGACATCTTCTGTGCAGAATAAAAATGACAAACATTGTTTTCCTTTGTGTTCTCTGAGTGGATTGTTCGTGTATGTGTTGTATGTATGGAGAGCAACTCGTTGAGCATTAATTGTCCTGAGAGAACATGTTAATTTCCCCTGAATAATCCAATTTTAGTTAAAAGAAAGTAAGTTTTATTACAACCAGAGGAAATCCCAGAAAACCTCCACAAAGAACACTCACCTCCGTAGTAGACGTATGGAGATCCAGGCCAGCAGGGACCCACACTATCCGGTTCCCTCTGTCCATAAGCACAAACACATCCATGGGGGTTCATCCCTGGACCCTCCCAGCAATGACCTCCAAGGACGTGCCGGGATGCGTCAGCATTAGTCACTGTTTTTGGCTGCTGTGAGGGACGAGCACCAGGACCGTGTCCGGCCAGGCCAGAGCTGCTGGGGATCCCTGAGAGGATGACAGGCTCGGAGGTGGACCAATGGGCATCGGCAGCCTGACTGATGACATCATCACAACCTGCAGAATCAGGTGAGAAGTTATCCAACAAAATCAAGAACACTTTGAAGATTGTGTTTCAGTTCCCCTGAGAATGCTGAATAACTTTGGTATTTGTTGTCAACTGTATGTGTTTAATCTCAAATTAACCAAATGACTTAGTTTCACCAAGGAGGTTAAGTACATTCACTTAATTGGTTTAGGACTTAAAAACTATTGATAAATCGTAGTTTTTGTGTCTCATACTTGTTGATTTTTTTCTGTAAACTACAAAAAATGAAACATCCATGAACTAGCAGCTGGGAAATAAGACAAGGACAGTTCTGACTGTCGGACAGTGTTTTATGGGTGTTTGGTCAACCTGGACTCATCAAAACGCCTGTAGTTTCTTTGAAATAAAAAAAAGCATTATCATTTTCATTCTCAATAAAAATGCATTTTTATTTCCCCTTCATCAACAGTTCAAACATGCTGCTGGTTAATGCGGACTTAGAGCTGCACGTCATGACAGAGTCTTATGTCTGATCCGTCTGTTTTCCTGCACCTGCTGGTGAGACCTGCTGGGTTTGGACCAGAAATGTAGTCCTGTGCACACACACACACACACACACACACACACACACACACACACACACACACACACGCTTTCACACATAGCAGGGAGTGATCCGTTGGGGCGGCAGGCTGAAATCAGCTGACACCAGCAGGATCATGTATGTTGCACTGAGATCAGGGTATCTCTGTGCAGCTCCTCTCTCACTGCAGGACACTCAAACATTAAAACATAACATTTAAATTCACGCTCTATGATGATATATCTTTGACTCAATCCACTGTTTCAGTGCTTATTATTACAGTTACTCATTTAATTTTCTACTTGCAGTTTGGGTTGCCCTTTATATTCGATAAATACACAGCTTTATTATTTTTATTGTGTATATCTTACATCTTGGGCAAAAATATCCCTTAAAAAGTTTAAATAGTTAGTGGACAAATCCGATTATATCACTCACTCTTATTTTTAGCATTTTTGTTGCCTACTTTCTTCTCTATTTTTACAATAATTCCAATTTTACATTTTCCTGTCCGGTTGATTTTACTGCTGCAACAACTTTTTCCACGTGTAAATCAATAAATTTGATTAAACCTACCTGTCGTGTAGCAGCAACCAGCAGGATGCTCTCCTTCCTCCTCCTCCTCCTCTTCTTCGTGGTGGCTCAGCACAGCTGAAGTTATCCTCCCTGAGTGTTGAGGATGGAGACACAGAGGAGGTCTGGGCGACCAAACCCAACAATCGGGATTCAGTTTGTACATCTCAGCTCGATCTTCAGTGTCCTCCAGCGTGTGTGGTCTTCCTCCTCTCCTCTCTGGTCCAGCTCTGCCTCTGACACCAAAGGTGGAGCATCAGATGGGTTTTCTCTGGACCGGAGTCGGACGCAGCAGGACTGTATGAGTCACGGGAGAGAACAAGCTGATTGGGCAACTTGTCTCACCGACTGATGTCATGCCTCCTATTAAAGGATCATGCCTGTGTTTTGCATGTGTTGAAACATTTACTACATATCAGCAAAAATATTTCACTGCACCCGTTTAAGTTTCAGAGCGAGCTGGAGTGTTTTAGATTTGTGGACGTGGTGGACTATTATTATGACTTGCAACCAAGTAAAAAATTAAAACCCTGATGATTTAAGAGCTCCCAGTTCTTTACTTTCACAACAAGTTCACTGGTTTTATTGCAGCTGGAAGTCTATGAGGCAAACTAAATATCTGTAGGCCTAATGTGGTATTTGTTGGACAGCAAAATAAGAGAAAATGGGAAATACGTAAGTGTAACGTAAATGTAAGCCTGATGGAATCGAGTGACAGCTGATTTTTTCCCCCAATTCCATTAGATTAGAGTCATTAATTTTGCAATATGTTATTTGTATCATATATTGTGTAATAAGACAGTAAAAGAGGTTGGCCTCTGCGATAGATAAAGGCACTTTGATCAGGTAAGTTGCAGTTTGATCTGTATGAGTAAACACAACTGTATTACTGATGTTGTTGTAATATTCCTTAACATGTTTCTTCACTTTGCTGCAGTGTGTCAGTTATCAACACTGGCTATGGAGCACAATTATACGCTCAGTTGCCAGGTTATTAGGTATGATTAGATAAAGATGATACAGTTTAATGCAACAGTCCTGCAATAAATCAATTTTTTTTGTTGAAACTGTGTTAGAGATGTGATTCAACTTCATGTTCATTTTAGAGAGATGTTTGTGGTGCTGTTGAGCTGACAGGTGTCAGAGTTGATGGACAGTGTTTAGCTGATGTCGAACTTTTAATGTGAGGACGAAAACCACTTTGTCAGCACAATTTTATTGCTGTTGTCTAAATTCTCCCAGACACAAACTGAAACAAATTCCTGGGTGCTATTTATTTATTCTATTTTATTGTTTATGTAGCAGGGACAAATACTATAATATTAAGTAAATGGGAAAAAAACATTTCTTTTTTTCATTTAGAAAAACAGTAGCATCATGTAAACAAATTTAAAGGGATAAAATCCTGAAAATCGATGAATATTTGGTCGTTACTATCAGGAGTGATGTTGGTTGATAAATAAAACTCAGTGAAAGTTTAAAATAATATGAATATATAGTATTTATATGGCAGTTTTTGACATGGAGCATTTTCTGTACTAAATGTGGTCTGAGTAAAAAAAGTATTTTAAGAGTTTTTTCAAATGTGTTTAAATCAGTTGCATGATGGTTAAGCTGTATTAATTTGATATTAGATTATATTACATGCATTATATTTTTTATGTGTTCCTAATAATCTGACAGCTGTGTGTGTGTGTGTGTGTGTGTGTGCAGGTTTTATTGCATAGTTTATAGTTGTAAAAAGCCTCCAGCTTTGTTGTGAGCGCTGCTGCTGTCTGATTGGCCGGTTAGAGGTCATGTGGTCACTCGCTGCCAATCAGAATGCAGCGTTGTGGCTCGCGCTGAGGAAACAGGACCTTTAACAACCATCCCAAAGGTTACACCTCCCCTACCTGCTGCCTCACTGGGTCCGGACGGGTTATCCCGGGTTAAATCTACATTTCGACTCGTTTCGGTGCTTCAGGCTGGTTTAAAACACTCAGCTCGGGTTAGTTTAGCTCGGGTTAGTTTAGCTCGGGTCGTCTTTGGGCGTGTGTATACATCTGCGGACGGACACACCCTCTGAAGTTAAACCGCGGTGCCGATTTCAGCTGAAACTCGACGTTTTGTTCTTCAGTCAACAGATTAAAAAATGGCTTATCCAGGATACGGAGCTGGACCAGGTGGATTCCCCGGACAGGTGAGAACACGTTTAAATGTTCTGAAACATCGGAGTGAAGCTGGTTCCGTCCACCGTCCCGGGAGAGGACAGGGTAGGAGAGGCATCCGGTGGTCCGAGGAGTGCGGAAGTGAGCCGAGTCGACCCAAATGAACGAGATTGATAAAAGCACATGAACACATGTCACATTATCATCACGTCATCATCTGTTCGGTCTCTTTAATGTGTCGGAACCATGACGGACTACAGAGAGTCACAGTGAGCTAACAGCTAACAGTTAGCACAAGTAACTGTGTTGTTCTTTAATTGTTTCCAGTCACATTTTAATGTTAATCTGTTCAGTGTGTCAAACCGGAAACTGAACAACAGGCACGAGCATGTAAAAAATACTCGATTACAAACAGTAGTGGGAAGTAACTAAGTACATTTACTCAACTATTGTACTTAGGTACAGTTTTAATGTACTTGTACGTAACATTACTTGAGCACACAACCCTCATACAACTGATAAACAAATAAAAACTTTCTTTTAATCAGACCACATTTAGTACAAACATGATCCATTTAAAAAACTGACATAAAATACAGTATATTGAAATTATTCTCAACTTGTGCTGGCTAACTTTTTTCAGGATTTTAACCTTTTGAACAACAACAACAAAAATTTTGTTGTATTTGTATTTTAAACACATGGAGAAGACGGCTTCCTGTTTTCAAAATAAAAATATGGGATATTTGAAGCAGAGGTACTGTGTTTAAAGCTATTGAGAAGCTATTGAGCTAAAATGCTAATATTTGCATTAAAAAGTAATTAAAAATATTTAGAGATGTAAAAATATAAAAACCAGAGGTGTATCTCATGCAGCCAGTGTAGTTACATGATCCCACACTGACTTTGAGTCAATTGATCACATGACCTGGAAGCTATTGAGCTAAAATACTCATATTTACATATAAAAAATATTAAAAAATATTGAACAGATGTAAAATGTAAAAACAAGAGGTGTAAAATATCCAACTTAAAACTAACTTCACTGAAGTTACTTCATATATAGTATTGTTATGGCAGCTTTTGACATGTACTGAATGTGGTCTTCTGACAGTTTTATTGAGGTAACGCCCCCTATAGACTCAAGGGAAACAGCATGTATTTCCGCTATGAGGTTGAATACAGTCCTGGAAAAGTAGTAAAAATAGAAAAATACTCATCCAGGACCACAGAATGCATGTTTGTATTCTGTAATGACAGTGGGATGAAAAAGAATAGATTTAATGGTTCATAACATGTACAACTGTTTCAGCTATCTGTCTGTAATATACAGTGTATTATAGACATACTATATGAGCAGAGGTTGAAATTTAAAAGACCAAAAAATGTCAAACACCTTTGATAGAATGTATGCAGTTTGCATTAAAACAGCAAAGCAAAGTTAGAAAACATAAAATGTAAAATGCATTTAACCTTGTGCTTAACTAAAAGTACTGTTAACAGAATGCACTTAAAGTACTGTACTATTAAACTAGTAATGTGTGTGAGTAGCATTTTCATGTCGTAGTTTGTTGAGTTGGAGCTGATTTAAAATAGATTATATACATTTGGGTAGTTTACCTGTGACAAATGTGTCATTCATAAAGTTGATCAAGGATTTATTGTCCTTTTGTGAAATCTTAATCTTTAAAGTAAATAATGCTGTCATGTGGTGGAGTATAAAGAAGTATAAGCAGCACACTCAAGAAGCAAAGTACAAGTACCTTAATGTTGTAAATGTTGGTGTCACTGTGGATTTACAACAGGGAGTCCATTTTGTTTTCTAGGAAACATTCAAGTTCGCAGATTTCTTTTGTTTGTCGATTTTAAACTCTTTGTTTGGAGGAATCCTTTGTAACTCCTGAGTTATTGAAACCAGGTTTGTTTGTTTTTTAGCAGTGAAGAAATGTTTCTTTTTTACCCTGAGGAAAGGTGGGGTTTCTTCTTTACAAGCCCTGAGGATAACGCACACATGCAGCAGATAATGCAATCAATCATTTCAAGTCTTTTCAGTGGCCAGCATGAACACACACACTGAGTCAGCGCTGGTGGACTATGTAAAGTCTGCAGGCAGCTGTCATTGATTATATATGAGTGAATGGGAGTTTTGTGCCGCTAACAGGACATTTATGAGGTTTGTTTGAGATAAAGTTAAAAAGACTTGAATGCTGCACAAAGAATAGTCTGAACTCAGGCGCACATGTTGTCACCCTCCACCGGCTTCCAGTTAGTTAACAGGAAAGACTTTAAAACAAGATTACAAAATGTTAACAGAGCTTTATTTGAACATTTCCGTCGTCAGGTAGTGGCACGATGACACAGGATGCAGGAAGGTTTCTGCATGTTTTTTCCCCTTTAACTGAAAGGCAATGTGAGTGTTCAAGGTCTATTTTTTTGGATACCGCTGTATATTTCAGACCTTACATCAGGCTTTTTATAGAAGTCCCAAGGGGCCGGACTTTTACCTGGTCTGAGATGTAAAACTCTGAAAAACATTTTAAAACAACACGTTTAACTTTTTCTTTGTTTTACTACTTTTCACAATTGAAACAGGATCGTTTTACATTAAAGCAAGACAAAGAAATCCTTCTACTTAAACGGCCTGAAACCTTTTTATAAAATAAGAGTATTTTTGTGCTTCGAAGTAGACAAAGGGCCAGAATGAGGTTGTCAAACAGCAGCACTTGGCCCGCGGGCCGCCAGTTGAACATGTCTGCTTTACTGGTTGTGTGACTGTCAGGATGTTGAAGAACCAGCTGCCTGTAAATTGTGCAGCATCATTATAATTCCTTCTGAAACCTGTTTTGCACAGAGCCTGAAGTCATGATTGACTTTCTTCTCGTTGTCCTGTGTTTTATGTTTCTGTAAATGAAACTTGTACAATTTAAGTCATTCAGCTACACTGATACATATAAAGTAAATATTAGATAGCAACTGATTCGATGTGACATTCTGATGAGCGATGGGAATCAGGAACCAGCTCAGGCAGGTTTAGATTTGATCTTTGACTAAGAAACTCTAAATGAAAATGGATGCTGAACAAATATTCTCTCATATCATCCACACGTGTGTTTTGTCTACCTTATTTCTACACTGTGCTCCAAATCAGAGATGATAAAACAGTTGTGTTGACACTAAAAACCTGTGTAGGCTCACTTAATAATAACGAGTGTTCTTGGAGATTTGTGTCATCTTCAGAGCTTAAGAGAAACCAACTCAATCATGCTGACGTTCTTGTTTCTCTGTCCGTCCCTCAGCAGCAGGATCCTCTCTACGGATATTTCTCATCTGTGGCTGGACAGGTAAAACACCCCCGCACCTCAGTATTATTAAGCATAACTACACAACTTTCCTTGAATTTGTGAGATGCAGTGCCCGTCAGTGTTGGGGTGTTGGTGTTTTTTCAGATCTTTTTGCAGTTTGCTGTAAGTGTTTACTTCTCTCGATCTCTGGCAGGATGGACAGATCTCTGCAGACGAGCTGCAGCGCTGCCTCACACAGTCCGGCATCTCAGGCTCATACAAACGTAAGAAAACCAGACTTTATTTTAAAATTAGATACCCACTGAAAACATAAAGCACTGTGAGAGAGGCACTTTCACCTCATGCTGTTGTACAGTCGCGCGTCGTGCACTGAAAGGATAAAATGATGCCACTTTTTTGTGTTTAGTTTTCTGAAACATTGTTTTAAAAAAACACAGAGTCTTGTATTTTTAACTCTAATAATCCGACTATATTTCCAATTTGTTTTTCTGTTTGGGAAGGAAGTGACGGTCATTTTCCGCGGTGGTTTACTGAATTACATCATATCTTAAAGAAAAGACTGTAGCCCACACAGAACATTACAATTTTTGCAATACACATAAAAACACAGCATGCGGACCAAGCAATCAGCAACCCCAAATATATATTCGCAATAAGAAAGTTCAGACGTCTCCAGGTGGCAGTGATCCTGAGAAGGAAACGTTTAGATATTAAGCAGAACATCACACTGTGTCTTTAAAAGAGGAAATTTAACTGAAACTCTCACTTCTTCCTTTCCCAGCCTTCTGCCTGGAGACCTGCAGGCTGATGATCAGCATGCTGGATGTATCCTTCACCCATCAGCCAATCAGAGAGGTTTAGCTGACGGTCTCACAGGTGGACAGAAGCTTCAGAACTAAAATAAACATACTTTATCAAGGACAAAGATAAGTTCCTGCTTCTGAACTTACTCCTCTGTGCTGATGTTGATGCTCCCGTCGGTCACAGTCCTGTCAAGATACCAGAAACGTTTTCTCACCAGCTACAGTGCACAACTTTAAAGTTTAAACTTTCTTATAATCCACATGTTCTAGTAGAACTTTTGTCATCATTATCTGTGTACTCCCGTCTGGTATTATTATATATTTTCAGTATCTAAGGGCACCGTGAGCATGTAGCGTGAAACATAGTAATGTGATTGGTCCTTGACTGGCTCTCAGAGGGACATGTCCGGCACCATGGGCTTCAATGAGTTCAAGGAGCTGTCGCAGGTTCTCAACGGGTGGAAGTCCACCTTCTCATCCTACGACCGGGACCACAGTGGAACGGTGGAGGGCCACGAGCTGCAGCAAGCCATCGGCGCCATGGGTACAGACGAACTATCAGAACAACCTGTCAGACATCTAGTTTTAATTATTTATTTAAGTTTGTACTTTTAAAACACATCTCATTTGAAGAAACTCCTTCGTTATGGGGTGTATTAAAGCCGGACGTTTGGAAAAAAATTTAGCTATGGCAGGTATACATAGAAAAACTGCTCGCTGCAATGTAAATGACATGTTTGGGCTCTCTTAACCTCTCAACGTTAGCAGCAGATGTTTGTGAACACACCATCTGTTTCAACCACAATATCACCAGACTCCCTTAACAAATGTCTCAATTTAGTGAGTTGTTGAGTTGGAGACACTTTGTGAAACTCCATCTCTGACTAATTCTTCATTATTTGGGACTTCTTGTAAATTCTGCAAATGTTCTACATGAACTTCTTTCTTTCTTAATGATAGTTAATGAGATATTTGTGCCTTTGCAGGTTTTAACCTGAGTCCTCAGGCCATGAACGTCATCATGAGGCGCCACAGCACAAACGGCAGAATCGCCTTCGATGATTTTATAAGCTGTTGCGTGAAACTGCGAGCCCTGACCAGTGAGTGAGATCAACAAGAGCTTAATTTAATAGATAAATCAGCTGCTTGTTGGAGCAGAACAAAAACTGAACCTTTGGAGCTCCTCGCCCTCATCACAAGGATAATAATCTGTGTTGAATTCAAGTCGGCTATTTTAAGGTGTGTGTTTGTTTTTCAGGTCAGTTCCAAAGAAGAGACACCTCCCGAACAGGCCAGGCCATGTTTGGGTATGACGATGTAAGTGTCCATACCTTCTGAAAAAGAGAAATGTATACATGAATGTTTAACGTCTCCTCAGACTAGTCTTCCTTGTTTTATTTGACTATTGAGTGTTTATTCTGTAACATTGTCTTTCTGAGTTTCCTGCTTTTGCTCATCGCAAAGTTTATTATTATATTATTATAATAAGACATTAGGATTGATTTAAGGCATACAGAGCGAGGAATTAATCAAGTAAAAACACACAGATGTGTGTTGCCTGATCCTCTGCAGAGCGACCGGGCCCTGACAGTCCTGGTCGTCCCTGGTTCACAATCTAGATCTTGGGATCTGGTGAAATTGGGGTTTTATGTACACTGCTGCTAGACTATGTAGAAGTTCATGCTAGAAGTATAGAAATGTAGCAGATGACTGGATAAAGCCAGGAGGACACTGCACTAAATGATGAGTTGTACAGTGACGGTCTGTATCTTTGTCTCTCTCTCTTCAGTTTATCCAGGTCACCATGGGCTTATGAAGAGGAAAACACCGAACAGAAGGGAAACACCAACTTTTAACATCTTCTCATATTAACAGCATGACCTGTACTTTCAATGTGTATTTTAAATGTTAATCATTGTAGTTCAAACAGTATTAAAATGTCACTCTCACATTCCATGTTTTTTTAAAAAGACTAATGCATATTGTAACACACTTATAAGACTATTGTAACCTCAGGCTGCACCAATGACAGACCACTATGTGCCTATGTTAGCCCAGTATCATGGCAGACATAAGAGTGTGAACGTGTGTGAAATGAATAAACATATCCAACACAAACATGTGATGTCACAAACTGATGTTCAGCTGATCATCTTCACATTATGATCAGACTTAACTCAGCACACAGCTTTGTGAATGTCCGGTTCAGAAGAGCCTTTAGTATCGAGCAGGTGTTTGAGGCTAATGAGCTCCATCTAGTGGGTTTACTGATGAAGCTGCCTCGTATAATCTGTGGTTGAATGATTTCTGACCTCAGTTTTAAGGTTTTAAGGACAACAGTTCAGGTTAAATGACTCAGATTGGGCAGAATGAGATGGATCTGTTCAGTTGATGCTTCCCCTTCACCCCAAAGTAGTTTTCAATAGGACACCTAAAGCAGCTGGGGACTTGTTTTAAAACGTCAAAAAACAACAACAAAAAACAATGAACATGAACAATTGAATGATCATTTCTGTCACTTGTGATCTAATAAGATTCAGATTCAGAAAACTTAATGAATCTCATCAGGGGCAAATGTGTTTGATCAGCTCGCTTTGCACACCGACTAAAACACACAGTAACATGTAGACTAAATTAAATACCATCTACCATTTTAATTGTGTTCACCACAACTTGCCACATGTGGAGTTGTTGAGTTGTTTTAAATGTTTAATCTGCCATCGGTGTCAAAGAAGAGTATAAAAGAAGTATAGTCATTCAAAAATTAAACAAAATCGAGGCAATAAAAGACACACAGTTCTTGCTCATTCATTTTTATTTCATATAAGACCTCATGTCGTGAGGAAACAACAGAAGAGAGCAAGACTGACAGGACTGACTGCCAAGATACCTGTTACCCTGAACAGTTAAGTTCATTGTTGTTGACATCCCTATCTTTGACTTTTTGTATTTTTTCTTGTACTATTTGTATTGTTGTTTTTATTGCTTGTATTCCGCTCAAAACACATCCAGCAGCTGTTCCTGTCTGTGAAAAAATAAAATAAAACACAAAATATAAGTTAAATTTGACTTTTCGTGGTGACCTTTGACATTGCAAAGACTAACTTTGTATATGATTGGCATTGCTCATATGAAGATTATGGATATTAAAAATATTGCTCTATAGTGCTACTAGTCATCAAAAACTCAACTGGTTGTTTTAAGATTTGGGTTAAAATGGTTACAACTGTTAAATCTGCCACTTACCTGCTTTGACTTCGCTACACCATAGCGCAAATAGGTAGCGAGGTGTTCACAGTTGTTGGAAACGACGTTATAGTTTTCACAGCTTTGTAACTTTTCTGTGATACGGCCAGCTCTTTCACCATCTCTTTCAACAGCTCTTTGATCGGCCTGAAAATCATCATCAAGGTAGTTGTACACCCTGTCGTCCGATCCTTCTTTCGTCCCGGTAATTGTACCAAATCTACAGCTCGCTGTCGACTTCGGCTTACCTGTTTGTGAGAATAAACTTTTAGAAATGTTGAACACAAACTTAATACAAACTCATGTTGCTCCTGTATTCTCTTTGTTTCCTTTTTTCTTTTGCACAAACAGGGTGTTGTAACTGTACAATAGTGAGGAGCTCCTCTCCTCTTGTCAGCAGTGAGCCAGTCAGTACTCAGAATTGGATTATAAAGTCAATATTCAGACATATCAGACGTCAGATATATTTGCAGTGTTCATTGGTGGGCAGAAAAAAGCCCTTTGAACCTTTGGGGCCTTCTTCCTGTCCATGCTGAAGAAAGAGTAGAAGCCACTGTGCATGTCTGATCTACTGTGCATGTTGTTGGGGCTTGGTTAGAGTTATGGTGCGAGGTTGTCGGGGACATTAAACGTCCTCACAGCGAACACAGAGACTCGTCTCCTCACTAGTCCGTCTTTACAGGCCCACTTTAGTTACACACTGTTCTCACTCTGACTTTACAACTTGTACATTGATCAGTTTATAGAAACCTGCATAGTAATTGTGCAGTAAGACGCTCAGTGGTGGAGACGTTTGAGTCATGTGACCGTGATGTCGTCTGTTTGTAGCCTAGCATTAGCTTTTTACTGCTACACATTTAATTTACCTTCAACCATCACAGAGTGGAGTTCATCTGTGGAGATTATCTGCTGAACAGAACCTGGACGGATCAGAAAATGCTCTGCAGTAATCCAAATCCCACAGAGGGAAGCAGGGCCATGCTAACTTCAGGGTTGGCTACACAAAATACATAATCTATACACCGGTCTGTTACATATCGGTCAGGTGTTAGCACCTGCACATGCAGAACAGATCAGCTGGCACAGGTCAGGTACACACAGCAAACTCACTCACATCTGGTAATTCATAGAAATTATATCAGCTATTCAAGAATGGGGCGAGATCACCCATCTATGTTTCACTGTTCTCCTCTGTTATACAAACTTTATGTAGCACTTGTGCTTTGTTGAGTAATAAAACAGTCAAAGCCATCAAACAAACAAGACAAACAAGACTTCCTATGATGTCACACAGATTCTTTATAGATACGTTTCATTAAAATGGTTAATGGTTGGAAAAGTTTTTTTTCATTAACCTTGAGTAATACTATCTTTAAATTTGCATACTTTTATTTTGAGGTTTCTTACACGTACCTGCGAAGTGAAATATGTCATTATCACCTTGGCCAACGTCAATATATCCTTTATCACCTTTTTTGCCCACATAAATAGCAAAGTGACTGTACGTAGTCGTGGGGCCACATTTCCTCGGAAACTCAATTATATCTCCAAAGTCATACTGTGAACAGAAGAAACCAGAGATGCCTTTTTTAAAATCAACTTTAACATTCAGTACAAAGCACAACACAATAATCAGACTGACAAAATAACGAACGTGGATAGGTAGCTAATATTAAATAATGAAAATCTTCATAATATCCACTAATACAGGGTTAGTATATATTAGTATGTATTAAATGAACTTCTCAAGTGAGATGTTTTGCTGTTTCTACAGTGAACTGAATATCTCTGGGCTTAATGACCAGCAATGTTCATTCTGACCTCTTTCAGCCTGAGACAAACATTTCTTTAATTACTTAGGGAATAATAGAAGAAGAAGAAGAAGAAGAAGAAGAAGGAGTTTTTGCTTACTTACTGTCATGGGTAACACTTTAATAATAATAATAATAATAATAATAATAATAATAATAATATAACCATCATTGATAAATAGTACATTTATAGTTAATTAGATGTAGTTAATCATTTCACTGTTAAGAAAAAATTAAATGGTTCATTAAACATTTAATAAGCAACTGTAAAGGTTAAAAACATCAGTTGCAACTCTCTAATGAACTACACAGTATTTATTAACCAATTACAAAGTAGTATGAACATCAACTGCAACTTTCCAATAAACAATTACTAATAAATCATTTATGAAGCATTTCATTACTTCTTAGCAGTGAAATTAATATTAACTAAAGTTTACTTAACTATACATTTGCATTTTTATTATATATGATAATATAATACAATATAATATAATATAATATAATATAATATAATATAATATATGATTATTTTAATGATATGACAGATATTATAAAGTGTTACCAGCAAAGACCCAGAAAAAAATACAGAGGACACAACCTCATTATCCTCAGTGGTAGCTACGGCCCTGGTAGATAACCATAAAGTTCTGTTCAATATAAACACAATGTGACAGTTTCAAATTTGACTCATGTTTGCATTCTTCAGCATTGATAACAAAACTTTAACAATAATGATGTAAACGTAGCTTACCGTCTCTATCACTATGATCACCAGCTGGAGGATCAGAGCAACCAAGATCAAGCTTCTCATGTTTGCAGCGGTGGAGAACTGACATGGTGAGAGCAGGAGAACATGGAGCATTTAATTATTCTAGAAGGTTTAAAAATGTCATAAAAACAACCGTTATCAACGTATCTGCTTTTAAAATGTGTCCCTGTTAGCTGCAGCTTGTCAAATTAAATCTTTTGCAGTCAAAATGTTTTTTATTCATCAAATGGTCTGAAAATAATGTTTCAAATTATAAAACGAAGGGAAACATTTTGGACTGAAGTAAGACTAAAGGTGTAACACAGAATTGATTGACAATTTATACTATATGCTTTAAATAACAGTCAAACCAGACGGGGTCAAAAACTGACTTTTGACCCCAGAGGACAAAAGGTGTATGGCAATCGGGAGGAAATTACGAGGGTTAAATGAGGGTTTGACACACTCGCATGGAAGATAAAATATGTGGAAGCCGTCACTGGGCAGATACAGTCGTGACTTACCACTGATGTGTTGAGAAGATGATGATTGTATGATAGAAATTAGCTTCTTAGCACCCTGAACTGCAAACAAACAAACACAACCCACACACACACACACACACACACACACACACACACACACACACACACACACACACACACACACACACAGTGTGTAGGTACTGGGCAAAAGCAACATTGTCTTCCAACAATTTTTAGCTGTTTTTCCAATTGTCTGTTATTATAAAGCCGTTTAGAGCAACACCCCAATGTTGGAGATCAAAGATATACCTTTATATCCCTCATGCTATACCTGTCATTCAGTTGTTATTAATGGAACAGGTCTTACCTTCTTCAGTGAGACGGTGGAAGCCTGTTAGTGTTGGTGAAGGTTTCTCCTTATATACACTGGAACAATACATGTGATAATATCTCCGTCCTGCCCTGCAGGGACTCTTCTCAGACTCATTTGAATGCTCCATCTTAGAGCAAAAGGATATCAGTTATCAAATTGACTACATTTGAATACACAGTACGTATGTTTTACGTTGTTTTACACAGTTTCAATTCAAATACAATTCTACATTCACATCTATTTATGTTAGCGGCCTGTTAAAGGGTCCTGAATAAACATTAGTATGACACATGACACATGTTTCTCTACAGTTATTCCTAAAATGTGGTAATCAGTCATTGGTGACAAAGATGAGTAATAGAGGCAGGATATTTTAAACTTTAACACTAAACTTTATTGTCTAAGATGACATCTGTGCACTGAATCACTATAATTATTCATTATGTTTTCAGATGCACGTTTTTTTAGTTTTCATATTAGCGTATACTTGGTGGTTATTGGACTTCAATTAGTTAATTCTTGAATACACCACACCTCATTCAGATACACATTCAGGTGGAGGCTCAATCATACGGTTTTGCTTGTTTATTTTGTCTTAAGTACTGTATGAAGGTCAACCAGTGGAGAATAATGTCTTGTTTATTTAAAATGACATCCAGCTTGCTCTCTAAATGTTAAATAACTTGGAAATGTTTATGTTGAATTGACATGGAATCCATATTTATGTGCGACTGTTGGTAATATGTCAGTTGTAACAAGGTTTTGTCTGCAGTTTCTGTCCAGGGTTATTTTTGGGGTGGTGGTGCTGTCACCTGACCTTGTGTGGGAGCTAAACTGCCCTGTATCAATACAAAGGTATATTCAAATGTTCATCCATTATGAATAGATATTTGGCATTGTAACAGAGGAGCTTCATCAGACACTGCACAGCTTAATGGTTCCCTCATTCAAATTAATTTTAACTGTCAGTGTTAACTTTTATTGATCCCTGTTTTAAAGCGTCTTGATATGAAAATCATCATACAAACTGAAAGGACAAGGGAAGGCTTCTTTTTAGAGGACAGTTAAGAGATAATGGATTTATCTGTGTTATCTGCCCATTGTTACAGAGCTCATTGTAATAAAACTGAAAAGCTTGTTCTCTGGTAAGTATGTTGACCCACCGCTGAGATAAAGTTCAGTGGAAGCTCTGTTACTTCAGTATTAAAATGAGAACTAGACATGGAGAGAGCTGCGAAAGCTAACAAACTGAGCACTGACCTATAGCAGTCACTGGTGAGACGCAACAAGTAAAGATATTAGTAGGCTACTCTTATAACAAAATACAATTTCCTTTTGTTTTAGCTGTTTGTGGTCGATGCTAACTTCTGAGGGAAACATCTGTGTGAAGGACTCTGTTTCAGTATCCTTTATTTATTATACTTTTGTGTTTGTCAGCATTACACACATTTACATTCACTCTGGCTTCTTGCAGAGGTGTGGTTTTTACAGCTAAGGACACTTTATTTTGAAATTGTGATTTTATTTTGAAACAGCAGAGAGGAAGTTGACGCGCTACGGTCGCGGGTTTTGCGTGCACTCCCTCTGGGTAGCTGGTTTTGATGAATGAAGGGAGAAATATCAGTGTAAATATCCAAGAATAAAAGTACCGTAAGGTTCTGAACGTGCCTCTTTATGCACAACTTTGACCTTGAAGTTCGTCGGTGCCGGACGTCATTTCTTTCTTCACGGTGAGAGCATGTTGTTATGTTTGGGAGGTTCAAGATCAACTCGGAAAATACCAATGTCCTGTGAATACCTGACATAAACGTGGTTTTGGTTCCTGTAAACAGTGTTGACCATGAAGACCTTCTACTGTCTGGATTTAGTGTCTCAGCTGGAGAGGGAACACGGTATGACATATGTTATTTATTTTGTTGTTGGCTTTTAGTTAATTACTTACCTCAGCTAAAATCTGCAGCTGTTTTGTTTTGCAAATGCTCACTGAAAACTGTGTTTCCTTTTCTTTTGCTTATACTGTATGTGGATGGTGCCTTGTACTTGAATTCACACAGGAGACTCGTTTTACAATGTACAAGAACTGTCAAGCTACGTCAGGGATAGTTTGGTGTTGTTTCTGTATCAGTGATGTGATTGTGAGGGAATATTTCGCTGTTTTTCTGCACAGCTCTTACGGTGCGAATGGATTTATTAAATTCATGAAACATCAGTCAAACAGTCCGACCATCTTCCTTCTGGGGACAGACACAGCTAGTGAAAGAATGGAACATTTAGCAGCTAAAGACAGATGTTTTCCCCAGGAGATGGTGGACATCAGCCCAGAGCTCAGAGAAGAAGAATATTGGAAACAAACACATCAAGATCAGGCTTCCTTCACATTCAGGTGGAGGCTCAATCACACAGTTTTGCTTGTTTATTTTGTCTCAAGTACTGTATGAAGGTCAACCAGTGGAGAATAATGTCTTGTTTATTTAAATAACATCCAGCTTGCTCTCTAAATGTTAAATAACTTGGAAATGTTTATGTTGAAATGACATGGAATCCATATTTATGTGCGACTGTTGGTAATATGTCAGTTGTAACAAGGTTTTGTCTGCAGTTTCTGTCCAGGGTTATTTTTGGGGTGGGAGCTAAACTGCCCCTTATCAATACAAAGGTATATTCAAATGTTCATCCATTATGAATAGATATTTGGCATTGTAACAGAAGAGCTTCATCAGACACTGCACAGCTTAATGGTTCCCTCATTCAAATTAATTCTAACTGTCACTGTTAACTTTTATTGATCCCTGTTTTAAAGCCTCTTGATATGAAAATCATCATACAAACTGAAAGGACAAGGGAAGGCTTCTTTTTAGAGGACAGTTAAGAGATAATGGATTTATCTGTGTTATCTGCCCATTGTTACAGAGCTCATTGTAATAAAACTGAAAAGCTTGTTCTCTGGTAAGTATGTTGACCCACCGCTGAGATAAAGTTCAGTGGAAGCTCTGTTACTTCAGTATAAAGAGAACTAGACATGGAGAGAGCTGCGAAAGCTAACAAACTGAGCACTGACCTATAGCAGTCACTGGTGAGACGCAACAAGTAAAGATATTACTACTCTAATAATAAAATAACTCATATTTACTGCTGTTTCATGTTGTTTTCTTTCACAGAAACTTTTCTTTCACAACCAAAATAAATAGTTTCTTGTAACATTGTAGATTCTGGCTAAACAGTCCTCCACTCCTCCTCCACAGCTTGAATACTTTGTAGGGTGGTAATAAGTGACGTCAGTGTGCAAATTCAGGTCAGATAGCCTGCTATAGAGATTTTAAAGCTTTCATGTTGCTGAATTCATCATGACTGCACAGGAGAACCTTCTGCTCCAGAGTCAGATCACTTATCCAGAATAAATGTTGAGCCAGAGAACCAACAGCAGGTTCAGTCAGCAACCTAATCCACGTATTTCAGTATTGAAGTAACTCGATCGCTTTCTGTTACTGTTGAATCACTTCAATACCAGATATTCAGATGAAGACAAGAGAAAGTAAATAACATGCACCGTATTGTGATGTTTTGATATTTTCTGCTTTAAAGACAAAACAATGTTGAAATAATGTATTTTATATTGAACTGACAGCTGGTTTCACTTGAGACCAGCATGGTGTACTTCTCCCACCCTCCCAGCAGGAACATCAACATGTAGCTGTGTTTACGTCCACCTGATACATCTAAGTAGAATGTTGCCTTTTTCTTAAAGCTGTTTGTGGTCGATGCTAACTTCTGAGGGAAACATCTGGCTCCTCAACCCTCTTCCAAGCTGCAGCAGGCAGCGTTTTAATTATTTAATGTTTTTGTTTTTTTAGCAAACAAGCTACACTCACTGGACTCTCTCTACCTGCCCAGAAACAAATGACCGACAGTTAGTGAATAAAGAGAGATGTTTTCCCCAGGAGATGGTGGAGATCAGCCCAGAGCTCAGAGAAGAAGAATATTGGAAACAAACACGACATCAGGATCAGGCTTCCTTGTTTTAATATGAAGTGTTTATTCTGTAATATTGTCTTCCTGAGTTTCCTGCTTTTGCTTGTCTTTATAGGGGCCATATAGATAAAGTGTATTATGATATTATTATAATAATACATTAGGATTGATTTAAGGCACAGAGGGTGAGTAATTAATCAAGCAAAGCAGATTTAAACACACAGATGTGTGTTGCCTGATCCTCTGCATAGCGACCGGGCCCTGACAGTCCTGCTCGTCCCTGGTTCACAATCTAAAGTAGCTGGGGACTTGTTTTAAAAATGTCAAAAAACAACAATAAAAAACATAAAATGGCTCCTTACAGCTCGTCCAGCGTGATCAACAGGAGCTCCAATTGATTTTAAAAGAGGTGCATCCCGTCTGAAGTGGGTGCACGAGCTCGGCCGAGCGCCAAAGCTGTTAAAAAAAATGGTTGTTTTACAAAATGTGGGATTCAGGGACTTCTGGAGATTTTGCTTGCACCATATGGAGCAATTTTATGTTTTGTTGTTTTTTTTATATTTTCAAACAAGTCCTGTAGGATGCTGCAATGCTGTTTTACATGTGGATGAGTAGATAATGACTGTATTTTCATTTTAGGGTGAGTTTGTATAAATATATTTTTATTTATTTTATATATATATGGCAATTTAAGCTACCCTGCAGAAATATGAACAAAAACGACTTGCAGCCCTCAGAAATGGCTTTGCAAACCATTCTTTTGAAAACAAAAAGGAAATTACACATTTTATAAATGAATATTTGCATTTGTAACTTAAAGCTTTATTCCTGAAATGTCTCTATTTGTGAACACACAATGAGTGACATCAATGCTGTGCTGTTGTTTCGTGGCAAACCTAATGATGAATTCATATACAAAAGTAAATGTGTGCAAATCATTACAGTTTTCTTCAAATAAAATGTATTTATTTATGTGGGGGAAACCGGAGCACCCGGAGAAAACCCACAGTTAATTATTTCTAAACAGGCCTGTGTTGTTACCCGGCTGCAGACTTCTTCTCTCGTGACTGACTGATGGAGAGTCGCAAGCTTTAAACCTTCTGCTGTTGTTAACACTTTCAGAGTCTGACTCCAAGTGTGAATGGGTCTCCTGGTCTTCTGCTGCTCCTGTCGGGGTCACTCATCCTCCGGAGCCCCTCTACGCTGCAAGAGTGTCTCTGGGCTCGTTGGGTAGAGCGGACAGGCGGGCTGCCTGCAGGGCGGGCTGCCACTGGGCTACATTTTCTAGAACCAGTGCAAGTAATGTCACTTGTTTTTCCGGGACTGTTTTTGTACTACTTGAAACTGTTTTTTTCTACCAATCAGTTTGCAGAAGCTAGTCTCGCCACCACGGTCCTGGAATAAACATCAGGACTGCTGGCTGTGGCTTTGGAAAACACAGCTGTAATTATACTGTACACCATGTAACAAAAACTATCGATTGTTACTATGGTCCTGACAATGGCCCAAAACATTTTTGCAATGGGTTCTTCATGCTCCAGCACCAAATTTTGATGTGATTCTTGAAAATCCAGGATCATCATTTGAACTGACTGTTCATTTGAATGAAGCAGCACTTCTACTTCTTGGTCGGACTGTGGAAAATACATCTTAAATCCATGTTCTGGTCCCGGAAAGAGCAGACACATGCTGTCCTCTGGTTCTGGAAAATCAATCTGCATTATTATCACTTCAAAATCTGGCCCCTTTTGTGGCATTACTACAAATGTCAGGAGCAAATCTTTCTCCTCTTCTGGAAAAACAACCAGCAATTCTCGCTCTGCTCCTGGAAATAACAGCAAACCTGGCTGCGATGGTGTCGGAACCTGAACAGTCCAGGTGTAACAAAACGCAGTAATTCTTGCTCTGGTCCTGGAGATAATGGCTGTAATTCTTGCTCTGGTCCTGGAGATAAGGGCTGTAATTCTTGCTCTTGCCGTGGTGAAAAAAGCTGAAATTGATTCTCGTGCCAGGGTGAAAACAGACACCAAATGTGCAATTGTGGATCGAGCCACAGTGAAGAAAGTTGCGATTCCCTCTGACCCTCTGTCAGCAGGCTGTGGTGTCTCTGGGTCCCCAGCTCTCTCGTCCACTGGGCGAGAGATATCAGGGCACAGATACAGAGACATGAAGAGAGAGAGGGGATGAAGCTCAGGCCTCTCGCTGCCAGAACGACTGCTGGGACTCACAGGGCCAACGCGTGCAGAGGCGTTATCCTGCTCTGGTGTCTGTGGCTGAGTTTCATTAGCCAGACAGCACAAGCCCACAGAGTGGCCGTCATTATTCTGATGCAGCAACCTGAGATCACCGTACCGTCTGTTGTTGAAGCCAGTCTGGGCTGCTTTACCCAGAGAGCCCAAGCCTATGGAGTGGGCTGACTGGACCGCTGGTGGTCTGTCAGGAGGTTCTGCTCGGTTAACCATGGCTAAACTCGGGTGAAAAGGGCCCAGTCCAGGTCTGAGCTGGTGACCAGCAGGTCTGGGGACCAAAGGAACCCCAGTTAGTTTGAAGAGAGACATCGTGGAAGTCGATGAGAGATTACAGAATTTCTCCTGATGTCCAAGTATCAATGTCCAGTCTGACAAAACCGTCCAGATAATGTTGAGACGCTTCTTGGTCTTACCCTCTAAACTTTACATGACGTGGAGTGCCTTTGATCCTTTACAGTGTAAAGGATCAAAGGCACTCTACGTCATAGCTTCTGGGATGGAACGGCGGCAGGAGTGACGTCAGAGGTGCTCGTCCTCAGTGTCATTCAGACTCGCTGGCGTTTCCGGTCACGCTCGTGCCTGTGTGTGACAACGTATGTGACGACGTGAACACAGCGTGTGACGTTTCCCGCGTCAGATCTCCTCCTGTGTGACGCTGCAGTGTTTACAGGCTTCAGCTGGTGTCTGGACGCAGCGGAGCCGCCAGGAGCGTGAAGCTGCAGCACAGCTTCGACATGGAAGAGCGTTTCTGTCAGTTACAGAAAAAAACTCGTGTCACGTCATAATCATAAGATTAAAAAAGACGAAATTATGAGATCAAATGTCACATTTGAGAGATGAATGTTGACGTTTTTATCTCATAATTTGGACTTTTTTTAGTCATAATTAGATATTTTTTTAATCGCATAATGTTTTATTTATTATCTAATTTAAATTCGTATCTTGTAATTTTTTACTTACTACAACAATCATATAGCTTTGACTATTTTACTTCATAATTATTACTTTTATCTCATAATTTAGATTTATTAATCATATAATTTTAGTTTTCATCTCATAATTTGGACTTTTTTTAATCATATAATTTGATTTAAAGTGTTTCCCATGTCAGTAAGTTTTTTTTTTAGCATAGAAATAAGTTTAAAGAAGTTTAATAAATTTAAGTCAAAATTTGCCATTTTTGTAACTTATCTTTTGACGGATTGTTTCATGCACGTGCTCATCTTCCAGATTTTCTTTATGAATGGGTGGGAGGGCAGTTTTCCTGAAATCCTGGTTATGGCCCTGCTTCCTACTTTCGAAGCAAAGTTTGGAAAGTTTTGGAGACTGCAAACTGGCGACACAGATGATGAGATGATTCATCAAAGGCCGATTGTAGAAATTAAACGTGAGAGGCGGTATTTTACACACAGTGATACATCTGTCATTTAATTTCCAGTATAATATTCCATAAAAACCTTTCAGTTGTAAAAATATCAGCCAACTCAAATCTTATATCAATATTTCCTCAGTCGGCGCTGTGTCACCATCACACCCCCCCCCCGGAGCGCAGCGGAGCGGTCCGGGCTGTTCGGTAACTAACTGATCAATTTATCATCATCAATGGTGGAAATCCAAGATAACATCAAATAGCATTAAAGAATGAGTAATGTGCATATTTCACCAAGTATGATTTTAGTTTTCATGTAGTTGTTGTGTGTGAAGTTGCTGCAGTGGACACGCACACCGCGCGCTCCGTGCGCACTGGAGACGGTTCAGTCTCCACACGCACTCTACCTTCTGCACACATGGACTGAATTCACGATTAAAGCTCTCACAGAATCGTTACACTCCATATCCTCAGTGTGAGTCCTGGTCACAGCGCAGGACAAGTTCACCGCAACTAAACTTCAATATATAAACAGGCTCGTGTTCACACGTCAAACTTCTACTTACGAAATGATATCCAAGGGGGAGAGAAACCACCGTCCGTCAGTCTGATCGCTGTAAACAACGTAATACTGCGGTGGCACTCGTGCGTAATGCTGATGGACGCATGAACTTTCAGTGTCCTCTCACTGCTAAAGGAAGACGTGAATGACGGAGTTAAAGTGTTTTTCTAAACTCCATCCCCAATGAAAATTCCCCAAAATTATGCAGAAGCACATTCGTCCAAACTAACAGTTGTAGTCTAACCAGCAGGAGACCGTTGATGTGCGGAGTGATTCTGGTGACACTACAGTGAATAATAGGGAAGTTATTGAATATTTTTTGTGGTCTCCTTTTTCGGTGTTGCATTTTGTAGACGGTCCCTGCGCCCTCGTCTCACAGACGGCTGTCCATAGAGACCAGTGTTATTTGTCCAGCCCGCTCGTTTTGATGAAAATGCGCTTGTAGCTCGGTGTCTACCTCACTACGGCAGGAAAGAGTCGTCGTTTGTGTTTTAACAATGTTTCGCTTATGAGTTATTGATCCGGGAAGTTCGAATCCGCGCCTGGCACGCGCAGTCTTACCTGCAGGCTAACGGTCTTACCTGTATGTTAACGTGTATGTCTTATTTGTGTATATGTCTGTGTCCATGTCCATGTCAGGTCGCTGGTATACAAAGCGAGAGGTAACGCCGGGCAGCAGCGCCATCCTCCTGTGTCCAGCAGCCTGGAAAGCTCCTCCTCGTCGTTTCCATGTTTATATACTGACTGCGTGATGCTTTCACTTCCTCTTTCTCGCTTTGAGTCGACACAGCTGACT
Source organism: Pagrus pagrus (assembly GCF_965226575.1). Classification (NCBI taxonomy): domain Eukaryota; kingdom Metazoa; phylum Chordata; class Actinopteri; order Spariformes; family Sparidae; genus Pagrus; species Pagrus pagrus. The sequence continues at coordinate 1,972,366 of NC_140191.1, forward strand.
GTAAAAGGCAGTAAAAGGTAAAGTACCGTACAACTATTATGTTCCATACTCTTATGTTTCGGGGTTATTACATGTGTAACGTCACTGGCAGCGAACCGCGTCCGTTATCAAGTTGATAAAAACGTTACACTGAAAGAGTCTCAGTCAGTCCATTAAGTATAAATGCTAAGCTAGGCCAGACTTAGCCTCCTTTTTTAATATAGGCTATATAAAAGACACGAACTAAAGTCCTCTAAATGATATTCTGGTTTCTACTTTCTGTTTGGCGGTGATTTATTTTGTATTCAACATAACTACATAAGAAAAAACATCACATGAAAGTGAAGGTTAATCTTCTTTACATATTATTTTTGGGTGGAATTTATTGATTTTATGCTGAGTGTGCTGTATCACAGGCAGCTGGACTTGTTTCAGTCTGATGAAGACGTGTCACTTCTACTGGAGAGGACGTTGCAGCCTATTGAATCATCCTGTGTGGGCGTGTCCTTACAGAGTTACTAAGGACACATGAGCTCTTCGCTTCAGTCCTTAAGGCCAATGAAAGTAAGTACTGTGTGTCAGGATGCTGCATCAGAGCCAAAGTAGCACATTTTTGAATTTGTTTATTTTATCGGCAGTCTGACAGAATAATCAGTGCTGATAATCGGTCCACACCTAATATAAAGATTTAATGAATAAGGAAAATGAGTGGACTGTGATGCACTGAGTGTGGCACAACTCCCCGGTCCTCCTCCTTTTTGCAAGTAAGCTTGAAAAACAAGTTAGTGTGGATGTCAGCATGCAGCATGACTTAGCATTGTGCATTAGCACAGTTACGAACAGGAAAGCAGGAAATATCTGTCAGGGAAACAGCCGACCCGAAGAGACAGGAGCTACAAGCAAAAAAGGAAATGACTGCAGCAGATGGCAGTTATTTAACCGTAAGGGAGCTGAGTACTATTTCCAGGAAGAAGACTTCATGCTTTTGTCAGGCCTGGACTAGGAAGGAGGACTCAGGAGCAGATTTGGAGCAATTACAGCAGGCTTTATTGTGACACTTGTATTCTTTACTTACACTCTTAAACGAAGTGACAAACAAACAGGCTTTGAAACATCTAAATACTCTGTAGGCTATGAAACAGTACTATGTAACGTGAGGCAAAAGGACCTCAAAGAAACAAAGAAGGAAACTAAAAATCACTCCGAAGGAGGCAAACAAAAGACACTAACTTAACTACTCTGGCAATCTCAGCTATGAAAACAAGTAACACAAAATCACTCCAACGGAGGCAAACAACAAGACTAATAAATTATCTAGAATCTTACTGGAAAAATTTACAAACGAAAAGTCACTCATTTAAGAGGAAAAGTAATAGAAATACAAACTTGGAAAAACGAGGCTTGGATCAAGGCTGGGGTGCGTGACAAACACAAACACTCTGGCACAGAACAAAGGGAGACGCAGACTATAAGACACATCAGGTGAGGGAACACAGGTGGAAACAATAAGGAATCAGGGGAGACGTCAGACAGGTGGCACATGAGGAAGGGCAAGTGACCTGAAATGAGAGGAGAGTTACTTTTCAAAATAAAACAGGAAGTTCACAAGACAAAAAAACCCAAGACAAGACACCCCTCAGGCGGTGTGACAGCTTTGCTTACTTCACTAGAGCTGTATCATATTATTGAGGACTTCACCAGCAAACAATGACCACGTGTCAGTGTACCCTCTCCACAGTCACTTGATGTGGATGTAAGTAACCTGCAGTAAGTTATATTTTCCTGGTTGTTTTAAGTGAAATCTGAATGAATTATATTTTTCAGGGGAAAAGTCCAAACAATTTACCAGAAGATAGACGTGGTAGTTGAAGGTAACTACTTTAAATCCACTTTCTACTTGACTACATTTCAAAGGGTAATAATCAAGATACTGTAAATATCCTGTATCACGAAACAGCCTCAAAATATCACTAAAATATTGGTGTTTATTGGCAGCATTTGTCCTGCTAACACAGCATGTTTGGTGTGTTTGTGTGAAGGTATACATTCTACCATGAGTAAGCCTGAGGAGGTAGATGAGGGAGTCCCTCCCTCCAGCACCACTCTGTCTGAGGAACATGAGAGTCGGACCGAACCTGACAGGTAAGATAAAGAGCTGTCCAACCAGAGCTCAGGGTAAAATGAGTCCACTGTCAGAGAAGTGTGAGTACTCAGAGGAAGGAGAAGATGTTACTCAGTCAGACATTTTATTTTTAACCGTTTGTTGGATTCAAAGCTTCTAGTTACAATCCTGATTTTATTCGATTGTCTGACAGCACTTCATCAGATTTGGTTTCCTATCTGTTGTAGCTGGTAACACATCTTTCCTCACAGTCACTGAGCTCCATATACGTCCACCTGTCTTTGTCAACGCTTCATTTCTTTCAGGACTGAGCAGCAAAGAGCAGATTCTCCTGAACCAAGCGGTGTGTCCATGAAGAGTGACCGGTCCAAGGACTATCCTCTTGAGTTTAAAAGGCAAGACGACATTTCTGAGTAGGTCAAAGGAACTTTCTAAGCACAAATTTTCTCCAAAATTTGAATTCCTTTTTTTAACGCTTCATTTTTACAGGTTCGAGCAGGACAGAGCAGATTCTCCTGCACCAAGTCACTTGTCCATGAAGAGTGACCGATCCAAGGACTATCCTCTTGAGTTTAAAAGGCAAGAAGACATTTCTGAGTAGGTCAAATGAACTTTCTAAGCACAAATTTTGGAGAAAATTTGAATTCCTTTTTTTAATGCTTCATTTTTACAGGTTCGAGCAGCAAAGAGCAGATTCTCCTGCACCAAGTCACTTGTCCATGAAGAGTGACCGATCCAAGGACTATCCTCTTGAGTTTAAAAGGCAGGAAGACATTTTTGAGTAGGTCAAATGAACTTTCTAAGCACAAATTTTGGAGAAAATTTGAATTCCTTTTTTTAATGCTTCATTTTTACAGGAATGAGCAGGACAGAGCAGATTCTCCTGCACCAAGTCACGCCTCCATGAAGAGTGACAGGTACATGGACTTCCCTCTTGTTTTCAAAAGACAAAATTCAAATTCTAAGTAAGTTAAAGGACCTTCTCAGCACAAATTCTCAACAGAGGGAGATAACTTTATAACACTACTCTAACATTGCTGCATTACTTTAATAATCACAGCTCTACATGTGAGAAAGTATAAAAATGGAGGTTAATCTTAAACTGGAAAAATTGCATTTCCTGCGAAATACTACTACTGCTGAAGTGATTTAGAAAAATCCTCCTCCCGCTATTTCCTTCACTTCCTGCTGTTCTCGTCAACCATGGCTGAGTTAACTACCATAGCTGCGCTTTATCTGTTGTGGACGTATTTGGATCCGAAACCCAAACGCCGCCGCGTCTGGGTTCATGAGATCCTCCGCAGACGCTCACAGCTGGGTGAATACCATCACCTCCTCCAGGAGCTGCGTCTGGATGACGGCCGTTTCCAGCGGTACTTTAGGCTGACGGTGGCCCAGTTTGAGGACCTCTTGGCCCGGGCCATTTTTTGAAAAGTTCGCCTGACGTCACTACGTCGGTGACGTGGTTTGGATATCAACGCTGATTGGATGTCGCGGCAAAGCGTCACGCGATGTCGCTTGAAAAGTTCAAATTTCAACTTCAAGCGATGGACGCGATGAAGCGATGGCCGCGATGGACGCGTCATCGCGTTGCTCGTATCGCCCGAAATGCGTCGCCCGACGCGCCATCGCGACCGTCCATCGCGTTTGGTCTGAACGCACCGTTTGAGCGAGAGACAAAACCGGTACCGTCTGCTCTCCTCCAGAACTTCAGGCTCAAAATTTACATTGTGGCTTATGGGGGAGTTGCTGGAGTGGTTGTCGCTCTAGGGCTTCTACAGCCAAAAGTGTAAGTCCTATATCTGAAATAAGACCACCAGCTGAAAGCCAACAAGATTTCCTACATTTTTATGTATATATTGTCTATGTGAAGTAAAAGATGTGGGATCTAAACCAAGCTGAAGATATTTTTTTCAGCAGGTTTTCCAGCTGCTCTCCACTCTGGCGGTCATGTGACCCACTCTGCAGCTCTGAACATTCTGCAATGCACACCCATTATAAAATCTGAGCACGAGCTAAAAAACCTTAAAACTAAAACTGTGATAATTTCAAAACCGTAAAAGATTTTAAAAAGCTGAATACACGCTGAATAGTTCAAAGTCTGGTGACTTCTTCGAAGTTTGAATGATGTCTGGAGGTCAAACTATGAAGGAGGAGAAGAGGTTGAAAATCAGGTGGGTTTGAAGAGGATTTGAAGATTTTCCCATTCACTTCCATTGTAATTTTTATTTTGTAAAAGCTGAATATTTGAAAAAGCAGAAAAGTCAGAAAGCTGAAAAGTACAAGGCTGAAAGAGCTTAAGAAGCTGAACATTTTGATAGCTGAACGGTTTCTGTAGCTCAAAATGTGTAGGAGGAGAAGCTGACCGAAAAACGTACGGAAGAATAATAATAACTTTATTATGCTTTATTACAGCATTCACACTAATAATGCAGCTGAACGTGGTCAAATTAGGCTTTGCTAGTCTTGTAACTTCTTTCTCTCCATCTCTTCTCAAACCCTTGGTTTTGTGTATGAGCTGTATGCTTTAACCTTCATCCTTCAGTGTAAAGTTACATGTCTTCATCACTAATGGATCTTGTTTTCTCCCCAGTATTCACCAGGAGACGTCAGAGGTTTCCACTGGTCGTCAAACAGAACTGGACTCCATATTTATAGTGCGTATACACACATACAAACACATCACATTTTGCTGAGGCAAGGCAAGGCACGTTTATTTGTATAGCACAATTCAGACGCAAGGCAACTCAAAGTGCTTTACAGGCGTATAAAAGCATTTAAAATACATTAAAACAAAACATTAAAACAAGTTAAGAAATAGGCAAGTAGGCTAAAATAGAATAGATTTCCTACGCACAATAATAGAAAACAAAAGTCACAGAGAAAATAAAAGTTACAGTGCAGTTCAAAGCCTTAAAATTGCTTCGGTGAAAGGCAGTGGCAAACAGAAAGGTCTTACCCCCATATTCCACTGGATACGGTACGGCTGCGTTACGTGGCGGAGCTGATCCGTAACACTTTAGTCTGTGTTAATTTCCACCAGGTCCGCTGCGCTGCGTGTCTGCTGCGTGCCAGCTCCGGCAGTCCGCAGCCCTGCGGAGCAGATACGCAGGACTTCTATTTTTTGCGGACGCCGCAGCACAACGCAGCAATTCAGCACAGAGCAAATATGGCGAAACCGGAAGTCAGACACCAACACAACATTAAAACATCCGGTTACCTTTCAAAATAAAACACTCCGTGTTGACGCCGGATGATATTTTACGTAACTACGTCACCAAAACGTCATAATGGGCGGGGCCAGGCCTGGAGTCAACAGGTCAGAGGTTTTTCAGAGTTCATTGACGAAGCCATGGATGAGGAGAGACTAATCATGGAGGTTGAGAACCACAAGATTATCTATGACCCCACACATCCTTTTTACAAGGATAATATCAAAAAGGAAAAGGCGTGGAACACTGTAGCAGGAGTTTTGGGAGTGGAGGGTGAGTTTTTACTAATTACTTTCAGTACTGATATAATGCAAATTGTATAATCATGTCATTAGAAATATATATAGTTAACTATTTTACAGGTATTTTATGTGATAATGTAAAGTAAATTTAACCATGTTTTTATGATGTTGCTTGACATTAATTGAAGTGAAGAAAATAACTGAAAATAAACTTTGCTTGCTAAGTTTTAAAATGTTTCTAGAGAGTAGGTTCTGTTGGGGGATGTCTTGTATTTGCACTCTACCTTGACTGTGTCTTGACTTCTTTTCACAGGAGGTGTTACTTTCACACTTGTAAATGTTGTGAGGGGGGCTGACAAGAATTTCTCAAGCAATACTTTTTCAAACCTTTTATTTTCAGTAATAAAAGAATCGCTCACATATTTACAGTTATTTGCTTTGTTACAACACAAGCTACTTCAGACCAGGTGGAAATAAGTATTTCCAGACATTTACAGTTGTTAACAGTAATGTCTTTGAAGTTTCACACCATCCTGTCCTGCCAGGACACAGCACCTTCGGGGGAGGTGAAGAAAGTTACAAAGCACTCCCTCACAGCACAGGCCTCTCTTGAAGCCCTGTTTCCTCCCATGTTTCTCACCGGTGCCATGTGTCTCCCCACCTCCTCAGCCTCTTCCAGCAGCCTCACATTTTCAGAGGGAGCAAGTAGGAAATTGTGCAGGATGCAGGCAGCCACCACAACCGTGTCCACATTTTTGGGGTGCAGATTAATCCTGCGATGAAAAATCCTCCACCGGGATGACAGAATGCCAAAAGCATTCTCAACCACCATCCTCGCTCTAGAGAGTCTGTAGTTAAAAATCCTCTTGTGGTGGTTGAGATTCTGTCCAGGGAAGGGTCTCATCAGGTAGGGCTTGAGAGGGAATGCTGCATCAGCCACCATGGCATAAGGCACATCCCCTAGGTGAGCAGCACCTGGCAGAGAGACACTTGGTGGCACATGTAGTGTGTTGTTCTCCATTCCTTTTCCCAAGTCCGATCCTGCATAGACCCCGCCATCGCTTGTTCTCCCAAAGTCTCCCACCTGAATGCATCTGAATCGGTAGTCCGCGTCCACAAGTGCCAAAAGCACAATAGAAAAAGTCTTTTTGTAGTTGAAGTATTGGCTACCGGACCGTGGTGGTGCTTGGATGACAACGTGTTTTCCATCCAGTGCTCCCAGGCAGTTTGGGAAGTTCCATTTTTCCCAAAATCGTTGTGCCACCTCCTTCCAGGTGTCTTGGGTCGGCCTTGGCAGGAACTTCTCCATCATTTTTTTCAATGGCTGCACAAACCATATGGACGGAGTTTGTGACAGTACTGTGACCCAGGCGATAGCTGAAAGCAAGGCTGGTCAGGGAGTCCCCAGAAGCCAAGTACCTGTTAGGGAAGAAATAAATGAAAAGATAAGTTACATGTGACATTATTATATTAACCTGTCTCTCTTCTTTGTTTCAGTTGATGTTTGCAAAGCAAAATGGAGGAATTTGAGAGACGGCTTTGTGAAACACAAGAAAAAAGTCACTGCCAGTGGTTCTGCGGGAGGCACCCAGAAGGACTGGAAATACAGCGACATCATGTCCTTCCTGTTGCCTTACCTTCAGCCAAGAAGGTCTGTATGAAATGATCTAACAGTGATAACAGTATTGACGACAATATTAACTTTTTGATTATTAATGGTTCATTGCAAATAATCTTAATTAAACTGATTAGTATAATCATGAAATCCCTAATAAAATAATAATAGATAAATGAACACAAGGAATAAGTGTTTTTGTTTTTTTCCTATATAGTTCAAAAAGCAGTCTGGGTGCTGCTCCAGCCGCTCCAGCTGATGAGGAGAGGTCACTGACACCGCAATCAGTTTGTGGGTCAGATGAGCTGCCTGGCACCAGCACAGCTGTGAGACCATCTTCTGTGTCTCCAGCTCTATTAGGACCACAGCCCTCTACTTCTGGGGAGAGGGACAGGCCCCACAGGTCCCGCAGCCAGGGGCCGTTCATGCAGATGCTAACGTCAAGTGATGAGCCACAGTGGGAAGAGGGTGCCAGCCCATACACAGACCTGTGAGGCCAAAGTTGTATATAGTTGTTTGTGTTTGCTGTGGTTTTATATTTATACGTGAATATTTCTTAAAAGACTTCGTATATAATTTATTTTCTGTTTGTCATTGCTTTACATTTATATTTTTTATATTTTTTCTAAATTAAACATTTTTTCTCAAGCTTGTGGTCGGTCATTTATTGTCTATAAAAATTTAAGCTCACCTCAGTGCAACAGCGAGTCTCTGCTTTGGCTCTATGGCAGCTCTGTAGTTTGTAGACTGCCTGGTGAGTTCATCACCAATCATGGATAGGAGCTCATCCATTTGTTCTGCGCTCATGCGGAAATAGGTATGATGGCGTTGACTATCCAGCCGCAGTTCAGCCACAAGATGATAAAAATCCCCTTGGTGAGGCCTGCGCTGGTTCAGAGGATGGACCCAATGCAAGCTCCTTCTTCTACCCCTCCTCCGCAGTCTTGCAAGAAGGAGAAGAAGGGCTATTGTTCTCCTCCTATGAATAGGCACTGAAACATACAGACAAAGAACACAAAGAATTAGAATTACTATATTATTACTGTGTAAAAACTAAAACACATTCACTAGATTACAGTATATTCTCTCATAAATTGACTGGGCACTGCAGCAACTTTGTTTTTGTTAATGTTTTCCTGGTACAGTTTAATCTCTTTTCTGTTGGCTGTAGCTAAACAAATGTAGGCTAGGACAACAACAACAATAGGTAAACTTAGCACAAAACACAGCACTCTCTAAACAGATAGCATTTCCAACAGAAACAGTAAATAAATTAAGCATTTATATATAAACAGGCTACTTACCCATGGTAGAAAGACAAATCAAAGCAGGTCCACCGTTCCTCTACTCCTTTGTTGGTAACTAAACGTTTCTCTGTGTGTTGTTGTGTTTATAAACACGGACCTTTAACTGCGGCTGCGCGCGATTACGTAATTATCGCGAGAACTCCTCGGTCTCGCAACTCCAGCTGATCGGCGGAGCTGCGCCGTGGCGGACTCAAAACGCAACTGGTGGGGTTTGCCGGACGACGACGACGGAGCAAAACCGTACCGGAGCTGTAACGCAGCCGTAACGCAGCCGTACCGTATCCAGTGGAATATGGGGGTTACACTATACGAAAGCTGCAGTAAACAGTAATGTCTTTAGCCCTGATTTAAATGAGCTGACAGTTTGTGCACACCTCAGGTGTTCAGGAAGTTTGTTCCATAGGTGAGGACCATGGAAGCTAAATGCAGCTTCACCCTGCTTGGTTCTGACCCTGGGGACACTGAGTAGACCTGTCCCTGATGACCTGAGGGCTCTGGATGCTTCATACCCAACCAGCAGCTCTGACATGTATTTAGGCCCAAGACCATTTAGTGATTTGTAGACCAGTAACAGGATTTTAAACTCAATCCTTTGGCTTACAGGGAGCCAGTGCAGGGATTTAAGGACAGGTGTGATATGGTCCATTTTCCTGCTGTTGGTCAGGACTCTGGCAGCAGCATTCTGGATGAGCTGCAGCTGCTTGATTGATTTTTTACTGAGACCTGTAAAGACACCATTACAGTAATCTAACCTACTAAGAATAAATGCATAAACTAGTTTTTCCATGTCTTGTTTAGACAGAAGTCTTTTAATTCGTGCAATGTTTTTGAGATGATAATAGGCTGATTTAGTGATAGTCTTTATGTGGCTGTTAAAATTCAGGTCTGAGTCCATAACTACACCCAGATTTCTGGCTTTGTCAGTGTAATTGAGTGAAGTTGGCCACTGACCTCAAGCCTTGCGTTTTTGGGACCAAAAACAATGACTTCTGTCTTTTCAGCGTTGAGCTGAAGAAAGTTCTGGCCCATCCACTGAGTGACTTGTTGGATACATTCACTCAGCGACTGTAATGGACTGCAGTCATATGGTGACACTGTGATGTAGAGCTGTGTGTCATCAGCATATGAGTGGTAAGAGATGTTATGATACTCCATGATCTGGGCCAGTGGGAGCATATAGATATTAAACAAAAGTGGCCCAAGAATAGAGCCTTGGGGGACTCCACATGTCATCTTTGTTCGCTCAGATTCACAATTACCTAGCGACACAAAGAAGTCTCGATCTGCTAAATAAGATTTGAGCCAATTTAGCACCGTACCAGAAACTCCGACCCACTTCTCCAGTCTGTCGAGAAACATGTTGTGATCAACTGTGTCGAATGCTGCACTAAGATCCAGTAATACCAACACTAAAGTTTTTGATGCATCAGTATTATTAAGGCGTATGTCATTTAACACCTTAATAAGTGCAGTTTCAGTGCTGTGGTGTGGTCGAAAACCAGACTGGAAAGCGTTGAAGGAGCGTTTTGGGTCAAGAAAGAGTGAATTTGTTGATAAACAACTCTCTCAATGATCTTTGACAAAAATGCAAGGTTTGATATTGGTCTGTAGTTACTTTAATACTGAAGCATCCAGGTTAGGCTTTTTTAAAAGAGGGTTGATTACTGCAGTTTTCAAGGCCTTGGGAAATTGTATATATATATTTCTGGTGCAACACAATTAAAAACATTTTTCAACAAATTTGTAGGCAGCATATCAAGGCAGCAGGTCGTGGATTTTATATTCTTAACTGTTACTGTCAGAGATGCATGGTCTATGGGTTGAAACTTTTCTAGATGTCTAGAAGATTGAGGAGGAACTGGTGACATAACCAAGTTTCCTGAGAAGGAGCCACTTATTGTTTGTCTTATCCTCTGAATTTTATCTGTAAAAAAGGCTGCAAAGTCATTGCATGACTTGTTGGACAGCAGTTCAGGAGGAACAGATACTGAGGGGTTTGTCAGTCTGTCGACAACAGTGAATAAGGTGCGGGCATTGTTGGTATTATTTTTAATAATCTCAGAGAAAAAAGACTGCCTTGCCTTTTTCACTGCTGAGCAGTGAACGTACACATTAAAGCTTAGATAGTGATGAAGGTTCTCAGTCATCCAGGTCATGGTAATACTAAGTGCTGTATCGTAGGTGACTGGACTTGTTTCAGGTTCTTGAAGATGTTTCACCTCTCATTCAAGAGGCTTCTTGAAGAAGCATACCAGCATAGCATTGGCAACATTAATGTTTGCTAGGTAGCGTTAGCAATGTTTTGTAGTTCAACAAAATGACACCAGCAGATGATCTGAACAAATGAATATGTTTTTGTTCCAGCGTCTTGAGGAGAACATTGTTACTTTTGTGAAGAAAGAGTTGAAGAAGTTCCAGAAGGTTCTGAGTCTAGATTACCCAGAATGTTTAGAGGTCCAACGTGAGGAAGAGGAGATCATAGATGATGAAGAAGAAGAACAGAGGAGGAGCGGCAAGGAGGCATTTCTGAAGATCACCCTGCAGTTCATGAGAGGAATGAAGCTGGAAGAGCTGGCTGACTCTCTGTATAACAGTAAGAAGCCTTTGATAGATGTAGCAGGAAAAACATAATATCTGCTGTAAATATGAAGTGGTGGTGGAAAAGCAAATTGGCGTGGCGAAGTTTGCTTTGGCATGGCTAAATGTGCTGGTGGAAAAATGCCATATGGCTCCACATCTGATGACAGCTCTATGCTGCAGTCAGTGTATCAGATCTTAAAAGAGACTTGTACAATCTAATCCAATGTGTCATTTTTCCCTGTAGGAACTTCTGCTGCAGTGTGCCGCAGAAAACTCAAATCTAATCTTCAGAAGAAGTTCCAGTGTGTGTTTGAGGGGATCGCTAAAGCAGGAAACCCAACCCTTCTGAATCAGATCTACACAGAGCTCTACATCACAGAGGGAGGGACTGCAGAGGTCAATGATGAACATGAGGTCAGACAGATTGAAACAGCATCCAGGAAACCAGACAGACCAGAAACAACAATCAGACAAGAAGACATCTTTAAAGCCTCACCTGGAAGAGATGAACCAATCAGAAGAGTGTTGACAAAGGGAGTCGCTGGCATCGGGAAAACAGTCCTGACGCAGAAGTTCACTCTGGACTGGGCTGAAGACAAAGCCAACCAGGACATACAGTTCACATTTCCATTCACTTTCAGAGAGCTGAATGTGCTGAAGGAGAAAAAGTTCAGCTTGGTGGAGCTTGTTCATCTCTTCTTCACTGAAACCAGAAAAATCAGCAGGTTTGAAGAGTTCCAGGTTGTGTTCATCTTTGACGGTCTGGATGAGTGTCGACTTCCTCTGGACTTCCACAACACTGAGATCCTGACTGATGTTACAGAGTCCACCTCAGTGGATGTGCTGCTGACAAACCTCATCAGGGGGAAACTGCTTCCCTCTGCTCGCCTCTGGATAACCACACGACCTGCAGCAGCCAATCAGATCCCTCCTGAGTGTGTTGACATGGTGACAGAGGTCAGAGGGTTCACTGACCCACAGAAGGAGGAGTACTTCAAGAAGCGATTCAGAGATGAGGAGCAGGCCAGCAGAATCATCTCCCACATCAAGACATCACGAAGCCTCCACATCATGTGCCACATCCCAGTCTTCTGCTGGATCACTGCTACAGTTCTGGAGGATGTGTTGAAGACCAGAGAGAGAGGAGAGCTGCCCAAGACCCTGACTGAGATGTACATCCAGTTCCTGGTGGTTCAGTCCAAAGTGAAAAACATCAAGTATGATGGAGGAGCTGAGACCGATCCACACTGGACTCCAGAGAGCAGGAAGATGATCGAGTCTCTGGGAAAACTGGCTTTTGAGCAGCTGCAGAAAGGAAACCTGATCTTCTATGAATCAGACCTGACAGAGTGTGGCATCGACATCAGAGCAGCCTCAGTGTACTCAGGAGTGTTCACACAGATCTTTAAAGAGGAGAGAGGACTGTACCAGGACCAGGTGTTCTGCTTCGTCCATCTGAGTGTTCAGGAGTTTCTGGCTGCTCTTCATGTCCATCTGACGTTCATCAACTCTGGAGTCAATCTGCTGGCAGAAGAACCATCAACCTGGTGGTCTAAATTGTCCAGAAACACAACTGAACTTTTCTACCAGAGGGCTGTGGACAAGGCCTTACAGAGTCCAAATGGACACCTGGATTTGTTCCTGCGCTTCCTCCTGGGTCTTTCACTGCAGACCAATCAGACGATCTTACGAGGCCTGATGACACAGACAGGAAGTAGCTCACAAGGAACGGTTCAATACATCAAAAAGAAGATCGATGAGAATCTGTCTACAGAGAGACGCATCAGTCTGTTCCACTGTCTGAATGAACTGAATGATCGTTCTCTAGTGGAGGAGATCCAACAGAACCTGTGTTCAGAACGTCTGTGCACAGATAAACTGTCTCCTGCTCAGTGGTCAGCTCTGGTCTTCATCTTACTGACATCTGGAGAAGATCTGGACGTGTTTGACCTGAAGAAATACTGTGCGTCAGATGAGACTCTTCTGAGGCTGCTGCCAGTTGTCAAAGCCTTCACTAAAGCTCAGTAGGTTTAAAATATTACTACGTAAATAAAATACATTAAAATTGGAAAGAATAATCTCACTGTTTCTTTTTTTTTGCTGATGCTTCTTTAGGCTGAGCGATTGTAATCTGTCAGAGAGAAGCTGTGAAGCTCTGTCTTCAGTTCTCAGCTCACCGTCCTCCAGTCTGAGGGAGCTGGACCTGAGTAACAACGACCTGCAGGATTCAGGAGTGGAGCGGCTCTGTGCTGGACTGAGGAGTCCAAACTGTACACTGGAGGTTCTCAGGTCAGGATTCATCAGGTTGTTCAACAGAAGACCCATCGTCTTCACAGCTAACATGGGGTGGAAAAAGATGTTATGCATGTCAAGACTGTTGCTACTCTAGTTTTTGGGAACTTCATAGACTTTGATATTAAAAGTTTGACTCACACAGAGTCGAGACAACTTCTCTCAGACTGTTTGTCAGTTTATTTACAGTATCAACACAAACTGTAATAAACAGACGTAACATGTGATGAGTCTGTTGCCAAGTGAAGCTTTTAATGTAGATGTGTAATGAACACCAACCGTGCTTAAAGAAGAGTGTTTGTGTGTGTGTGTGTGTGTGTGTGTGTGTGTGTGTGTGTGTGTGTGTGTGTGTGTGTGTGTGTGTGTAGGCTGTCAGGCTGTCTGATAACAAAGAAAGGCTGTGCTTTACTGGCCTCGGCTCTGAGATCCAACCCCTCCCGTCTGAGAGAGCTGGACCTGAGCTACAATCATTATCATCCAAGAGACTCAGAAGTGAAGCTGCTTTCTGATGGACTCAGAGATCCTGACTGGAGACTGGACACCCTCAGGTACGGACAGACACGAGTGTAGTTTGAACTGATCACAAAAAACTGTCCCACTTAGCTCTCGTTGTATCTAACCATGCAGAACTTTAATATGTTTGTTTTTTGTGATGATCACAGATTTACAGTAAAACTCTTCTTTCCAGAAAGTTTCATTCTCTGGATATTCAACAAACACTGTTAACAGTTTTCACTGAAGTTGTTAAGTGCTGATCTCACTGTTTTTGCAGGATGGATCCTGTTGGATCACATTTCATGAAACCTGGTCTGAGGAAGTGTAAGTGTGTCATTGTTTGTGTTTATTTTTATTTTTTTAAATAATGAGCTGAAGAAGCCTACAGTTGATTTTGATTGACAAATTGCTTCATGTCATGGAGAACCAACAGTCTGCAGGGTTGTATATAAGACCTTATATACGTATATATCCCAGTGTATCAGGAATCACTGAGTGATCACTGATACCCACTTTTCGATCGAGGCAGTTCAGGTTCTGGCTCGGAGCCGGTGCCTTCTCTGGGTCCAGTTCTTTGCAAAGGACCAGTTCCTGGCCAGGAGAAGTGGTTTCAGACTAGCACCAATAGTTTTCTGGTCTAGAACAGAAAAAAGCAAACATCAGGGGCTGGGGCAGGTCATCACGACCAGAGACCAACTAAAACCACTTATATTTTAAAAAACACTTTACTTGGTAATTTTTCAGACAACAACTGATGCTACCTTTTGTCTTCTTCTCTCAATCAGACGCATGTAAACTCACACTGGACCCAAACACAGCAAACAAGAATCTCATGCTGTCGGACAACAACAGGAAGGTGACAGTGGGGAGAGAGAAGCAGCCATATCCTGATGATCCAGAGAGATTTGACTACTGGAAACAGCTGCTGTGTAAGGATGGTTTAACTGGTCGCTGTTACTGGGAGGTCCAGTGGAAAGGACATGTTTATATAGCAGTGACGTACCGAGGGATCAAAAGGAGAGGACAGGGTGACAACTGCTGTCTTGGAAGGAATGATCAGTCCTGGAGTCTGAGCTGCTCTGATGATAAAGGTTACTCTGTCCTGCATAATAACAGGAGAGCGTCCATCCGTCGCCGATCTTTGAACAGAGTGGGAGTGTACCTGGACTGGCCTGCTGGCACTCTGTCCTTCTACACAGTGTCCTCTGACACACTGACCCACCTCCAAACCTTCCAAACCACATTCACTGAGCCGGTCTACCCTGCATTCAGGGTGAGGATGGACCCGTCAAACTCCTCAGTGTCTTTGTGTCCGATATAGTAGAGAGGGTAGGGAAGTCTTCTAGGGTATCCAGTGCAGGTTCAGGCCAGGGGCCACCTTAATGCTGAAAGAGATTTATGTATTAATCTTGCTTCTGTGGCTTTTTTCTTACATCTGTAGAAACTAAAGACAAGAAATATGTGTAGATCACTAATGCATTGTTATACATGTTGGAATGTTTGTTAATCGGGATCATTCCCAAATTGATCAATAATAAAAGGTGCAATTCTTAGTGTCATCTACAAACCATCAAAAATATATTTAGAGCGCATACCTCCACCAATGCCAAACAGTCCTCTTAATCTAATCCAATCACTCAGAGATACCAGCAACCTCAGTACATCCTAATTCCTTCCTCAAGATCCTTGATGCATTATTCTCTGAGATATAAATGAAAATGTCGTCGTATCTAACAACATTAAAGAAAATGAGAAAAACTTCCTGGATCTGCACCAAAAGTTAATGTGGTCTATTCTGAACCAAGACCCATCCTCCATCCAGGTTTCATGGAAATCCCTTCAGTAGTCTGTGTGTCATCCTGCTGAAAAACCAACAAAGAAACAACTGGACACGTGAAAACACAACCTCCTTTCTTTGGCTGTAGCAACTAGCTGCCCTTAGTTAATTAGCTCAGTTAGGCGTGGATTCTCACTCGCTGACTGCAGTTTACCTACATCACAACCTTGGATCACTGGGGCAGTCACGGTAGGCGATAGGGCTCAGCTGGACACCAGGCTGGGACTGGACGCAGCCTCTGAGACCGACAGAGGCCAGTTTGAAGACGAGCACTGGATCCACTAACCCCTCAAACTGAATACAACAGAACAGGCTCCAAAAACTCATCCAAGGCAGATACATGCAGATGTTTCTACCAACTGAGATTGATTTGTCCCAAATGAGATTAATCTATGAGAAGATAAAAACAGTTGTACGTCTGTTTCATAGCAGTCCCATCGTAACATGTTGCTGGAAGCATCAGCTCTCATCTACACAGCTGTTACTAAAAGGGAGCACACAAACGTTGACCACAGTCTTTAACCTCGCTGGACGAGCCAAAACTGCCCCGTGTTTAGCAAACATGTCCCGGATCCAGAGAAGAGCAGCACAACCGCAGTCTCTCATCCCTGCAGAAGGTTTCCCCTCAGAAAACGCTGCTTTGACCAGTTTTCTTAACCCACATCTACTCCGCTGTGTGGTTTAATTAGTGTCTGGGCAGATACTAGAAATTTGCATGTATTGTTACACTGTTGAGCTTGTGGACCGCTGAGTCCTTTTTACTTGCAGTTAGTTTTACATTACAAAACACTATTGCTTGTTTTTTTTGCTCATCACAAGCTGATACAAGCCTCTCCTCTCTGTGGAGCTAAAGTGTTAGCTTAGCCGCTGTGTGAGCGTACAATAAGCCGCATTCCTATCAAGGATCAGCCGAAGGCGATTCGAGTTTGTTCACCGGCCCCTGACTGACAGGAAGGCGAGTATTGTGTCTCCACAGCTGTTTCTCCCTCTTCACTTTGCTCCGAGCGTTAGCTCTCGTTCTCTGACTTGTTGGAGACTTATGGTTAATGACCTCGCTATAACATTGGATACGGTTGTCCTGTGGTAGCACAACCAGCTTTGTGGCTCTCTCTTTGTCTCTCTTACACACACACACACACACACACACACACACACACACACACACACACACACACACACACTCGCTGCATGCTTGTTTGCTGCTTTAGTTTGTCTTTGTGTTTTAGTTTCATAGTTTAGCTGCTGTAGTTGAATGATGGATCTTTGTTGATTGATAATTATTGATTTGATCAGTTTGCTAACATTAATAGATTCTATTATATTGTACGGAGCAGTTTTCTGTGATTATTTTGTGCATATGTTTTGTGGTAATTACTGGTTGTGATGGTCAGTGCTCAGATTCATTTCCTTCACTGTTCCTTTAATTCTAAATGTTTAACAAATATTTATAATATTTGAAACCTTCTTATGAAACTGTTTTTGGTCTGGTTATTGTTCTCTGATTCCAGGGTGGTGTCGCGTTTCAATGATTTGAATATTATTTTAATTTTTTTTTAATTTTGATTACTTTAATTTTGATAATTACTATCAATATTAATTATTTAGTTATTTCTAATAACCACACCTGCCCTACCATCAATTCAAACAAGAGCATTCATTTGCTATTTGGCACATTTAATTCAATAAAATATCACATGACCAAATCAGAGGTTGTTTACTGTATGTTCAGGTAGTTATTGATCACTGGATGATGTATTTTATATTAAGTAGATTATTGTGAGATGTGAATAAAATAAGCCAGGAGTTTGATCTACTGTTTGTAAAAGCTGTTACCAGTAAATAGAGCGTACTAGTGTCTGGATAGGTTGTGTGTACACTTAACTTGCTGATGCTACACTCTATTTCAACGTTCAATGTATTTTTTCCTGTTTTATGTGCACATATGTGATTATTCATTATTCAAGATCTTCATTGGCTCATTTTTTCTGCCTAAACAAACTAAATAAACAACCTCTCTTTGTTTCCATGACTGAATAAACTGAATAAACAAACTGACCTTAAAGGACAACACAGTTCATACTGTTTTACTTTATTTATATGTGGCGGACCCTGCCACCTTTCTAGCTTCAAGCAGTGTTCTGGTACCTTATTTTCCTCAGAGAACAGCTTGTTTATTTACTTATGGTAATATTGTATTATTACGTCATTAATATTGTAAATGTAAAAATAACAGAACTACATAGTGCCTCTTCACACAAACTGAAGCAGCAGACTGGTCTGAAGGTACTCTTCATGAATAATAATTCCACTAATTATTAAAACTAATTCCAGTGAAGCTGAAAAGTCCTCAAACTGATTTTTGTCTGCTTGTGTTTTATTATAAATCTCGAGGACTTTTAATAACACACTGCAGCAGGAACACCAAGCTGTTGTAATATGACTCTCGGCCACACGGTGGCAGCACTGACGTCAGTGTGACTGAGCAGTCGAACGGCAAAGAATTAGGCGCCATCTTGGATTTAACGTCTGGTTTGTTTACTTAGTTCGTCCCTGTTCCGAAGAAGTCGTGTGTTTGTTACTTTACATCCGCCTGAAAGTTATTTATTTCCACCTGATAGCTCCAGAAGAAGACGAGTCTCTTCCCGATGTGTTTATGATGTCAAAGTAATTTCTATAACACATTTTATGATGCCTGACTGACTTAATTTCCAGGTTTTCAGTAACAGCCATCCAGAACCTCGGTGTCATTTCCTTCATTACACACTGGGTGTAACTTTCACTTTCCATGTCGTCTTTTCTGTCGAGGCAGCTCACGTCTGAGCGCAGTGAAGGTAATGTAACTTACATCTGTTATGTTTTCATACTCTTATATGTCGGTGTTGTTACATGTGTAACCTGGTGAGTGTTTGTGTTGTGCTGGATGTATTGTATTCAACACAGCTACAGATAAAACGTCAAATGAAAGTTTGGTGCAACTGGAAGTTAAGAACAAGGTCAGCATTAAACTTCGTATGCACTCTTCAAGTGCAATATATTGATTTTATACTAAATTAAGTGTCATTTGACAGATAAAGACAGTTTTGTAGGGATGATATAATAATTAACAGTAATCAAGAATTTCTATATTTAGATTATCACATTCATGAGGGTAGGGTGGAGCCTGTCATCTTGTCAGGAGGGTTAGTTGTCACACAGGTTTTATCCAGAGTGATTAAATATAATATGTAACATTTCTGCATTAAAACTTCTTAAAGCGCCTAGACCTTTGTTAACTTTTTTGTTGAGTTGTTTAATACATAATCCCAAATGTGTCCAGCAATGTTCCGACTCAGAACATGTTTTACTCAGAGGTGTATTGGTTTGCACGCTGCCTCAGTCACTGTATGTTTCTATTTACAAAGCCATCCTTGGCAAACTTCCTCTTTACTTGTCCTCGCTTTCAAAGTTAAAAATATAGAAATAACAGTCTTTAATCTTTTGACATGTTGTGAGTTGTTGCTCTGTCTGAAGTCTGAAACTGAATCGGGGAAGAAAGGTTTAAGGTTTTCGGCACAATGCAAAGAACAATTTACAGACTGAGCTTAATTTCCAGAGTATTGCTGATGACAATGTAGTAACTGTTAGTGTCTTTGACAACTTGAGGAAAAAAAATACCACATCCATCCATCTGGTATACCCATACCATATCGCTGCGACGATAATGCGGAGTCTGTGTGAAAAGAGCTAGTGTGTTCGAATTCAAGTCAACTCTCACTGAATTCAGCACGCACCTGAGACTCTGACTTTCTCTTTTTCAAAAAAATCTCATTGTAGTAATATTTTGTGAAAGTACCTGTTGCAATATCAATACCTAGGTATTTGGTTAACAATATCATGATATTTTATATTGTTGCCTAGTCAAAGTATTTATGAATTGCTTTTCAGGAAATTTCATAATATCAAGAAATGTATCACATAGCCTAAAAATATCACTTTATTCTGAGGTCATATCACTGAGCCCTATATTGTGCTTTAACTAGCTGATTAAGCCTGTGCTGTTCATGGCCTCTCACAATGTGTTAGTGATTTCAAGTGTGTTTGTGTGAAGGTATACATTCTACCATGAGTAAGCCTGAGGAGGAAGATGAGGGAGTCCCTCCCTCCAGCACCACTCTGTCTGAGGAACATGAGAGTCGGACCGAACCTGACAGGTAAGATAAAGAGCTGTCCAACCAGAGCTCAGTGTAAAATGAGTCCACTGTCAGAGAAGTGTGAGTACTCAGAGGAAGGAGAAGATGTTACACAGTCAGACATTTTATTTTTAACTGTTTGTTGGATTCAAAGCTTCTAGTTACAAACCTGATTTTGTTCTATTGTCTGACAGCACTTCATCAGATTTGGTTTCCTGTCTGTTGTAGCTGGTAACGCATCTTTCCTCACAGTCACCGAGCTCCATATACGTCCACCTGTCTTTGTCAACGCTTCATTTCTTTCAGGACTGAGCAGCAAAGAGCAGATTCTCCTGAACCAAGCTGTGTGTCCATGAAGAGTGACAGGTCCATTGGTCTCCCTCTTGATTTTAAAAGGTAAAATTCAGTTTCTAAGTAAATCAAGAGAACTTTCTGAAGGAAATTTTCTATTATTTTTTAATTTCCTTTTACTGCTCCATTTTTTCAGGAGTCTGCAGGACAGAGCAGATTCTCCTGCACTAAGCTGTGTGCCCATGAAGAGTGACCAGTCCATTGGTCTCCCTGTTAATTTTAAAAGGCAAGTAATTCTGAGTAAATTAGAAAGTAAAGGAACTTTCTAAGCAAAAATTCTCAACAAAGGAGGATAACTATATAACACTATTCTACGATTACTGCATCATTTTCATAATAACAGCTCTGCCAGTCTTTCTTAATCATAAATGTCCTAACGTGATCACAGTCAAACCCACTTGAAGCTAAATGTCAGCATTTGAACCTCATGCTGATTGTGACCTTTGATCTACAGGGTTTGAGAAAGTATAAAAATGGAGGTCTTAAATAATGCAGCTGAACGTGGGCAAATTAGGCTTTGCTAAGTCTTGTAACTTGTTTTCCACTTTCCCTCTTTCTCTCCATCTCTTCTCAAACCCTTGGTTTTGTGTGTGAGCTGTATGCTTTAACCTTCATCCTTCAGTGTAAAGTTACACGTCTTCATCACTAATGGATCCTGTTTTCTCCACAGGATTCACCAGGAGACGTCAGAGGTTTCCACTGGTCATCAAACAGAACTGGACTCCATATTTATGGTGCGTACACACACATACAAACACATCACAGTTTGCTGAGCAGTGGACGTACACATTGGAGCTTAGATAGTGATGAAGGTTCTTCTGTTCCAGCGTCTTGAGGAGAACATTGTTACTTTTGTGAAGAAAGAGTTGAAGAAGTTCCAGAAGGTTCTGAGTCCAGATTACCCAGAATGTTTAGAGGGCCAACATGAGGACGAGGAGGTCATAGATGATGAAGAAGAACAGAGGAGGAGCAGCAAGGAGGCATTTCTGAAGATCACCCTGCAGTTCATGAGAGGAATGAAGCTGGAAGAGCTGGCTGACTCTCTGCATAACAGTAAGAGGCCTTTGATTGATGTAGCAGGAAAAACATGATGTTGTAAATATGCTGTGCAACACCTGCATTAGATCTGTAAATTCTACCTAGCTGCACACACTGTCCAAAGCTGCTAAAGAGAAGAACAACAACAACAACAAAACAGAAAAAATGCCATATGGCTCCACATCTGATGACAGCTCTATGTTGCAGTCAGTGTATCAGATCTTAAAAGAGACTTGTACAATCTAATCCAATGTGTCATTTTTCCCTGTAGGAACTTCTGCTGCAGTGTGCCGCAGAAAACTCAAATCTAACCTTCAGAAGAAGTTCCAGTGTGTGTTTGAGGGGATCGCTAAAGCAGGAAACCCAACCCTTCTGAATCAGATCTACACAGAGCTCTACATCACAGAGGGAGGGACTGCAGAGGTCAATGATGAACATGAGGTCAGACAGATTGAAACAGCATCCAGGAAACCAGACAGACCAGAAACAACAATCAGACGAGAAGACATGTTTAAAGCCTCACCTGGAAGAGATGAACCAATCAGAACAGTGATGACAAAGGGAGTCGCTGGCATCGGAAAAACAGTCCTGACGCAGAAGTTCACTCTGGACTGGGCTGAAGACAAAGCCAACCAGGACATACAGTTCACATTTCCATTCACTTTCAGAGAGCTGAATGTGCTGAAGGAGAAAAAGTTCAGCTTGGTGGAGCTTGTTCATCTCTTCTTCACTGAAACCAGAGAAATCAGCAGCTTTGAAGAGTTCCAGGTTGTGTTCATCTTTGACGGTCTGGATGAGTGTCGACTTCCTCTGGACTTCCACAACACTGAGATCCTGACTGATGTTACAGAGTCCACCTCAGTGGATGTGCTGCTGACAAACCTCATCAGGGGGAAACTGCTTCCCTCTGCTCGCCTCTGGATAACCACACGACCTGCAGCATCCAATCAGATCCCTCCTGGGTGTGTTGACATGGTGACAGAGGTCAGAGGGTTCACTGACCCACAGAAGGAGGAGTACTTCAGGAGGAGATTCAGAGATGAGAAGCAGGCCAGCAGAATCATCTCCCACATCAAGACATCACGAAGCCTCCACATCATGTGCCACATCCCAGTCTTCTGCTGGATCACTGCTACAGTTCTGGAGGATGTGTTGAAGACCAGAGAGAGAGGAGAGCTGCCCAAGACCCTGACTGAGATGTACATCCACTTCCTGGTGGTTCAGTCCAAAGTGAAGAACGTCAAGTACGATGGTGGAGCTGAGACAGATCCACACTGGACTCCAGAGAGCAGGAAGATGATTGAGTCTCTGGGAAAACTGGCTTTTGAGCAGCTGCAGAAAGGCAACCTGATCTTCTATGAATCAGACCTGACAGAGTGTGGCATCGATATCAGAGCAGCCTCAGTGTACTCAGGAGTGTTCACACAGATCTTTAAAGAGGAGAGAGGACTGTACCAGGACCAGGTGTTCTGCTTCGTCCATCTGAGCGTTCAGGAGTTTCTGGCTGCTCTTCATGTCCATCTGACATTCATCAACTCTGGAGTCAATCTGCTGGCAGAAGAACAGTCTACATCCTGGTGGTCTAAATCATCCAGAAACAAAACTGAACTCTTCTACCAGAGTGCTGTGGACAAGGCCTTACAGAGTCCAAATGGACACCTGGATTTGTTCCTGCGCTTCCTCCTGGGTCTTTCACTGCAGACCAATCAGACGATCTTAGGAGGCCTGATGACACAGACAGGAAGTAGCTCACAAGGAACAGTCCAGTACATCAAAAAGAAGATCGATGAGAATCTGTCTCCAGAGAGAAGCATCAGTCTGTTCCACTGTCTGAATGAACTGAATGATGGTTCTCTTGTGGAGGAGATCCAACACAAACTGAGTTCACGATGTCTCACAGATAAACTGTCTCCTGCTCAGTGGTCAGCTCTGGTCTTCATCTTACTGACATCGGAAGAAGATCTGGACGTGTTTGACCTGAAGAAATACTGTGCGTCAGATGAGACTCTTCTGAGGCTGCTGCCAGTTGTCAAAGTCTCCACTGAAGCTCAGTAGGTTCAAAATATAACTACGTAAATTAAATACATTAAAATTGGAAAGAATAATCTCACTGTTTCTTTTTTTTTGCTGATGCTTCTTTAGGCTGAGCGGTTGTAATCTGTCAGAGAGAAGCTGTGAAGCTCTGTCCTCAGTTCTCAGCTCACCGTCCTCCAGTCTGAGGGAGCTGGACCTGAGTAACAACGACCTGCAGGATTCAGGAGTGGAGCGGCTCTGTGCTGGACTGAGGAGTCCAAACTGTAGACTGGAGGTTCTCAGGTCAGGATTCATCAGGTTGTTCAACAGAAGACCATAGTCTTCACAGCTAACATGGGGTGGAAAAAGATGTTATGCATGTCAAGACTGTTGCTACTCTGGTTTTTGGGAACTTCATAGACTTTGATATTAAAAGTTTGACTCACACAGTCAAGACAACTTCTCTCAGACTGTGTGTCAGTTTATTTACAGTATCAACATGAAATGTAATAAACAGAGAGACGTAACATGTGATGAGTCTGTTGCCAAGTGAAGCTTTTAATGTAGATGTGTAATAAACACCAACCGTGCTTAAAGAAGAGTGTTTGTGTGTGTGTGTGTGTGTGTGTGTGTGTGTGCGTGCGCGCGTGTGTGTGTGTGTAGGCTGTCAGGCTGTCTGATAACAAAGAAAGGCTGTGCTCTACTGGCCTCGGCTCTGAGATCCAACCCCTCCCGTCTGAGAGAGCTGGACCTGAGCTACAATCATTATCATCCAACAGACTCAGAAGTTAAGCTGCTTTCTGATGGACTCAGAGATCCTGACTGGAGACTGGACACCCTCAGGTACGGACAGACACGAGTGTAGGTCGAGCTAATCACAAAATAATGTCCCACTTAGCTCTCGTTGTATCTAACCATGCAGAACTTTAATATGTTTGTTTTTTGTGATGATCACAGATTTACTAGTAAAACTGTGCAGCAGCACTTCTTTCTAGAAAGTTTCATTCTCTGAATATTCAACAAACACTGTTAACAGTTTTCACTGAAGTTGTTAAGTGCTGATCTCACTGTTTTTGCAGGATGGATCCTGTTGGATCACATTTCATGAAACCTGGTCTGAGGAAGTGTAAGTGTGTCATTGTTTGTGTTCATTGTCTTTTTGAAGGATCACTGATACCCCTTTTGACAGAGGCAGTTCATGTTCTGGCTCGGAGCCGATGCCTTCTCTGGGTCCAGTTCTCTGCATTGTGACAGCCAAGAACCGGTTCCCAGTGAGGAGAACTGGTTTCAGACTGGCACCAACACTTTTCTGGTCTAGAACAAAAAACAGCAAACATCAGGGGCTGGGGCGGGTCATCATGACCAGAGACAAACTAAAACTGCTCATGACCGCCATTTTTAAAAAGCAGTTTACTTGATAATTTGTCAGACAACAACTGATGCTATCTTTTGTCTTCTTCTCTCAATCAGACGCCTGTGAACTCACACTGGACCCGAACACAGCAAACAAGAATCTCATACTGTCGGACAACAACAGGAAGGTGACAGTGGGGACAGAGAAGCAGCCATATCCTGATGATCCAGAAAGATTTGACTACTGGAAACAGCTGCTGTGTAAGGATGGTTTAACTGGTCGCTGTTACTGGGAGGTCCAGTGGAAAGGACATGTTTATATAGCAGTGACGTACAGAGGGATCAAAAGGAGAGGACACGGTGACAACTGCCGTCTTGGAAGGAATGATCAGTCCTGGACTCTGAGCTGCTCTGATAATGAAGGTTACTC
This sequence comes from Pagrus pagrus, assembly GCF_965226575.1. Taxonomy (NCBI): domain Eukaryota; kingdom Metazoa; phylum Chordata; class Actinopteri; order Spariformes; family Sparidae; genus Pagrus; species Pagrus pagrus. The sequence continues at coordinate 1,997,401 of NC_140191.1, forward strand.
TGTCCGGCATAGTAACAGAAGAGTGTCCATCCGTCGCCGAACCTGGAACAAAGTGGGAGTGTACCTGGACTGGCCTGCTGGCACTCTGTCCTTCTACACAGTGTCCTCTGACACACTGACGCACATCTACACCTTCCAAACCACTTTCACTGAGCCGGTCTACCCTGCATTCAGGATGAGGATGGACCCGTTAAACTCCTCAGTGTCTTTGTGTCCGATATAGTAGAGAGGGTAGGGAAGTCTTCTAGGGTATCCAGTGCAGGTTCAGGCCAGGGGCCACCTTAATGCTGAAAGAGATTTATTTATTAATCTTGCTTCTGTGGCTTTTTTCTTACATCTGTAGAAACTAAAAACAAGAAACGTGTATAGATCCCTAATGCATTGTTATACATGTGGGAATGTTTGTTAATCCGGAAAATTCCCAAATCGATCATTAATAAAAGGTGCAATTCTTAGTGTCATCTGCAAACCATGAAGAATATATTTAGAGCGCATACCTCCGCCAATGCCAAACAGTCCTCTTCATCAAATCCAATCATCAGGAAATACCAGCAACCTCAGTACATCCTAATTCCTTCCTCAAGATCCTTGATGCATTATTCTCTGCGATATAAATGAAAATGTCGTCCTATCTCACAACATTAAAGAAAATGAGAAAAACTTCCTGGATCTGCACCAAAAGTTAATGTGGTCTATTCTGAACCAAGACCCATCCTCCATCCAGGTTTCATGGAAATCCCTTCAGTAGTCTGTGTGTCATCCTGCTGAAAAACCAACAAAGAAACAACTGGACACATGTGAAAACACAACCTCCTTTCTTTGGCTGTAGCAACTAGCTGCCCTTAGTTAATTAGCTCAGTTAGGCGTGGATTCTCACTCGCTGACTGCAGTTTACCTACATCACAACCTTGGATCACTGGGGCAGTCACGGTAGGCGATAGGGCTCAGCTGGACACCAGGCTGGGACTGGACGCAGCCTCTGAGACCGACAGAGGCCAGTTTGAAGACGAGCACTGGATCCACTAACCCCTCAAACTGAATACAACAGAACAGGCTCCAAAAACTCATCCAAGGCAGATACATGCAGATGTTTCTACCAACTGAGATTGATTTGTCCCAAATGAGATTAATCTATGAGAAGATAAAAACAGTTGTACGTCTGTTTCATAGCAGTCCCATCGTAACATGTTGCTGGAAGCATCAGCTCTCATCTACACAGCTGTTACTAAAAGGGAGCACACAAACGTTGACCACAGTCTTTAACCTCGCTGGACGAGCCAAAACTGCCCCGTGTTTAGCAAACATGTCCCGGATCCAGAGAAGAGCAGCACAACCGCAGTCTCTCATCCCTGCAGAAGGTTTCCCCTCAGAAAACGCTGCTTTGACCAGTTTTCTTAACCCACATCTACTCCGCTGTGTGGTTTAATTAGTGTCTGGGCAGATACTAGAAATTTGCATGTATTGTTACACTGTTGAGCTTGTGGACCGCTGAGTCCTTTTTACTTGCAGTTAGTTTTACATTACAAAACACTCTTGCTTGTTTTTTTTGCTCATCACAAGCTGATACAAGCCTCTCCTCTCTGTGGAGCTAAAGTGTTAGCTTAGCCGCTGTGTGAGCGTACAATAAGCCGCATTCCTATCAAGGATCAGCCGAAGGCGATTCGAGTTTGTTCACCGGCCCCTGACTGACAGGAAGGCGAGTATTGTGTCTCCACAGCTGTTTCTCCCTCTTCACTTTGCTCCGAGCGTTAGCTCTCGTTCTCTGACTTGTTGGAGACTTATGGTTAATGACCTCGCTATAACATTGGATACGGTTGTCCTGTGGTAGCACAACCAGCTTTGTGGCTCTCTCTTTGTCTCTCTTACACACACACACACACACACACACACACACACACACACACACACACACACACACACTCGCTGCATGCTTGTTTGCTGCTTTAGTTTGTCTTTGTGTTTTAGTTTCATAGTTTAGCTGCTGTAGTTGAATGATGGATCTTTGTTGATTGATAATTATTGATTTGATCAGTTTGCTAACATTAATAGATTCTATTATATTGTACGGAGCAGTTTTCTGTGATTATTTTGTGCATATGTTTTGTGGTAATTACTGGTTGTGATGGTCAGTGCTCAGATTCATTTCCTTCACTGTTCCTTTAATTCTAAATGTTTAACAAATATTTATAATATTTGAAACCTTCTTATGAAACTGTTTTTGGTCTGGTTATTGTTCTCTGATTCCAGGGTGGTGCCGCGTTTTAATGATTTGAATATTATTTTAATTTTTTTTTTATTTTGATTACTTTAATTTTGATAATTACTATCAATATTAATTATTTAGTTATTTCTAATAACCACACCTGCCCTACCATCAATTCAAACAAGAGCATTCATTTGCTATTTGGCACATTTAATTCAATAAAATATCACATGACCAAATCAGAGGTTGTTTACTGTATGTTCAGGTAGTTATTGATCACTGGATGATGTATTTTATATTAAGTAGATTATTGTGAGATGTGAATAAAATAAGCCAGGAGTTTGATCTACTGTTTGTAAAAGCTGTTACCAGTAAATAGAGCGTACTAGTGTCTGGATAGGTTGTGTGTACACTTAACTTGCTGATGCTACACTCTATTTCAACGTTCAATGTATTTTTTCCTGTTTTATGTGCACATATGTGATTATTCATTATTCAAGATCTTCATTGGCTCATTTTTTCTGCCTAAACAAACTAAATAAACAACCTCTCTTTGTTTCCATGACTGAATAAACTGAATAAACAAACTGACCTTAAAGGACAACACAGTTTATACTGTTTTACTTTATTTATATGTGGCGGACCCTGCCACCTTTCTAGCTTCAAGCAGTGTTCTGGTACCTTATTTTCCTCAGAGAACAGCTTGTTTATTTACTTATGGTAATATTGTATTATTACGTCATTAATATTGTAAATGTAAAAATAACAGAACTACATAGTGCCTCTTCACACAAACTGAAGCAGCAGACTGGTCTGAAGGTACTCTTCATGAATAATAATTCCACTAATTATTAAAACTAATTCCAGTGAAGCTGAAAAGTCCTCAAACTGATTTTTGTCTGCTTGTGTTTTATTATAAATCTCGAGGACTTTTAATAACACACTGCAGCAGGAACACCAAGCTGTTGTAATATGACTCTCGGCCACACGGTGGCAGCACTGACGTCAGTGTGACTGAGCAGTCGAACGGCAAAGAATTCAGGCGCCATCTTGGATTTAACGTCTGTTTTGTTTACTAAGTTCGTCCCTGTTCCGAAGAAGTCGTGTGTTTGTTACTTTACATCCGCCTGAAAGTTATTTATTTCCACCTGATAGCTCCAGAAGAAGACGGGTCTCTTCCCGATGTGTTTATGATGTCAAAGTAATTTCTATAACACATTTTATGATGCCTGACTGACTTAATTTCCAGGTTTTCAGTAACAGCCATCCAGAACCTCGGTGTCATTTCCTTCATTACACACTGGGTGTAACTTTCACTTTCCATGTCGTCTTTTCTGTCGAGGCTGGTCACGTCTGAGCGCAGTGAAGGTAATGTAACTTACATCTGTTATGTTTTCATACTCTTATATGTCGGTGTTGTTACATGTGTAACCTGGTGAGTGTTTGTGTTGTGCTGGATGTATTGTATTCAACACAGCTACAGATAAAACGTCAAATGAAAGTTTGGTGCAACTGGAAGTTAAGAACAAGGTCAGCATTAAACTTCGTATGTACTCTTCAAGTGCAATATATTGATTATATACTAAATGTAGTGTCATTTGACAGATTGAGACAGTTTTGTAGGGATGATATAATAATTAACAGTAATCCAGAATTTCTATATTTAGATTATCACAGTCACGAGGGTAGGGTGGAGCCTGTCATCTTGTCACGAGGGTTAGTTGTCACACAGGTTTTATCCAGAGTGATTAAATATATTTATAATTGTGAAGGAAATGTTGTACTTAATGTAGAGATATGTGAATTGGAGTCTTACACAGCATATTCAAAGTAACTGTTTAACGTGACCTGTGACCTTTTAGGACTTGTTTTATGTTGTTTTATGACCCATGTAAGGTATTGAGTAATCACTGAAGGTTAACACTCCCTTCTCTGTGAATTATCTCTTTAAGTGCAGGAGGGCGTAAATTAGTAGCTGTCAGAGTGAAAACACACCCACAGAGATAGATAAACACTAAGGTTTCCTCCTCAGAGATTGAGTCTTCACTTTGTAACTGACCTGCGTGTTGCTCTGTGAATGCTCCTCTTGTACAAGATTAAAACCTTTTTTGAACTTTGAGCTGACTCCGATATCCTTCCTCCAGTTCTAAATTATCGCAGAATTATTTTAACAATAATATGTAACATTTCTGCATTAAACCTTCTTAAAGCGCCTAGACCTTTAGTATTTTGTTGAGTTGTTTAATACATAATCCCAAATGTGTCCAACAATGTTCAGACCACAGAAATTAGTAATTATATTTGATGTAAGGGTGCGTTTCATTAGTTCACTTGTCACTGAAACACCTGGGAGAGAGAAGTAGGGGGTTTGAGATTCATTGCAAACCGTGTCTCTCTTACTCACCACTGCATGTTTTATACTGTCCTCGCTTTTAAAGGTAAAAATATAGAAATAACAGTCTTTGATCTTTTGACATGTTGTGATTTGTTGTTCTGTCTGAAGTCTGAAACTCAATCGGGGAAGAAAGGTTTAACATTTTCGGCACAATGCAAAGAACAATCTACAGACTGAGCTTCATTTTCAGAGTATGGCTGATGATAATGTGGTAACTGTTAGTGTCTTTGACAACTTGAGGAATATCACATCCATCCATCTGGTATACCCATACCATATCGCTGCGACGATAATGCGGAGTCTGTGTGAAAAGAGCTAGTGTGTTCGAATTCGAGTCAACTCTCACTGAATTCAGCACGCATCTGAGACTCTGACTTTCTCTTTTTCAAAACAATCTCATTGTAGTAATATTTTGTGAAAGTACCTGTTGCAATATCAATACCGAGGTATTTGGTTAACAATATCATGATATTTGATATTGTTGCCTAGTCATAGTATTTATGAATTGCTTTTCAGGAAATTTCATAATATCAAGAAATGTATCACATAGCCTACAAATATCACTTTATTCTGAGGTCATATCACTGAGCCCTATATTGAGCTTGAATAGCTGATTAAGCCTGTGCTGTTCATGGCCTCTCACAATGTGTTAGTGATTTCAAGTGTGTTTGTGTGAAGGTATACATTCTACCATGAGTAAGCCTGAGGAGGAAGATGAGGGAGTCCCTCCCTGCAGCACCACTCTGTCTGAGGAACATGAGAGTTTGACCGAACCTGACAGGTAAGATAAAGAGCTGTCCAACCAGAGCTCAGTGTAAAATGAGTCCACTGTCAGAGAAGTGTGAGTACTCAGAGGAAGGAGAAGATGTTACTCAGTCAGCTGTTTGTTGGATTCAAAGCTTCTAGATTTTTGTCTGATTGTCTGACGGCGCTTCATCAGATTTGGTTTCCTGTCTGTTGTAGCTGGTAACACATCTTTCCTCACAGTCACTGAGCTCCATATACGTCCACCTGTCTTTGTCAACGCTTCATTTCTTTCAGGACTAAGCAGCAAAGAGCAGATTCTCCTGAACCAAGCGGTGTGTCCATGAAGAGTGACCGGTCCAAGGACTATCCTCTTGAGTTTAAAAGGCAAGATGACACTTCTGAGTAGGTCAAAGGAACTTTCTGAAGGACATTCTCTATTATTATTAATTTCTTTTTTAATGTTTAATTTTTTCAGGAATCTGCAGGACAGAGCAGATTCTCCTGAACCAAGCGGTGTGTCCATGAAGAGTGACTGGTCCATAGACTTTGATATTGATTTTAAAAGGTAAGATTACATTTCTGAGCAGGCCAAAGGAACTTTCTAAGCACAAATTACTCCAAAACTTTAATTCCTTTTTTTAATGCTTCATTTTTACAGGACCAAGCAGGACAGAGCAGGTCCTCCTGCACCAAGTCACGCCTCCTTAAAGAGTGACAGGTACATGGACTTCCCTCTTGTTTTCAAAAGACAAAATTCAAATTCTAAGTAAGTTAAAGGACCTTCTCAGCACAAACTCTCAACAGAGGGAGATAACTTTATAACAATACTCTAACATTGCTGCATTACTTTAATACTCACAGCTCTACATGTGAGAAAGTATAAAAATGGAGGTTAATCTTAAACTGGAAAAATTGCATTTCCTGCAAAAATACAATGTGACTTTGAAAAAAAACTGCTGAATATACTGGAAAATAAATAAATAAATAAAGTTACACGTCTTCATCACTAATGGATCCTGTTTTCTCCACAGTAGTCACCAGGAGACGTCAGAGGTTTCCACTGGTCGTCAAACAGAACTGGCCTCCATATTTATGGTGCGTACACACACATACAAACACATCACAGTTTGCTGAGCAGTGGACGTACACATTAGAGCTTAGATAGTGATGAAGGTTCTCAGTCATCCAGGTCGTGGTAATACTCAGTGCTGTATCGTAGGCGACTGGAATTGTTTCAGGTTCTTGAAGATGTTTCACCTCTCATTCAAGAGGCTTCTTGAAGAAGCATACCAGCATAACATTAGCGACATTAATGTTTGCTTGCTAGCGTTAGCAATGTTATGTAGTTCAACAAAATGGCAACCAGCAGATGATCTGAACAAATGAATATGTTTTTGTTCCAGCGTCTTGAGGAGAACATTGTTAGTTTTGTGAAGAAAGAGTTGAAGAAGTTCCAGAAGGTTCTGAGTCCAGATTATCCAGAATGTTTAGAGGTCCAACGTGAGGATGAAGAAGAAGAACAGAGGAGGAGCAGCAAGGAGGCATTTCTGAAGATCACCCTGCAGTTCATGAGAGGAATGAAGCTGGAAGAGCTGGCTGACTCTCTGCAAAGTAAGAGGCCTTTGATAGATGTAGCAGGAAAAAAATAATGTTGTAAATATGCTGTGCAGCATCTGCATTAGATCTGTTTATTCTACTTAGCTGCACATACTGTCCAAAGCTGCTAAAGGAAGTCCATTTGTCCGTTACATCTTGCCGCAGTTGAAGTGGTTGTGGAAAAGCAAATCGGCAAGGTGAAGTTTGCTATGGCAAGGCTAAATGTGCTGGTGGAAAAATGCCATATGGCTCCACATCTGATGACAGCTCTATGCTGCAGTCAGTGTATCAGATCTTAAAAGAGACTTGTACAATCTAATCCAATGTGTCATTTTTCCCTGCAGGAACTTTTGCTGCAGTGTGTCGCAGAAAACTCAAATCTAATCTTCAGAAGAAGTTCCAGTGTGTGTTTGAGGGGATCGCTAAAGCAGGAAACCCAACCCCTCTGAATCAGATCTACACAGAGCTCTACATCACAGAGGGAGGGACTGCAGAGGTCAATGATAAACATGAGGTCAGACAGATTGAAACAGCATCCAGGAAACCAGACAGACCAGAAACAACAATCAGACAAGAAGACATGTTTAAAGCCTCACCTGGAAGAGATGAACCAATCAGAACAGTGATGACAAAGGGAGTCGCTGGCATCGGAAAAACAGTCCTGACGCAGAAGTTCACTCTGGACTGGGCTGAAGACAAAAACAACCAGGACATACAGTTCACATTTCCATTCACCTTCAGAGAGCTGAATGTGCTGAAGGAGAAAAAGTTCAGCTTGGTGGAACTTGTTCATCACTTCTTCACTGAAACCAGAGAAATCAGCAGCTTTGAAGAGTTCCAGGTTCTGTTCATCTTTGACGGTCTGGATGAGTGTCGACTTCCTCTGGACTTCCACAACACTGAGATCCTGACTGATGTTACAGAGTCCACCTCAGTGGATGTGCTGCTGACAAACCTCATCAGGGGGAAACTGCTTCCCTCTGCTCGCCTCTGGATAACCACACGACCTGCAGCAACCAATCAGATCCCTCCTGAGTGTGTTGACATGGTGACAGAGGTCAGAGGGTTCACTGACCAACAGAAGGAGGAGTACTTCAGGAAGAGATTCAGAGATGAGGAGCAGGCCAGCAGAATCATCTCCCACATCAAGACATCACGAAGCCTCCACATCATGTGCCACATCCCAGTCTTCTGCTGGATCACTGCTACAGTTCTGGAGGATGTGTTGAAGACCAGAGAGGGAGGAGAGCTGCCCAAGACCATGACTGAGATGTACATCCACTTCTTGGTGGTTCAGTCCAAAGTGAAAAACATCAAGTATGATGGAGGAGCAGAGACAGATCCACACTGGACTCCAAAGAGCAGGAAGATGATCGAGCATCTGGGAAAACTGGCTTTTGAGCAGTTGCAGAAAGGAAACCTGATCTTCTATGAATCAGACCTGACAGAGTGTGGCATCGACATCAGAGCAGCCTCAGTGTACTCAGGAGTGTTCACACAGATCTTTAAAGAGGAGAGAGGACTGTACCAGGACCAGGTGTTCTGCTTCGTCCATCTGAGTGTTCAGGAGTTTCTGGCTGCTCTTCATGTCCATCTGACGTTCATCAACTCTGGAGTCAATCTGCTGGCAGAAGAACCATCAACCCAGTGGTCTAAATTGTTCAGAAACACAACTGAACTCTTCTACCAGAGTGCTGTGGACAAGGCCTTACAGAGTCCAAATGGACACCTGGATTTGTTCCTGCGCTTCCTCCTGGGTCTTTCACTGCAGACCAATCAGACGATCTTACGAGGCCTGATGACACAGACAGGAAGTAGCTCACAAGGAACAGTCCAGTACATCAAGAAGAAGATCGATGAGAATCCTTCTCCAGAGAGAAGCATCAGTCTGTTCCACTGTCTGAATGAACTGAATGATCGTTCTCTAGTGGAGGAGATCCAACAGAACCTGTGTTCAGAACGTCTGTGCACAGATAAACTGTCTCCTGCTCAGTGGTCAGCTCTGGTCTTCATCGTACTGACATCTGGAGAAGATCTGGACGTGTTTGACCTGAAGAAATACTGTGCGTCAGATGAGACTCTTCTGAGGATGCTGCCAGTTGTCAAAGTCTCCACTAAAGCTCAGTAGGTTCAAAGTATACTACGTAAATAAAATACATTAAAATTGGAAAGAACAATCTAGCAGTTTCTTTTTTTTTGCTGATGCTTCTTCAGGCTGAGCGATTGTAATCTGTCAGAGAGAAGCTGTGAAGCTCTGTCTTCAGTTCTCAGCCCACCGTCCTCCAGTCTGAGGGAGCTGGACCTGAGTAACAACGACCTGCAGGATTCAGGAGTGGAGCGGCTCTGTGCTGGACTGAGGAGTCCAAACTGTACACTGGAGGTTCTCAGGTCAGGATTCATCAGGTTGTTCAACAGAAGACCATCGTCTTCACAGCTAACATGGGGTGGAAAAAGATGTTATGCATGTCAAGGCTGTTGCTACTCTAGTTTTTGGGAACGTCACAGACTTTGATATTAAAAGTTTGACTCACACAGAGTCAAGACAACTTCTCTCAGACTGTTTGTCAGTTTATTTACAGTATCAACATAAACTGTAATAAACAGACGTAACATGTGATGAGTCTGTTGCCAAGTTAAGCTTTTAATGTAGATGTGTAATGAACACCAACTGTGCTCAAAGAACGGTGTGTGTGTGTGTGTGTGTGTGTGTGTGTGTGTGTGTGTGTGTGTGTGTTTGTGTGTGTGTGTGTAGGCTGTCAGGCTGTCGGATAACAAAGAAAGGCTGTGCTTTACTGGCCTCGGCTCTGAGATCCAACCCCTCCCGTCTGAGAGAGCTGGACCTGAGCTACAATGATTATTATCCAACAGACTCAGAAGTGAAGCTGCTTTCTGATGGACTCAGAGATCCTGACTGGAGACTGGACACCCTCAGGTACAGACAGACACGAGTGTAGGTCGAGCTAATCACAAAAAAATGTCCCACTTAGCTCTTGTTGTATCTAACCATGCTGAACTTTAATATGTTTGTTTTTTGTGATGATCACAGATTTACAGTAAAACTCTACAGCAGCATTTCTTTCCAGAAAGTTTCATTCTCTGGATATTCAACAAACACTGTTAACAGTTTTCACTGAAGTTGTTAAGTGCTTATCTCACTGTGTTTACAGGTTGGATACTTTTGCATCACATTTAATGAAACCTGGTCTGAGGAAGTGTAAGTGTGTCATTGTTTGTGTTTATTTATTTATTTTTTTTAAATAATGAGCTGAAGAAGTGTACTTGATTTTGATTGACCAATTGTTTCACGTCATGGAGAACCAACACTCTGGAGGGTTGTATATAAGACCTTATATATGAAAATATATCCCAGTGTGTCAGGAATCACTTTTTAGGGTGACTCTTACCATCAGTCCAGGGACAGCAGATGTAAAATAGCTAATGGCTAATTCTGGCATGTTTACATTTGTTAAAATGTTTTATTAATGTACATTGTCCCTGATCATTAAACCTTTAAATACATAAATAAATCACTGAAGGATCACCTTTGACAGAGGCAGTTCAGGCTCTGGCTTGGAGCAGGTGCCTTCTCTGGGTCCAGTTCTTTGCATTATGAAGGCCAAAGGACCGGTTCCCGGCCGGGAGAAGTGGTTTCAGACTAGCATCAACACTTTTGCTCGTCTAAATCAAAAAACAGCATACATCAGGGGCTGAAGCGGGTCATCATGACCAGAGACCAACTAAAACCGCTTATGACCGCCATTTTTAAAAAGCAGTTTACTTTGTAATTTGTCAGACCACAACTGATGCTACCTTTGGTCTTCTTCTCTCAATCAGACGCATGTAAACTCACACTGGACCCAAACACAGCAAACAAGAATCTCATGCTGTCGGACAACAACAGGAAGGTGACAGTGGGGAAAGAGAAGCAGCCATATCCTGATGATCCAGAGAGATTTGACTACTGGAACCAGCTGCTGTGTAAGGATGGTTTAACTGGTCGCTGTTACTGGGAGGTTAAGTGGAAAGGAAAGGTTTATATAGCAGTGACGTACAGAGGGATCAAAAGGAGAGGACAGGGTGACAACTGCTGTCTTGGAAGGAATGATCAGTCCTGGACTCTGAGCTGCTCTGATAATGAAGGTTACTCTGTCCTGCATAATAACAGCAGAGTGTCCATCTGTCGCCGATCTTTGAACAGAGTGGGAGTGTACCTGGACTGGCCCGCTGGCACTCTGTCCTTCTACACAGTGTCCTCTGACACACTGACCCACCTCCAAACCTTCCAAACCACATTCACTGAGCCGGTCTACCCTGCATTCAGGGTGAGGATGGACCCGTCAAACTCCTCAGTGTCTTTGTGTCCGATATAGTAGAGAGGGTAGGGAAGTCTTCTAGGGTATCCAGTGCAGGTTCAGGCCAGGGGCCACCTTAATGCTGAAAGAGATTTATTTATTAATCTTGCTGTTCTGTGGCTTTTTTCTTAAATCTGTAGAAACTAAAGACAAGAAATGTGTGCAGATCACTAATGCATTGTTATACATGTGGGAATGTTTGTTAATCCGGATCATTCCCAAATTGATCAATAATAAAAGGTGCAATTCTTAGTGTCATCTGCAAACCATCAAGAATATATTTAGAGAGCATACCTCTGCCAATGCCAAACAGTCCTCTTCATCAAATCAAATCACTCAGATACGAGCCACCTCAGTACATCCTAATTCCTTCATCAAGATCCTTGATGCATTATTCCCTGAGATATAAACAAAAACAGGAGAAAACTTCCTGGATCTGCACCAAAAGTTAATGTGGTCTATTCTGAACCGAGACCCATCCTCCATCCAGGTTTCATGGAAATCCCTTCAGTAGTTTTTGTGTCATCCTGCTGAAAAACTATCCAACAAACAACCGGACACATGTGAAAACACAACCTCCTTTCTTGGCTGGAGCAACTAGCTGCCCTTAGTTAATTAGCTCAGTTAGGCGTGGAGCCTCACTAGCTGACTGCAGTTTACCTGGATCACAACCTCGGATCACTGGGGCAGTCACGGTAGGCGATGGGGCTCAGCTGGACTGGACACAGCCTCTGAGACCGACAGAGGCCAGTTTGAAAACGAGCACTGGATCCACTAAACCCACAAACTGAATACAACAGAACAGGCTCCAAAAACTCTTCCAAGGCTGACAGATGCAGCTGTTTGTGCCAATTTGGAGCACAACTCCTGGGTCTGTTTATTAGTAAGGGTGTGTGAATATATATACATTAATGCTGTGAAATTAACTGATGTATAATGAGGTAATACATTTAGTAGAAACTGAATTGATAAAGTTAAGCAGATCGATGCCTTCATTGATTTCACAAATCTGTATCATCGTTCCAACTCTAACACTCCGTCTCCCATAATCCACCAGGCAGCTGTCGGCTGTTGAACAGAGCATACAAGTAATATTTTTCACATTAAAGTCAATAAAATATCACATGACCAAATCAGACATTGTTTACTGTATGCTCAGGTAGTTACTGATCACTGGATGATGTATTTTACGAAGTAGATTATTGTGAGATGTGAATAACATAAACCAGGAGTTTGATCTACTGTTTGTTAAAGGTGTCACCGGTAAATAGTGCGTATAGTGTCTGGATGTGTTGTATGTACAGTTAACTCGCTGATGCTGCACTACATTTGAATGGATTCCATGTAGTTTTACCTTTTTTATGTGCACATATGTGATTATTCATTAAAATAATGAAGATAAGAACACAACAGATCATCTGGTTGTCTTTATTTAAATCCCAACACCGTGTTCACATTTATTTCAAAGCTTCATGATTACTGCAGCAGAGTATTTTTAATGTAATTAAAAGTTTCACAGAATGACTCTGTGATCTGAAAACACAACTTGCTTAAATGTTTCTGCATTGTAAGAATGAAGGATTATTGACGGAGCTGATGATCATTACAGCTCTGTGATTATAATTTAAATAAAAAACATTCCTCGTCCCGTCCGCTCAGCTCAGCTCCCGTCTGATCCTCAGATTATCGTTGATTTCATGAACTGAGAGGAGAAAAAAGCGTAACATGCATCTGTGAGTAAATCATTTAAATATATATATTTCTTTACAATATGACGAAATAGAATTCAGAAAAAAATCTGATAATTTCTCCTGTTTTAAATTTTTCATGACTCACACATGTGATGTTTGTCAATGTAAAACATAATTTTCCAAGTCGATAAAGTTTCAGTCTGTCAAACAAACTAATGAAATATCAGACTGTGAAAATACGTCATTATAAAGAGACACAGCCAACAGTCTCGTTAGTGACGTCGTCGCCTAACTTAAACATTGTAGAGCTGCTCCTGTATATCAGCAGCTCCCAGAACTGAACCAGAACCAACTCTCCTTTTCACATAACTGCAGTTTTCAATATTAGCAGATTTATTGTGATGTTCATCTTTTTTACGACCTTTTCTGAGCCCAGTTGGCTCCATGCTGGTGTTGGTGGCGCGTGTTGAGCGAGACGACACAAAACTACATGATATTTTACTTTGTTTAAGACAAACTGAGACTTTATTGACTTGAAAAAATATGTTTTAAATGGACAAACATCATCTGTGTGATTCATGACACAACTCAAGCGGGATCAATTAATTATTCGTCTTTCTTCACGAACATACAACGTTTTTATGAAATAAGGTCCCGTGACGTTCACCGGAAAGGGGCGTGACTTCGGCGCCATCTTGGATTTAATGGCGGTTTTTTGACTTAACTCACCGCTGTAGCAAAAAGTCGAGTATTTACTACTTTACATCCGCCTGAAAATCATCTATGTCCACTGATAGCTCTATAAGAAGACACCTCTCCTCTCAGTGTGTTTATGATATTAAAGTTATTCCTGTAACACATTTTATGAATGCCGGACTGACTCAACGTCGAGGTTTTGGATAGCAGCCATCCAGGACTTCAGCCACTTCCGTGTTTACACACCTGTCCTGACACCTGTTGGTCAAAGTGTTTCCGCGTGCTGTCAGACTGGTCCCAACCTCCAGGTCCGTCACAGTCCAGAGTCTTTCACGATACTTTAACTCGATCTGATCTGTCGGTGTGAAATAACCTCTGAGAGCTGACAAGGTAACATAACAAACATCTGACAGTGTTTCATATTTAATGTTTCGGTGTTATGACAGATTTAATGTTAGTTTACAGGAGCTGCGCCGCGTCATCAAGCTTATAAAATGCGGAAATGTGTCCGTCGGCCATTTAATGTAACTGCGTAGTTAGTCCATGCACAGCCTCAGTCTTTGTAAAGGACCCGAACAGACTTGATTTTGTACAAATGTTGCTGTAACTTCTTCCTAAAACGCTTCTGTAACGTTTTTCAGTCTTTTTAAATAAAGCCTGGACCTGGACTCAGGGATGAACAGGCAGACAAAGGATCAAAGTCTGATATATTATGAGATAGGAATACATATTTTTAATTGTAGGCTCAGTTATATGAAACACAACAGACCTATACCTTCTATAATGTAGGCTATAGCTAATGAAACGACAAGACAAAAGTCTTTTTATTTTAGTCCACAGAACAAGGAATGAGGACGAATGTGATGCAAGAATGTAAATTAAATTAAAAAGTGCTCATTAAAAAGTGCTCTGGGAAGATCAGGCTTCATCAATAGGCTCATTTTTACTAGAAATAGCACTCATGTCACGCTGGGCCAAGATTTGGTGCAGTATACAGATGCAATACAATAACCAACACAATAAATGTGCTCATGATACTCCAGGGTTTGTTGTTCTATTGTTACAGCGCTGTAAGCTCCTTATTCTTCCACCTGTCTTGACTTTGCTCCATTTCTTTCAGGACTGAGCAGATTCTCCTGTACCAAGCTGTGTGTCTATAAAGGCTGACTGACCATGGACTTCCCTCTTATTGTTATAAGGCAAGGTTAAATTTTTAATTTAAGTCAAAAGAACTGTCTGAGCACAAATTCTTGACAAATTCTTTATTTCTTTTGTTATTGTTCCTTTTCTTTCAGGCCTGAGGACTACATGAATTATCAGCGGTAAGTCAGAGACACTTTTTGAACCCAAATTCTCAATAAGGATCATAACAACACTGTATTTTATAACACTATAACATTACTGCATTATTTATTTAACCTCTCTTGTCCACCTCTTGTACTGATTTGTAACTATTTTTAACCTTCATAATCTTTCTTTCATCCTCTTCATCTTATTCCTCAAAAGTATCAGATTGACCTCTGACCTTATAAAGACTCAAAGTCTATAAATGTTCTCTCTACACTTCTTTTCATTGCTTTTAATCTATAATATCTGTCAGTCTCTGTATAAACCTATTATAATGCACAACATGGGTCACACATGACCTGTGAATGTGTGAATGTGATCAGGCTCAGTGAACCCTCCATGAATACACAGTACATATATATAAATATATATATATAAAATGTAAAAAAAAATAGCTATCTCTCTAATAGACTTTTGGACATATTTCTCTTTGTCTCTAGTTATGGATCTCAAGGTCAAGATAACATTAACTGAATGTTCAAATATTCTGTACCGTAATCTTTCACAAGATGTTCTCAGGTAAAACAGTTGCTAGTAGATGTTTCCATTGTTGTCATATTCCAAGTTTGTGAACTTTAAAGTCCTCCTCAGTATATTTCTCACACTGAGGGTCCAGTAGAAGGCTGGTATTAAGTCTCCATGTGCTGTCTGCAGCGTTGTTATCAAAATGTAATGAGAAACATTCACCTGCAGGATCTGATGAATCTTTAACCTCTGTAACAACTCATGATTCTGTGTCTGTGTTGAACATGGAGAAGTAATCAAGTCTTCAGAGGACAGTTTGAGAGTGTGAGAAGAAAGTGAAGGAAGTTCTCGTCGTATGTCTGTTAAACCTCTTTAAGTAACTTTTTGACTGTTAATGTGATTATGAGTTTTTGGTTGGTCTGTTGGTTAAACCTGACTGTCTTTGGACTATTGTCCCTTGTTTTTAACGGCCTTTTGACTCATCATCACCTTTTTTCTCAAGGATGATCCAGCAAATCCTGGAATATTCCCAGAGACGGTAAGTCAAACGACCTTTTTGAGCACAAATTCTCTAAAACTGCTCAGTGTTTGTTAATGCTCAGTGTAATTTGTATTAAGTCACCGGAACCATTTTTATCACAAATCTTTTTAATTCTGTTTGTCTTTATTTAATGTCACTTTTCTTTCAGGCGCGAGCAGGACAGAGCAGATTCTCCTGAACCGAGCTGTGTGTCTATGAAGAGTGACAGGTCCAAGGACAATCCTATTGATTTCAAACTGCAACATTCAAAGTATGTAGAGAAAATTTAAAATTCAATTAAATTCTCTGTTTCTTTTGCCATTGCTCCAATTCACTCAGAAGTCAGTAACAGCTCCATCGACTTCATGGATTTAAATTCCAATTAAGTCAATTATGTCTCCCAGACAACACACAAGGTCTGTCGTGCCCCTTTATTGATAACTGAAATGTTAAATGTTGCATGTAGACTAATCTTTTCTATGTACAGTAAGTCATCCAAAACGTTTCCCTCATACTACAGTGTACTTTCAATTTCTTCACAGCATCCTCAGACTGTTGGTTTCGTGTGTGAGGTTTAAGTTTCTACGTCGCCCAGTGTCGAGGTACATATAAAACAGTCTTCACCACTAATGGATCATGTTTTCTCCTCAGAGTTCAGCAGGAGACCTCAGATGTTTCCACTGGCTGTCGCAGTCCCCTGGACTCCGTGTTTATGGTGCGTACTGTACAAGCCCATATTTAAAGATACAGTACGTAACATTTCTGCATTAAAATGTCAGAAAATAACTAAACCTGCTGAGTTGTGTACTTACATTATCCCAAACGTTCCAACAATGTTCGAACCAGAGAAATGTGTAATTTTAATCAACGGTCAGTTTGATCGCCCGCTGTGTTAACTTTCAGGAAAGAGTCAGAGACTGAATGTAACGTGTGTTTTTTTGGGGGAGATTTGAGTTTGTGACGTTGAAAGTTAAATGAATGTTCTTTTGTTCCAGTTTCTTGAGGAGAACATTGTTGGCTTTGTGAAGAAGGAGCTGACGAAGTTTAAGGAGATCCTGAGTCCAGATTACCCAGAATGCCCTGAGGACCAATGTGAGGACGAGGGGGTGGTCGACGAAGAGGAAGCGCAAAGGAGGTACAGCAGTGCGTTGGTTCTGAAGGTGACTCTGCTGTTCATGAGGAGAATGAACCTGGGGGAGCTGGCTGACTCTCTGGAGAAGAGAAGTGCGAGACTTTTAGACGGTGTAGCAGAGAACAAATGTCACAACGGTGCATTTACGGGTCTGATGTCTGCCGTAAATATGCTGTTCAGCACCTGCTTCAGGTAGAGACATTCTTCTTCTCAGTCCAGCGCTCTCCTAACTTGGATTAACCAACAAAACGGAGTATGTGAGCAGCCTATCATCGCAGAATGGACTTCAACAGATTCGCAGTTGGATCCAAGAATAACAGGATCACAAGGAGGATTAACCATTTCTACCAACCAACTGTGGATTATTATGTGGACATTGGAGTTCATTTGTTCACTCTGCTGGCATGAAGTTAGGACTTTGAGGACATTTGGGGACCTCGGGCGGGGTGGTGCGTTACAGCAAGGACTTGGACTTTCAGCAGTAAGGGAAAGCCTTACTGTAACAATACATAAAATACATATAATAAAGATATGAAAACAACAGATCATCTGGTTGTCTTTATTTAATTCCAACACTGTGTTCACATTTATTTCATCACATTTTTTGCCAAAGAAATAGAAAAATGTAGAGAAAGCTTCATGATTACTGCAGCAGAGTATTTTTTTAATGTAATTAAAAGTTTCACAGAATGACACTGACCTGTGATCTGTGATCTGAAAACACAACTGAAGAAACTTTCTGCATTTAAAGAAATAGCTCAGACTGACAGCAGCTTATTTTCAGTGTTTAAATGTTTCTGCACTGTAAGAATGAAGGATTGTTAATGGAGCTGATGATCATTACAGCTCTGTGATTATAATTATTAAAAAACATTCCTCCTCCCGTCAGCTCAGCTCAGCTCAGCTCAGCTCCCGTCTGATCCTCAGATTATTGTTGATTTCATGAACTGAGGAGAAAAAAAAGAGTAATAACCAGCTGAACTGTTCACATGCAACCATGAGTTCATACAAATGTAATCATTGTCTTTATAATATGACAAAATATGTTGTTAATACAATCAATATCAAGGTCTGACCAGCAGGTGTCGCCATCTTAACACAATGAGACGCTCCAAACGTTGAAGCTTCTTTCCCCTTCACTGATTAAGATATTTAAACTCATCTCATCGCTGTTACAACCCGAGTTATTAACACTTATTTATAATTTTTAATGTTTAATGCCGTGTTTTTGTCGACTACAGAGCCGGAAAATAATGTTTTTAAAACGTTTTTGTTTGAATAGTATAGACTGTATTTCACTTTTACCTTTCTCTCTGAGTCTGAACTTAATTCTGTCCAACACCTGAACGTTTCCTCTGAGGATCGATGAAGTATTGATCGTATTGCTGCTTTTAACGGCGTTAATAAAAAATCAACATTTAAACTCACCTGCTTGAAGGAGAAGCTGGCGACTTCACAGTCACACGGGACGCTCATCAGATGAGCCTGGAAACGATCTGAGACGGGACGCAAATATTTACATCAACTAACTGTTTACCCAAAAATAACAATAGATTAAGAGATAGATTAAATATGAGCACAATCTGCTTTACAATAATAAAACATCTTTAATAGTCTTTAATTGGGAGTTTGTTTTTTAAATCTCTCAGTATCTTGAATTGTATATTATCATAATTGTTACCAAAAACAATAACAATATTTTCTATGTTGATGTAAATCCAGAGTAACACTTATTTTTAAAGTTTATTACATTTATGTTAATAGTTATTTTACTGTTAAAAGACAATGCAATGCTTTTAAAAAACATTTATTTAGCAACTTTACATATAAACATAAGTTACAACTTCATAATAAGCTTAATTAATTGCTTTTAAACTTTATTGTTTGTTAACAGTGAAATCTAAAAATTAATAATTTATTCATGTTGCATGTTATAAAGTACTTTACAAATTAAAAAGTCCTGCATTTAAAATGTTACTTACATAAGTACAAATGTTTTCACATCAAAATATACTTTAGCACCATAATATTTGTTGTATATTATTGATTTATGATTATTGATGCATTCATGTCATTAAAATGATGATGTAAACTTAAAAAATGGAAATGCAATAACAGAAAAACATAATAATTTCCCACATATGTTGGTGTTATTTGAGCAATTTATTAAAATCAAATCATTTTAATTTTGTTGCTGGTAAAGGCGAAGCTAATTTTAATTGATTTATAGATATTTTGTTACTCTTTACACTGCTGGGTATCTGGATACACAGTTATCTTGTCATAAGTTATTTATTGGTTATATTTTGTTTTATTAATGTGGATCTGGAATAACTAGCAGTCGAAACATGTGAAATGATCCTTTAACTGTTGTGGAGCAGTCAGAAGAAAGTGTATTTAAGTACAGTACTTGAGTAAATGTTTTCCACCGCTGACAGTATGTGTAAATGTGTTTTTTTCCGTCACCTCTGAGGATCTGAAGTTTCGTCAGCACCGCCACAAACTCATCGTAGTCGATCCCGCCCGTCGACTGATACTCCTGCCACAGAGTTCTGAAGGTTTTATCGTCTAAATCGAATCCTGCGAGATCGAGACGCAAAGACACACAAATTAATTCTGGAGTGATCCGTCTTCAAACCTGAGCAGCTCCCGTATCTTTAAAGATGTGATGTGTTACCGCGGGCAGACAGAATCTTCTTCATCTGGTTCTGAGTGACGGCCGGCGGGTTCCTCCTCTCGTAGCTCTCCACGTACTCCCTCCTGACAACAGCCACGTAGTGCTCCAGCTTGAAGACCTCCACCACGTCCAGGTCTCCAGAGCCGTCAGCCTGAAAGCGCTGGTTAAAGAAAATGCTCAGCACGTTAAAGCATAAAAGCTCCTGTGGTGATTTGGGTTATTGGTTAGTTGTTTCCTGTTTTATTTTGTAGTAATATATCCTCTTCACTTCCTGCTGCTCACCTGTGGTCCTGCGCTCCTCCCCACACCTGTTTCACATCGTTAGCACCGCCCTGTTCCCAGTGTCTCCACCTGCACCTCAGCTCTCGTTAGTCTAGTTCATGTTGAAGCCTGCGTCGTTCCCCTCACTCTCCGTTGTTTCGTCTCCCTGCACTTCCCTCCTGATTCCTCGGGTTTGTTTCGTACTTTGTTTTATTTTTTGCCCCTGTTTCTCGTGTTTGGTTGATTTTAGATTTGGATTTTTGGACTAAAGTTTCCATTACAGCTCATTTTAGTTTCCAACCTGCCTGCCTCTGTTTCTACAGTTGGTCCTCAGGGATTTACCAGTTGTGACAATCAAATATAGCACCCAGTGCATTCAGTACAAGTTCGGTACCTCCTGTTTGACCATGACCTATCAATACTGAGCAGTGTCAGCTGTGAAGGATACGTCCATCAGAGTCAGCAGCAGGCGGGCTGTCCTGAGGCTCAGGGCTAAATCAAGGAGAATAATTACATTCACAAGTGTAGAAATGTCTCATTCAGATGATAAAATAATGTTGCTTAAGTTAGTGAAAATAAACTGACATTTTCCACGAACAGAGTAGCCACCGGCGTCGAGCTTAGCGAGAACACCTTCAGCACTCAGCATCTGTTGGAAAAGAGGACAAAGTTAGATAAACAGAGACGTTCACATGACATGCAGGACCTGTAAAGGGCTTAAACACCAGGGTCGGACGAATACACGGCATGAAAATGTAAATATTTCACATTAAAACTAGTGAAACCAGCAAAGATGTTAACCTGATACAGTTGTGATACTTGTTCAGTTAAAGATTCGACATCATCATATGTCAGGATGTCAGTGGGGCAGCTTGAATTCTCTATTATATTAAAATGTTTTCTTTTACAACACCAGCCGACAGCATGATAAAAAAAGCCCTCGGTGTGTAAAAGGCCTGAACTTTGAGGTTTTGCAGAAACTGCAGTTCAATAAATTCATGAAATGACCCTAAAATACTGGCAAACATATTAAACGTGTGAAAACATGGGTCAGAAACTAAAAATCCGGCTGCTGGTCGAGTGTTTGCTGTCAATAAGAGGCACCGTGTGGATTTTTTTCACCTCTAGGAGCCCCATGGATCCAAATCATCACCAGGAGTTTCAAACACAGTCCTGCTGCAGGATTCAACAAACCCTCCAGTTTTCTTTTGATGGATAAAAATCGTAGTAATTTAAACCCTGCAGAGTTTTCTCGTTAACAAACCAAGTTTCTATTGAAATTCAGATTTACTCACCAAAATGCATTGTGTGTATCTACAAACATGTTGAATGATTTTCATTCCTCATAAAAAATGTGCAAATCTGATTTTTTTTTTTTAAGTTTGAAACCTGAATTGTTTATTTTCATGTTACTTTCTAGTCGGAGTGTCAGGATTTATTTTTTAAACTGAAAATCAATCAACGTAAGCTTTCAATCCGCTCATCTTTATCAGGATTGGTGACCCACAAATGTAAACAAATAAAACGGATGATCTGTTGATCTTTGCAAACTCAATATTCCAACTATGGCATTGATATCAGAGCTGAAAAGAAAATGTGACCTTAAAATCTAAAGAAAAAACTGAATCATGGATGTGGAGAATCGTGACGACCCTACTTGCTCGCAGTCTTCATTTCTTGTTGCATTATTTACTGCTACTGGTGATCAGAAACCAGGGTACCTTTAAAATATTTGCTATTTTACACTCTTTTCTTCAGGAATTTATTCCATCTACTCTTCGAATTTGTACGGTCCAGTCGCCCTTAATTGTGGTTAGTGTGTTTAGTACATGATATCATTGATCAGCACCTACATGGGTTGAGATTTACATGAAGACATTAAGTATTTGGAAACACTGAAATACCTCAAGTCTGCTTTCTTCCTGTGAAGGAAAAGGAAAAGAAAGATGTGAGAAAACATTCTTCATATTTCTGTCACCAAACTGATCTCTTCTCATCAATTTTTAATCCACAAACTGTTCATTACTCACTGATATACAGTTCTCGTCTGGGAATGCGTCACAGTGCAGCTCATTTGGCCACGAAACGCCAAAACTGTTCATCAGGTCCTCGCAGCCCGTTTTGGCTCTCTGGCAGAAGGACTTGCAGGGCCGCTGCACTTCCCCGGCCAAACACCGGGGGGCGTACACCATGCACACGAAGAGGCGGATGTCCACTGAGCACACGGTTTGCACGATCGAGTTGAAGAAGGACATCTTCACTACCGCCTCTCTTTGACTGGTGTGTCCCAGAAGGTTTGGAGTGATGGTCTGGTTGTAGGAGAGGCCCTGGCACAATGGGATGGTGATGGGCTCGCAGATCCCCCCGCTGCTGCTCACACCATACTGCAACGAGACGCAAGTGCGGAAACAAAACGCGCCAGAAAAGGGGTGAAAATTCGCTTGTCCACCCAGGTGTCGTGCTTTCATCACAGAAGATCAGATGTTAGCGGGTTTTTTTGTTCAGTGTGAAAGAAGAAGAAGCACAGACTTACGTGTTCGCAGGACTCTGTGCTAAACGTTTTGCAGCTGAGTGCGTCCGGCCACGGGAAGCCGAACTTGTTCATCAGCGATTCGCAGCCGGCGCGAGCCTGCTCACAGAGCGTCCTGCAGGGAGGTCGACGTTTTCCTGACGCACACTCAGGAGTGTAGACGGAGCACAGGAAAGGCTTCAGATGAGAGGAGCACCCCACTTTTATAAGCGGTACGTACTGATGGACCTCCAGGCCGGCTTCTTCCTGAGATTTGTGGCCGAGAATATTGGGCATGGCTGTTTCAGCGTAGGGCAGGTCTTGGCAGAGAGGGATTGTGATTGGTTGACATGTTGCAGGGGGTGTTGTTGCCAAGCTGAACTGTGGGACCTGAGAACACAAACAGACGAACATAAATCAGTTAATTATACAGTAACATTTTTTTAATGCTGTAGTTTGCATCAAGTAGCACCAAAGCTACGGGTGGAAAAAAGTTAATCTGGAGCCACAAACATCATCATCCTGACTTAGACAGAGCACACTTACAGGTAGGGCCATCTGTTTGCAGGACTCCGTGCTAAATGCTTCACACCTGAAGGCCTCGGGCCACTGGAAGCCGTGCCTGGTCAGCACCGGTTCACAGCTGGACTTCACAGTCTCACAGAGCGTTCTGCAGGGAGGTAGAGGTCTTCCCGACACACACTCAGGAGTGTAGACGGAGCACAAGAACTGCTTCAGATGAGGGGAGCACCCCACTTGTATAAGTGGTGCGAACGTTTGTATTTGCGCGTTGGCGTCGGCCTGAAGCGTGTGGCCGAGGATGTTGGGCAGGGCGGTCTCGGTGTACGGCAGGTTTTTGCAGAGAGGGACTGTGATTGGCTGACACGTTGACACGGGGAGGGAAGGTGATTGATTGATTGGGGGTTGAACAGGAGTGACTTGACCCTGCACGAACAGAAACATAAATCAGTGGTCTGTATAAACAGTATTCTTGTACATCCACCCTGTTTACCTTTTTGATTGCACAATACCACAGTTAGAAACTTCAATCAGGATTTGTCTGTAAACTGATTGGACTACTGGTTGGCCAAATTGGATCTGTGGTTAGCCCAGATGTCCTGTGACGGTGCCACCAGGGATGAGCAGAACCTGCAGCTCCACATGAGCATGCAGCAACAAACAGGAGGATCCTGCTCTCTGCGAGACAGGACCGCCTCTTTATAGAGTTCTCGGTCCTGATTGGATGAAGTGGACAGGGACACCAGAAAATGTCTTTCGATTTTTTTCTTGCATGAGCAGAGGGAGGAGAGACATGGGTTACTGACCGAACACTCTATAACAGGGTTTACTGGGAGTATAGAGCTATTTAATACTTATTTTAATTTTAAAAAGTCACTTACAGCAGCTTTAATATTCAGATTGTTTTGGTTTCTCTGACTTTTTCTTGGCTGAGTGCAGTGACTTCCTCAAATTGATGTTTTCTGGTTCTTGCACAGATAAAACTATCAAGATATTGCTAATTTAAGGAGCCTTAGGGCTTATGCTAAGCTAAAATAGCCACTTTCTTGCTGTAGCTGCAGAGGTCAAAGTGGCGTCCGTCTTCTCATTTAAATCTCGACAAACAAAAGAGTGACTAAGCGTATTTCCTGAATGCCCTTGAGCCCTTGAGTCCATTCTTTAAAGTAAAACACATGTCAGAAAACAGAAGATGTACCTGGGCACAGTTGGACTCCGGTAAAGATTCACATCGGAGCCTCGTCGGCCAGTACAGCCGCTTCGCTTTGAAGGCAGACTCACAGTCCGTCTTGACCTTCTGACAGAGAGCTCGACACGGCTTCATGCGGCTGTCGTCCTCTGAGCCACATTCAGGCACAACGACACGACACAAGACTGTGGCAATGTGTGGAGAACAAGCGGTCTCCACCATCTGACCAGTCTGCTGCAGGTTGTAGCCTACAACTCCAGTTGGATTGGGGGTGGTGGTGTATCCCAAACCTTGACAAAAGGTGGCCGTTACTGGTCTGCAGTCACTTCTGCTCTGTGCCGGCTGAGGAAACGGCAGCAAACCCAAAACCAAGAAGATGAAAGTCTTCATGTTGTGCAGGAATCTCAAAAAACTGCCCTGTGCTGTTTGACAAAGCTGCTGGAGGTTTGAGAGCAGTGTGTCTCTGCGCTGCCGAGGAGGTGGAGTGGGCGTCCGCGAATGGAGTTTCTACAAACAAAGCGCTGATTTGGAGCCACTGGTAAGGCCACATATCAATAAGATGCTCAACACAAACTGAGAGCCAAACTGGTCCCAGAGCAGCAGCTGGATTCTGAGAAATTCAATCTGTGTAAGACGACATCTGGTTGTGATTGTGTGTGTCTGTGTAACCTGGGGGGTGTTGCACAAAAGCTGGCACAATAAACCCGGTGGATGGGAACTATTTCAACACAAGAAGAATAAAGTGCCAACATGTTGTGTTTTTCCAAAACAACTCTCCAGCCCAAACCACTTTGGGCGAAGGTTGTCCTCCAGTTGTTTTTTTGATCTCAGAGTGCCTTAAAATGATTTGCATAAGATCAAAATCAACATCATCAGGTGAAGTTTCGAAGTCCACAAAACATTTCTGGAGCTTCACAGTAAAACAGCATTGCAGCAAAGGCTCCCAACAGCCGAGTCAAGTGGTTGAGCTTGTGCACCCACTTCAGATGTGGTAGCCTACTTGCTAACGCTTTTAGCTTTGCAGGTACAGTGTCGATTTCCACATTAAAAAAGTGTAAATTACATCTTTTTCAAATCAGTTTGGGCTCTCTGGGCTTCTGGAGACTTGGATTACGCTGAACAGGCTGTATGGAGCCATTTTGTGTTTTTTTCGGCTGTTTCTTAGTTTGTCGAATACCCAGTCTACGCTTGTCTGTTGTGTAACACATTATTTTACATAAAACCAGGTACGATATAACCTTAGATTACAATATTATTATAATAAACCCCAACGACACAGCCATATTGATTACAGCTCATTAACGAATGATCATTTCTTAAACCTTACCAAGTAGCGCTGGTATTCTGGGAGTCATAAGTAAATGAACTATTCTGTTGCGTAGGTACGAGGACGTGCACTGTATCTACGATGAAGTACCAGGACCGGCAGATGTTGGTAATTGGTACCTGATTTCTGCAATAAATGATCCTGTAAATTATGACTTTGTCTGCAGAATGTGCCTCTTAATGTGATAGTTGTACAAAAGTTATGAGGGAAGTGGCTTCATAATAATGACATTAATCTGATGGAGGACAGATGGTGGGTGATGTCTGATTGTCTACCCTGAGATGATGGAGGCAGATCGGCCTCCTGTCTGAACACAAGTATGTCAGATTCAGATCACAGTGACAGATGAGCATGTGAGTTATGATCCAGAAGCGAGATATGCAACTAAAACTATGTGACTCCAGATTGTCTAAATAATCAGAAAGAAAACCCAAACATTTCCCTCAACAGTAAAAAGGCACCTGGATGGACCAGAGAGGACCCTGGGTTGTGACCTGCATACAAAAATGAAGCACATACAAGGATTTTGCGTCTAAATCAAAGACAACACCGTGAAATAAATTTTCTTGAAGTACTACTCAAAAGCTGAATAAGCTGTTGAAATGTTCATTACATTTTCAGGGTTTTAAATCAGATCAAAACTAAATTAAAATGACTGTATTAACAAACACAAAGCTGCTCAACATGCAGTCAACATCGCATGTTAAAAAGTCTTCCCCAAAGACGACCAACAGCGTCCGTTGTTTTAGCAATTACCCAAAAACTCCACGTGATTCTGTTCAAGTGACAACAACCTCAAGCCTGCAGGTGATGTACAGTAAACTAATCTGGCTGTTTGGGGTGAATTATCACTTTACGTTATACCCAAACAATATAATAGATCATTTACATATATCAACGTGCTAAAAAGTGATATGACCACTGCAGCGTACCGGCAAATGTTCGCTCGCAGTCTGGTTTGGTTTAAGGAAGAAAATTACTTGGTTAGCTTTAGGAAATCATCGCAGTTTGGGTTAAAAGGTGGAGCGTGCATCCCATTTACGAAGGCTGTGTCCTCGCTGCAGCGGTCCAGGGTTGTCCGACCTGCAGCCCTTTGCCGCATGTCATCCCGTCACCTATGCATTCTACGCTTTGACCTCCAACTGCACCAAATGACGACCAATATGAATTAACATGAATCAAATCATGAACACATCCACGTGACAGCTACAAGCGCTGTAATTTCAGGTTGCAGGTAACAGTGAAAACACTTGTCAAAATGAGTGATTCCAGTAGAAATCAGATTATAGTCAACTATGTGTTTTAACAGATTTTAACACTATCTCGTCTCCACCGCCTCACCCCGTGTCGCCCTGTCACCGCAGATGGAACAGGTAGTTTAGATGCTGTTGATCATCTCTCTGTGCCATCAGTCATCTTACCTGCCATATGTGAACTTCACCATCATTTCAGATTCCACCACACCCTCACATCTCCCAGTAACCTGTTTTCCCACCGTTCCCCATCACCTAAACTCTCCACGTTCACATCAGGGCCACGTTCGGTCTGAAAATGATGTGCACTGTTTTACTACGGGTCAAGGAACGTGACGAAGAAGGTTGTTACAACACTCAGTCTTGCTTTGGTGCTAGACTGTGGTGTCAGCTGTGTTGAAGTCTATGGGAGATGCATGGAGAAACACACTAAAACCCAACATATCTACGTTGTGTGGCTTCTGATGAAGAAAAGGCCTCCAGACAATGAAAGAAGACACTTCAGAGAGCAGTTGTGAGTTCAGTTATCAGCCTGTTGTTCGTCCCTCTATCTCGTTTGGGAAAGGCTAACGATATTTGGTTGGCCTGGCCCCGTTTGGTCCTGGCATTTTTTTTGCTTTTGCTGTTGTATTGATTTAATATCTGATCCAGAAAGTGATCAGAAACTACAATGTTTAAAGTCTCCAGCAGAGAAGAGCCTACTCCTCCTCCAGAATCATCATAATCATTAGTTTGTGGCAGTTCAGAGGAGTGGAAGTTTGGGAATTTCCCAAAAATCTCCACAACATCAGTTGAAGCATTAAAGAAATAGTTTGACATGCTTACAGAGAGTCAGATAAGAGGATTCATACACTCTCATGTGTGTCTGTTAAATGTGGATTCAGCAGCCAGGAGACAGTTAGCTTAGCTTAGCATGAAGACTGGAAAAGAGGAGGTAACAACACAACACATTATATCTCGTGGGTGATTATTGCTTTCTCATTTAACTCTCGGTGAGACAGTGAATCAGCATATTTCTCAAAATCCCTGGAAGAGAGGCCCAGGATGAGCTTTGAGGCCCTGAATCTGGGCTCTGGGTTCTGGTGTCAGTCTGAAGAACACATATAACTCTTTCAATATATCTCTTCATGCAAAAATCTTGGCATATGGCGGGATAACTTTCCCCTTTTGTCCGCAGAAATCTGAACTGTAGCTGCCGAGCTAAAGGTCTTAGCTCGCACCCTGTCTGACTGACCGAGTTTTCATTTTCAGGTGAACTGTTCCTTTAAGAAGAACTCATCACATTACATAAAACTCTAGGATGATCTTATGAAACAGCCTTGTGTCGTCCAGAAAAACTGCATTTATCAGACTTTGAAATCAGACACTCACGTGTACAGATGTGGAGGAGTGGCCTGATGATATCTGACAGCAGCTCTATAAATGTGATGAGCTGAAGGTGAGACTCATCGTCTGATCCACTGATCTTCCTCAACAGCTTCGGAGAGGTGAGTACATCATTCAGAGGTAAAAATCTGGAGCTGCAGCAAATTATTAATTATTTTAGGGTTGCAGTTAAACAAACCTACAATACAGCAGAGTGTACATTTTCCACCAGATTAACCTGTTAATGACATTTGATTTAATCTATTTGAATTAGAAATGTGGTTGCAAATATTTCAGAGGGAAATGTTGTACTTTTTACTTTTACTACATTTATCTGACAGCTTTAGTTACTAGTTACTCATTTCTGCATACGACATATACTGATCTTATCAAACATGATGTTTAGAAATTAAACTACCCGACAGTTACATATACATGTACAGCTGGAACAATTAGTCGATTGACTTGAGAGTTTAACTCATTTTTCAGGTAAAAGAAAAAAATCCTGTTTTTTCCTTTGAATTATTTTAATAACTTGAACGTTGGTAATATTTCTCAGCGTTTTCAGAATTTGTTCAAACTTAACAAGCAATCGATGAATAAATAATCAGCAGTCCATGTCCACAGTAAAAGAAATCCTTAGTTGCAGCTCCACCTCAACCAGCTGCAGCAGCAAAATCCTGCTTTAACATCAATGATGGGGTCATATATATTGCATTAAGTACTTTAATACTTTTTTCTTTTGATACTTAAATAATCTTCCACCACTGTTTACATACATTTGTGGGTTAAAACATGTGCATATGTGAGTGACTCAGAATAAATTATGTCTTGCACGGCCGCTCATACCACAACATCTTGACAGTTTTCAGTCTTTTCCATTGAATTATTTAGTTTATTTGTCTCTGACTATCACAACTAATAAGATCTGATCTAATCTTTTTCTGCTGGACTTTTTCACTCCCTCAGAGACTCATCACATAAAACCAAAATGAGCAAACTGGAGAACGCCATTGACACCATCATCGAAGTGTTTGAAAGCTATTCCTCCAAAGAGGGCGACAAGTTCACGCTGAGCAGAAGGGAGCTACAGAGCCTGCTGCGAGGAGAGCTGAGCCAGTACCTGCAGGTGCTGCACCTGTGATCAGTTAAAAATTAAGAGTTAAAATCACTGATCTGACTCAAGATGTGGAAAACAGAAATGATTCGTTCTTAACTCCTTTATGTTTGCCTTCCAGGCCAGCAGGGACCCTCAGCGGGTGAAAGAGATCATGTCTGGACTGGACAAGAACATGGACGGCAAAGTGACCTTTGAGGAGTTTGTTGCCCTGTTGGCCCAGCTGACCGTGTACACCACCAAATTCTTCTATGGCTACACACCTGTGGGTATGATGTGTGGCCAAATGAAAGACGGGCAGTTTCAGCCGTTCTGAACGTCACAGCCTCGAGCTGAAGTCACGTTTTCATCCCTGTGATTTTAATGTAAGGCTCACTGCAGCTCTGATTCCAATCTGTACACTTAACATGTGACTAATTTCTCTCTGAATATTAAAGATAAACTTATCTGAAGACTTGGCTGCATTTGTATCACCACACCACCTTGTGTCCAACCCTCCAGCAGTGTTTACCTGTAACTGTGATGTCAAATGCTGAGAAAATTCTCCTCCTTGTTAATCTAAATAAACTTCTTGGATCAGCTGGAAAATGCATCGTTTTTACTTTTACCTTTATTACTTCAGATGGAGACAAAAGGGTGTACTCCTAATCAAATATACCTTCTGTAATACCAAACATTGAGGAGTTGGATTATAATCCTCTGTGGGTTCATCACAGCAAACTACCCTGTTCACATTACACATCAGAGACATCAGTCACAATGTTTACTCCACTATTTAACTTGATTTGTTACTCTTATAGACGGAGGCCTGATGTTTCTGTATCTACTGAAGGTTTAAATAAACTAAAATAATAAAGGTTTGCTTTCGCACTGAACACATCAACTTTATAAAAAGAGTATATGTCCGCTGTGGAGAGTAAAGTATGTTTAAGTACTGTACTCAAGTTCAGCAGTTATTTCTATCCTGATTTAAACTTCTTGCTCCGTTATGTTTATCTGAGAACGTTTGTGTAAAACACTTTATCATAAACCAATGTCTGTGGTTTGCAGAACTAATATTGTTTATTTTGGTTGACTGATCATAATTAAAGGGCCTCATTCTGTCTGGGAGCTTGCTGTGGAGCTCTGCTGCCCTCTAGTTGATAAAATAAATAAAGATATTGGAATTTTTAAAATCTGGGATATCGACTCAAGAAACTAAGAAGAATTAGAAATAATTTTTGCATTCAGCAGTTTTTTATCAGTCTCAGTTTCACAACAGAATAAGTTTCCAAGCTTCTGCAACTAAAATGAAAAAGCATTGGTTGTGTTTATTTGCTCTGAGTTACAGATACAGTGAAGCTCAAAACAAGAGAAAAAGACTTAAAAAACATTTAATGAAATAAAAAAACATAAAAAAAAAACAAACACATGCTGTATGTTTGTTATAGATGTCACAGAAACAAGACAATCCCATTAAAACAGAAGCCAAACCCACGCTGCGTCTGTGCTCTCATGAAGACACTGAGTGCAAAATGTCAAAAAAAACCTGATGTTGGACATTTTAAAAGCTGCTGAATGGATTCGCTGTACATTTTATTGAAGCAGGGCTGAGCGTCCATGTTGTTACAGGTTCATCTGCAGGAGAGACGTGTTTTCCACCTGATGGAAATGTGTCAAAGGACGTCCAGCGAAAAAACACGTTAATTGGTTGAATCCCTAAAAACAGACACTAAAACTCAAGGAACTGTAAGACGTTTGGTTCCTGGTGTTGTAAAAACAAGAACCAGACTTTCTGTAGACTTCACCCAAAGAGTCACAAACGTAGTTGGACTTTTTCTTCTCATCCATGAGCCTTCAGAGCCACCAGCACAAAGTTCCTCGGAGAAAAGTTTGGGTCGAACAGAGGGACGAGCTGACTGTCCACACCTGCAGAGAGACGAGGCTTCAGTACAGTGAGCGTAAAGGCAGGTTTATTACAGTTTGTGTCCAGCAGCTCACCGTTCTCCTGCAGGTAGATCATCCTGTCCAGCAGCACCAGCGTCTCCACCACAGGAGCCAGCAGCAGGGACAGGCTGAAGTACACCACCACCCTGCCCTGCTGCTGCAACATGGCCTCCGCCCGCTCCGGGTCCAGAGGCAACCCGGGAGGCAGGCCGACGCGAGGCAGACCGAGACGGGCGTACCTGAGAGGGGACAAGAGGAGGACAGTTAGGGAGACACGATCATTTTTAATTTTCCAGTTTGCTATGTTCAAACGTCGTTCAGTCCTCTGGCTCCCGCACTTTACCAGTGATTGATTAAATTAAGGCTTAAATGCCTGGAGGCCGCAGCGATCACTCACTCTGTAAACGGTAATAAGTGTGCTTTCTTTATGGTCTGGATTCCTGCCCTGCGTAGATCCGGTCTCGTATCCCTGACGAAGGACTCCAGCGTCGCCCTGTAACAGTGAGTCCTCAGCAGCTCGCTCTCCTCTCGAAGCCTCCGTATATAGTCCTCGATAGCGTGACACGCCGCCTCCCGCGCCTTGTAGGACAGCCGATGTCCCGGCAGCCCCCGCACCCAGGAGCTCATGGGGTAGCCGAACTCTGAGGGGGGCGATTCCTGGCCTGGCGCCGGCGGAGCGGGACACTCCACCAGTCCAGGCGGGGTTGGGTTCTCTCTGGTTGTGATTTTCATGTAGCAGCACGCCACAGAGGTGATGCCACGGACATGCGGGCAGTTGACGAAGTGGCGGAGGAGGGTGGCGCTGAGGTCACCGCAGGCGTGGAGGCCCGTCAGGACGAAGTCTGGATAGTCTCGCTGGCTGCTTTCTTCAGGACGGACACACGAGCAGCAGTTTTCAGCAGGTGACTCCTCCTCAGACTCGTTCTTACTCAACTGGTGTTGTGAGGTTGAATCAGAGTCGTGTGATGACGTCTGGACCACATGGCGGTGCCCCTGATACTCAGAGCCCCGCAGTCTCTTTTTGCTGGGTCCGGATGGAGTCGGGGGATCCTCGTTGACACGATCTGCGGTCCACAGCTGCTCGATGAAGGCCTCCCATGATGCTTTGGGGTTTACCCAACCGGCCACATGGCGTGGAGAGGAGTGTGAAACCGGGACCAGAGAGGAGCAGTTCTAGGAAGAAGAAAGATGTTTATTAATTATGGTTTTGGTAGTTTGATTGGTAGAATAGGGGTGTCACCTGCATCGACGAACCTTCAAATATTTATCGCCTGGCTATCATCTCTGTTTTAGCTTCTTTCAGTTTTGATTTTACCACCTACAGCTTCACCATTTCACTGCTCTCAAAGTGGACGACGCTCTGACGAACCCTGCACAGTTTGAGACAAGCTGCCAGAGAAAGCGTGACATGTATCGATTAAAGAGTCTCATATGAGGTGGAGGAGACCAAAGCAGAGCTAAAAGTAGAGTAATTTGTGGACATTTATCAGGTTGAAACAAACACGACTGCTAAAAGATTATTTCAGATTGTTTCAACAGTTTCTAGTGGAAAAAACTCACTCACAGATTAGTTTTACTCTACTCTAATAATAGTTATATTTAATATTATATTGATATTAATAGTTATATACAGGAATGAGCACAAACTTGTTAATTTAAAGAAATATACCAAATATATCTGGTTCTCTGTCAGAAGATAGGAGGTAAAACTATAAATATTACCAGAGAGGTCAGACGTTATAGTACCGACCTCTGTCCGTGCACTCACAGTGTGTAATGACCAACCTTTTTCTGCTTCTCCTTCTCTAAGGCCCACACTAACTGTCCGTCAAACTTGGACGCCATAGCAACCAGGGTGTGGTCAGCCTCGATTGCGGTGACGGACAGTCCGAGCCCGAAGGACAGGAAACGAGTCAGATGACCCTGAGCAGAGCAGAGAGGTGGAAATGACTCCATGTGCACTCTTTTCTAACACATACTCTCTGTTCCAACTGTCAAAAGATACAATTTTATGTGATTTTATTGAAGTTGGTGAAATATAGTGACGTGCAGATGTGTTAAATTCTTGCTGAAAGTTGATATGCTAAAATACAAATAGGACTGATACCTGTCCGGAGCCCACGTCCACCACTCTACTGCAGTCAGTCTGGTCACAAAGTCTTTTCACCAGCTGAAATAAAAAACAAACAAACACTGTTAACAAAAAACAAGCTCTTAAATTCTTAAATCTAACTTAGAAAGCAGTGATTGTAGCGAATCAGCGATCCCGTACCGTGCCCAGCTTGCGGATCTCGTGCTGTTTCTTGGGTTTGACGTGCTTCCTGAATATGTGTCCGAGCAGTGAGCTCTGACTTTGGTTCTCCAGGAACTCCTCGGGCTTCACCGAGCCGGACGCGCTGCCTCGCTCCCGCCTGCGCTCTCTGGGAAACGCCAGAGCGTGAGCTGTGGCACGGAACGCCAACAGCGACAGAGGCCACACCGAAGGATATCTGGAACCACAAATTATTACTACTACACAATATTTACATGGCCAGAATAATCAGGCTGTTAGAGAAGATTACATCATCGTGCTTTACGCATCTTTACATTAGTTTTTAGTGATTTCATATATTGTGGGCTTTGAAACAAGTTTTTGACCCAGTACAAACTGATATACGTGGTAACTCTTTACTGTTTCCATCAAGTTTTCCTGACTTACTTTTGATGTGGGTTTTTGTTTTTTACTGAGTGAAGGGCCTGATTAGTACCTTCTGTCTGCATGTTTAGCATCTAGTAGCAGATCTGCGATCTGTGGATATGACAGGTCCTGCAGCACCGGCTGCCAGCTGTTGGGTAAAGTGTGCCAGAGATCTTCAGTGAAGAACTCCTGCAGATGAATAACAAACAGTGAGACAGTTATTAGAGAAACTACAAGAAGAGGGGGCGAGTATTCAATTCTGTATAAAGAACTAATTCAATAGTGTTTCTAAACACAGACAGCTGTTTTCATACAATGATTCTCAACTGAAGGATATACATGATTTTGATTGATGCCAGTTTTGCAAATGTGCAATAAAAAATTACTAAAAAATAATAAAAATTACTAACACGTAAAAACAAGAGGCGTATCTCATGCAGCCAGTGTAGTTACATGATCCCAACATGATTTTGAGTCGAATGATCACATGACCTGGAAGCTATTGAGCTAAAATGCTAATATTTACATATAAAAATTACTAAAAAATATTTAGAGATGTAAAATGTAAAAACAAGAGGTGTATCTCATGCAGCCAGTGTAGTTACATGATCCCACACTGATTTTGAGTCAATTGATCACATGACCTGGAAGCTATTGAGCTAAAATGCTAATATTTACATACAAAAATTAATAAAAAATAATAAAAAATATGAAAAGATGTAAAATGTAAAAACAAGAGGCGTATCTCATGCAGCCAGTGTAGTTACATGATCCCAACATGATTTTGAGTCAATTGGTCACATGACCTGGGAGCTATTGAGCTAACATGCTAATATGTATGACTGGTGTGCAAAACTCCAGATACAAATGTGTGTAATCATGTATGTAATAGGGCTTTGTTGTCATGGAAACTTAAAGGGTAACTCCATCAGATGTATACATTACAGTGTGAACATATCCTGAGGAGTACTAATGCAACCAGAGGAAGCTGCATGCAATCTGATAACTTGCCTCCAGTGATGTCACTCTGTGGCTAAGTTGCATTGTGGGTAATGTAGTTGCCAGGTTTTGAAAAGGAAGAAGAATGCGTGGAATAAAGAAGGTGTTTTTAAACCACCCATAATGAGCCGAACAGGGTTATAGAAGTGCAATGCTAGACCAGTGGACTGCTTTTGAAACATCTAGTGCCTGCATTACCCACAATGCAATTTAGCCACTGAGTGACATCACTGGAGGCATTTTAATCAGATTACATGCAGCTTCCTCTGGAGCCACAAAAAGCTTTTTACTCTATGGTTTTTATCTATTACATATTGCATAGTACCTGTAAACACACTTAAATGTGTGAAATTAGTGGTGTTACCCTTTAAGTTGCAAAGCTAGCCTAATGTAAACAACAAAACATCACCAACATTCATCCATCTGACATAGCTGTGTTAAAAAATGGAAAGGAAAGGACTTTGTTATTGATACGCACGATGATATAGGAGTCGGACAGGTGGCTGTACTGAGACAGGAAGGAGGTGAGTCTCCTCGCCAGCTGTCTCTGCTCCTCTGCTGCCAGGCTCGATGTAAACATCTCCACATCTTGTGCTGCAGTCAGCTTAACTGACATGGGACTGGAGTGCGAGCTAATGCTAACATAGATTGGCTTTTTAACGCTATGTGGCTGTTTCTAGTTTAGCCGAATTGTGTCTATAGACGACCAGCGACTCGCAAAGTCATTAAAATCTGCATTTATTACGCCGATCTCGTGCTTAGCATTTCACAAACGCTTGCAATGTTTAGCCTGCAGCTAGCTAACTGCAACTTTCACATGTAGACTGCTGGTGCGTTCAGGTGCATCGCGTAAATTCAGGCTTTACAATACATTACGTTGAATCGAGTGATTAAAATTATGAAACATGGATAAATTACCATCGGTGGCTGTTTTATGAATATTTGTATTGATCCAGTCGTAAGTTATGTCGCTACTTTCGGCTACTGCGAGTGAATATGTGGCAGAATATCCGCAAAGTATAATTTATTCGGGTTATTACTCAATTATTGAGCATGCCAGTTTTATTTATTTATTGTGATAGTCATCAATAGACGTTACTGATATAGTTAGTTATCATCCACGGAATCGAGTCAAAATGATCACGCATAATGCGCGGTAGTACAGTTAAATCTCGATTTTTCCAGATTTCTGTCTGTACCCGAAGGTAGCATGACCCGGATATTGATGTTTGTCGTGGGCAGGAAGACGCGTGCGGTCCGCAGCGAGCAGCAGGTCTGGATTCAGATTCATAAAGTTATTTTCTGACATTTTCACAATAGGGAATTTATCGATATCAACCTGCGCAAGTTCACAAACACGCTTAGCCGAATTTTCCGACAAGAAACAATCATTTCCATCGATCGCTAACCACGGAATTAGCACAATACAGCTAGCGTTAGCATGCTAACGCTCAATGGCTGTAACGTAACGTCAACAGCGTTAGCTAACGTTAAAGTGAAAGGAGGGTCGGATCTGTTTTAAACACATTTTAAACAAATTAGCTGCATTTTACTCGTCTGTACGTGATTTTATCAGTAGCTTGAACACAGCTGTACACAGTGGTGGAATGTAATCAAGTACAGTTACTCTAGTACTGTATTAAAGTACAAATTCAGAGTACTTTACTCGAGTATTTCCATTTATTGCAACTTCATACTTCTCCTCCACCACACCTCAGTGGTAAATGTTGTACATTTTACTCTATTACATGTGTCTGACAGTATTAGTTACTAGTTACTTTTTAGGTTGTATTTTCCATCCACTTCCTGTCCAGTGGAAACCTTCATCTTGTGTCCATGTTCATGTTTGTGATAATGTGCTGAAGGTTAAACCAGGCAACAGTTTATAAAGCAGTTAAAATGAGCTGAACTTTAAACATCTGCACAGTAACGTTACACATACATGACACATTAATGCAGCAGTAACGTCAGATATAACAGGAAAACACTGACGAGGAACATTTTACTGCAACATGACTGCTTTACTTTTTATACTTGAACATTTTCATGCTGTAGTTTTATTCATGTGAAGGATCTGAATGCTGGGGATGCACGATTATATCTGCGTGTTATCGGCCTGAAACAAACACTTTGCTGATATGACACTTTGAATGTTCTCTAGACACCACGTGACAAAGTAGTTTCCTTATTTTGCCAAGTGAATGTGCACATTTCAGAAAGCATTTGTGTTTCTGCATTTGCAAGTCACAATCCCAATAAGAGAAATAGTCATAATTACTTTATATGTAGAGCACAGAGGTTATAAAGTGCTTTGACATAAGATAAGCAGGACACTCAGGAAGATAATATGACAGGATGCGTAACAATCAAGCCACACTAGTCGAAGTCAAATTAAATATACATGTAGGCAAAATAATATGTTGATTCCAATACAGGAGAGACTTAATGTTCTGCAATTACGAGGGGAAAAAATGTGCATAAATCAGATTTGGCATCGGCAATTTGCCAAATTAAGTCGGAAAATATCTGCATATCAGCAAAAATCCAAAATTGTGCACCGCTACTTGATACTTATTTGGAGATGAAGCCGATGTAGGTCACATAAAACTAAGATTACTTTTTGAAGTTGTAATAAATTCTGGTAAAAACATCTGATAAGAGAGAAAAAGTCCACAGAACAAGGAATAAGGGCATACATGATTCAAGAATGTAAATTAAAGTGCGCTCGGAGGATTAGTCTTCATCATGAGGTTATGAAACGCTGCTCATTTCAGTCACACAGAGACTCAACAAAGAACTTATAGGCTCGGCTGTATTAAACCCACAGAGCCTATATTAATGTGGTCATGTGTTGGTGTGGATGGGTTCTTAAAAAGTTGTTGTTTATTGTTGCTTTTGTAATGCGTTACCCAACACTGACTGTCAGAAACCAGAAAATATTCACATTTATGGAGCTGGAATCAGGATTTTGTATTCTTGACTTACTCCAATCGATTTATGGATTAGCAAGACGGGTGGAGATTTAATGTACCGAATAATCATTGCAGCTCTTCATTACGTCGTGTAAATCCAGAGGGTTTGATAACGCTGTGTATGTCTTGCAGGATGTTGCATTCATACTGCTGCCAGCTGATACAAACTGGACTACAAACGGTGAAGACCTGTTGAGGCGGCCAACATAAAGAGATCTACACATTTGATTTTGTGTAAAGGTCCCTGGAGGCAACATTACCTTTGACCTCTGCTGGACTGTGACCACAGCCATGTCGGACTCGGACTTCATGTTGAACCTGAGGTATTCTGATGAAGCTGCGCAGAAGGGAACTCCAGCAGGAAATGAAAAGAGGAAAGAGAGGTGGTTTCAAAAGAAGAGGCTGTATTTACAGCGACAGGGCTACCTGGACGACCAAAATAAATACAACAGCAACACGGGACAGTCCAGACCTGACCACGCTCCTCCAAGCCTGAATGGAGCATCCACAAAGTCACTTCCTGTCTCCACACACAACAAAAGTTATCACCCGAGCAGCGGCAGCAGCAGCACAGCCGGCGCTTCACACAGTAGCTCCAAACCTTCAACATCCACACACAGCCTGTCTTCCTCCACTGACTCTGGGAACACAGGAAGTTCCCACAGCCCCTCAGCGTCAAGCAGCCAGAAACCTGCTGCCCTGCAGACATCAGAAGGAATCCCCTCAAAGTACCTGGCTTTCGACTGCGAGATGGTGGGTACGGGACCAAAGGGGAGGATCAGCCAGCTCGCTCGCTGCAGTGTCGTGTCGTACGACGGAGACGTGGTTTACGATAAGTTCATCAAGCCCTCCGTACCCGTCACTGACTACCGCACCCGATGGAGCGGCATACGGCCCAGAGACCTGGTCGGCGCCATGCCGTACTTTGAGGCCAGGAAGGAGGTGAGGACATGGTTATTCAAGTGTGTTCAATCTACTAATGTAACTCACCTCTGAGGACTTTCCTGCTGCAGAGAAAGTGACATGTAGCTGTGTCAGCTTCTGTTTCCACTGTAATTAACGGTGTGTTCAGGGCTTTCTGTTAATTGTGATTGTTCAAGCTGATGAGTTTTGGGGCCGCAACTAACAATTATTTTCATAAGAAATTAATTTGCCAATTATTTTTTTAATTAATTTGTTGTTTGCTTATGTGTTATTTGTTTATTTGCTCTATAAAGTGACAAACAACAGTGAAGAATGCCTGTTACAACTGGATTTTCAGGGCCAACCGTATCAAGGACAACACATCTTTTGCATCGTTGTCTGTCTCACAACCTCTTACTTCTCTCATATAAAACACAGTAATCAGTCCCACTTTTAAAAGTGCAAATATCTGAAATGTGAAAGAAAGAACGTAGCACCAAAGCTTCACAATGTTCTGAAAATTTCAAGTTATGGAAAAACACTAAGTTTACAGGTTTTTCAAAATTGCAAATTGTCAGATAAGACAGAGTCAAAGGCAGAATCCTCAAAGTGAGAAAAGATTTGAGGAAAACCTCGATAATCCTGTGGAAATATGTTGTAAATCTTTTTGAAACATCAGCTGAAATCTTGTCTGTGTGCAGATCCTGAGGCTGCTCAGTGGGAGGGTGGTGATTGGCCACGCTGTCCACAACGACTTCAAGGTCCTCGGTTACTCTCACCCCGCTGCCTTGACCAGGGACACGTCTCGAATCCCTCTGCTCAACGCCAAGGCTGGCATCGCTGTGCACGAGTGTGCCTCGCTCAAGAGACTCACCAAGGCCATCTTCAACCGCGACATCCAGGTACGAGGAACTCAACCGTGCAAATGTCCCAAAGAGAGAAGAGACCGCTGCAGTAGTCTATTTGCACTTTGTCCCAGTAGGATTGTGAGAATGTTTTTATTGTCAAAGTGAAACTCAACCTCGTCCTCTCTTGTCTCCTCAGACTGGGAAGAAGGGCCACTCTTCTGTGGAAGATGCCAAAGCCACTATGGAGCTGTACAAAGTGGTGGAGGTGGAGTGGGAGAGGGAACTGGCCTCCAGGTCAAAGCACAGTTAGTGTCGGATATGAAGAGACACCACGGAAATAAAACTAGACTTTAAATTGACTTCAGTGTGGCTGACTGGTGTCAGGATCTACCAGCTCGTCTGTCCTGTCGACATGTGAATGAAGATACCAGGACGCTGCTGCTCACTCAGTCTGCTGGATCAGCTTCTACCAGCTGCCTGGATTTAAATGCGACCGTGGGAGGAGAATATAATAACTGTTTGCTTTGACCTTCAGTTTCGAACAGTTAAGATTCTTTCTCAGGGTTTTGTGCTGCGTTTCAAAGGCGCTCCTGCCACTAGGGGGCAGTCATGTATTCATTCCAGCAACAACAGTTCATCATCGAAACACACAACGAACACTGGTTTTAAAGATCTACAAGGTTTGTCGATCAAATCTACAGTTCAGCTGCTTCAGGACAACACTGAACCCGGAGTGAAGCTTTACACCACCGTGGTGTAGATTCACCCTCTCTCCATCTGAGCACGGAGGATTGTAAGTCCGATCAAACTGCCACTAAAAGAGAACGGCCATGTGTCACCTGTCACATCTGATTTTTTACTTTTTAATTATCTTCAAGAGGAAAAAAAAAATTGAGACAAAGATCTGTCTAATGTTCAGCTTTGATCAACCAGTGATGTTCTTCAGCTGCCCAGTCGCCAGGAAGAAATGTTGGCAGTTCACGTTCCTACAAACAACCGATACATTCATGTACGTACGTGTCATAGGCTGCGTACCACACCTGTTCACACTAGATGTTTATGACTGGACTTTGATATCGGCAGTTGGAGGGACAGGAGTTGCAGTTTGAGACTGCATTTCCTAATTTTTCAGTGTGAAACCATTGGATATTTTTAAGGAGACCTCAGGACAATTTCCAGTGGTGCTTGTGGCAACAAAGCCAAAATGTAACCATAAACAAAAGGCTGTAATACCTAAACCCAACCAGAGCACATGTATAGAGCTGCCACAAGATAAAACTGTTAAATTGAACCAAAAGAAATATAAAGTTTCAACATATTTGTGGTTCCCGGAAACGTTTACGATGCTTTAAACGTTGTTATTTTTCTCTCTGCGAGTTATCAAGCAGACAGGACCGGCTCTTTATGGAGTTCTCTGTCCTGATTGGATAAAGTGGGCAGGGATACCAGAGCATATATCACTCACAGCAGCTTTAACTGTCAACATGTATTCTGGCGACTGGGTTGTCTTCAGGGTTTTCTAGAAATACCGAGGTCTTTCGTCCTCCTGCGTGAGGCTTCGTTTCAGACCAACCATGAGTCTGAACTATACAACCCCTGGTCCAAAACAGTCGGGTCGCTGTAGAACGTAAATAAAAACATGATGCTTTTCCTGAGCCCATGTAGTAATTTCTGTCATAGGATCATGTGTTTGACAGAGTGGTGAACTGAGCCTTTTAATCATGATACTGTCGCCTGTTCAACCTGTTTACCTGTGAAATGTTACAAACGGGTATTTTTTGAAGCGTTCACAACTTTCCAAGTCTTTTGTTGTTCCTGTCCCGACTTGTTTGAAACACGTCGCTTCCATCGAATCCAGAATGAGCAGATATTTACAAAGCTAAAGAGGTAAAGCATTACATATTTTGTCTGTTTACTGCGTAAGAGTAGCAAATGATCACATTCAGTTTCATTTATGTTTCACAGCATCCAAAGGTTTTACTATTTCATCATTGCCCGGCACATGTTTTAAAATGTGACTAGAGTTTTAATGTTAAATGTTT
This sequence comes from Pagrus pagrus, assembly GCF_965226575.1. NCBI lineage: Eukaryota > Metazoa > Chordata > Actinopteri > Spariformes > Sparidae > Pagrus > Pagrus pagrus. The sequence continues at coordinate 2,039,126 of NC_140191.1, forward strand.
TAAAAGCATATAGCCGATATAACATGATTATATAGGCTACTGGACCCCACAGGATGGAGTATTTCAGAGCAGGAGGCCTGATTATGAAATAACAGTTGATGTAAACCCCGTCACATCCAGCAGCATACAGGACGTTACCTCTGGTCCTCTCTGGTAGCTACAGCTCAGATGCTCTTCAGTACGTCTTCACGCACAGACTGTCTTTATAAAACTCGTGTTCATCTGACCTCTCTACACTCGGTTAGTGTAATTATCAAGTCTAATTTAATTAAGTCTATTTTGGAACATGGAAGATGTTATTTTCAGATTTCAAACTGTTTCTTATGCAACGTCAGACGACTTCAGCTGTACTGTACTCTGGGCTCGGTGTTTAAACTTCAATAAATCGTTTCCACAATCAGTCTGAGGTGTGAGAATAATTACTGCCATGCTTTTTACACCACGAGTGTGGATGTTACTTTGCTCCACCATGAGCAGACTGTTACTTATTAAACAGCCTGTACAGTTTTTGTTTTATTGTCTTCTGTTAAATGAAAATGCTGATAATTGTCATGTACAATAATTGAGCGGAGAGCCGTCCTGTGATGAACCACGTCAGTTTGTGATGTTTCCAGTCAGGATGCTTTCTATAGCTCCTCTTTAAAAGTTCACAACAGCTTGCCGCAGGAATGATGTGTTGCCTGTGGTTGCTTAAGATGTACAGACCACGAACTGCAGATCATACAAGACCATTAGTGTCTGTTGTGGATCTCCAGACTGACATCAGCATCCCTGGAGCCTTGTCATTAGCGTGGCTAAAAAAAAATGTTCATCTGCTTTCCTGATACTCTCGGATTTGTATCCGTCCTGCACACTGGTGTTAACGTACAGTCCCTCCACAGTGCTCCACTTTCTGTATCCTTTAGCAAGCGTTTGTCCTTAAAGGTGAGCGATCAGCACTATTTCCCCCAGCTGTGAACTCAACACCAGCTCATTAATTATACAGCATGCCATCCTTCCTGAAAACACCAGACACAACTGCTGGCACAGAGAAGCTCGTTAAAGAGGAAGAAACACCCCAAAGCTCACAGTCGACTCTCTGCTCGAACACTCGCAATGATTCAGCAGCACTTCTCGTTTTCAGTGTTTGTGAGAGGTGTCCTGAGGTAAAGACAAGTCCTGTGTCTGTTCTTTGTCTGCGGACCGGACAGGCAGCTGAAAAACCCCTCAGTATCACCACAGAGGAGGCCAAAGCATCTGACGGTCACAGTCTAAGTAGCTGGCAGACGAGGCAGCGGTGAACTCAGTCGCTCAATAGAAGACGAGAATAAACTCCACAGTAGAAACCTGGAGTAGAGCTGGCGTCCGATCAAGATGTGTTAACACAGAAAGGCCGAGTTAATAAAAGCTTTTCTCTGCTGGATCTGCAGCTTCTCCGCTCTGTTTAGAGAGCGCTGTGGTCTGGGTGCTGAATGCAGCACTGTAGTGTTAAAGGATCAGTTCACACAAATCACAAAAGGACATTTTCTCAAGATTCCTCAAAAGCATTTTCTACATAGATCATCGACAGTGACGCTTTAAATCTTGATCTGATTTGTTTTTTGTGGCTCTGCAGCAGGTCTGGTCCGTGACAGCGTTGGCTTCAGCCTATAACTTGAGGGATTTGTGTGATATCACGCAAAATGAATGAATTTCACTTAAAAAGAGTAACGATGAAGTAACCTAACCTGGCTGAGCCTCAATGCTGATTGTTATACCTGCACACCTGTCATCCATCTCCCATCAACCCCGCTGTTCTTCAGCTCCTGGTCTTTGTTCAGTACCAGCCTCCATGATACTGAACGTCATTGAATTGTGTTTTCTCGTCTGCCAGGATCACAACCTGCCTCTAATAAAAGACTTAAACTGTGCAGGATCATGGGAGTTGTTGTCTTCATTGTTAAACACCCATCACTGCTGATAGAAATCTATCTGACGTGGCTGAAAGGTTCAGACAACATTCGCTTCGACTTCCTTCTTCACTCTCGGACCAAAATTAGGATTTGAAAAGTAATCATGTGAAACTCGTCTCTCACCAAGTGACCCTGGACTTCTTCAGGATTTGGTTTCAGGCGAGGCTGAGCAGAAAAACATTGCAAAGCAACATGTGATTTAATCCATTTTCTAGTCTAGATGATCCCACACTGCTTATCCCTCCCAAATCTCTTTGTGCACGGGCAATAATGTGAATAGTTTGATTTTTATGCCCTGTGATTAGTTTCATGAGTAAAAGCCAGAGCCTGAAAGAGGCTTTGGATTTTCTTCTGCGGGTGTTTTTGAGTTTATTATGTTAAAAAACAAGATTTTCTACTTCATGTTCGAGGCTGAGAATCAAACGAAAATAGGAAACATCTCTCTGCTCGCCGGTGCTTTCTGTGATTCAGACCTTTGTTAAACGTATTCCACATTATTGATTTCCATACTGTTCCTGACATTTGAGACTAAAGAAGATTAAGTGTCCACCTGCTGTATTAATAACACTCTGCAATACATGAAAGAGCGCCGTTGGTCTCATTAGGCAATACAATATGGATTTGATTACCTCCTGGGTCAAGCTACACAGCAGATTATCCTCCACACACACATCACACACCTCACTTATTAGTCACGGCCCAGCGTCAGCCACTTGTGCATAATTCGCTTTTTATTACCCACCAGGAATTTGTCCATTTTGCACATTGCCAGTTATGAGACATACAGTACATACGCCGAGCCCAGTGGGGGGTAGTGGCAGGGTCAGCATACGATGCATCAGAAAATGTCCCAACGTTATGTTCAAAATATCTGGTTTTATTGAAGAAAACCTGCTGGAAATGTCCCAACGTTAGGTTTAATAGCCAGTTTTGTTGCCACAAACAAGGCTGAAAAATGCCCTGATGTAACATTAAAAATATCTGGATTTGTTACAACAAACTAGGCTGGAAAATGCCCTAAAATCTCATTAAAAATATTTGGTTTTATAGCTGCAAATCCAGAGGTTTTATTGAAAATACCTGGTTTTGGTGCCACAAACATGGCTGAAAAATGTCCTGATGTCACACCAGAAAATATCAGGTTTTATTGAAGCAGACCTACCGGAAAATGTCCGGACGTTAGGTTTAAAATAGCCGGTTATGTTGCCACAAACACGGCTGGAAAATGTCCTGACGTAACATTAAAAATATCTGGTTTGGTGGATTTATCTTCACTCCTGTTTATCAGCCTGACTGCAGCAGTGGTCCGGAGCTGACCTCCACCGTCCGGTGGTTCTGTTCTGTAATGTCGACTGCTGACTGGAGCTGGAGGGGAAATGGACTTTACTTCATGATCATATTTTAAAGTGGACAGAAACAGACTGCAGACAGTTGAAGTCGATCTAAAACATTATTCATAACGTCTGTACGATGAGGGCTGTGTCTGTCAGCTCGTTGTGCAGCTCCACTGCCCCCTGCAGGCCATTAAAGTCAGTTATTGCTGCTTTAATATTAATGTATTATTTGCCTGTGATAGGACACCTCAAGGTCGATGCACACACACACACACACACACACACACACACACACACCTCATGATATTAAAGTGTACTAGTTTAGCATCTTTAGCTCCTCATTTAGTGACAGGATATAATTAATAAACACTCTTTTCTCATTTGCTCACCTCAGTCCGTCCTCCTCCCTCAGCAGGGATTATGATTTCCCAGTCAGGGGGAGGAGGAGGAGGAGGAGGTGTTGGAGGAGGAGGAGGAGGAGGAGGTGTTGGTGCTTTAACTCTGCCCTCATCCTAATTCCTCCTCTCTTCACCTCCTCTCCTCTTGGCGGTCAAAGCCTCTGTCTCTGTCTCTGCCTCCTGGAAGCGGTCGGTCGCTTCAGCTCTGAGAGGCTGCTGAAGGACTTTCTGGTCGGAAACAGACAAAGATCGACCTGCACCTGTCTGCCTGCCTGTCCGCCTGTCTGTCTGTCTGTCTGCCTGCCTGTCTGTCTGCCTGTCTGCCTGCCTGTCTGTCTGTCTGGAGGCTCTGCAGGAACAACTTCTGATCCTGAGCGACAGTTGAGCCTGAAGAAAATGAAGTAAGTGCATCATGTGTTGTTCCTCAGCTCGTGTTTTCACGCTCACTTTGTCTTTATTGTGCGTGATGCATCTGTTTCCATTAACAAAAATGCGTGATGTTACTGAGACGTACTGAGACGTACAGGTGACAGTGTGTTGTTGTGTCAGTGTGCAGTGAGAAGAAGTCGGTGAAGTAGTTCAACCAACATGTCAGAGAAAGTCCTGAAGTCTCATCAGGAGGCTGAACTTGTGCTAATTATGCAGAAAGTGTTTTATTATTACATTATTTTATTATTATATTATGTTTTGACTGCTGATGTTGTGGCTGGTCGAGTTGGAGCCATTTGAACTGTTTAATAAACTGTTGGATCATATTTTTAGTCTTATTGTCGCAGTAACCAGAATCTATAGCTGTGAAATAAATGTTAAAAAAATGACATATTCACTCTGACATGTAGCTCGTGGAGTAGAGCTGGGAATGTGAATATTGAAGTAAGTACAAGTACCTTAAAGTTGTTGTTTACCAATAACAGATGTAGGCCAACTAGAGGTGTTAATGATTAATGATTAATCGATTAATCGCTGTTAAGAGCGATTCAAAATGTCTGAATCGACGATCAGAGACGAGCACAAATACATCAGAGTATTAATACAACAACAGATATTCAAATAAAACACAAAATACTGGTGTGAGAAAATGTATTTAATAAAAATACAAGTAGTTTGTCGACATTTTACACAAACTGATATCACATTTTAACCGTGTAGTCGCTTCAGTCTGAGCTACATTTCGTTGCCAGTTGTTGAACAGCGACAGACGGCAATTTAAATGAAGTCATTATTTTGTGTTATTTCATTTCAAATTCAGTAACTTAATTTTACTTTATCTGTACTTTCAGCTCCTCATGTAGCCGACTGATTTTACATCAAACACAGTATTGTGTAGTATTAACCCGGTCGTGTTATATGTTGAAAGAAATAACCAGTTTTTGAGTTCTTAAATGAAAACATTCAAAACTATTCAGCCGTCACTTTAGTGCAGTCAGCTCATTTAAATTAGAAATGTATAATCAATTCAAAAGGACAACAGATCCTGATCACTTCCACATTTTCTAAAGACTTACTCCAGTTGTTTTTGTCTATTTTAATGTTTCTTGGACTGCGACTGTCAGGTACATGTTGTTTCTACGTTGATCGTAGCTGTACGCAAACAGACTTTTGTTCTTGGGGACGAAAATGTCGTATCTTAGTTCACCACTGATAAACTGTGTCCCACTTCGAATACATGGGAAGACATTTTACTCTTGAGATACATCTGGGGAGGGAGAGTCTTGATCTTGACATTATCTAATCAAAGATAAATCTGCATATGAGGCCAGAGTGTGCAACACTTATCATTTTCTAGTCTGCTGTCAGTGATCAGCGCCTCATTAAGGTACCAACTCGACACAAACTGACACTTTTAGATGTTGGCCGACCCGTCCTACGATCCCAAAGCGTATGTTTATGACAAATTGGGAATGAGACAAAAAACCTTACAAATCGCACCTTTAAAGCGGATGGTGTGTGTCACCTTTCTATGATGATGATACCAAATAAAGCCAACGCTTCTAGTTCAGGGTTTTGTTTTTATAGTCCTGGAATAAAGCAGATCAATAACTTCTGTCTCGACTCGTGAAAGAAATAAATAATAAAGGGAGTCTTCCTGTAAACTGTTTCATTGGTCTCTCAGCGGGTCGTGCAGGTCGCTGTTGTTGCTGCACAGTTTATTTTCTGTAACTGTATCATCGGGAAGTTTTCCCGCTCTGAAATGTGTCTCGAACTAAACAACGAGTGCAGACAGACCAGAGCTGAGCCTCCTGTTGTTTGTTTCTGTCGCCCAGTCTGAGGCATAAAACTCACAGCAGTTTCCTCCTAATCTGCTTGTAGCACGCAGACGTCACCACACACACACACACACACACACACACACACACACACACACACACACACACACACACACACACACACACACACACACAGTTTAACTACAGAGTCTTGCAGCTTATGTCTTTTGTCACTTCTTTTAAAAGTTTCGCCCTCCGGTGACACACGCAGTCAGCGGCTAACAGCTAATCAGACATGGCTGCCGCTCGAGGCCGTTTCCAAATCATTCCTGTGAACTTGACGTCTCTCTCAGCCGCTCAGTCACGCCGGACGGAGTTTTCTTTCTTCCTCTCTGACCGCCACTCTTTTCTCTGAGAGGTCTCCGTTTGCTTCCAGCCCTCCCCGGCTGCTCCTTGCTTCCTGTCAGATTGTGTCTGTCAGGGGGGTTCGGGTTGCCCCTGGAGATGGGCAGAGCGAGTCATTCGAGGTGGCGCGATGTGGGACTGGTGGGCCGGCGTGATGGAGGAGCTTGCCGAGGGGGCAAAAGGGTTAGTGGCGGTGGTCCTTGCCGTGAGAAAGCGGAGGGGGTGCAGCGCAGGGGGAAGTGGTGGCGTCAGGTTGGGCTAACGATGGCTCAGCGAGCGGTTCTGCTCCCTATTCTCAGATCTGAATGACGGGCGGAGGGAGGCTGTGTTTGGCTTTGTGGTTCTGTGTGAAAGACTCAGAGAGGACGAAGAACAGGCCGCTAGTTCCTGCACATCTGCTCATCAACTCTGAATCCTTTTGAATCCCTTTAAAGATTCAGTCAGACCTGCAGCCACCGTATTTTATTCACAAATTAATGTTCACAACCTTTAGAAGTACAGAAGGAAAGTAGAAGTACTGATACAGCTTCTTTACTGCAGTAAAAGTAATAGAGTACAGGCTCTGACATGTACTCAGAGTATCAGAGTAAAAAGTCTCCCTCTGAAGGACATTTGTGGTCAAAGCTAACTGAAGCTCACGTCATATTATTATAATTCAAAGACTATTAAAGTTAAAGGTAGAGTCAGTAGGATTTGTCCCAGCTGTTCCTGAACGCACCACAAAGATAGTTGATTGTTGAGTCTCATTCCCAGGACGTCAAATAGCCACATGTTGGGTTGGTAAAGCGTCCCGAGCAGCAACAAAGAGAGAAAATAAGAAACTCTCTGCAGATACGAGACACTAACACGCCTTTTCTCCCCATCAGCCTCCCTCTCTGTCTGTTCACGTCTTTTACGTCTTTGTTTCGTCTCGCTGCGTCTCGCTGCGTCTGCCGTGCGTGATGTGCTCTGATAGGTCGACATCAGTCTGGTGATGTTGGGAAGGCGGCGTGCGATGACGCCAGGAGGAGAAAGTTCAGATATTTGTGTTCAGATGTAGAGAGGGAAAGTCAAAGAAATACTCAAGTAAAGTCAAGATACCCGAAAAATATACTTAAGAAGAGGAATTAAGTATTTGTACCTTCCCATCGCTGGAGAACAGAAAGCTAGAACTGAGAAGTTAGCTGACTGATTTTGAACTTTGCTTTCTGTTTACAAAATAAGTTAAGAGACATAAAACAGAGATAGTCACCTTGAAACTCATACAAGTCAGTGTTTTTCAGCCTCGTTTGCTTTTGACAGACTACATACGCTTCAGTTTCGATGACTACAGCTGTTTACAGCGTCCAGCTTCTGTTTCACTTGTGTTTTATGTGTGTAGCAGGAGACGCAGCAGATCTGTACTGGTGTTATTAAGCCAGTGGTTCTGAAGGTTTTCTGTCATTCCACCTCCAGAAGCCAAAAAACATTCATCCAACCCAGCCAACAATCTTTATCAATCATCAACAATGAGATGAACTGAAAAAGGATCTCAGTTGAGTTTTTAAAGATGAAGGACGATAGCATCATCAGTGGACATGCTTCCTGCTCATCCACATTTAAGTCTTAGTGCCACAGAAGTCACTGCTACACAATACACATTCTCAGGTGTGGGATCTGTATTCACTGTTGGCCGGTACCCCGAATTAAACAGATCACCAATGATAAACTAAAACGATGCTGACAATCCAGTCGTCCAGAAGTTTTGTAGTCCATGAAATTGTATCTTTCGTTGCCTGAACAACATTTCCTTCTTTGAATGAACTGGTGGGAGTGGATGAGTCCAGCGTTTACATCCAGTCTGTGGTTAGACTTAAGGTCGGGAAAAGATATTTTCAAGTTCAGGAAAGATCGTGAGTTTGGTTTCATGTTAATAGAACTCTTGAAAATACTGATGAAATTTAATCGATAGGATTTGTGTAGATGGACACGAAAACTCATGCTGAAAAGAAACAGACAAATCCTATTGATCTAAATTTTGATGCCAACTGAGCAAACTCAAAAATGGACCCGTGGTGCTCGTCATGTTGGAAAGATGTTCTTTGTCGTTGAGGTGTGACGACACGTCGTGGTGTTTGCTGAACTGAGTGTGTGCTGCGCTGGGTTTCTCTCTCGTCACACTGGGTAAAGTGACAAATGGGCCAAACTCTCACAAAGCTGCTGCGGTCCTTTAAGAATGTAGTTCACCCCCTTCCTCCCGTCCTCACCCCCTCCCTCCTCCCCGACAGCCTCAAGTGACCTTCCCTGGCAAAACTGAGCGGTCAGACATCCTCTCTCTTGGCCCCCCGCCGCCTTTTTTCCCTCAAGGTGAAGTCATTGACTATTCAGCCACTTGTGATGCCTGTCTTTGCACTGGTGATGTTGCCTGGGACGCTGCTTCTGCCGGCTCTGCCTCCCCCTCAGGAAAACCTCTCTCCCCTCTCTCTGTCTCTGTTTCTTAGAAAGAGAGCGAGTCAGACAGATAGTTGATCGGTCTGAAATGAAGGGATTGTCTGATCTGAATAGTCAGACATCGGTGGAGGATTGTCAGGAGGACTTAGGTTGATTTGACGTAGAGAGAAACTGAAACCGAAGCTGACAGGTTGACAGTTTGTTCGTCCGGTGACCGTCTCCTTTGTTCTCACTTTTTTCACAGCTACTGTAACAACTCATTTCTCATAGAATAAAGGACATTTACATCTCATGGATGTGTGCATCCACCCGTCTGCAGCTCTGTTCTTGATCCCAAGTGGCATTTCTGTCTTTACAGCTTTCATTTTGGAGTGACGGAGCCAAATTCAGGCATTAAAGCGCCGCTGAGTGATTATTTATTAATCCTGTTTTGATTAGAAATTTGTCTCCGCTGAGACGCACAAAACAAACTCTAATTTCCTTTCGTCATTTCAAGTTTAATTCCCCTTTCAGTCAAAGTGAGGAACTCATTGACACACAGTTATTGTCGCGTCTGTGATTTTCCACGTCGGTCCTCAGCGGAGGCTCTTCGTCTCTGCTCTCCACAGGCTCCTCGTATAAAAGATTAAAGCGTCTGGATTTATGTCCTCCAGGTGAGCTGCTTGTTAATGCGGGCCTGCAGGTGATCCAGGCGCTGACAGGTCTCGCCCTTGTTAGCGAGGTGTCGGTGAGGTGTCGGAGGTCACCAGCTGTTTTTCCTGTTTGTTTTTGTTTGTGCCTGGATGAACTGACAAGTAGAGTTTCATCAGCGGCAGAAACACACGACACTGAGTCTGTGTTAGACCTGCAGGTCGACGCTCCGCTGCGTCTGCAGCAGGAGCCCCTCATCATTTATTCACATCCTGCTTCTGCCACAGAAATGCACATTTGTCGAATGATGCAAGGACGAGCAGGACCTGAAGTAAACATACAGTCATCATCTCCTCCCTCCACGCTGATGGAAAGTCAGGTGAAGTCTCGTAGTCCACAAAACATTTCTGGAGCTTCACAGTGAAACAACACCCACCGACCGGATCGCCACATAGAAGAAGGTCTTCATGGACAAGAGGCTCGTGCTCATGACAGCGCAGGATGTAAACATCGATGGTGTCCTCTCAGCTAGCTTAGTTAGCTAGCCTCTCATTCGTTAGTAGCTGCAAGCTTCCTTCTCCAGGATGAAAATAGTTCCTACATGAAACTGCTGACAACAAGCTCTGTGGATTATCTTGAGTAACCGGGTCAGGATTTCTGGAAAGAGACATTGCTGTTGAGTTTTTGAGCACCACAGGCCGAGTGACGTCCGGCTCCATTATATCAGAGACTAGGCAGACATCTCTGTGGCTGATGTACAAAACTCTGTGACCCACAACAAAACAATCCAGATGGATGAAACGGCACAAGAGGAATAATATGTATTTTTTTTATTTTTGGGGGTGAACTGTCCCTTTAAGTTCTCCCAGAGCAGAAAAACAGGATCACAATACAACAAAGAAGAACAGGGTAGAAGAAAAAGAAAGTGAACATAGCGGAGGATAAAAGGTGGTAATGATGGTAAATCTAGTTAAGTTGGTGTTTGGGCTTCGGTCCGACCCTCCGGGGAGTTTTCAGGGAATCAGAATTCAGCTCACACTCTGCAGCTCCTGAAGTCTGAGTCACAGCAGCTCCACAGCTCCAAGGACACACAGGCAGGCACACACACACATACACACACACACACACACACACACACACACACACACACACACATTTAGTCTCCTAAATGTCAAAAGTTGTGAAAAATGTTCATCAAAGTCCAAAATGACGTGTTCGACTTTCTTTACTTAGTCCGACCAACAGTCCAGAACCCAAAAACTCTGACCAGCTGACTGGTGCTGAAGGAAAACGCAGATGTTCGGGTTTATTTTCTTTTTCAGAGATCCTTTATTGATTTGTTTGGAAAGAGGGTTCACTCTGTAAAAGATTTGAGGAACCAAACTTTTTTAACAAACTGAATTTCTATCTGTTGCTGTTTATTGCTGTAAAAAGCCACCAGGATGAAGTCAAGTTGTTTGTTTTGAAGAAGAATATAAATGTCAGTTGTGTCTGTTGATCTTCACAGATCCAGACGTGATGCCTGATCTGAGCTGTATGTGCTAAAAAAAACATTGAAGTCAAATCAAATCATGACCTTTAAATCTAAATTCAGGTTGCATCGTTGATGTGGAGGAAGTTTCAGACAGTTGAACATACGTTGGGGTCGAATAACCGCTGAGGTGCTTTAAAATGTTTAGATTTTAATCCGATGTGTGCATCCAGAGTTTCTTGTCACTTCAAGTTCAACCCTGTCGTCCCTCCCCCTCCCTCGTTGTCTTCCACCCACAGACTGGATGTGCTGCTACCTGTGCTGCTGTGTGCCATCTGTCTGCTCGTCCTGCCGGCGTCCTCTACCCCCCACCACGAGCCAGGTACGAGCCCCCTCTCTATACGTCCCCGCTCCATTAAATCACACATGACCTCTGACTTTTAAGGGCAGCGGGGCGCTCTCTTTAATCATTTCCTGTCAGTCACTGTTTTTGCCGACATGTGCACTCACAAGGTCAGCTGATGGGCCGAGAGGAAACAGCTGAATGTCTTCTCCTTCAGTCGTGTCAACAGAAACACAATGAAAGCAAGAACTCACAAACTGCTCATGAGATGACAACATGTGAGCAAAAGAGCTGACCTCTGCTGGTGACCGGGAGGAACTGCAGCCACTTTGCAGAGCTGCTTTTGAGCTTCGCTAACAACCAGGACATTAAAATATTGTCATTTTGTGCTATGAGGCAGCACACAAAACTTTTTTTTGGCCTGTAGCCCAGTCCAACATGGATATAATAGTAAATGTCAAGCTGTGCGTCTGATAACTGGCTGCAGGAGTTTGCTACAAATCTGGAAAAGCAAAAAAAAAAGAGGCTTATTTCAGGGAATGAATGGATGAAATGATTGAAGTCCTCACAGGTGTCGTCTGACATTATCAGAGATGTTTCCAACAGTGTTCAAACCAGAGAAATCCTCAAGTTTACTCAAAGTCAGGGTGCAGTGTCACTATAACTCCTGCAATGCATCATGGTATTTATGCCACTTTTTCACCAATATTAGCCGGTATACACAGGTTTTCAAATGCTGGTAAACACAGCAAAAAATAGGCAGTTAACTAGTGACCGTGGCCACAAACGAACAGAAAAAACAGGCAACAGTCAAAAGCAGCAGATCATAAACCTGATCAGACGACGAAGATGTTAAACTTGTTTTAAAAAGTCTTAATCAATAAAATCCTGAATTAGACACATCGTCTTTCTTTCCAGAGCTGACAAGGAAAGTTCACAACGAGTGAGACCTCTCGCTTCGGGCAGCTGTAATATCTTCAACTTCAACTGTTTGTGCCAGGCTCGCTGTTTCTCCCTGCTTCTAGTCTTTATGCTAAGCTAGGCTAACGGTCTCCTGTCTCCAGCTCTGTACTCAACTCTCAGACATGAGAATGGCATCAGTCGTCGCTCGACAACGAACAAGTATGAGCGTAATTCTCAAAATGTCACCTGTTACTTTAAAGCTTGCCTCTCCTCAGATGACTCGAAGCTTCTCCAGGTGACCATCCCCCACAGCCAGTCCGAGAGCGCCGTGCTGGGCGGCTCTCTGACGTTACCCTGCCTGGTGTCTCTGGCCCACCCGCCGCCGTCTCCCGCCACCAACGGCCGCCACGCCGTGCTCTCCCTCCCCCGGGTCAAATGGAGCGTTCTGACCCAGGGCACGGAGACGGAGATCCTGGTCGCCCGCGGCGACAGGGTGAGAGTCAACGAGGCCTACAAAGACCGGGCCTCGCTGCTCAACTACGCCTACTCCCCTGCCGACCTCACCCTGCGGCTGGATGGCCTGAGGCAGAACGACACCGGCTTCTACCGCTGCGAGGTGCAGCAGGGCCTGGAGGACGCCGACGACCTGGCTCACGTCAAGGTCAAAGGTGAGAGGGATAAAGGATGCAGACAGTTAATCAAGAGACACAGAATATGTACTTTGTTTTTTGAAGCCATGATTCATATTTTTAGATAAAAATATAAAAGCAACAAGAAGAGACGCACAATATCAAACAACAACAAAGACTCAAAGAAAAACCTGATTATTCTGAACATTCACCGTCTCAAAAGTCTCTTTAATCAAGACGAGGACAGCAGAATTAAACACTGTGAATATTGTATGTCAAGCTCATATTTTTAGGATTTTCATGCATGAATTTATAAATCAAAAGTGAATATTTTTGTTTAGTTTTTCCTCTAAAACTCAAAATCAAGCCAGTATCTGGCAGAAAAGCCACGTGTGAGTCAACGTGACTTTGTCGGTGAAAAGTGATTCAGTGGACGTTATGAAAAGACTCAAGGACGAACAAAGTGTCTTCTGGATAATAGAAGAAAGCGTCTCTCGTATTTCTGTGCCTTTATTTTGTCACACACACACACACACACACACACACACACACACACACACACACACACACACACACACACACACACACACACACAGCAGCTGTGATGGATGGTGGTCTCATCTCAGAGTAATAGATTATGGATTCTCTGACCACAGTCGTTTGTGAGCTGATATATCAGCCTCTGACTCGTTCTCTCAGTACGACTCTGTTAAATATAGACGTCAGATGATGCTTCTGACCGTTCGTCCTGATACATTGGACCCACATGGTTTGTGTTTAGAGGTGGAATCAGTGTGTTTGACGCGGTTAATCAGATGAAAAGTGACGGTTTCTAATATTTAATTGATCGCAGTGAGGAACGTCACGGTGCGTCAGAATTATGTCCATGTCCTCTTTTCAGTGTCCTGTTTTATAGACAGAGATGTGGTTTGTTTCTCTGTTTGTATGACAATAAAGCTTTTTGATCTAAAACAGTGTCAGGAGAGAAAAAACACAAAATGTCATCTCAGGCAGCAATGAAATGTCCTGATGCATCAGATTTATTGGTAATTAAATATGTAATATAGTCAAATTGAAAACATTCGAGGTGTTCCCAACTTTATCTCTTGGAGGGTCAAAACTGAACTGAACTGATGTAAAGTCACACAGCTTCACAGTAAAACAGAGTTGCATCATTCTGCTAAACAACTGAAGCAGCTGGAGACTTGATTTAAAACGGAAAAAAACAACCAAGAAATAAATAAAATACTCCAAAACTTAATTAAAACTTTGCAGAATTAGCTGTTAGCACTTCCTGTTAGCACTTCCTGTTAGCAGTGAACCTGTGGATGTACAGACAACCATCAGTGGATTACTTTAATATTGAAGAAAACTTAAAAACATGATTTTTCTAAGGCAAGTTCTGCACATGTGAGGAGCGTCTTTTTTGAGGATTTCTAAGCAGATTTATGGATTCATCATCTCCTCCCAATGTTTTGTGGACTATGAAGCTTCACCTGACTTTATATCAGCATGTGGGTGAGGAGACAATGACTGGATTTGATTATTCTTATTAACATCTGGAGGAACCTTCAGCACGTGTCCTCCACTTTGAGCAGCCTGAAATATTAATAAAAATGTAATAAATGTCACATTTTATTTAGGAAAATCTCAGAAAATGTCTTTACACTCGTGCAACATGTTCATGAAAACATCCTGACACCTCTCTGTACCACCCTGCCTCCAATGCTGCTTTGCCGAATAATCACACAAAACCCGGCAGGACCCAGAGTTCTTAGATGAAGCTGTTGTTTGGACTTTTCTGTACAGGGGTGGTGTTCCATTACCGTGATGCATCCAGCCGCTACGCCTTCACCTTCGAGCAGGCGAGAGAGGCCTGCGAGGACATCGGGGCTCAGATCGCCACTCCAGAGCAGCTCCTGGCCGCCTACCACAGCGGATACGAGCAGTGTGACGCCGGCTGGCTCTCAGACCGCTCGGTGAGGTGAGCACCTGAGAGAACACGGTCCAGTTTCAAACAGCACCGACTCTCAGCTCTGGATCAAGTGTCCTCTCAGCTCCGAAAGTCTGCATTTGGTTTTTTATGATTTTCTGCACTCAGGTGTTCACAGTGTGCATTTGGCTTCAGTCCAAATCAACAAACACAACAACACTAAAACTGGCCGACACGTCGCCGTCCACGCTGCTGAGGGGGCGTCCAGTCTGGAGGGCTGATAGTGGACCACTCAGCTCTCTACATCTGCACATCAGAACACAGCGTCGAGTGGCTGAGAGGCACTCATCGGCTGTGAAACCAAACCTTTCTCAAACAAGAGCGATGTTGATGTATGATGGAGTGCTGCCGTTACGGACGAAGAGGTGCTCAGTGTTTCAGCGCTGTGTGATATTTCCCTACAGATATCCCATCCAGATGCCCAGAGAGGGATGTTTCGGGGACATGGATGGGCTGCCAGGAGTGAGGAACTACGGACTGCTAGAGCCCGATGAGCTGTACGACGTCTACTGCTACGTGGAGAGTATTATGGGTGAGACGAGAAAAAAGGAACAATTCAAATTTACAACTAAAATTACAGCATTTAGAAACATTATCCTGACTTTGTTTTACAAGTCTGCAAATTTCATGGTAAGTAGGTGGTAAAATATTTGAAATTACCATAATTTTACCAAAATTATTACCTAAAAGTGTTTGAGCATGACTTTGATATGGTTTTATAATAATGTGCTGCTCTTTTCTAACAAATAATTAATATATTTCCAGGAAACCAACTTGTTTCCGTCCAACTTCTGCATGTCAGTAAATTGAAGTACATTTTGTAACCGTCAGCAGATCATAATTATAAAAATAAAAATAATCTCCCTAAAGCCACCTTAAATTGTTATTAACCGACAAATACAACATAAATTTTGGCACGACCTGCTAAAATAATAGAAACTGATGAAAATGTAAATGGTTAAAAAACGTCCTTCAGTTTTCTGAGCTGCGCGAGTTGGACAGAAACTAGTTTGAAATGAAAAGAGCACGATCAGCTGACGTTAAGCAGAAACCAGTTTAAAGAAATCAACAGCTATTTGTTAACTGGATGTCGGAAAATCACAGAAAGTCGTTATTAAAATAATATCTGGGTAATTTTCAAGACATTTTGAGGTAATTATTGTGATAATTCAATTTCAATTGCAGGTCTGAAGCCTTTTGTGGCTCCAGAGGAAGCTGCATGTAATCTGATTAAATGCCTCAAGTGATGTCACTCTTTAACTTGTTGAATTGTGGGTAATGTAGTTTTAGCACTGCCCTCCCATTGGACTCATTATGGACGGTTAATAAAACATGAAAATCACTACAGCAGAACCAGGGATTGATGTGAAAACAAAAGGTAAAGTCATCATCATCAAATCTTGACACCTGTCTCTTCCTGTAAAGGTGAGGTGTTCCATGGCTCCGCCCCCCAGCGCTTCACCTTCTGGGAGGCCAAGGCTTACTGTCTGAGTCACGGGGCCGAGCTGTCCACCACCGCCCAGCTGTACGCCGCCTGGAACGACGGCCTGAACCACTGCAGTCCGGGTTGGCTGGCGGACGGGAGCGTGCGCTACCCCATCGTCACCCCCAGAGAGCGCTGCGGAGGCGGGGAACCTGGAGTCAGAACCGTGTATCGCTACAGCAACCAGACGGGCTTCCCCGAGGCTCACACTCGACATGACGTCTACTGCTTCAAAAGTAAGACTTCACCTGAGATCCTGTCTACATCCTGAGCCAGTGGTTGGCGTCTCGGGGCTGGAAAGTCCAATCAGAACCCTGGATATTAAAAATGTCATGTTCTGATTCTGCTCTTTATTCCAGGCGATAATGGACCTTACACAGAATCCCCTCAGGATTTTCTTGCCACCGAGCCGGAGGACATCGGCCAGGACATTTTCTTAACTAATCCTGCAGAGGAGGAGTTCAGCCCGAGCGAGGTGACGGCAAAGGAGGGCGAAGAGGTCCAACAGGCCCAGACAGCCAATCCTGTGAAGCTGGGCCCTGCGGAGGCTCAGTCCCCAACACCGGGTTACGATGAGGAGACGCTGGTGACGGAAGACCTTCATCCGTCTGTCACTCCTACGTCTGAGCAGAGTCCCGAGTCCATGTCTGAGTCCACAGAGGACATCGTGGAGGTTATAGAGAAGGCCAGCTACCCAGAGTCCTACCAGCCAGCACCTGAAGAGAACCCGCACACAGAACATGAAGAGGCTCACGTAACTCCAACAGCTTCTTCTGGTGCTGCTGTTGTTGTAGTAACTGTCGGTGAAGACGCGACTTCACCCACAACTGACGCAACAACGTCAGAGAGCGGAGAGACTTCAGAGCATCATACCTCTGTGACTGACGGCCTGGATACACCGTGTCTGTGCACAACATCTGGACCTGACTCCAACGAGCTCCTCAGCAGCTCTCCAGATGTTCCTCAGGAGGGCGACCTTCCCGTCTTACAAGAGGACCACACTCCCGACGTCCACCTGGAGCACGCCTCCGAAACCGATGAGCTCGTCTACTCGAGCACCTCTTACGATGTTTCAGGACAGCCAGAAGAGGCCAGCGCCGGCGCCGCCGTGGAGATGTCAGCGCTGACTACTGCGCTCCACACCGAGGACACAGATGTTCACTCCACCACCCTGTCGCCGTCTTTTGACAACAGCACGCCTGAGATCCATCCGACAGAAGAAGAGTCTGGAGAGGAGGGTGAGGAGGAAACACAGGAGGCTGTCACTCAAAGTTTCGTTGGTACGGACGTCTCTGCTGCCTCCGAGCTGATCCCCACGTCTGAGTCAGGTAATAACAGAGCCTGACAGAGCCGGGTAACATTTTGTGTATTTCTAAGACCTACATTGTTGTTCCTACCTTTGTCTTTATATCCTGCTGTAGTTATTGTTGAAAAGGATATTTTTAACAAGATCATCTTCTTTTGACAGCTCATGATCCGACTCAAGAGCACCTCGGTGTAACTGTGGAGTCGTCCACCCCAGCTGATCACGATGATGAGGAACCCCACGGCACCTCAGAGGAGGAGGCAGAACCAGAACACAGCGGACACATCCATCCTGCAGAAACAACAGCAGAGGTCTTCACGGTCACAGACGACTCCGGTGTCCTCAACAGTGATCCGGTCACTTTGTTGACACCCCCTGTATCTGTGACTCTGTCTCCCCCCTCTGCGGAGGTTGAAGCCAGCTCCCCGGAGATTATAACCTTCATACCCGAAAGCAATGCTTCATCTGAGGCCGGACCTGTGGAGGACATCCAGGACAAACAGGAGCAGGAGGGATTGGGAGAAAGCCCTGAAGTTTTCCTCAGCACCACCCAAAATATCACAGACGTTGAACCGGAGGGGAGGGAACAAGACGCCGGGGAGGGATCAGGTGAATCGTCTGGAGAAAGCCCAGAGGTGAGACAAGGACTCCTGCTGACTACTCTTTCTACAGACCACACTTCCTCTGAGGGAGCTGACGGCGAGGCCGGCACTGACACGCCTCCTCAGTCGGAGGTAAAAATCACACTGATCCCTCATCTGACCCTCACACCCGGCTGGGAACCAGAACCCTCGTCCTCGGCGCCGCAGGAGTCCCGCTCCGACCGGGAGTACAGCGCCGAGCCTCCCG
The DNA here is from genome assembly GCF_965226575.1 of Pagrus pagrus. Lineage (NCBI taxonomy): Eukaryota > Metazoa > Chordata > Actinopteri > Spariformes > Sparidae > Pagrus > Pagrus pagrus. The sequence goes on from NC_140191.1 coordinate 2,057,417, forward strand.
TCACCGAGGAGTCTGATGACGTCTCTAAAGAGCAAGAGGTCGTGACTGAGATCAGCACCAGCAGCATCGGTGGTGAGTTTAAAGGAGACCACCACGTTGAAGCTATCGAACTTTAGCTAACTTAAAGGAGCAGTCTGTAGTTTTGGTGAATAAATGTTAATGAGCAGAGAAAGATCCTCATTGGCTGAAACAAACTAAAGAAACAAACTCTCTTTGTTTTCATGGCTGAATAAACTGAATAAATAAACTGACCTTAAAGGAGTTTCACTTTGTTTATATCTGGCGGACCCTGCCACCTTTCTAGCTTCACACAGTGTTCTGGGACCTTATTTTCCTCTGAGAGCAGCTGGTTTATTCACTCATGGAGAAAAGTTTGTATTATTACCTCGTTAATATTGTAAATATTAAAAAGTTTGCAGCTCAAATCCTAAATAATAAAGACGGAGCAGCAGATTAAATACTCATGTCGACTGTAGACGGACTGAAATTATTTAAGTTTACATCCCTGTGGTGTTCACTCAGTTGAGGCGTTATCAACATGAAATATTTAATAGTGCTCTTTCATCTAAAATCAAGTTGTCTGCATGTGTAAATAACCTGTGAACATGAACTGTGTCATCAGAACACGGGTCAGAGGGAAGCGAGGGGGAGACCAGCACCGACGAGCCTTCAGTTAAAATATGCACATGGCGTCCGGACGAGGAGGAAACCTCCAGTGGGACCCACGGCGCCGATGTGACCGCCACCGCTCCCACCGCGTTCCCAGAGTCCGTCCAGAGAGGCGACGAGGAGCAGACCGCCATGGCCGCCTCCCTGCCCGCCGCCAAAGTGTCTGCTGTAAGACAGGCAGGCCTGTCAGGTACCTGTGAGTCATGAGCACTGAAGCAGCAGCTGGTGTGAGGCTGCTTTATCGCTGACTTGGGAAGGCCCGTCTCCAAAAACTGCCCAATCAGGACAGAGATTTATCGGACGCTGCAATTTAGTGCCTCAAGCTGACTCGGCACAAAACAGAGAGATTAGCTTCCCATATTTAATTAATCCTCCGAGAGCAACACACAGAAAGCTCCTGACTGTGTTACATAAGACGGGTTTAGTTGTCCTCCTTCTTAGATGGTTTAAAATATGACCACTGCTGTTCTTTAGTCCAAGAAGCCCGAAAACAAAACGTCTTAAATCACAACAACTAAAAATGTTTTCTTGGTTTCTGTCTAAAGAAATGTGACACAACATTTATCTAAATCCTAAAAATCTAAAAGTGAAAAAGTTGAGCTGTCTCTCCAACTCTTTATATATTTTTAATGTTGTAGTTGTAGTAGCTGATGATGATTTCTGCTGCTGTACACTTATTTCCTCTTATCGTACTTTTTACTGCATTTATTTATTTTATTGACAATCAGATAGAAACAAACTCTGATTCCAATAATCAGGAAAATACTGAAAATCAGATCTGATAATCGGTCGACCCGCAGTAAACAGTATATACACACATGTAAATGTATTTATTTATACTTTTACTTGTACTTTTGATACTTTAGTACGTTTGATATCAGATACTCTAAGACTTTTACTCGAGTGTTATTCATATGGGTGACTTTCACTTTTACTTATTCATATTTTAACACGATATCTTTACTTTTTCTCAAGTTTGAGTTTAAAACAACGCTTGACATAAACAGCTCTAATAAAAAGTACTTTAATACATTTATTATGTTCACTTTGTCCTAAAAGAATGAAATGTGTTTGTCCTTTCTTCATTTGTCACTGCAGGCTGTTTGAACGTCCACATTTACTGTATAATTCTATAAATTACACAATTTTTTATAAGTTATTACTTTATTATTTGTTTCCTCACATTATTACACTGCAAAAAACATAAAAACATTGACACTGGAAGAAGTCGTGACTCAGCAGTTTGTCTCCTCTCTGATGTAACGGCGCCCTCTGCTGGTGTTTTTCTGTAACCTCCATCTTACCAACAAATTTAACATACAGGCAACATTTTCTTTCTTCTCAAAACATTTTGTTATTAATGTGATGTGACACAGATTATTATCATATCAGGGCAGTTGTTGGTTTGCATACTCTAAATAAAAGTATTAACTTTTCTGTCATACAGATTGCAGCTTTTATCCCACAACTACAATCAACGTTAGTGCTTAAAAGTTTATCTACCATCGTCTGATACTGGGATCATTTAGTTTTCCGTCATTTCAAGTCAACATTATTAGTGTTATATTTAAAAAATGAAACCAGTCAGGGTCAACCACAGAAACTTAGGTGGAATTTGGTGCTTTTGACTCCAAAAATGTTATATTTTTAAAAGCACAAATTAAAACAGAGACAGAAGATACTGATATGAAGTCATTAGAAAGGAATTATTGACACAGTGGAAAGAATACATTTACTGTCAGATATGATAAAAGTCGGTAGGATGAAGTTTAAGGCAAATTCATTTGACATTTGACATCTAGATACTAAAATATGGTTATAAATCAGTCAGTTGAGTGTTTTTGATGTTTTGAAGACATCTGAATTAGTTTTTTGTTGCTTCAGGACTCAAAAAAATACAATTAATTTAGTTAAAAAATGCTTTTGGCATGAAAACAAAACTTTGTACCTGATATATAAATGTTACAAAATTGGTTATTGGCTTATCTTTGCACAGTGTTCCTATAAAATTGTATTACTGTATGAATATCTGAGATGCTGCGACATATATAAACTGTTCAACCTTCTCCACGTGTGCAGACTCCTGCCTGGAGAATACTTGTCTGAACGGAGGCACTTGTGTCGACGGTGAATCTGTGAGGTGTCTGTGTTTGCCCGGTTACGGAGGAGACTTGTGCCAGACAGGTAGAAAACTCTCTGATAAACACAGAAACACAAACACTAAAAGACTTTAAATAATTAACATTTCCTTTCCTCTCTGGTTCATCGCGTCTCCGACCCGTTCAGACCTGGAGGCCTGTGAGCCCGGCTGGGAGAAGTTTCAGGGCTTCTGCTATCGTCACTTCACCAAGAGGCAGAGCTGGGAGGCGGCCGAGCAGCACTGTCGCATGTGTGGAGGACATCTTCTCTCCGTCATGACCCCCGAGGAGCAGGACTACATCAACGGTACGACATGAAACCCCCTGAAGAACGCCACTCATTTCAAATCAACGATCTGGAGGCCAAAAATTATCTGATTTCATGAGTGAGATGTGATTTCATGGAGCCCAGGAAACACGAATTAGCTCGTTAGTGAGTGAATGTGCTCAGCACTTTGGATTTTGTGATCTGTGCTGCAGAAATGCAATGAAATACTGCAGCTTCAAGTCACACTGGCTTCACTTTTCAGACTCGGATGCTTCGTCCACGTCTTTATATAATTCATAAACGATGTGAACAGGCGGCTGCTGCTCACCAGGCGCCATCTTCTCTCAGATGTTTGGAGACGAGCACATTTCCTGCAGCAGATATCAAACTTGACATCTTTCCTCTTAACATTCCTCCAATTCAGACTCTTGAAGAACCCAAAGCGACGAGTTTGTTTTAAGAGAAACGTCCAGACGAGTCACAACAACGACCTCTCTTCACGTCCTCCCTCTCATTGAATCTGTTTTTTGTTCCTAGAAAAAGTCACGGTTTTGAAGTATGTGTTGGTGTTTCGTCTGGCAGCGAGGCGATGAGATGGTTATCTGACATTCCTCTGCAGGCTGTTTTTTACGCTGAGGGCAGTTGTCATGGAGCCTATAGACGGTTACTGATAGGTTAGGTGAGAAAGAGGAGTCGTCTTTACATAATCAGGATCTTTATCAGCTCTCTCCAGTGTCAAACATCCAGTGTCGACAACAACTACAACAAATTACTAGAATATTTAGTTTAAAGAGGTTTTTTTAAAAGAAGTATTTTACAGTAATCTCAGTTTATAAAAGCTCAGCTGGTCTCAAATATTTGATCTTAGTTTTTTAATCCTGGTCTTAATGTGGTCACCTGCACATCCTGCAAACAGCTGTTTTTAGAAAAAGGAAGAACAGTTTTTTCTTTTAGTCGCTTTCAAAACACAGATCAAGATCTTTATGACATTTTGTCCACAGATTCAACAAAACAGTGAAAGTTCCTTGTAACCGACTGCAACACAGTGACCTCTCTCTTATTTTCTCCCCTCATACATTTTAATTTCCAGACAAATACAGAGAATATCAGTGGATCGGACTGAATGACAGAACCATCGAGGGAGACTTCCGCTGGTCGGACGGGAACCCGCTGGTGAGACTTTATATGTGTTGACCTGCCGCTTACAGTTCACCTTCAAGTTAGATTTTAAGTTTTCTATCCCAGAAGAGATTCAAGCCTCGTTGAAATGCATCCTATGATTGTCTCTCGCCGTCAGCTCTATGAGAACTGGTACACGGGTCAGCCCGACAGCTACTTCCTGTCCGGCGAGGACTGCGCGGTGATGGTGTGGCACGACGGCGGCCACTGGAGCGACGTGCCGTGCAACTACCACCTGTCCTACACCTGCAAGAAGGGCATCTGTGAGTTCAGTTCACCTGAAATGCACCGCTTAACTTTACTCAGGACGAAACTTCACGTCTCTCCATGTTTTCCTCCGTCTAACAGCGTCCTGCGGCCAGCCCCCCAAGGTGCCCTACGCTAAGGTGTTTGGGAAGAAGCGGATGCGCTATGAGACGAACACTAAGGTCCGGTACTACTGTGAGGACGGCTTCGTGCAGAAACTGAATCCTGTGATCAAGTGCCAGCCAGGCGGCCAGTGGGAGGAGCCTCTGATCACCTGCATGACGAGTAAGTGCGTTAACTACGGCCCTGTACTCACGAACAAAACAAAGCTTGTTCTGTGGGTTTTGGCCTTTTGTACACACGTAACAGAGTTTCAGGTCATTGAAAATGGAGCTTTTTAACATCAAGATATTCAGAAACGCTGTTTTCAGTGTTTATGTGTCGACAGGAAGGTTTTTTTTGGCTTGTTTGACATTGTCGATCTAGGAGGACAGAGATTAATTTTAAAATACCGTTTGTGTGGACGGGATTTTTTTGAAACGAGAGGAGGAAAAAATGTGTTTTTAGAAATACGTGTGTACGTGTGGACTCGGCCTAAAAAAAGCAGCTTTTTGTCTTTAATAAAACTCGCTCTCGCTGACAGTGAAGGCCGCGATCCTTGACTTTTCTGTGTGTCTCCCACCTCTAGCCCATTCAGTGGAAGAAGACCCAATGACCTCACTTCCTCACCAGCACGAGGCGGTCGTGGACGTCATGGAGGTCACGGGCACGGCCACAGAGAAAGCAGCTCCTCTGTTCTGGGACATTAAGTGGAGCGTCTGAAGCCATCCTGCCTTTCTTTTTTTTTTTTTTTAAACAATATTCCACCTCCTCTTTTCCCCTTTTCCTCGTGACTCAAACAGACCTTTCAGCCCAGTTTTTCTGCAGTAAGTTAAAATTTAATATTTCATATTAAAGTCACCTCACAGCCACAGTTAATGGAGAACGTGATGCGTATCAGTTATAGAAGCTTTAGGTGAATTTGAGTTGAAACCAAACCTGATCTTGATCTTGAGATATCTCTGGAAAAAAATGACGCCCAAAACTTTCCTCTGAAACATGAGATAAGAGAGGATCCTCCGACAAACAAACATCCTTTAACATCTTCCTTTTTTGGATTAGAAAAGCTTACTGTGTGTTCTCCGGTCAGTTTGTAACATCCTCTCTTATCTTTTGACTTGAATGTGGGACAACATCTTTTATGTGACTTTAAAAAACCTGGAATCTGATTTACAAAATGCACATGAACCCTGAGACGATCCTGATCACGCTTCAAGTACAGATCAGTCTGTGTTACCCGACATGAACCAAATTAAGTATCGGATATGATGTGAACCAGAAATATTTAAAATATGACTTACAGCCCACTTATTTCCCTTCCTGACTGTAACTAACAGTAACCTGTGTTGTGCTTTAATCTCATAATCAACCACCGTTTTGTAACTTAACCCTTAAAAAGAAATCAAACCTGTTGGACAACGTTGAATTCATGAATTTGACTGCTCGAGCCGTATTTTAACATGTGTGACAGTTTGCAGTTAGTTCTCAGCATCAGCCGGTCTGACATTCACTGAAGCCTGCTGTTCTTAAAACCTGGAGGATTCCTCGTTCTTTCCTTTTGGAGGGATTTGTATCCGTGTTAAGATCTGCCCCAGTCTGACACACTTCATTTCCTGCAGGCTGCACTCTTGAAAAACTCGTTCATTTCATGTAAAAGCACTAATATAGTGCGATGTTTCATGTGAAGAACGTGGAATCAACACCAGCAGGATTATTGAAGGGAATGTCCAAAATCCACATTAAAGTGTTTATTTTAGTTCAGATTCTGTTCTGGACATTCATTCATGAGCACATATTGCATATTTAAACTGAAATTGTCTTCATCTAAGTAGAGTATAGAGCCCCCTGATGGTCATGGTGAGAACTTTCTTTAGGACGACCTAATCAGTCTGATGACTCACCTGTGTGTGGAGTGATCACAGCTGAAGGTACTCTGGCCGATCTGACTGAACCGTGGCCGTCCCAGTGAATGTGAATGAGATGCTTTTGTCTCGGCCTGCAGCCCGACTGTGTGTTTCTGTTAGTTCACAGAATATTCTTTATATTTTGTCAGCGCAGCTTTAACGTCGTCTAAAAACTCACACGTCCACAAAATTCAGCCACCGTGTCACAACAAGCTTCACTTCTTTTGTTTTGTACTTTTTAGACGAAGCACTAACCAGGGACTCAAACCAGAACCCAACAAAACTGAACCACTCGACCATCTCTGTGCACACACGACATCTTTTATTTTAAAGAGCGCAGATCTCTGCTCGTCCTCTGGTGCTTTTCATTCAGGTGTCTCTGAGACTTTGTTGTTTGGTTTGCTGATATTAAAACTGTACTGTACCTGTAGTTTTTGGGGGGATCAGTGAGGAGAAAACAAATCTGTGTCTTTTGTAGTGATTAAAGACGTACTGTATTATAATAATAGACGCGATGACGGTGACGAGGCAGGTGTTGTTAATCGTTTATCTAATAAACACGTACTGATAACTGTAGAAATAATGTCGTAATGGATCCAATGAGAGGAGGAGAAAGGAAAATGTAATTTTTTTAACGTAGTCTGGATTTTTACTGTTGTTACATGTCGCCTGTTGATTTAACTGTATAAAAATAACACATTAAAATGTTTATAAAAAAATATATTTGTAATATTTATCGTGATCATGTGACTCTGATTTAACAGGACAGTGTTGTTTCAGATATGCTGCACTTGACTTTGTGTTGTTTTTTGACAATTTCTGGTGTATTTAAGCAGTTTAAAAAGACTTATCCACAATCTACTCAACTCCAGATAAGATCTTTGATTAAGCCATTAACCTTTTTTTTTTAATACTAAGAGGTCGTCAAATTAATGACATTTCAAATCCGACACACAAAAATAAGACAATTAAAACAAAAAATGATATGTTGGACATCATTTTATTGAGTTACATGTAATTAATTCACACATAAACCAGTTCATTGTGAAAGTGACCAGCAGTGTTATTTACTCCTGAGAGTTTTTGGCGTCTTTGGATGAGCTCGCAGGACGTTCGTGTTAAATGCTGCAACATGTCGGACTTTTCTTGAACCTTCAGTGACGAGTAACCAGATGCAGAAACGTGAAGACGTTACAGGTTTAGATCAGATGATTGTGTCATTAAAATGTTTTATACGACTCCATAAACAAACATCAGTTAACAATCTGTATTTAGTGGCCAACAACGTTTTCCGACATGATTATTAAAGTGGAAATAGACAACTTATCATTCTGAAGTAAATATTGATTGCACAGTGTAAACGCTGTAGGAAGACGACACCATCCATCTCTAAGCTTCATGTTCACTGTTCAGTCTGCACTGCGCTGCACTTTTCACAGAAAAATTAAGGCTGGATTGAAGGTCATCGTGCAAACCAACAGGAAGAGGCTTTGTTTTCCCTGGTCACTATCCTCAGGTAATGGTGGAACAACTGGAATAACTGTGGAAACTCTACACTGCTGCACATCCGTCCTCCTCGGATTGATCTCATATCCTGAGTTGGGAAGTCGTTCCTCAAACTGTTCGTGGGATTTTTTTCCCAGTCGGAACAAGTGATAGAAACTGAGGTAAAACAAGAGTGAGCTGACGGACGTTCAGTCAATGAAGAGCGCTCTGGTGTCAAAGTTTGTTCCCCAGATACCTCCAGGACTCGAGAGGTTCAAAACCTTTATGACAGCACTGATTGGTGTTTCTCTTTCGTTTGTAGCTAGGCTGCTTGTGGTAGCCATGTTCCTAATGCTACAGCTAGTTAACGCTAGCAGCCAGAAAAGAAACCAGGAGGAACCAGAGAAGCAGAGAGCAAACGAAACAAACACCTGAGTGTGTTTCTGTGGTGTTTCCTGGCTGCAGGTGTCAGCGAGCTGGTTGTCTTTGTGACAGCGGTGCCAAAAATAATACCAATCAGACACGCTGAGAGGGAAAAGTTAAAAAGTTGTCTGTTTCCACTTTATTTTAAAGATACTGACTGGGGGATTGAAGGCAGTGGTTCACCAGCCACAACACCATGTGATGCTGGTAGCTGAAAACAACCCAAACATTCAATTTTGAGTTTATATAAAAGGTTTATCTGCAATCTGAAGTCCACCAAGTTATAAGAAAATGGAGCCTTTTAACTTTGAAGTCGACTCAAAAGTCCCTGTTTTCAATAAAAGCTCTCATTGAATGACTGATTCAATTTTGAAAAGATTGAATAAAACCTTATAATAACTCTGTCAGTCATTGCTGTAGCTTCAGTCTGAGGTTTTCTTGCTCATTGTTGGATCAAGCTGTAGTAAATCTGTCATGAATTCTGGGCCTGGACTCTCATCTCTGTTGAGACACTGAGGTTTGTCATTTTGGGCTACCTGTAGCAGTAGGCCCCGTAGAGATGCATCGTCTTGTTCGGGAACCCAAATGAGCGCACCCCCGCCTCAGGGATGCCTCCGCAGCGCTGCCTGGGGTTGCTGATGGGAAACCGCACGCTGCCGTCTCTCAGCCATCCGCCGTCGCACTGGTCGTATTTCTGGAAACGCCAGGCGGAGTAAAGCTGGCCGACCAACGCCAACTCGGCTCCCTGACGCTTACATGCGTGCACCGCCTGGTCGAAGGAGAAAGACCCCGATATGTAGGAGACGGAGCCTGTGAGAGGAGGAAAGATACATGGAAAACATTTTTTTTAATCTACTTTGTCACATTTTTCTGGCTGCAGTGGAAGTTTCCCAGAGACACGGGCCAAGTATTTTTCCCACTGAGGAACTTTCCAATCATGTCTCACCAACAGATGTTATTGTCCTCTGTCAGCCTACCATCAGTCCCACTCTCACACTGTCGGGACTGAAGGTCGGCTTGTTGCGACAGAGTTGACATTCAGTGAAACACAAACACAAAATGCTGCTCCGTTGGAAATACCAAGAAAATGACGGTAGTAGCTACCTAACATTAGCCTAAATGTTGACAGTTGTCAGCGGCTCCTGCTCGAGGAAATACTGATGTTATGGTCCAGATTTTAAATTGTGAATATCTAACACGTTTGATATTTATCCGGACGGCCCCGATGACTCTGTGAGCATCACATTACCAGATAATCAAGGCTGAATTTCAGTAATGAAGATTTCTGCTCCAAATCTGAGATGAATATTTCTTTGTGCATGAAAGAAGTCTTAAATCTTTTACTTTAACTGGATAACGAGCCAAAATAAAAATGCTGCAGAGTTTTATTTATTTCTTATTTTATTTTTATTCATCTTAATGTCATGTTTTGGGTTTTTGGTTCGTCATTTCCTGTTTATTTTGTAGATTTTATCGTCATGTGTTACTTTTCACTTCCTGTTTTTGTCTGTATTCGTGCCCTCGTCCTGCTCACCACTGTTTCATTGGTTAATCACAAGTTTTTGTGTGTTCCTGATTCTTTTTCATGGTTTCAGTTTTTCATACATTTTCGTATACTCTTTAGTTTTCTTGGATTTTCCTTGTTGCCTCTTTGCTGCCTGCCTCTGTGAATCTTGCGTCCCTTTTTGATACACATAACAAACAGTTATTTATTTTTAATTTCCCATTTAAAATCAAGAGCTCCTCTGCCTTGGATAAACTCCAGACTAAATGTTGATCTGAGCTGAGTCACTCAAAGCTTACCTGACGTCTTGGAGGTGAAGCAGAAAGTGTCAAACCGATCCTGATTCTTGTCTTTAGGTCCGTAACTGCGGATGCCAGAGAGCATCTCTCCTCCGCAGGCCGGTCGAGGATGAATGATGGGGTAATGGACGGTCCCATCGCGGAGCCAGCCTGCGTTACACCAGTCCAGACCCTCCGTCCACGCTGCAGGACACAGGCTCATTTAAGAGAGCTGAAACAGCTGCAGACAACATGTTATTGACTCTTTAGACATGCCGTACCTCTGAACAGTTGGTTGTATGAGGCTAATGTGCCATCTTGCTCGGCACAAACCTCCTTAGCCTCATGGAAAGTGTATTTGTAGCGGCCATTTTTACTCTGATACGGGAACACCACACCTGGAAACAGAAGCCATTTGTCAGTGTTTATGTTTTGTTAACACTTGTTATAGTGACACCAAACTATTAGCCCTCAGCCCTGATAAGATTAATCTCCTGATTGAGGTGTGGGAACATTTCAAACACAGGTTATACTGGTTGATTCAGTGCATCTTCTTTAGCTGCTGCAACAGAGATTTGCCCTCAAAATTCCTTCAGTTCAACATTTTGAATAGACAATTGGCTTCTTGTTACCTTCTATCCTCAAGGAAATGACGACGTTCTCGTCCTCGATGCCGTTGACGAGCTCGCAGCGATACATGCCGCTGTCTTCCAGCTCCAGATGGCTGAGCTCCAGGGAGGCGTCCATGGTGTGAGCTTTCCGGAGAGAAGCCCGCTGTCCGAGGTGGCCGTACGGCTTGCAGGCGTGTGCGTTCGATATCATGATAATGTTCTCGGGCCCTACGTGCCCCGGCTCAAGCTTAGTCCATTTCACTTTGTAATGGCTGGGTTTGGTCCTCAGGATGCACGGCAAGGTGATGTTATCTCCCCTTCGGCCAACAACCTCGGCGTACACCAGTGGCTCGAGGAGGTACTTTAGCTTCTTGGGTGGTGCTGGTGAAAGAGGATCCGGTAGGAGTCAGTGCCATGCAACGTCATTGTTAGATGGTTGTTCAGGTGGCATCATTTATTCTATATAGATTTAATCCAAACTGATATATAAAAAGAGTGTATGTATCCATACATATATGTAGAAATTTAGAGACAAGCTCGACTGACCAAAGAATCTCTAGATTAAAGTTCCTGCGAAATGTTTACTCGAGATTCAGGCAGCTAGTGACGGACTCGTTGTGGATATTGATTGCTGCTAAAGGTAGCCAACAGCCCTGAAGGTGCATTTCCCTCCTCGCCATCCACTAGCGGTACGCCAGCTCTACCCAGACTGAGAACACAGTCTCTGAAAAGACTGAGGCCAGTTTTTTGACCAGGAGTAAAGTACAGAGGTGGTTTTATCGTCAGTTTTGGCTCCTGACATCGTGAGGCTCATGCGTCAAATAAGACTACTAACCAAGCTCACTGGCTGTCAGCAGCCACCAGGACGACCCCAGGCTTTTAGACCAACATGACATAGTGGCCAAACGGTGTCATTACAATGCCATGTGATGCACTGGGGCCCAGAACGACCTTTTCCCCATAAGCTTCTGTAAAATGGTACCACGCAACATGACTCTTTTCACTATCAGAACTTGACCCATTTAATCTGATAAAATTGTGAAAAAAGGTGGTGGAAGTCTTTCATGAGCATGCAAAAGATCTATTACTATTTTACAGTCAAAGTTTTTTAGCTTCATGTGCCACTAAGCAGCTTTCACAGGAATAAACGGGGCGGCCACATACCGGTATCTGTCCACTAGTAAACTCCATAAATCACCTCAGTACTGTAAATCGCCTCCATCGTTCTGGGAGGCTGCGTACAGCCCCGGCCCATTGGTGTTCATTGGGAGGATGCTGGTTAGCAGCAGTTAGCAGCTACTTTAGTGACAAGTAAAGCTATCCATCCAGCAGCCAAAGGACATCAGAGGGAAAAACCACAAGATAATTTCTCCATAAAATATGATCTAGTTTCACCAAAATCAGAGAATAAAGTTGTGTTTTTTTTGTTGGGCCTGATACTGATAAGACATATGTGATAAAACACTTAATGTGAACTTGAAAAAAGTCATATTAAAAGGTCAAATTCAGCTCGATGATCAGAGAAGCATTTCTTCAGCCATCACTCATTCATCACAGTCACTGTTCATACTCTACCTGCTCTGTTGGGGGTATACATCGCTGATGACCAGGTGAAGCAGCTCGATGTTAATATAAGAATCACTGCACAGTTCATTATGGAGGAAGTCACTCTTCCAGCTCCTGCAGTTCATGAGAAAACAGATTCAGATTCAGATCCAGTCTTCTTCACACTCATCAGCAACAGAGGAAAGAAGAAAAACAAGAGTTCAAACCTGTGAAGTTGAGAAGATGCAGGTGTCCAGTCATCCTCCTGCGACGTCCCACATGACGACGATGTCTTCAAAGCGTCTGAAATCTTGCGTACTTCATAACTTCAGGAAGTAGACGCGACCGTTAATCCGTTTGGTCCTCTGACTGAGCCCTGAATGTTGAGCTGTCAGTTCATCTCTCTCACCCTCACCTCCCCCTCTCTCCTCTGTCCTCTCTCCTCTCTCCGGTCATCTGGTCCAGTCTGTTGTCAACAGTGTGTAAACAGGATTGTTGTCCTCTCCGCTCCAGATGTTGATGACCATATGAAGCTCTGACATGCTCTCTTTGTTTTCTGTTTGCCATTGATTTTTTCTTTGTGAGACAAAATAATGGTACTTGTGGCTATTAAATCAATCGTTGCTTGTGATGAAGAAAACAATAGCTGCACTGCTTCCAATGGCTGAAAGGTTTTAAGCATTTTAGACTTTTTGACACTTGAAGTCAGTCAGCCTGTACCTGCATTTTTAAGACCTGACCCTGAATTTGACACCAAAACCTGAAGCTTTATGTTTCCTTATTTCATTTTTCTACTCACTGTTAGTTGGATCGAGGCCACAAATTGGCTACACATTGGAACAGACACTTAAAATATCCTGACTCAAACCTGAAGTCAGTTTGTCGCCATTAATTCCCGTTATTGTCCGTTCTTAGGCAGGGCCTTTATTTGTTAGCATCGGCTGTATGAAATGACCCTACTTCTCACTTAATTTATGACCTCTGTAAACAGTTTACTAATACATTTATGATCTCAATCACTAGATCCAAGTCTTCTTCAACACAGCATGATGTTAATTTTTGTAAATTTGGGTCCCATTTAGAGTAAAATAGATGGCTACTCTCTGATTGACAAGTTGCTACCAAGTCAAATCCAATCAAGATATCATCTTCAGCTCCACCATCTCATCCAAATATGGTTATTTCTTGCTCAATAAAACCCCAAGATGGCGACACCCATAATGCCAAAGTGAGTTGCAAGGGTATCAGTCACACATATGCGAAATCAACAGTGGTGAACCTCTGTCCAATGTTCAAGGTTGGACATCCCCTCAAATGGAGCACAAACCAGGAAACTAATGTCAGTGTAACTCACATCCGGCACCACCAGGCGATGGTCAAATGTCCACAAACCAACGGGCGACTTCACGGTGGCTCTACGCTTGTAGGTTAACAAGAAAACTCTTGTGTGAGCCAGTAGACTAACCAGATATACAGTCACCTGGATTACTTTCAGTCCTCCAAACCCATTTCAAACTTTAACAGCCTGTAACCTGCTTTATATCATGGTTGAAGAGTCTTCCACTGAGCAGCTATGAAAACACTTACTACAGCTCACTACTGGGTTACTTTTCTTGCTCATTAGCTGTTTAGCTTGCTCGTTAACTTGACGGTACCACTAACCCTTCTGAACTGACATGACCTGTCTGTGCACATCAAAACTGGGGATTCTTAGTAAACTGTCTAAACTCTCTGTCACCTTTAATACATAGTTTTAACCTGTAGGAGCAGTTAGGAACACATCGAAAACTGTTCATGTCCTGTGTCATTTTCCACTGTTTCAGTAATCTGCAGCAGAAATGTATTTCTAAATTCCTGTAACAAAAGAAATTACTCAGTAAAATGACTCTTTCAAGCTAAATATATGTGACATCGCTGTTTTTTTAACCACATTTGACTGATATAAAAGTCAAATTAGCATCCTGGCTGCTATATTGGCTCCGGCGGTGAAACAGCATATTGTAGCGTACAGTGCATACGATGATGAGCCATCGCTGAGCCCTGCGGACAACAAGCCTTCCTGTGTTTTCTAACCTTTCCCAGAGGGCCGATGCCAAAGAGGACTATAGTGTGCATTCAGCCATCTTTGTTATTGCCCACACGGCTCTGGGGGCAGTGGGAGAGGAAGCTGTGTCGGCTCTGGTTTCCTCTGCCGCCGTGGCCCCTGGGCACAAGGGCCGCATTGTGACAGTCATGGTCTCCACGCAGTGACAGCAGGCGGCGGTCACACAAACACGGTCCAATGTGGAAAGAAGATGAAATAATGGGATTCTTCTTGTTTTTTGCTTGTGTTGCTTCTCCATTGTGCTCCGTCATCAATGGGACTCTTTCTTACCCTCCAATTAGTATTCACCCAAACACCTCGAGGTGAAAACGGCCAACCGTCTGTCTATCTATCTATCTATCTATCTATCTATCTATCTATCTATGGCTTGGGTTAAAATTAACCACCTATTACAAAGGCTAACTTCCCCCATGTGCATATTTTTCCTGAGTCACAAACCTGTGACGTTACAAAAACGTGATAAGTTGCAGTGATGGTCCTGCAGAAATAACAACTTGGCAATTTCCAATCGTGAAACCTCATTTCAGAAGAAGTATGTGTGACAGTCGCGGTCAAGAGACAGATAATTGTTTGCTCCCCTTTGAAATTGTGCCATGAAATGTGCCAAATGATGTTTGTCAATTTTAATAAAACTGTTCAACTCAAGACAGTCGCAGTTAGCCATTGTGTAGTACTAATCTCTAACTCCCTCTGGACTGATTGCAGTGGATTCAGATCACCTGCTGCAGGTGTGGAGACTAATTAATGAGTTGAGAGCAGCTTGGGTCTTTCAGTGTGACGACGCCCTCTTGTGAAGGTTTAAAAGAGGTGGGAAACAGTTATTCTGGTTTCTGATTCTGTCTTTGACACACTATCCTCATCCTGGAAACTCGTTGTTTACACCTTGTTGGGATTTCTTTGTTGTCCTTGTTTTATCTAGTTGACTTTCAAAAGTCACCTTTCATCGAGGCAACCTGCATCAGGGCCGTGCTAATTTGAGCGTCGCTGCCAGAAACCTGGCGCCTGCAGGTTTCCTTTGTTATGTATCTCAACTGAACCTGTTGATACCGGAGCCCCTCTATACACCTTCAGTTTGTTCCCATTTCATTTAATTAGAGACTAGAAGAAGATGTATATTTCAGTTTAATTATCCCTAAAGAGGCATTTTTTTGATTCCCTATACTGGAGATATTTCTACAACACCACAGTTCAAGAATGTGAAAATATGAAAAACCAAACACCCCACAGTGAGTCCAATCACCGGAGTGAATGTTGGCAATTTCTGCAAACCACCCATATGTTGAAACTTTACATGTTTTTGTTCTTACTTTACTTCCTTCAGGTTAAATGTTCAGTTGTATGTTGTTCAGGTGACGGTTATATTTGGCCTAAAATTCAATGTCCTGTCGGCACAAACTCAGCTGGAAGATGTCCTGACGTCTTTTTAAAAAACATCCAGTGGTTTCATGAACAAATGTTGAAGACGCGTCTCAGCCTTCTCGCCTACACCCCCCTCCACCTCCTGACATGAGTCAGCTCATATACACGTAATGTTGCAAAAATGTTTTGCATCTATATAATGCGTATGACACATACAAATTGATGGCCATGTAGCTGTTGGTGACGGGGAGGGACTTACCCGCCATCCCAAAGGATCTGAGGATCCATGAGCAGGGACACGCCAGAAGCTCTCCTGCTGCACATTTCAATGAGATGGTGGACGATCCATCACGTGAAAGGATGTCTTGTTACTCTTACACACATTTTCTTGTTTCCTCTGTCCTTGCTTGGCTTCCTTGTGTTTCTCCTGACTAAGATGCAAGGAAAAGTTGCAAGTGAAGGAAACTAGTGTGCGATTTGAGTTACACTTCATGAGCTTTTCTCTGGCACCATCCTCAAGGGAGACTTCAGTTACTGGTGTTCAAACTGAAATAGAGAATTTATCATTATGTGGTTGTATTATGAGTCATTCTGAAGACTGCAGCCTGCTGACGGAGCTTCAGGGTACTAATCTTGTTAAAAACAATAATATAGTCTGAAGTCCAAACTCTGAATACAGCTGTTCCACTTCTAAACACTTCATCCTTTTCTTTTCTCAACCTCTCTGCTCTCTTTATCATCAGCACCTGTGAATGAGCAGAACTAACTCTGCCCTCTGCTGTATGAAGACTGAATCAATATGTTGGGAGCTACCAGTCAGCAACAAGCCTTCATACTGGTTTTACTCACTTTATCCTAACACGTGTCATCCTGGCTCTAATCTTCACAAGCGGGGTCGGAGGTCAAACATGAGGTCAAAGCATCAGGTTGCAAATCTTGTATCCTGATAGCATCAAGTTTTAAAAGGAGAAAACACAGATATTTGTGGATGAATATCATGAATCCAAAGATCCCAAACTAAACACTTTTAGTAACATTGTGCCATCATGTGGAAGCTTTAAAGCAAATTGTTCATTGTATTCTTTAACAATGAACTCAGGTTTGAGTTCAGGCCAAGAGTTGAAGGCCGTGATGGATAATGTTTTCCTGGTAAAGAAACGAGGATCAGTCACTTCTGAGGTTCTTGTCACTCAGTCTCGCTGTTTGACTGATTTCCTGTCCACTCCCGCTCGTCCTCGTCCTCCTGCAGCTGCTGAAGGCTCTCAGAGCGTCTCCCAGCCTGCAGGTGAACTCTCTCTCGGCCCTGCAGGGAAACTCCGACACTTCATCTCCACGTGATTGATGGGTTTGTTCTTGGTTGCCCTGCTCCTGAAGCAGTTACTGGGAATCACTTAAATCACTCATTCTGATTATTCTTGTTTATCCTGTTTTAGTTTCACATTAATCCAGGAAGAACAGAAACAAAGATCTGTTGAAAGCCCCACCCGCCCTCATATTCCTGCAGATTTATGCTGCTGTTTGTCTTAAACTGCCGCGCTGACTGACCAAATGTCCCTTCCATCCGTGGTACGATAGATGAGCGAGGCTGATATGAGAGCAGTTCGGCTCAGCCTGCAGCCCTGATGGCGTATCAGTTTGCGTCTTGCAACGGTGCGTGACTTGGTTGACGAAAGACGTGACAAGCGTCGGGGTCATGAAGGCGGCCTCGTGGGGTAAAATATGTACTTTCTGACAACGGTTCCCCCCCTCTGAAAGGCTCCCCCTGTAAAGACACGCAACCCCCTGAAACATTTACAACATTCCTGAAGCTTCGCTGCGACTGACAGTTTCTGAGCGTAGTGACAGATTTGCCTTCCTCACCCTCAGAAAGTTAAACGTTCCTGACAGCGAGAGGCTCCCCGGTCTGACCGGGGGTCACCTGTATCCCCCTGTGTTACTCATGCAGGTGAATGCGGGCACCTTTTTGTTCTCTTTGCATACCTCCACACATGGAGCTGGATTTGACCTTTGACCCTTTGTCATGCAGCAGACAATGAACATTTTTAAATAAGCAACATGGAGCCGAGAAGAGTTGTACATTCCTTTCACTCAGTGTCAGTGGAGCAGGTACATGTGTGAGATCGCTGTGTGATTACGATAAATTGTTGACCGAGATACTGTTCAGTTCTTTGTGTTTCTAACAAGAACCAGTTCAGAGGAACTCATTCGTTAACTCACTATTCTCTCCTCTTGTGGGTCTTTCACCAGGTGTATTCAGGGGCCCTGTCAGGCTGTGAATGGTCGACAGGTGAACTTAGGCATTCCTTGTTTATACTTATTTAAAACCCCTTTTCCGCTGGTCAAAAATCTGACGTAAACCCGCTAAGATCTGGCTTTTGTGTGCGATGAGAATGGTGCGTAAATAAAGAAGGACTTTGGGATGCGGCCTATAAAGGATGTTTTATTACTGGACACAGTGTTGGAGGCGGAGCCCCGTTCGTCCGTATGAAAGCTGCTCAGTGGTGTTCTGAAGCCAGAAAAGCTCGACTTCCCGACTGCACCTTTTTAAGGTTGATATGATGAACACGTTAGCAAACTGTTGCCCAAAAACACATTCAACAACTTAGAAGCAACGTTAGCATGTTGAATGTTCTGGCATTCATCATTTATATCTTTGTGATGTCATGTTTCCGTGGTGACCTGATGGTTGTGTGAGATGTGCGGCAGGTGACTGTCTCCAGTCTCCCAGCAGGCATGCAGGGGCTCTTCACTGATTGGCTGCTCGGTCACTCGGATGCTCAGCCAGGTGTTTTGAAGCATTGACTCATTGTGTGAACAACTGCCTGTAGCATTTAACATTGTTCATCTTTATTTTTCAGTCCAAAATGCTTGAACAGTTTTGATGAAAGGAACAAATTATTCATCTGAAGTTATTTTGTCTTTTCAACAAAAACAGCTGCACACAAACACAGAGCATCCGTCTAGACGACGACAGGAGAACGACGTATTGACCCGTTGCCCTCGACGGGGGAACGATTTACTGATGAGCCCGAGGCTCCTCAACCAATCACCTATCAGTTGAGTTAGTTTTGTAAGACGTTGACGCCCCATGTGATAGTCACACAGGGGAGATATGGATCTGAAAGCAGAGCGGGGAAAGACATAAGTCAACATTCCCATACCTGTCTTACTCTGTTTAGCCTGGAGCTCCTCTGGCTGGTTTTCTCTGTGTGCCGAACGCCACAACACACAACCACAGAACAATACAAGACTGTGTGTGTGTGTGTGTGTGTGTGTGTGTGTGTGTGTCTATGAATATTTACAGTATCTACAACTCACCTGGGAGAACAAGGACACTTTATATCCTTCTGTGGAAAAAAGGCATGATGACACAGGCTGGAGAGGCAGATACACTGATGTCATTCATTCAATGTGTTTAATATTTTACCCTTTTTGCAGACATCTGTTCACTTTTCTGTATAAGAAAAATGAACCCATGGATGAGATGACTTGAGGTGTTTTCACATCGCTCACATACCCCCCCCACCACCACCACAGTATAATAGCTCTCCTGTGCAAGTGTGAAATACCTGCACAGCTTCTTAATGTATGTTATCTCTGTGTTAAATAACAGGCAGGTTTGGTCTTGTTTTTATCTCATCTCATCTCATCTGGTGCCTCTTGTAGCCTCCATGGTGTTACTATTGATGCACCCCCTCCCCCCTCCGGCCTCTGATGGGGAGATTGTGTTATCAGTGGGGCCCAGGAGCCAGCCGGCTGCACTGATGGAGTGACAAGAAGCATCCACCACCTACTGTACCACGGCAAAACACATCTGTGGCACGCATACGTCTGAGAGTCGCCTCCCGATGAGTCAGGTGACACAAAACACACACACAAGATCAGTATAGTCTGGTGACTCCATCAGAAGGACAGAGACCAGTTTGTAAAGACTCAAACTTGATTTTAAAAGTCTTAAAGTGTCTGATTATTAAATTAAGTTAAGTATGCAAAGTCGTTTTCTGGCAATAAATATCAAAAGGACAAGAAAAATGCAATTATACATATATTTACATGCATGTATACTACGTGTTGACTGATTAGAGACGCGGCTGATTATTGGATTTGATAATTTGCATTTTTGATTATCAGAATCAGTGTGTTTTTCTTTTTTTTTAAATCCAATTGCCAATAAAATAAAATTGGACTCTGAAGCATTCAATCTGTAAAGTAACTAGTAACTAAAGTTATAAAAATCAAGTAGTGGAGTGAAAAGTACAGTATTTGCCTCAAATGTAGAGAAGTGGACGCACAAAGCAGCAGAAAATGGAAATACTCAAGTAAAGTACAAGTACCTTTATTGTACTTTTTACGCTGTATGATTTTATCGACTAAGATTGATTCCAATAATCAGAAAAATGCTAAATACTGGCTGGGTCGATCAATGGTTGACCTCAAGTATTCATTCATTCATTCAACCTTTATTTAAATGCACAAATAAAAAAAACAAAATAGGTGCAAAAATGTGACAACAAACAGAAACAACAAACATCACAGAGCGAATAAACAGGACGGGTACATAAAGATGAAGACAGATGAATGAATGAATGAATGAAAAAGACAAAAGTGCTGAAAATGATGTGAAACTGCAAAACCAACGTGACAAAACACAAATTAAACTGAGGTCCATAAATAAATAAATCATCAATCATACAGGACAGCACGTAGTTAAAAACGGTTACATTTAAATGCTGAGTAGTAGTCCAGGTGTGTGAAGCACCGACACTGAAAGGAGTTTTTTATTTTAGCACAATATCTTTACTTTCACTCTGTAACGCTGCTCGTTACAGTTCTGAGTTAGAGTCAAACTGAAGAGCAGGTTGTGTTTGTGTCTCTGGTCAGTCACAGGAGCATGTGGAGCGTTAGCAGCAGGCTAGTCTCACACTCACACGTCTTTAAACCAATAACACATCCTACTTAACCCAGGATGCAGAGTGGGGAGGTGAGCACTCAAAGGCAAAGCTAACAGCTGCTAGCTTGTTTACGCAGCGATGGGGATTTGTGAGCACAGTAGGCTACCATGTGACAAAAGATCCACAGAGAAGTGTGTGAAACTTAAAAAATAAAGCAGATTAATCCAGAAACTGAGTAAAACGTTTTGTTAATACAGTTGAATGAATGAGATTGTCAGCCATGATGACGAGTCATAGGATAAGATCTGAGGTGTGTGTGTGTGTGTGTGAATCCTCTGCGTTATATTAAATCGTTAGAGTATCGGTCATTACTGTTCCTGACACTTTATAATACAGATGTGATATCGGCCAGTGTTTCAGGTTTTCTTTCTTGCAGTTATCAGTCAGCTGTTAAATCCAGTGGAAAATAAACAGTCAGAGTTGTTCGAGCATGGACAATTTAATCTAACTGAGCAGCATGAGTTTAATGCAGCTTTGTTTTGATTTTGAACAGAGATATGTGGATATAATTCAGCCCAGGTTTGACTTTGCCTGACGTGTGCAGCACTGTGTTTTCTCTGTATAAGAAATGTCTTCAGATGGTAAAAGAAATTGATTACTCTGTTTTTTGTGCACAAATTAATGTCTCTGCTTTTAAATCAGAAACGACATCTGGATCATTTTTACCAGCTTGTACTGAATTAAAGTCACATGTTCTGTTCTGTAAAGAGACGGGTGATTTAAAAGACATTCTTGCTGAACGAGGTTTGAATCTACAAAATCTTGGCTTGATGGCTCCGGCTAACCACTCATCATGTGGTACAGTATTGCAACATTTACAGTGCAATCAAAAGTATTTGAGGAATTGTTGAGTGTTATCTCCGATCTGACATGACGACAGGGACGCTTTGTGTCTTTACTATCACGAGACTCGCAAGACTCATGCAAGACTGCAAGTGTCTGCCACGAGTTTGTTCTGCTGAGTAAGAAACGAAACAAACATTTTAAAAAGTTAGCTCTGGAATGACGGCAACCCGTGACACGTCTCTGAGATTAAACAGAAAACGATCTATATTTCCTGTTCTCCGTCCAGTCTGGAACGACCATTTCTAGTGAAGCTGCAGGACTGCGAAGAGGAAAACACTAAGAAGAGCGAGCACATGAATGAACTACAGAAAGATGACTTTAGTCTGACAAAGAGGAGACAAACGTCTGTAAATAAAGGCAGGAAAACTAATACAAGAAAACTTACTTATCCACTTTAATGTTGTTCATTAAAGGAACAGTTCCCCCAAAAATGTAAATGCAGTCATCATCTCCTCCTGATGATGAAAGTCAGGTGAAGTCTCGTAGTCCACAAAACATTTCTGGAGCTTCACAGTGAAACAGAGTTGCAGCGTTCTGCTGAACACCTGAAGCAGCTGGAGACTTGATTTAAAACGGAGAAACAACCAGAACAACATAAAATGGCTCCAAACAGCTCATGCGCTGTGATCCGAGTCTCCAGGAGCCCCGAGATCTCAGATTGATTTGAGATTTACATCCTTTTTAAGATGAAATCTTCACTGTAGCTGTGAGGCTAAAAGAGTTAGCTTGACCGTGCAGCTTTTCAAATAGATTTTTGGGTGAACTGCTCCTTTAATACCCATTTAATTTGAACTGCTCATTAAATTTAAATATATATTTGTATTTAAAGAGTTTCCAAAATCATTTCTTTTTGTTTTGCACTCCAATAAATCTCAAAGTGGTGTTGTTACTTTTACACACTGTGACCTTTTTAATATTGGTGTCATTGATTCATTTGTTTTTAAGTAGTTTTTAATGAATCACTCTTTAGTGCCTAATTAAGAAGATGAATGAGCTCTAACTGTTTGCTGGGTCAAACTCATCCCTGCCGACGGTTTCACATCGCAGCTCCATGATTGCGTCTTTTCCGTTTGATCTCTGACAAGATTACAAAGCTTTTCACACATTTTCTAACAACTCATCATTTCATTGACTTCAGCGGACGGATCAATCACTACAATGAACCGAGAGGTCAGAGGTCACAGCCTTAATCTGTAAGACCATCACAGATACATTATCTGAGGTGTAATTACACACTGAGCAGCAGCAGTTGGTTGAATCTACACCTGTGGACTTCAGTCTGACCAGAGTTTGAAGCGGCTCAGTGTGAGAACGCCGGTTTTGCTCGAAGGCAAACCTGTAACTGTAACTGGCGAGATGAAGCGATGAGGAACGAGAGCAGTTCACTGGAAAAGACAAGATGAGACTTGTAGACGTGTGTGGACAAGTGAAGATGTTCCTGAAAGCACTCAACCCAGAAATGTGACATAAGCTAATGGGTTTCTTCCAAAAAACAAGACTACGACTGCACGAATCATCTCCTCTCCTTCAGTGTACAATAGATCAATTCATTATTATTTTTAGGGTCATGTTTATATTGCAACGTGAACGTGGGGTGTGAAATAACAGAATCACTTTGAAAATAAGACTTCCTGAAAACTGGCTCCTCTTCAAAAGGAGTGCGCATGAATATTGAGTCTAAATTCCTCTGAATGGAAACATGAGCTTGTTTTTGTACTTTGTACTTTTTTTGTACTAATATGATGTGTCGACACATTCACAGTATGTATTGTAATAAATGTGAACTAAATGTGCAATAAATTAACAATATGACATCAAAAGGATGAGTAGTACCACTGATGATAAACAGCTGCTCAGAGCCGGTCAGACGGGAGCAGAGCTCAGAGACGACTTCTGAACTTGTGGGATTAAAAAGTGGATTTATCTTCACTCCTGTTTATCAGCCTGACTGCAGCAGTGATCCGGAGGTGACCTCCATCATCGGGTGTTTCTGTTTCTGTAATGTCGACTGCCGACTGGAGCTGGAGGGGAAATGGACTTAATTCATGAACGTAATGTTACAGAGAGGAGACAGAGAACCAGAACCAGAGTCTCTGCTGAGTGCTGAGTTCACTCAGTGACTCAATAAAATATATAAGAAAAGGTCATTTAGTCATATTTCTGTTTTTCTTTTTAGTTCCGCTCACTGAATATCTCCTGTTCTCTCAGTCTACACCTCACCCAGCCTACCTGCCCTCTGATATACATCTCCACTGAGACACTCATCACCTCGACCATCTCATCCTGATTTGTCTTTACAATAAACTGTTGAGCTCGTCACTAGAGTCTGTGTTCGGCTTCTGCGTCCTGACACTCATTGGTTGTAACAAGTTATGAATCAAGAAATCATGACACGACATGACAGGTTTCACAGTTTATTTCACAAAAAAATCCAGAATATAGATGTTTACGTCCTCATGAGGGGAATAAAACACATTTCATTACATTTCAAACAGCTCCTCAAAAACAAGTATTAGATGCCTCCTAATGCCAAAGAACCAATTTGCCATAAAGAAAGTGTGTTTTTGCAAATTGCATTTGTTGGGGACTACTTTCAGTGGCGGATTAATCCACATCTCATGCTCCGACATGTGGCTTTATCCTTTTATTGGTGACAGGTGGTGAAGCAGACAGAAGACCTTCGTTCATCTCCTCTCTCTGACGCCGCAGGTCTCAAGTGCGAATAGTTAAAATTCCCTAAAATCAAAACAACATTCCTTCCAGTTCTTTCACCTTTCAGTAAAAAAGCCGTTGCTGTCGATGGAGGATGCAGATACAGGTGTGAGTGACGGCTCTTATCAAACTCTACAGCAGGAAGAGGATGAGATGCAGAACATGGACCTCAGCTCTAACCCAACCCCCCCGGACCCAGCAGTTATGAGTACTGTGTGCATGATGTGCTTCTGATATTTAACATGAGGTACTAAGTGTTGGGGGTAAGGCGTTAACTAGTAATATGTATCATATTGCATTGTGAAAGTAACTTGCCCAACACTTGTTATGACCCATATTTACGTTTCTTGTTTGGCGACGACCTCAAGTTCAAGTCAAACAGTCAAACAGGCCCACAGGTGTTGAGTTATCACCTGCAGCTGGGTCCAGGTAATTAACAGAGCACAAAGAAAACAAACCACGCTGAGAAGCTGTTTGACTGACAGACTAACTGCTGCTGCCAAACAATGAAGCAATCACACACGTTACACAATTGTCTTGGTATACTCGACAACGCCGGGCTGGAATACAAAAAACACCCTCACATGTTACAACCAAAGAGTCCCTATCACGCAGTCAAGAATTATCACTGATTACTGATCGATCAGGCGAGCTGCAGCACCTCAGACCACCTTAAAAAGTACAGTATCAGGGGGGCGGGGCTAAAAGTGATCCTGCATTATTCATGGAGGAGGCAGGTCCAGTAGGTGTGACCCAGCAGCAGGAAAACACACATGAAACACCAGCTCTTCTGTCTCCCACCCTCACACACACTCACACACACACACACACACACCAGCCTCCTGTCTCTGCACTGAGGACACCCCCGGGTGTGTGTGAGAGAGGCAGAGAGTGTCTAACTATCTGTGCTGGACCTTTAATCCCTTTTCAACTCCAAGAGAGAGAGAGAGAGAGAGCCTCATTCATCCTCTCCTGCTCGTTTCACTGTGAGAAGAAAACATGACGGACGCGGCGACCAACATGCGGCTGAAGCTGCCGATCATCTGCTTCATCCTGGAGATCATCCTCATCATCCTCTTCGGCGTGTTGGTGCAGTACGGCGACGAGACGGATGCAAAGAAGTGGCATAACCAGACTCACCCCGACTTTGAGAACGACTTCTACTACCGCTACCCAAGTGAGTGTCAGAGGTTACACTGAGGGTCAGGGGTCAAGATGCGTTGGGTCCTGATCTGTAGCCTGTTCAGATGAAGCATCAGGAGGTTTCTCAGTTCTGTGGGTGTTACCAAGCTTTGATCAGGATGCATTTTCTTGTAAAAATATTCAAATCGTTCAATTTTGATTGCTTATGTAGATTACTCGCTTGCTTATTGGAGAAAAGAAGCCGACTACAATCCCCATGATGCCGTTCTGCCTCTGCCTTCATCAGGACATGCAGTGAATGTCAGAATTAGGAATACAGGAACACAATCAAGCCAACACATTTTAAATACAGTTTGAAAAGTCAGAATCACCAGAATAAATGTTGGCAGTTAACCGAGGATATTTCTTTATGTTCCGACTTTACGTTTCTTTAGATTTTTAAATTTTATGTTGTGCCAACACTGTGTTTAGGTCAGGCTCAGGAAAAGATCCTGTTTTGGTCGCCACAAACACGACTGGAGATATCCTGAGGTTTCCTTATCATATCCAGTGATGTCACGTTTACAAATGTTGAAACACAGACTTGAACGGGGGTCAGTGGCTTGCCAGCTCGCTGGCCTGTAACTCCAGCACAGCCAGGTAATAATGATGTAATTTGAACGTGATATGCACATTTTCCTATAAATGTCAGTATGGCACGTAGCCTTCAACACACATGAGTGTATCGGTTGTTTGCGGAAACATTTTTTTCTTGGCGACTGGGCTGAAAATTTCTTAAATTGAAGCTCATCAAAATAAATAATACATTTTTTCATCAGTATTTAGACGGTATCTTTGAAACAGAAAACACTGCAAACACTACTTAAGTCTCAAAAGTCGCTGAACTTTAAACCGTGAATGTTCACATACAGTGAAAACGTGTTGATTTTATTCAATGTTTTTACTCAGACACCGTTTTAAAATGAGAACCCAGTGGTAGTAAAACAGCCATTAACATTTTTAGGATACTGCTTCTAAGTATTAACAAGTTTATTTGAAAAATAATGTTTAAAATCCAGAGATAATTAACTTTTTTCAGACCTGAAGCTTGAACTCTTCACATGTTATAAAACAGTAGCGCCTCATGTCCTTCAGGTGTGGACTCTTGTCTTTCTAATGCTGCCTAACATTCCTCTTTCTATCTTATCTCACATGCTTTCTCAGTGATCTTTACACACCTGTAAGTACTGTATGTCATTCCTGCATGTTAGACCCAACTCTTGTACATATTCATAATATTCGTGTTTCTGGTCAGACTTGTCCACAGTTGTCTCATTATCTCTTCGGGGAAACATGATGTATTCTGTGTGACGTGATGAGATGCTGCTGAGTCCTCTGGTTTTCCCCTAATTGGACGGGTCTCATTCTTTCTGAGGGGACCTGTTTATAGAGATGTCTTCCACTCGGCTGCTGACCCGTGCAGGCAGATCCATTGATCGCTAATTTCCTGATTTATATGGATTGATGGTGTAGAATAAAAGCTCTCCTCCTTTCACAGGCTGGAGGGGAAACACAGGCCGCTGATTACCGGCTGTAAAATGCTCATTACTTAAAAACACATTTTCTGTCCACACATTACAAAACTGTGTCTTTCAGCATTGACCAATCTATACAAGTCTGCAGTATAGTGTGAACAAGGGGTTGGTTTACAAATTTGAGTTTTAAATTTCAGACTTCAAATGTCAGAAAAATATTAAGGGGACAACATAATTCATCTGTGCTCTTTAAAAATTAGGTTTATATATGAAAGACAAGACCACAAGTGCCACAGAAAGTCATAAATCATTTATACAAGGAGAAAGAAATTATGGATAAAAAAAAAACCCCTTCACATTTCCATTTCGCACTGCTTTGTCATCCGTTTAGCCTTTTCTGAGGCACTTCAGGCCTTGTGCTTGTAAAATGAGATGTTAAAAAAATGCCAATAGGATGTACCAAGCTCTCTGATTGGTTAGAGGGACACACCCACCCTCATACCTGAGTTATCTTTTGGATACTTTCAATGTGTCACGGAGGGGTCAACAGGGAAGCTAAAGAGAGACGCTAACAGTTAATTAATTAAATGCCTTATTATTATTTTCGTGACACTTTTGTTCCTCCATATTTTTTTTCCATTTTAATTTGCAGTTGTTGCAGAAACTTTTCATTCTGTTCCACCTTAACAGATGAACCTTCAGTACCGTGACTGAGGGCTGGTGGGCGGGTCTTAACAAGTCAGACACATCGTCTCTCAGGTGTGTGGGTCACGTCCTGGAGCAGAGCAGAGTGACTGGATCGCCCCCTTCTTACTTAATGCTGTTTAAATCTCTTAATAGATAACCGTCGTCCTGCAGGCAGCTCGCTGTAAAGATAACCCCGCCCTCCTCCTGTCACTCACTGAACTGTTCACCTGAAATTACAGCGTCCAGCCTGAGGCTGAACTCACCCAGCACTGGGAAACTGACACAGCTCATAGCCAGTATTTCATGCCAACTCTCATTGTGTTTATGTGTCATTCATCATTGTTTTGGATTCTGGCCCTTTTTCGTGCAGGCGTGTGAGCTGCAAACATGGACGCATTTGTTTGATACCAGGAAATATCATTTGACAGACTTGAGAAAAGTCTTTACGTGTAATCAGCTTCAACATCAGGTCAACTATCATGTATGGATACCATCTCACAACGCAAATCCAGTTCGTAATTAAATCAGGGTTGTCGAGGTTAACAGGTGAAGTCATTTGAAGCCTCTCAGGTTGGTATGCAGACCGCTGATGTGCCCTCGAGCAAATGCACTCCAGGTGATACTGGTCTGTCTTAAAGCCTGAAATTCGACCTCTGTTCTATCCTAATGAGAAAAACAGCAGCTTCAGTTGTGAGTTCAAACCCCTCAAATGTTTGATTTTGTTAAGCTGCCTGACTTTAACCCTGGAGAATGTAACTGTATGTGACGGATCAGAAAATGCCCTTTAGCTGATTATGGGATGGGCTGAACTATGGGATGGATCGTCATGAAATTTGGTACAGATGTTCATGTTCCTCAGAGGATGAATCCTACTGACTTTGGTGACTCCTTCACTAAAAATAGCGCCACGGTAAGGTGAACGGTAAACTCGTTTCATACTTTGGGCCTTGTGCTAATTAGTAAATGTTTGCGTTGCACGGTAAACAATATACCAGTTGAGCATTGTAAATGCATGTTAGCATGCTGATATTAGCATTAAAATTAAAGAACCACTGTTCAAAGCTGCTATCCTTGCATTTGACTCTGTTTCATATTTTTGGTAGACTCTGGAGACTTACTGAAATCATCTAACTCAACCAACAAACTCAAAGTAAAAGGAAAAGTAGGTGATCCATATTAGCGTTGTCCTGCTCTGATGCTTCTATCGATTGTCTTGACATTACAAAACTGTAAATGATTGTTTACAGCAACTAAAGCTTGGTCAAGGTTAGAGAGAGACCATTGTCACGGTTAAAAGAAACTGATGTCAGTTTGTCAAAGACAGAATGTGACCTGCCGTTGCTTTTGTTGAAGTCCAATATTTACTTAAACTCTCTACACCAGCCCTTTTTCCTATGGACGCTGACAGACTGGGACAAGGTCTGACATTGGTCAATGTTGGGGCCATCTGTGAGCATCTGTGGCCCTAGTTTTTTGCAGTGTGTCAACCCTTATCAGCAGGGAGAGAAATCACTGTGATTGGCTCTTCTGCTAAGCAGATTAGTGCATGAGAAGAGAAAGGGAAAGCTCCTTAAGCCTGTCACTGTTTCCCATGTTTAACCTCCATCTCTTCACTGATGCCCGTTGCAACCTTTTACTAGACATATTCTCGATGAGTCCTGAGTCTTCCTGTTTCTGCCACCTGGTGGTATGGAGAGTTATTTTCTCACACACAGGTGCATAATGTATGAGCTATTTGTCCGTCGGCTGTAGTCTTTGTGGTGTGTTCAGGTGCAGCTTTTTGGCATTTGTCGATGCTGGGCCTTTGATTCGGTTGGTGTGCCTGTACCCTAAGTCATCATGCTACTTCTGCCATATTGTTACATGGGAAACACAATGGATGTTGGTCGATCTATTGTCTCTGCAGCTGTATTTCAAACCACACAAGGTTAGAGAGTAAAGGTCCATTAGATTTAATGGCTTCAGATAATGTTTAACCTGACACCTTCACTGTCACGGGAGCTGAAACTGAAGTTCACCGTCATGTTTCAGTGATGTGTGTACATAACCTCCATCCTTAATGCATGCCAGGAAAAAAAAAGATCAGAACAATAAACAGCCAAGTTCAAACCTGCAGGTTAGAAACACAGAAGATACACACCTGACCACTGTGTAATCTAAAGCAGGATCATGTGCAGCTTGTAAATCCATCATGTGTTGGTGGTCTTACAGTCAACGCATCGTCTGTTCTATACTCTCTTGAGAGATAAGGATGGTATGTAAACTGAAAATATGCATCACGAGTCTGCCTGTTGTGCAACAGATCACCTGAAGGTGAACGAGGCAGACGAGTGATGAAAAAGGCCGTCCTGTGTTTGTCAGGTTTGATCCCAGCAGAAAAATGTACCTGTTGAAGTTTACGTGACTGAGATGTTGACAGGTAGATCTTTTGGTTTTAGATGTGTTGAAAATGGCTTTAATGAACAATAAATAGCTGCCTTTACTTGATTAACTATCTGTGTGCTGCTTAAAGAAGTTAACTGTATTGGATTACTGTCACATTTCTTTATGACTCACAATAAGGTAAGACGGGTGAGGACGTTAGCAGCTACAGTCCAAAGCAAAAAACATCCGTAGGAATCCCAGTTTGACCTAGAAACCCTGATCCCAGTGCTGTGACAAGGCAGAGTAGAACCGGTTGTATTAATGAGAAGGCAGGTTTTGTTGAGTCACTGATCTAGTGGACAGAACGGCGGTTTTAAAGCGTCTCAAGTCCCGGTGGTAAGACGAAACCCTTATCAACAGGGGAACAGACTAACAAGAAAAGCATAAGGAGACCTAATCCAATACTCTTACCTGATTGCTGACAAAATAAAGTGTCAGTATAGTAGTCAAGTACCTCAAAATTGTACTTAAGTACAGTACCTGAGGAAAAGTACTTAGTTGCAAAAAGTATCTCAAAGTGGTGTCCAGCCGTGTAGATGTTTTCTGTCTTATATGCTGACTTTTTAAGTCTTTTTAAAACCCAAAGCTGTTTTTGTGATTTAGCTCATTTAGAGCGTCATGGAGGTGAATCTTTTAAAAAGGGACAGCTCACCTTAAAGAGTATAATTTTCTCCCCAAACACATGAAAAATCTAGAAAAATCAATGGTGTCTGTGGCCCGGCAGGTGGAGAGACCTGTCGACTGATCACACGGTTGAAGGTTTGATCACCACCTCCTCTTGTCCGCCTGTTGAAGTGTCATTGGACGGGATACTGAACCCCAAATTGCTCCCACATGTGCTTGAATCATTTGCAAAAACCTTTTGAAAGCGCATTATACAGGTAGCTATTCATGATCTCTTTTTGTGGAATTTCTGGACCTCAAAATTGTCAAAAACCTCAAGAGAAAGTATAAATGTAGCTTCAACAGAGCTGCACTGACGGTGAGACAGATTCTACCCAGCACAGCTTCCCGTCACTGCTTTGATTGTATGGTGTCCTCCTGGATGTCTGTTCGTGTATCTGGGCCAAAATGCCAACGGGGACACTGGCAACACCTCCGCCCGGCAATGCCAATGGACCGTCACCATGGCAACAGCAGCCACAGCACAGTACAATATTGTGTGTGTGAGTTTGGGACAAATAAAGAGTTAGAAAGCGGCGCTCACTAACTGTGAACCAAGACAATGAGGTTGGAAGGACGCATCAGGCTGCGAGTTGAGAGAGTTCCTCATCCCGAGAGTTCGTCTTCTTTTACACAGCGGAGAGTCGTATTAAAAGTTTTAAAGTATACAGTTTCTAAACATGATAATCACTGAAGAAGACCACTTTACAAAATGGCCTGAGTCACAGCTGAACCTAAAGTCCCCCGTTAACTAAAGCTTATGTAACTGTGCTGGTTCACAGGCTGCTTTCCATGACAAAGCCCTCAAGTCGTTGGCACTGATTGGCTGTTTCTGTTGAGGCTTTGGAGGAGCAGATATGACGTCAATCTAAATGACTGGTGTCCTCACTGAAGTGCTTTTAGCACGTTTATACAAGGCTCTTCACTGATGAGGTATAAACGAAAAATTAAGTTGAAAAAAACAAAGACGGAGGGAGGTAGAAAAAGTTTCACAGCTGTTACTAAAAATGATGATAATTGTGTACAATCATTACTATGCCTTGACATCGTCATACATTGCTCAGAAAACACACAACTTCTCAAATAATGTTTTGTATAACAAGTCTGTGTGTCTACCTTGTCTGCTGTAGACCATCTATCTTTGTCCATTTATCCTCTCCACCACATAAAAACAAACAAAAGACACCACAGTTAACAGAAGAGGTCTCCCAGCTCACAATCTCCATAATCTTTAATGCCAGTTTTTTCTACATTGTGCAGGTTTCCAGGATGTTCACGTGATGATCTTCATCGGTTTCGGCTTCCTCATGACCTTCCTGCAGCGCTATGGCTTCAGCAGCGTGGGCTTCAACTTCCTGATCGCTGCCTTCGCCCTGCAGTGGGCCACGCTCATGCAGGGCTTCTTCCACGGTATGCATGGAGGCAAGATCCACATCGGGGTGGAGAGGTATGTGCTAAACATACTGCACATGTACACATGTACACTTGCTTTTTGCTAACAAACGGCTTTTATCTTGGTGGCTACAATGAAGATTTGGCTTAAAATTTCATTTCAAACAACGTCTTTAAAAATGACGGCAACAGAAATGTCACAAAAATGACTAAACACAGAATACCTGCGTTAACAAAGAGGAAAATTGGATCCACAAACACGCTCACCAATACTTTCAGAAATATGTGAAAGTTGCTTAACGCCACCACAAACTACAAATTCAAAGATATCAATCAATCTGAAGCAAAACCTTTGACAGATCATTATAACTGTTATTATTTCAACCATGTCCTTACCAAACTGTACTAATGACCTTTGTCAAACTGTTTCCTTTCAGTATGATCAATGCTGATTTCTGCACCGGCTCGGTGCTCATCTCATTTGGAGCCGTTCTGGGTAAAACCAGCCCGGTCCAGCTGCTGATCATGGCGATGTTCGAGGTCACGCTGTTTGCTGTCAACGAGTTCATCCTGCTGTCTATTCTGGGGGTGAGTCACAATAAAACACATCTAACCTGAAGATCTCCATTCAACAATACATATGCCATCTCTGAAGAGTCACGTGAAACAGCTCAGCAATGACAACGATAAATCAACTTTATTAAATCAGGATAACTTTGTTTCAGACCAGAGATGCTGGAGGCTCCATGACCATCCATACGTTTGGAGCCTATTTCGGCCTCATGGTGACCAGAGTCCTGTACCGACCCAACCTGGATAAGAGCAAACACAAGAACTCCTCAGTGTACCATTCTGACCTCTTCGCTATGATCGGTAAACATCTTTCAATGCTGGAGTGTTGTTGTTTTGAGAAGAGTAAATTATTTCCAGTTTAAAGGGAATTTACACCCAATTAACCCATTAAATAAATCTGTTCGTACTGCCATCTAACGGTTGCCAAGATCTGGGCTCAATTTCATTTTCCTTTTTTCCTCATCTCCTCAATCCTTCCTCTGAGTAAATACCACTGGTAACTTATGCAAATACTTTTTTAGACTGATGACGCAATACAGTACATTGCCATGGCAACAGTGATCGTGTTTCATCAACAGTGACACCTGCAAATTAAGTCCTGATTTCTTGTGAAAACCTGTGAAACAAAAGTTTCTTCCTGAACAGCAGCATGTTCTCCTTTCCGACACAGCTGGACCTACCAGTACTCAATCTTTTGTCATCCTTTTGGTTTTCTTCCAGACTCAAACTCTCACAGACTGGCTGATAAACATGAACATGGTGCATGCTGTTTACAGTTGCACCTCACTGCTATTAGGATCTTTCAGTAACTGTTGTTCTTCTCAGGTACCATCTACCTGTGGATGTTCTGGCCCAGCTTCAACTCTGCCATCACGGCTCACGGAGACGACCAGCACCGCACAGCCATGAACACCTACTACTCCCTGGCAGCCTGCACCCTGTCCACCTACGGCATGTCGGCACTCACGGCACACGACGGCAAGCTGGACATGGTGAGGACACTGGAGGATCGTGACCGTTGAGTCAAATATCGAATCAAATCAAGTCTTCAGAAAGTGATTCACAGCTGTAGAATCAAAAATAAACAGTAAAAGTGAAGATAAAATTAAAACTTGAACAGCAGGTGTAATAAATTTTGTCGCTGACACAGAAGTGTTCAAGTAAAGACAAGACTTCAAGAGAAAGTTTTGTAACATCTTGAATTCCTGTCAGCAGGGAGGGTCACTGCTTATCACAGTTTAAAACTCATGACAGAGCCACTCAAAAGATAAAAGCTGATGAATGTGTCACCTGGAGACACACACTCATCTCTCACCAAAAAAATGTGAGTTGTGGTTCAGTCACATGGGAGTCAAACACAGTATCGTCGCTGTCAGGCTCAGCTGTCAACTGTAAATCACGCTGAAATCAAGATGGGACATTCCTGTGCTGATAGAGATCAAAACCTGAGAGAGAGAGTCAGGGGGTGGACATACCATAGAGCCTGTTGATAGTAAAGACAAGGTTATCAGTTGATGGAGTCAGCTTGTCGCTAATGCATTCAGGAGGTTTGCATATAGTGTGAAAGAGATTTCAATAAGTTACAGACGTGACAGCAAATTGACTCATTGTTGTGTTTCATCTGATCATTTTCTAAAGTTGCTCACTCTACAGCTGTGCCGGTCCAATTAATGTCACATGATGGCCTGTTGCAGATTTAGAAATGTAAATTTTCAGAAGCCAAAAGGACATTTTAGACTTAGACCAGTTAATTGGGGACACAGCTCTTCTCCCATTTGGGACAAGAGTTGTGTCCACAATTGGAAAAAAAACCTGATTTGTGTGTCAGTGGTTGAGGTTAGGGCAAGTCTCCAGGAAATGAATGTAAGTCTATGTAAAGTCTGTAAAGTGTGAGGACATGTATTACTTAAATTGTGGAGACAAATGTGTTTACACTGTCACATTGTGGGGACCCTCTGTCCTTATGGGGACTTAATGTTTACACAGTCACATTGTGGGGACCCTCTGTCCTTATGGGGACAAAATGTCAAGATGCAAATCTCAATAACATAATCATTAAATTTTAGGGTGAAGACTTGGTTTAGGGTAAGAATATGTTATATCTCACACCTTTCTCTCCTCTTTAGGTCCACATCCAAAACGCTGCCCTGGCCGGTGGAGTCGCAGTGGGAACCGCTGGTGAAATGATGCTGACGCCTTTCGGCTCCATGATCGTCGGTTTCCTGGCCGGCATCATCTCCGTGCTGGGCTTCAAGTACCTCTCAGTAAGGATGACTCAGCATGTTATACTTCTGCACATATTAGGAGCTTTTAATCTAAAAAAAAATCAAGATGTCTGAGTGTTTTTAACTGTTTCTGCTGTCAGATAACTGTGAAATGATCAAATCTAACACTGTAATAGTAACAGCACCTGGAGAGCCTGTTTATATTAACAGATGTGGGATATTTTAGAGAGCAGATGTGATCGTACGTTTCATTCCTGCTGTAATCAAACCGAACACAATCTATTACAATCATTACATTTAAAGATCACAGAGAATACAGTTAAGTGGGTGTAGTGTGGGATTTTGGTAATTCTGCTTCAGGCAGAACAAAACCACATGATCTGCTTCTTCTTTCAGCCCATCCTGGAGGACAAACTGAAGATCCAAGACACCTGCGGGGTTCACAACCTGCACGGCATGCCCGGCGTCCTGGGCGCTATCGTTGGAGCGGTGACTGCTGCCTTGGCATCCACGGACATTTACGGAGCAGGGTAAACACTTAATATGTGCTGCTGTGGCCACAAACACCTGATGCATGCAGAATTATCCCAGAGACGGGGTGAGAAGGACTCAGTCCAGATGAAAACATGTCCGTGAAGGTTGTCTGTAAGCAAGGCACAAGTTTATCACACCAAAATGTGAATTTGTGCATTAATATGAATGCAAATCAAGCGTTTATAATCAGTCAAACTTTTGTTGGCATTTGTTAATCAGGCTTTTAAGCGATACTGGCCTCTAGCATGAGAAGATAGATATAAAGTGAATTCAACAAGCTGTAACTCGACTGTTTTCAGCTGACGGACCATAAACACCGGCACTGGTTTGTCCTGAATTTCAACATATTTCAGTGTGAATAAGATCATCTGTGTGAGGGTTTGACTGCAGGACTGTGTTTTGCTTACAGATAACATCACTGACAGATATCAGCTTTCCTCACGCTGCTCTCACATTCCTCATTAAGTGCAAAGTCAGCAGTGCAAAGACGGACTGTAAAGTCCACTGTCCCGTATGATCGATGTCAACGAGACAAATCCTGAAACATGTTTTCTTGTTTGTGTGTGTTTCAGTTTGGAAGACGTGTTCCCTGATGTGGCGAGTGAAAAAGTTACGGCTGCTAAACAGGGCGGCATTCAGGCCGCTTCCCTCGCCGTCACCCTCGGCATCGCCTTGCTGGGAGGCCTTATTGTCGGTATGTGTCACGTTTTCCTGATAAAGCACTCACAGCACCCTCAAACTGGACCGGTCAGGTGAACAACGAAGAAGATGTTATATAGATTAAAGCAGAGCTTAAACTAAAGTGTAAAGTTTAAGAAATCTTACACAAATATTACACAAGAGGGTGTGTTCATGCAACTTTACTACCAAAATAAAATATACAATTAAAATGTTTTCATGTTTTTGGGCAATTGGCTCTAAAAATAAAAAAAACTTAAGCGTTCTGTCACTTTGAATATAAATGGGGTCTGACTAATAACTGGAAAACAATCAGTCGTGTCTATAGATGCCTGAATGTTATGAAACCTAGTTACTACTCCAGCGATTAGGCCGACCGTTAATAACGACCGAGCAACACAGATGTTATCCAGACCCTGTTGAGTCAGCAAGCCAACTTAAGCTAACGTTAAAACTTGATTTCCACACCAGAATAAATACTACACATATAAACACAAAACTTCCTAGCTAGCTAAATCTTTAGCTGCTACGTACACAAACTTCACATGTAGTTTTAAACACACCAGTGTTAACAAGAGGTGGTTTAGCAGCAGTCTGACAGCGCCATAATTTCATTAATGAGGCTGTATGTAACAATTTGTGGTAATTTACTTGTATTCACTTTTTTATTGGACATATGTGAGCAGATTTTAAGGTGAAGTGTAAAATGAGACCGTCCCCGTCTCTCTCTGTTGTCTTTACAAGCCTGTGGACGACTTGTTGAAGTCTCTCTGCTAACAGAGAGCTAACATCGGTTTAGAAATGGAGTCGGCTAACGTAAACTAACGACCGACTTCCAGCAAAACACAGAAGCTCCACAGAGCCCCTTTAAAGAAAGTTGATTTCAATAACAAAAATAAGAAAAGTTAATTTATTCTGATTTCTTTGAACAGCATCACAATAGCTGTATTTCACTGTGAAGCAGATAATGACACCACATGACATGATGTCCACACGACTGAAAAACTTTCATTTTCAAAACAAACGCAGCCTATAATTAACTTAGACGTCCAGACAAATTACTACTCCCTGAGACGACTCATTAAAGTGGATAAAAAGTAAGATTTTTCCTGCCCTTCATCATATAATGACCATGCAGGTGCTGGGCGGGTTAATTATAAACACCAGTGACTCACTCAATAATTAACTTTCTCAGCTGGTTGGATTTTTGTCTTTGAAAACTCTCCCGTTTTTATGAAAAAGTTACAGAAGCACATTTTTGTGTGGTTAAATGTGTAATTATCATTTCTGTACTGGAGTGATCTTAAAACCCAGTTTGGTTTCTGAACTGTCGACTCAGTTTCTCCAGCCAAGCTTCAGTATTAGAAGATCTGTAGTTAATGTAACTGGAGGTGAAGAATCACCTGCAGCGCAGAGAACGATCGGTAACATGGATGAGATATTTTTTTTATCCCACATTATTACTTGTTCTCTGGCTCGCTCCCACTTTCTAAAACCAGGATAAAGTTTACACTATTTTTACATATAGTGAAGATTTAAATATTCTCCTCTTCAGGTCAACACTGACGGGTTGATGTATGTTTAAGAACGTCTGTGATGATTCTGGATGTTCACATCAGTAACAAGGTCTCTTTTCTTGCGGCAGGTTTCATTTTGAAGCTGCCCGTCTTCGGCGCTCCTCCTGACACCATCTGCTTTGAGGACAGCATCTACTGGGAGGTGAGTTGTGAGATGAAACCAGACGAAGAAGTTTCCTGGAAATAATTCTGGTTTTTTGACGACTAAAGAGTCTTTTAGTCGGAGCAGAGAATGTGCACAGATGTGACATTTGTCTACAGGCCAGTGTACAATACAACACATTTTATATCATAGAAAAATTATATTTATTTGGGTTTAATTATCACAGAAATTTTAATTTACCCCATAACTAGAACCAAATGTCATTGTTTTCTGGAAATGTTCTATTTCACAGGTCTGTTTTTTTCAATAGTTGAATTAAAGGGAAGGTATGAACAGTTTTCAATAGATTTCAATTAAATGTAACACAACTGAGGAAGTCTTTTTGTCTCAGTAGTTCAGATGATTGTGCCAAAATGTGAAATTTGTCTACAGGCAGGCAAACAAGACAACATATAGAAACTTTCTAATCAGAAATTAAAGATGAATTAATATTTATTTTGGTTTGATCGGAGCAGGTCTTTCAAGTAAACCCATATCTACCTTATGAGGAGTAATCAAATTACATATTTTTCCAGGATCCTTCTCAGAAAAATTATCATAAAATTATGGATCTCCAAAATAAATCTGTCACTAAGACATTTTCCAGTGAAATCTACACCTTTGATCAGACATCTACATTTTTGCAGCTATAAATCTTACGACCACAAGATGGCGACGTCTCACTTACAGTCACATAATCAGCGGCTGATGACAGTAGCGCCGTCTGACCACCAGGTGGAGCAAATGCACCATCACACCGAGTTATCAACCAGGTGGATTAAAACAAAATGATGTCACACCTTTTAACTTTGGGCTGACGTCATTCAGATTTCTCCCACAATGCACTGTGGCTCATCGTCCTTTTGTTTCATGTATGTGTGAGTGCAGGTATATAAACGCACATGTTGTTATGTGCATTTAGAAGAATTACGCACAGATTTGTGCCTCATTTCTGTTTTATTTGATAATTTTACCAACAATAAAATGTTTTTTTATTTTATTAAATTAAAAACATTTCATGAATTGTTCTTTAAGTGTTTATTCATAAATGCAGTATGAGTGACGTTAAAGAAACAGATATAAAATGCTCTATATTTTAATAACCCCTTGAGAAGTCTTGAAAAATAAAATAACATTTGATTATCTGTCCTCTGTGTGCACAAATTACATCCAATAATAAGTAATCCACTGCTGCTGTCTTCCAGCCTTAACTCCATTTTAATCTTCATGCATTTTAAAAAAAAATCTTTTCAAAATAAATCTGAGGTGGAACAAAAGACAAAGCACACATCATGCAGCGCCTCACAGAGACCTGCAGGACGGTGACATTTAAGAGACAAATTAATGACATGAAAACCAGGAAGCGGCTCCTAATGTGCACCTCGAAAAGCAACAATTAGACTGTATTTAGTCTGGAAAATGGAGGGTGTGTGAAACCAGACGAGGTCAGAAAAGTCTGGAAACTCAATTATCTCGTTCTTTTTCTTTCCGTCTGTCGTCAGGTGCCTGGAGAGGAGGATCACAACGAGGCCCAGCTGACCACAGTGAGGACGGAGGAGTCGGAGAAGCTCAACAGTTAGATGCACACACACGGAGACAGAATCACACAAACACACACACACAGGTTTTAACATCCTAGCACTTGAGTATTACACCCTTTTAGGTAAAAAAAAAATAAAAATGTACGTGCATCGTGCTCATGTCAGCTGCCAAACGTCTGTGAGTGAATAAATA
This sequence comes from Pagrus pagrus, assembly GCF_965226575.1. NCBI lineage: Eukaryota > Metazoa > Chordata > Actinopteri > Spariformes > Sparidae > Pagrus > Pagrus pagrus. The sequence goes on from NC_140191.1 coordinate 2,097,025, forward strand.
AATTCCCATTTTTATCCTGCAAAAATAAAAAATAGAAAAATCCTCCCTCTTCATATGTCACTGACAGCTGTGCCCACTAGAGGTTGATCTCGAGCTGTGTCGCTCTGCGCTAGAGGCCCGTGAGAACACTGCATTGGGAAATGATGTGTCTATTTGATGAAAGATGCTGTCTAATTGTCCCCTAAACCGAGCCAAGACACGGTTACAGAATTTAATTTCAGCAGCCGCCACCGAACCAAAGACGAACAAGAGCCAGAAACCCTCCATTCAATGAACGAGGCCTCAATGAGTCCTGGGAAATATATATACAATTTAAAAAAACGGATCACATTTTTATAGCAAAAAACAGTTTTGTTTTTACTATTTTCTTTATTTTAAATAAAGGATTTTCATGCAAAACAATACAGAGACATAACGATTTTTATACGTGTGTATTATCTCCTGATACTTGAGGTTTGGGATTTTCTGTGATTTTTATTTTTCATATTAAAACGATTAGTTAGAATAGAAATATCACTGTTATGTACCTTTTTATATTAACTGTATATTTCAGATCGGCCTAAATCCATTTGGTAAAAAGATGACAGCTGCATTCAGTGTTGGAAGCAATTCGATGTGAACTGAGAGCATTTTAAATACTATTGGATTAGTTTTTGGCAAATAAATTGTTCAAGTGTGTGTTTGTGTCTCATTTAATATGTAATATTGAACCGTATTTATTGTGTCATGATGAGGAAACATCAACACCAAAGCAAAGAAAAGACATTTTCAGGAAATAATGAATCGACTTTTTGTTGTTTCTTTGACTTCCTTTTCCTAATGATTTAATTATTCTATAAAATGTGAGCGAGGCATTCAGGTGTGCGTGTTATGATGAAGGACAGTCATCATTAGTCCTTATTTTTAATGACTGTGTAGCAATCACAGCAGAAAGAGTTCAATCCAGATGGGGTTTGTCTCTCTCAGTGTAATTTACAGTTTTACTTCTGAGGATCAAACGGCAGAAGAAAGCAGAGCGTCCTTGTTAGATATGGTCTCCTCAGGGCCCGAGTACGAGGGGTGATTACTGCCACTGAGGAAGAGGAGGAGGAGGAAGAGGAGGACGCATCATCAACGCGACCAAATCGACAGAATACATTTCTCCAAACCATGTTGGAACGTGACATTTCTTTATGTTTGCAATTTCACGTTTGTTTCAAAAAAATCACTTGCTGAAGGTTCAGAAAACATCATATTTTCTGTTCTGTTGCTGAAAATGTCCCGATTTCAAAATGCTGTCTCAAAAACAGTCTCTGTCTCGACAGGCCGCCACCACCCTCATCTCCTGATACATATGATGCAAACACATTTGGACAAATCTTTGCAGAAATGAAAAATGCCAATATTTTATTGGATCCACCAAGAAAAAAACACTTCCAGGTGCTCCTGATCACGTCATCTTACTTGGTAGGAGGAGTTTCAATTTGTGCAACTGGGTCCACCTGAACCGTCCCTCCAGAAGGCATTTAAGATGAGCCGTCCCACACACAGAGCAGCTGGTAGCTAGACATATTCAGTAGATATCTCTGCAGCACAAGACATCGACATCATGATGTCAAAACTGTTATTTCTTCAAGCCTAACAAGGGAATCGACCTCACACGCTGTCCTCTAGTGGATCGGCGGTTCTGTGACGTCCTCCTCCCGTCTCGTGTTGTTCTCTCCTCTCTCAGGTGCTCCTGATCAGGTGATTAGGTCCTGCCCATATTTAAGGGAGGTTGGAGGAGAAGGAGTCTCTCTTCTACAGAACGAGCAGTCCAGACCTCAGTTGCTGTATTTGAGGGTGGAGGTCTGGTCGTCCTGTTTTGGTGGTTTTGTCTGTTAGCTGAGTTCAGGTCATCTTTTCTTAGTTTAAAGAGGTTCTGGCCCAAACTTCCCCCATTCTTTTGTTCATTCTTGCCAGGTTTTTAGACCTAATTTTGGTATTATATGTTTCTTTTTGCAGACTTGTTCTTGGCTATGACGTATATTTTTTTTCATGTGTTCCTGGTCACAAGGCAGAGCACCGTGTGTTTTGTGGTGGCTGTAACAATTACATGTTTTTGGTGTGAGACTGGGCTTCAACGGGCCAAAACCAAGCACCGTGCGTCACCATATTGGTCCAGGTGCAGCACAGTGCATTCTGGTTGTTGTAGGTTTTCTACCCTCTCTGTTTTCTCTGGTCATGTAGCACCAGTTTCAAAAATGTTTCCGCCTGTGAAGAGTTTGATTTTTACAAGATTTATTATTATTATTATTTTATGATATCATCTTAAACATCATTATTACATATTTACAAGTGGCAATAGGAATTTAAATCTAATCTTCTCCACAATTATTAGGTCTCATTGAATATCTGAAAGTATTATTTATAAAGGGCCGATGGTTTATTTAAATAAACAAAATCTATTTTCCTTGTGCAGATGATTTATTTTAATCTGCTTTCTATTAATTTATTTGTTAAGCTTTAACTCTGGTAGCTATTAGCATACCTTAATGACGTCCTTCCTCTCCGTGGCATTGATCGCCCCTCATACCGAGGGCCCCTTGCAGGCTGCAGGGGCCTCCTCTGACCCCCCTCCCCTGGTTTGGTGATGGTACCTCGGCGTGAACAGGCGCCGCAGCCTTTTCCCAGGAACCAGAAGACAGGTGGACAGCTGTTTAGTGAATAGGCACTCGTACTGAAGAGCTTAATTGAGCTTCATAGGGCTAATTAAAATGCAGAGAAAAATAATCATGATTATGGTAATTATTCTTTTGTCTAATACGTCTTCCGGAGATGTGCCTGTTTGTCATCATACCTGCAATATGTCGAGGATGAAAATAGAAGTCTTTTTGTGGTCCGAGCCACAGCTATCATTATATTAGAAGGACTGTTAATTGTTTTGATTTTTATTGTTTAAGACATAAAGTGAGGGGAGTATAATAACTGCATAATAACATGTAATTAAAAGCTGCAGAACTAATTGTCTCTGAGTTTGACCTAAATTATCACTCAGTGTGGAGCTTTTACTATAAGTGTAGTGTACTTACAGCAACAATATGTAACTGTATTAGCTTAAAATAACAGCTTCAAATCATTTTGATGGTACGGTGACTTGTAATAGGGTGTGTTGTCTCTGTCTCAGCCGCTCTGTAACTTCAGTGAGAGGGTACGAGCACCAACTATCAGTGATTTTGGTGAAAACTGGATCGTATTTTATGCAGAAAATATTTTCTAGTTTTCCCTCGGATGTCTGCCTCAACTCTGTGATTTACAGAGTTTCCTGAAAGCATCATGTAACTGCTTTAGCTGCAAGATAGCTCTGTTAGCTGACTCTGCTAGCTCCGGGTTTACAGCACTACCAAAGCAACCAGATTTTAGTCATTGCCAACAGCTTCGCTAAATAAAATGCTGCAGACGGACAGACAGAAGTAATATCAGCTGTCTTGCTCAGTTTTATGTTTTAAGCAAAGTTGTCAACTCTCCAATTTTTGCTCAAAAGCCAAGTCGTGTCATTTCCACACAGGTTCAGCAGGTAGCGTGTTACAGCCAGGTGTTATCGTCTCTGGTTCAGGTTATGTTAGTTCACCGTGCTGCTACTGCCGCACAGCAAGTTTTCAGGAAATACAGCTGTTGTGACGTGCTGGGTTTTGTTTGTAGTTTGCATGTAACGTAATATTACATCTGACAAACGGTTACAGAAACCTGCGATTTTATTTACGACAGCTGTGTTGCACTCTGAAACTTCGGGGGCACCAAAGCACACAAAATGCAGATTACATAATGTTGCTCTAAATCACTTGTGTCTTTCTGTCGGCCGCGATAAAACAGCTAAATGAATCAAGTTTAATTGTTCTTTTATACAGTTATGGTTCCAGACTCTCTTTCCACCTCCCCACACTTGTGTTATGAGTAAAATGTATTCACAAAAAACAGAGACATAACACACAATAAAGAACTTTAAAGATGAATTTGAGCAAGGTTTATTTTCCTGGCACTTCTTTATTACAAAAATGACCTCCGTTTTTATAAAATCCTGGCTGTGACCCAGCTTGATTACACTGTTATTATACATGATTTCCTTTCTTTCCTTCAATGGAATATGACATGTAAATCCAAGACGCCATATTACACTCTTGACCTCATCACCTTACCTCTCTACATGTGGCCCTTGAGCCAAAATACGGCATGGGAATGGTGCTGATCGGCGCCTCGGGCTACACGGGGTTGTTCTCAGCAGCTGTAGCCGCCTGTGGCTCAGCCTCCAGCTTGTATGTGATTGTTGTCCGTAACACTGCTCTGGAGGTGGACATAATGGGTTAATAGGCTCCCTCAGGACCTCCCGGGCCCCCGTGGGACCCCTCAGCCGGCTCACAGCAAAGTGGAGGCCATAATGGGGCCGCAGCTAAAACCACCGTGGGGATCTGATACACTGACACGACGTCAGAGTCTGGAAAGATTTATATTGTGTAAAAATTCATCTTTTCAGCACTATATGTGGTGATTATTGTGATCTGTGTGGACTAATGTGGTTATATATTATACATACTATAACAACTGTAGTGAGCCGATAGTTGAGGGTCTTACAAAACCTAAATAAATAAGTACTAAACTTTATTTACTTTGAGAAAATATGCCTTGTAACTTCACATCTTTGCATCCATAAAATGATCTTTTGATTGCATAATTATCCCATGTGCTAATGTTTTTGCTGAGATCCTTCTAAATTACACTCAGTGTGTAAATATCAACACTTTGGCGGCGCATCTGGAAGTGCAACACTCATCAGAGTTAATCTAACACTCGCTATAGTTTCCAACAGTCATCCCAACTCTCCAATCAACTCTGAATCATCATCACTGAGAGATATAAATCTGGAGCTGATGCTGCTGCTGTCTGGTCGGGCAGCAGCTCCCGCACAGGAACCAGAACCTGAGATGTCACAAACAGAAAAGTCCAAACTTAAAGCTGCATTTTGAGCTCTTGATTTTGTAGATTTGATCCCAGAACGGATCCGTGGTCGTAACCTTCACCGGAGCAGCGACCTGCTGAGACGTTGTGACTCGATGCCAGCCGAGCAGGGTGATGGTGATGGAGCAGGGGGTGTCGGTTGGGGGGGACGCTGACTAAATGCAGGAAGTTGTTCAGCTGGAGAGGGTTTCAGCCACTTGACTGAGGGGAAATTGCCTTCAGTGTTGCATGAGTACTCGGGAGTGCTTCACTTGAATTTCCTCCCTGAAAAAAATGGCGAGCCGTGTGAATGCCAAATCAACAAAAGTAGCGGCAGTGTTCATGTTCGGGCCTCTTTCACTGCTACAAATCCTCCGTGTGAAAGCCGAGTGTGACCTGACGCGCATGGACCTCCCCTCACGAGCAGTGTGGGAGAACACAGGATTATTATGATGTGATGCATGTTACAACATTGTCTCTGCTGAGACTGTGCCGTCCAAAATCATATACAACGATGTGTAGAAAATGGAGGTTTTGAGTTTATTCTGCAGTGAGAAAATCATATTTACATAATTTGTTGATGCTGTTAATTAGCCTCAGGGACTGCATGAAAATGATTAGAGGAACAGAGGATGTCAAACAAGGGGAGGGTTTGTATGTGTTTAGTTTTTGTTAAAGACACCAGGGAGAGTCCTTTACATTTCTCTCAGCCCAGATTTATATTTTATTTCCACTTTCCTTTGAGCTGCAAAGAGCTGAGAAATTATTGTTCCATGTTCACGTTTATCACTTTAAATTTATTAAGATTGAGTTGAGTCAACACAGGAAAGGTCAAATGAAATCTGACAAAACATTTCATAAAATCCTGAAGCGGAAAAAATCGTTCGTTATCAAATTAGGTGCAAAAATGTGTTGAAAGTTACTTGTTCGTTTTTTAAAGGAACAAACTCTGTGGCAGGAAAATGAGCCACACCTGATGTAAGAGGGCGGATTCACTCTTTCTTTCTCTGTCTCTGAGCTCCCAACCAGCAGCTTTTAGTTTGGTTGTGTTTGTTTTAGATTTTCTTTTTGCTTTAGATTCTAATTTGGTTCATTTTGATTTATAAAATATTCTTTAAAATGTTTAGTTTTTTCTTTGAAGTGGTCTCACTTCTTGTTTTGTAGTCCACAAAACATTTCTGGAGCTTCACAGCAAAACAGCTGAAGAAGCTGGAGACTTGTTTTAAGATGTTTAAAATGTAAAAACATGAAATGGCTCCATTCAGCTCCTCTAGCGTAATCCGAATCTCCAGAAGCCTCAAGATCCCAAATTGTTTTGAAGAGACGTTATTTACACTCTTTTCTAACCTGAAATCTTCACCGTAGCTGCTGAGCTAAAAGTGTTAGCATGTACCCCGTCTGAAGTGGCTGCACGAGCTCGACCGCAGGTTGAGGGTTTAAATAACATCTTTTCAAATCAGTCATTATCTTGTCCGGTGTAATCGAGAAGCCCAAAGATCCCCTAAGTGAAGGTTAATTTTTGGGTTACGTTTCTTTTCTTTTTTTTTTAAAGATTAAAGATAAAAACACATCCAACATCTTATCACGAATCCAAAGACACGTCCTGCCACTTTCTTCATTAAGCAGCTTTTCCTCAGATTCACTCTGAGGGTCTCTGTTGCTTTAATTCCTTCAGGTCATTATATCAGTGATGTGCCACTTCTGTCTTTATCCTCCCTCAAACTGCATCCGGGGCCTTTAACTCTGCTTTAGATGACTAAACAAACCCAAATTTAAGACCCTTAGATAGGACAAAAAAAGAAAAAAAAGCTTTGCAATTAGGAAGATCTGAGGAAATGATTTTTTATCCGCTGGCTGAATGACCATTGTGACAGGAGGGGATCACATTTAGGGCCGAATGGGGCAGCCTCTAATCCCAGAGTTCCTGCGAGGTCCCCTGGCTTAGCACCCCGCGCACTAACAAGGCCTCCCACTGGACCCATTACAAGAGGAAAAACCAACAAAGGCAGTTATTACACACTCCTTATGAAAGACACCAGGGGTGAGGGGGGCCACGCTGGTCACCACCGGAACAAAGGAGCACTGACCGACCCCCCCCTTCACCGCCACCACCGCTCGTCCCTTCACACCCTCACCTCCACCCAGAGTAACCCCCCTGCCTCCGACCCAGCCGCACGCATGCCTCCGTGGTGCGTGACTCAAGGGGGTCGGTGGAGGTCGGGAGAGGTCGGGGGGCTTCATGGCCCGTTAATTGAGTGAGCCCATTGAGGGAGCATGTGGCGCAGCGGGGCCTCACCGGGGGCCGAGGCCGAGCTGCGTGCAGCCAGGAAGTCACGCTACGCTAGCCGGGCAAACGCAGGAGGAGCTCATAGACACGCGATGAATGTTTCCTTCACTTATACAGAGACAAGTTTACAATCGCTGCGAACAAAGACACAAAAAACACATCTCGGTCTCAGGCCTCCTCTCAGTATCAGCCGGCCTCTGCAGTCATCTGGCTGTCGGCTGCTAACAGCAAACTAAAAACAACTCATTTATGGATCTAGCAAAGTGTAAAATGTGCATCTACAATATTATTCTCTGTGTGTTTCATTTATATATTTACTGTTAACTGGACACAGACTGTGTCGTCCAAATTTATACAGAGAGACGTGTAGAAAATGGTTTTAAATTTATTCTGCAGTGGGCAATTCATATTTATAACATTTGTATATTAATGATCAGGTTTACGTTTGATTTATTTTCTTTGTTGATGCTGTTAATTAGCCTAAGGGACTGTATGAAAATCATTAGCGGAGAAAGGTTATGTCTCTGTTTCATTTTGCTGTAGGGAGAGGCGGAGGAGGTTCCTCTAAATTTCTCTCAACCCACATTTATTCCCGTCTTTCCCTCGAGCTGCAAAATTTGTGTTATATAAAGTGGCAAAAAATGGAAAACGTGGAAACATTCAAGTAAAACACAACTCTCTCACTTCAGTACATTACTTGAGTAACTGCTACTCCCATCGCTGGTTGTTCACACAGAAGTAATTATCATCAGTTAGTTTAATTTGTCAAAATAAGGCGTTTAAAACATAAAGATTTGGTGCTGAAAAAGTTCAAATGTAAACTGAGCTGCTGAATATAGTGTAAAATATTAAATATACATCAGCTGTCTGCTGCTTCGTATGTTGGCCTTCACAACCCTCCACACAATGATTTAAAATATGACTTTATTGTGTTTTTTTTTAATTTAAGTTACTTGTTACTTTCATTTTTCAGAAACTCCAAGTGAAATGTGAAGTTCCTGAAGTAAAAATACAGCAAGATAACTCTGCTGCCGACTGAGTATGAAAGGTGCTCATTGGCATCCAAACAGAAAAGTTGGGAAAAGTTTGCAGCGTGAGCAAAAACGTGTTTCTGCGTGCATGAAGAGCGAGTTAAATACTTGTTTCATGAATGAACAACAGTCGGTTGAGGACACGTGACCAGAAACAGGAAGCAGTTTGACTATTCGCTTAGTGGCCAAATCGTGCAATTACAACATCACGTGACACAAAAAGACTTGACGGATGTTCTTTGTTTTGAGAGTCACCATTTGGTCCGATAACTTCTGGGAAGTCTAGAAGAGCCACATGATTAATAATTGAATCCCAACTCTTAGCCGGGGGCTGAACCGGACATTAGCTGGACTCTCTAGTGTGGGGTCTCTGAGGGTCTCTCAGTGCAGAAGATCCGGGTAAGTTGAACTTTTTTGGCTTCATGCGTCACTGATATATGTTCATGATTGGTGTGGAGGTTAGGACTGTGGATGAGAGAGTAAACTTGGACCTGAAACCTTTCAGTACAGTGGGAGAGCCTCACTTCAAAAGTTAATCTCAGCCTCAGCAAGCTCTGTTCACACATTAGTTAACCTTTCTACAAACAGGCTCATATTTTCGTGCTCATCTCACCATTTTTAACAAAACGCTCGAAGAAGACTGCATTTAACCGTGAAGAGTCCGACCCATGACCCCCTGCACGAGTCTTCCTGAACCTGAGTCGAATCCACAGCACACATCGTCGCTCGACTCGAGTTATTGAACTCACTGCATCGTATGCCTTCATATGAGACTGCTTCATTTCACTAAGCCATGAAGAAATAACAAAGACAGATCAGAGTTGGTAAGAGGCGCTGCAGAGAGAAATAAATGGATTCAAACTCTCCAGAATGTGAAACTACGAGGAGTCAACTGCCCTGAAATCAGTCCGAGGATGTTCGGACGAGATCTAAAAAGAGCATTTCTGAATCTAGATCTCGACTTTGCACATGGCTTCAAATTATGAATTCACCCGGCTGTTCAGAGCGTCATATTCAGTCGTTAAGCCGTCGCTATCTGAGTTTGAAGAAAGGTCCCCGAGGGAGTCGAGTGGGGGAGCCACCCAATCCTTCTTCTCTTACTCCCCTCGCTCTGCACATTACCTCATTCTCATCAGCGAGAAAGACAGAAAAGAAGGCTACTGATAAAAAGACCGAGGGAAAAAAAAAAAACCCAGAATCCGATACAATCGAAAGAGAAAGAGACGGCGAGAGGAAAAAGATGGAGGGGAGGGGGGGGGGCATGCGTTAATTAACGAGCGACTAATCTCAACCAAATTAATAACCGGGTCATGGATGTGAGGAAGAGAGGGATGAAAAGAAGGGGAGAGGAAAGAGGGGAGAAAAAAAAAACAAAAAAAGGAGAAAAGAGGAATGTAACATGATGGCTGTGGGGACGCCGATGGGAATTTTGTCCCTGTCTTTTCCCCATAACCCCTCCTAACCTCTCCCATTCTCCTCAGCGCTCCGATCACAAACCCTCTTTGTGGCTCTCCCCAAAAAAAAACCTTCATCGGATGCCAATTTGCATAAAGGCAACAAGCAACAACACTTTTTTTTTTCCCCCTCCTCTCTCCTGTGGGATAGGACGGCAGCGGCTCCTCCCCCTCGCAATGGCAACGCAGTTCTTCTTGTTTTAGGATGCACACGCACGCACACACACACACACACACACACAGAAGAGCATACGTGCAGGATGACATGACGATGAATGTGCTTGTTTTATGATTCCCTCAGTGCACATATCGTACGTTTGTGTACAGTGCAGCGACACACACACACACACATACAAAGTCATTGCTCATGCATTCAGAAATGCAGCACACACACACACACACACACACAGAAACCCCTCACACGTCTCCCTTTTGAGCGTAATTAAAACAGGAGGTGCTCACACAATACGCTTTTGTCTTAGGGCACGGCGAGGGAGGCGGGGCGAGGGGGGCCGCTGCATATTAATTAGGAGGCGACGGTGTGAAAGCCAATCAGGCGTGTTAAACAGATGACATACTGGGACAAATATGGCACTACTTTCTCGCTGCTCTCCCACGATGGCGCATGGATACAGGCGGTGCCACGCTGCAACTTCCGGCCATGGCACGCTGCCAGTGGTTGGAAAATTAGCAGCAGTGGCTGCCGGGATGAATTAGCGGCCTGAACAATGCAGGAGGCTGTGTGCTACGCAGCAGGGGGAGACGAGAGGTGGCTGACGGCTTGAATGTCAAACCAGTAGGTGGCGACGTTGAGTCGAGCAAGCTCAGACCTGCACAACAGCTTCCTTTTTTGTTTTTTTTCCCTTCTTCTTCCCATGAGCCTCAGAATTGAAACCTGAGGTGTAATTAAATGAATGTAATCAAAAAAAAGGTATGTTTTGGGTTTTGTGATGAAGCCTTTTCACAGCCAACAATGACGAGAAGAAGGGACGTCACCTGGAAAGCATGGCGCCAGGAAACAGACTTTTCATTTAGCGTGAATGAGAACAACGTGGCGCACAATGAGCCCCGCGTCTCTATTGAGCGGCCCGGCTGCCAGCGTACAGTATTTCCCTGACAACAAAAACCGTTAGCCCAGATTTAGCGTCAGATGTTCATTCCAAACTGGACACATCTGTTTGGTTATCAATAACGTCGGGACTGTTTGGCATGCGGGCAGCTCCCCTCTTTTTCTCCCATTCACAACTCTGTTAAAGGAGAACAATTTAGGTGTTATAAATCACCGAAAGGGGAGAGAGCCAGCGAGCGGCTGACAGGCTGTACAGTGGCAGAGGGAGACCTCCAGCACCCTGCCACCGTTTTTTTTTTTTTTTCATCCTCCAGGGCCACCCAGCTTCATTGACGTGGGCGATCCCAACCTCCGTTTCTTTGTTTTTCCTGCTCAATTTCCCTTTTCTCCGGGGTTTCTTTTCTCTGGCGCTCTGTGTTTGGTTGCGAGGTTTGTACCCCATTTCCTTCACGTCCTCTTTTTTTTTTTTTTATTCGCTCCTCCTCTGCGCCAATTGAATTTGTCTTATTCGGTTAATCTCTCCTGCTCTTTCTCGGCCTTTCTTTTCGCTGTGGCCTATCCCCACCTATCCCTTCCTCTTTGCTTTCCCCCTCTCTGCCAACTCACCCCTCTGTCGTTTTCACCCTCCCTTTCTCGTTCTCACCAACCCTCCACCCCCCTTCCCTCCCTCCCTCGGCTCTACCCATCTCTCTCTGCCATTTCCCCGGTAAGGGGGCACTTTGCTGCTCCTGTCTTTCGATCTCCGCTGTTGGCACTCAGTTCTGAGCGGCCGGCCCAGTGTGTGCGGAGGGGAAGCTGTGTGTGAGCAAACGGGTGCCCACGCCTGCCCCCGGCGCCACAAAGGAGCCTTTCTTCGCCCATCAATGGCTTCCATTAACGCCGGGCCCTCTGCCTCTGGAGGGGATGTCAGGCTTCCCGAGATGGCACACAGAGACGGCCATTAGAGGCAGGAAGCCGGGGGCAGGGGCATCATGGGAGAGCTGCCAGGGCAGAGGAGGAGGGGGGACAAAGAGGGCATGAGGCGGCGTTTTGTGTTCTGAACTCAGCCCGGCGCATATACAGACACAAACTCTCTAAAGGACACATTTATAGTCCCGCACACACACAAAATGATGCACATGAGTGTGTGCACGCCAGCGTTCAGCTGCTGCGGGCGTTTGAAATCATTTTAGGGTTGAATTTAAAGATAATTCCCACTGATAATTGTTGTTCTGAACATATATTTTCTGGTTTCTAGGTTCAGCACAGGGGCGTATAAGGCACGGACATTTTGCTAATTTCTTCTCCAGGACTTAATTGTTTTAAACCCGTCACACACAATGAGAGTCTGTCAAAACAGTAAGTGAGTGAACACATTCACGTTCAGCTTCAGGTTACTTAATTTGTACCCGTTGGTTTAAAGGACAGGCATCGATCTTGACTCACATTTTACAATAACACTGACACAAGACAAACATGACAAAAGTACTTAACTCGAGAAAATTAACTGTAAAAAAACAAAACAAAAAACAAGACAAAATACTAAAATAAATTTCCACTAGAATAATTAATGTTTAAAAAAAGGAAGTAAATAAGTAATTCTGCAGATCATGTAGCCTTAAATACAAGTGTACAGATTCACACCTATTAAAAAATAAACATGGTGATATTATGCATTTCTGTTGTTATCAATATGTGAAATAAAATCACAAAATTAGCGCTGCACGATATCGTAAAACACATCATATTCTGATTGTTATTATTTGGAAGATATACTACGATTGCAATATTATTCATGATTAGAGGGAAGGATCATTTTTGCATAACTAAAATCATGACATTAGTTGCAGAAGTTGCAGCTTCTATAACTTGGATATTTTCATTTGGCCACATTTGAATTTGGACAACATTCAATTTAAGTTTGCAGCTATAATTGAAACCAACAAGTTTGTCCTTTAGACACGACTGAAGATTTAAGTCTTTAAAAATTGGTCATGTTTATAAAAAAAATTAGTGTTGTCACGATACTGAAATTTGTAAATTTGAGAAAATACCTTGAAAAATATTGCCACAGGTAAAAAACAGACACAACATTGAGAGTTTAAAATTTTGATTTTTAAAAAAAGATAAATATAATGAGGTTTGTGTTCTGTGTGTTAGGCACAACGGCATCTAAGTTAATTTACTTCTGAAGGAGGTTGGGTGATGTGGGCACTGCAGCGGACGGTGTGTGTGTGTGTGTGTGTGTCAACTCGCCGTCGGAGAGGAGAGCAGGAAAGCACAGCTGGTATCGGTGTATCAATACTGCAGAAAATGAGGACTGCAACTGTTTCAAATATTTAGAAGCGATACGTGTTAATAAGTTTTGGACGACACTAGTAAATGTAATTTTTTTAAAAGGTAAAATCATTTTCTAAAAACAACAGCTCACTGTAGTTTTTAACAAATATTACTCAAACGGAAGGAAATAATGCACTTATTGGGAACTATTTTCAGCGGCGGATTAATCTACATTCGGTGCTCTCGTGAGTGTTTTGAGCAGCACGGACGGTGTGTGTTAAAATAAACTACAGTGTGTGTGTTCATGGTGATGAAGGAACATGTCACCCACACAATACTTGTTTGTATTAGATTCATTTATTGTTACTTTTTAGTATTTTTGTGGGATTTGTTGACAATAAAAAATAAAATTGTGTGAGTGTGAAAGAATCTGAAAACGATTCAGACCCCACACGGGGCACCATAATCTTTATTAAATGACATCCCTGTTTTTTTGCGGGGGATTGAGTGGGCAGGATTACAGCCTGAATCTGCTCCAGCTCTCACCTTCCTCTCTACAACACTGCCTCATGTGAAAATATCCCAAATATAACCAAATTTTAAAAGTCATCAGTCAAACCTCAAACCTCCGTGGAGATGAACACAGAAACAAGAATACAAACCAAAAAAATACAACAGGGGGAAACACTTGCTGGCACACAAATGTGGTACATGTGTTTACATGCACCGAGGGCTCACATGTACACACACACACACACACACACACACACACCAACCAGAAGCCTCTTGGCAGTCAGTGTTGTTGTGCCACGGCTCCTGTTGCAACCCGATCACCCGAGAAGAGGGGAGACGTTCTCTCCGATCGCCTTTTTTTCATTATTTTCTCAGGTTTTCGGCCTGTTTGAGAACCGATGCTGTTGTGGGCCTGTGGTCCATCAAGATGAGACTAAGGGAAAAAAAATCTGCATGTTATCCAGTGATTTTCATCATTGAGTCCTGTAGTTCATGTTGATTTTGAACAGGTTAAAAACATCTTCTTAAGCCATAAAGGGGTGCCAAGTGTTTGACTTTTGCCCTTAAGCAGAAATTGTCCAATTCATTTTGTCTGATTTCTGATGCAAACATACTAAATTGTTTTTTTTCCACCTAATTGCAGATAACTACCTATAACTCCTCATGCTGTAAACTTAATTTACACAGATTTAAAATAATTTTGCGAATAATTGTGAATGTGATATAAGAGACATGTCAATTTGACGCGTAGCCTACGAGAAGTACAAATTTGAATGTATTTGTGGCTTGCAGAGATGTTAACTGCTAACATTTTATCCTGGCGATTGGACTGGATTATGATCTCCCACTGGAAGATGCAGACACACATTGCTTTTCAAAATGTGCACATTAATGGACAAAATAAGAAAAATACCTTGTTACCACTTGGGGTCATGTGTGCATAATCAAAGCGTCATCCTATCAGCCTGTCTTATGAGTAGAAAAGTTCATTTTTAAATCTTTGTCATACGATACGGATGATGTGCCAATATTATCGTGCATCCCAATTTCCAAATTAACTGAGTCAAGATTTCTTTAGAGAAGCAACAAGTTGATTTTTATGAGAAACTGACATCTCACTGCACTGACATCTCACTGCACTGACAGAGGTTTTTACTTAAGAGAATGAGGCTTTTAAGAACACAAGAAGAGACTTTTGCAGTGAAAGTACTGGGAGATCTAACAGCACAACCTTAAACGATGTGAGCAGACGCTGTATGCTAGCATCGAGGTCAAAACAAAACACAGTTGCAGCACGAGGACCGTCTCAATCTATCTAGTCAGAATGAGATCACAGCGCCATCTGAGGCATAGATGTGAAAGGAGGCAGGTCGGCCTTCTCAAGACCTTCTGAGAAGACGAAACGGGTCGGTGAAAGGGAGGGTACGCACTGTAGGAGGGGGGCGTGCTGTGAGAGCAGGTGGGGCGGTGAAAAAGATGGGGAGAGTGTGCAGATCAGAGGGGTGTATACGAGCCGAGGACGGTCAGCATCCACTGATCTAATGACGGGCCGACTTCAGAGCAACGCTGGCTCCCTTTGCACAGCGCCAATTAACTCCGAGGGTGGGGACAGTTGATGGACAAGTCTATTATTAGCATGTGAGGAGTGCCGCAGTGCCTCAAAGAAATCAAAGAAAGAAAAGTCTTGAAGGAAGTGGCAAATGCAAAGTGAATGCGCGTGATATGCTTCATTGGCCCAATTGTGGACGTATTGCTTTCTTCTCCACTCCCTCCCAACACCACCACCACCACCTCCACCACCGCCACGTCGTCTCATGTGCAGAAAATACAACACAACTCTGCAAATGATGTCATTGGTGGCTCTGCAGAGGTGTCCCCTTGCTGCTGCTGCCGAACTCAATTATAGCACTCTGGGAAACAAAAAAGGAAAAATACACCCCTTCATTCAAAGAATATCAAAGGTAGCTCGAATGCTTAAATCCTTCCAGCTGAGCAGAGCGCGGCCCGCTGCCCCTCCCCGCTCATCCCACCTATCATTGTCTACAAGCAGGAGGGGGGTCGCTCGTTGATTGGGCTCCATTTCAAACACATTTCTCATGTCCACCAATAAGCTTCTCCAAGGACAACCAGCGGACAGCAAAACACAGAACTGCGCTTCTACCGACAATTATAATGTTCTCTATCTAACGTCCAAAATCACTACCTCGTTCGCTCAATACTTAAATCTGTAGTGATCACGAAACTGGATCCAGACTGTAATCAATCATCATTTTGCACCATCACTGACAGGTGTAGCGTCTCATGATGATGACTTACATATCTAGCACAACTAAAGCATTGAAGTGTGGGGTTTGTAGCAAATCAGAGTGCTATGAGCAGCAATACTTTCTTTAATTATTTCATTTTAAGCCTTTACTGCTAAACAAAACAGACAGAAAGCTCGTGATGCACCTTGTGATTTTTTTGTCAGGGGTTGTTTCCTGGTTCAACAATGAACTTTCAAAGTTTTTAAGCCAACACGAACAAAAACAAAGACCTCGAGGTGTTCAGATAAAATAGAAATCTGAATATCTACATTTTCAACAGGCAACTCCATCTGCTGAGGAAGGCTGTGCAACATGATCAAAAGCTCCAGAGCAGCTACTAAATGACTGTTTTCACCAAGAAATGAAGGAAAGTAACAATGACATCTGGTTGCTAGCAAACATTAGTATGTTGTTAGCGCTACATTTTTGTGAAAATAGTTGAGGGTGCTGGTTAATTTATATAAAACATGATTCAAATAAAATGGTGGAAAAACTTTCAAGATGGAAAATCAACAGAGAAAAGAAATTTGAACATTGAAGATCATGTGACAAGAAAGAAAGATCCAACTGATGAGATTTTCTTTGTCAGTTGTCGTTCTCCATGTTCAATAATGACAAACTCCTGCAAGTGTTCAGAAAAACACAAAGTGACATCATGTGTGACACAAACAGCTACTAAGTGGACGCTGTTTTGAGATTTGTTGACTGTTTTTACCAAAAAATGAAAAGTAAATGAAAACGAAAAGTAAAAAGTTTTGCTCTCTGGGGCTTTTAGCAAGAATTTGCAGAATTTAAAGTTTCTCAAGTATTTTACTTATGTACAGTTTAGGGGTATTTGTACCTTACGTGAATATTTTTTGTTTTATGCTACTTTCCACTCTTCTACTTCTACTGTATTACATTTATCTGATGGCTGTAGTTACTGTACTCTACTTTAAGATTTGTACACTAAACATATCAGAGACTGTTCTTCAGCTACAGGACAGTAAATACACTTCTTTGCTCCACGTTGACACATTAATGTATCAGGTATTAACAGTGATAGAATGTAACTGAGTACATTTACTCAAGTACATGTATATCAAATCTGATGTACATGTACTAACTTGAGTATTTCCATTTTCTGCTACTTTATACTTCTATTACACTACATTTATTTGCTGACTTTAGTTACTGGTTACTTTGCAGATTACATGCTGCATCAGTAGCTGAAGACGATAGTATATAGTGTGTATATATACATATAAATATATGTATATTTGTATTTTAACTTGTACTCTTGTTACACTGGTTAATGATATAATATCAATATAAGAGTACATTTTGCTGAAAATACTTTTATAATAAGACTTTTAATTGTAATGGAGCATTTTTTTACATTGTGCTGTTGCTACTTGTAGTTGAGTAAATGATGAAAGTATTTAGTCGTGACCATTTTGAAACTGGACGACCCTCTCGCCTCTTTATTGTCTCTTTCCGTCAGCTGGCACTGACACAGAGGAAGAACTGGAGCTACAGTCTGAACCGATAAAGTTCTGAATATCTCAGTGCTGTGCTGATCCGCTCTGTACATACGGTCCGTGAACACGTGCTCTGCCTCCATGTTTGTCCAGCGCCGTCGGAGCAGATCTCACACGACGGAGACGATCATCTGCTTTTTCCACATTTATGTTTTACTTCGCCCACGAGAGGAGACGTGAAACTTCAAAAGATTTAATTAATTCTCATTTTTTAATCAGGTCTTAATCTTAATGTCTGCTCAGCTCTATATGGAGGTCTGATGTAACATACGCAGGGATTAAAATGCTGAAAATTAAATGCTAATAAGATTGTAATCAAGAGGAAGACGGGCTAACAGGGATTCATGCTAACTGTCGAACGCCTTGTTTCAGAGTTGTGTCACATATGTACAGTTGACACACGGAGACGTGAGAGGAATTTATAAATGTTCTTTATGAGGCATTTTAACTTAAAGGAACAGTTCACCAAAAATTTAACTTTAGTCATTATCTCCTCATCCTCAGTTTCGTAGTCCGCAAAATATTTTCTGGAGCTGTTTTTTCGGAGAATGCTGCAACTCTGTTTTACTGAGAAGCTCCGGAAATGTTTCGTGGTCTACGAGACTTCACCTGACTTTACATCAGCATGGAGGGAGGAGATGATGACTCCATAAATCTGCTTAGAAATCCTCAAAAAAGACGCTCCTTACATGTGCAGAACTTGCCTTAGAAAAATCATGTTTTTAAGTTTTCTTCAATATCAAAGTAGTCCAGTGATAGTTGCCTGTACATCCACAGGTTCACTGCAAACAAGAAGTGATGATAGTTAATTCGGCAAAGTTTTAATTGAGTTTTCGAATATTTTATTTATTTCCTGGTTGTTTTTCCCCCCGTTTAAAAACAAGTCCCCAGCTACTTCAGTTGTTTAGCAGAATGCTGGAACGCTGTTTTACTGTGAAGCTCCAGAAATATTTTGTGGACTTCACCGACTTTCCTTCAAGATTACATTTTTGGAGCAACTGTTCCTTTAAATTATATACTCGAAGGTTCGTTCAAAATCCAGTTCATAAAAGTCAGATAAAAGGCGTAAGCAGCTCTTGATTATCATACCAGTACTATGTGACAACATCTATACATCAAGTCATTCTGTTCATTCTGGGACGACAACTCAGGAAAGACAACTTAAAAAATACAGAATATTAAAATCCCTTTTTTCTTAAATGGAACAAAAACCAACGAAAAGACCAAAACTGAATTGATTCAACAGGTTTTATTTGTGTCACAGCCTGATGCATCTTCCTCCTCTGTGCCACAGAGCTTCATCAAATGTGGATTAATCCGCCGCTGGAAATAGTCCCCACTATTAATAACAATGACAATCCAGTGAGCAGCTGTTTTAGGAATGCACTGAGCCTTTCTGGCAGATATGTGCTGTTTGTGCTCTGCTGGACTTCTTTCTGTTTATGTGTGGACCGTATGTGTGTTTATGATATTTATCTATTATTCCCTGTGTGTTGAAGCTGAAGTGAAAGTTTAATTTTTAATGCAACAACACACAAAAAAGAAGTTTAATCTCAACTTGGTGTCCCCTCAGGCCCGATATTAAACTGCAGGAATATTAAAAGGATTAATGACACCACGAGAGATAAAACCAGGAGCATCCCCACAGATTCTCTTTATATTTTGCAGCTCAGGAAAAAAAAACAAAAAAACCTGTGATTATTACTGAGATCTTCTTTTCCCCTTCCTGCATGTAGAGAGGGATAATCACATGCTGCAGCTTATCTTTGGAAATGTGTTCTCCTTTATGTGAAGAGCATTTTCTCTGTTGTTCAGAAGGTATATGTCTGTGCGCTTTCTCCTCCCATCACTGGAGGAGGTGGAGGGCGGATTAAAGTGAGGCTAATCTCCAATCCAGGGCCTCCTCCTCCTCCTCCTCCTCCTCCTCCTCCTCCTCGTTCCTTCAGTTCAGCCTCCCTGCAGCTGCCAGGTTGCTGTTCCACTTGTCCGCGGCGGCTTTATTCATGAGGAAGAGGGACGATGGGGGGAAAACAAGCAAAATGAAAATGGCAGCTGTTTGTTTACGCGTTCCCACGACTCCATGCCAATTAAGCATCGTCATTCCGTCAGCCGCTTGTCTCCCCTGATTAGACACCCCTCAGCAGACAAGGCGAGAGAGAGAGGGGCCCGGTGGAGGAGGAGAAGGCCCGGAGAGGAGAGCTCCTGCCCGGGCACCGCCACGCACCGAGGCCCGCTCCTCTGGTTATTATTAAATATCATCATTTATCAGGATCTTTTTAATATATATATCACATATAATATACAGGATGATTTAAACCACATTATCATGATATACAGGGAGATTTAAGACGCTTCTTTCTACATGTGAAATCATTATGAAGCCTGATTCAAGTCGCTCCTCTGTGATGATATTAAAGAATTAAACAGTTTTAATAATAATTTACAGGATTACATCATGTTTTTTTTCATTATGTATAAAATTAAAGCCGAATAGTGTAAAATTGTATTTATTTTTTTAATGTTAAAAAAGTTTTAAAGGCCATAAAATCAAACCTTAAAATCATTCTGGAAAATAAAAGCACAAAAAGCTTTTTTTCCCCAAATCTCCATAGAGATTTCAGTTATTAATTAAAATAATCTTTAACTTTCTGCTCCTTTTTATTTAAGTTGCAATCGAAACGTCGAGTTGGCCTTCAGCTTACAATACTATTTAACATATATAATGACTGGACTGTAGCCATTAAAATGATTTTAAAAGGTAAAATCTAATTTTTCCAAACTACCAGGCCTTTAACTTTAACTCTAGCGCCGTTATATCACCGAGCTGCAGCGTTAATATTGGCTGCTTTAGTTTAATGTTTGGTTCTGAAATTAGTTTTCATAAATGAAACAGAAAGAAAAAAGTCTTTTCTGATGATTACTGGTATCGAAAAACGAAGTTTAATGGATGATTTCGATTTTTTTATTTTTTATTTATAAACTGAAATTTAGGTTGTGACATCTCGACATAAAACCGATCCTTGTGCCACGTCCAAAAATATATATTTAAGCAGGCCCGTGGAGGCTTTAGGCAACAAATCTGAAATAATAAAATATAACTAATCGCTGCTGCATGAATGATGAGCTGAAGATAATCATTTACAGGCCTGTGAAGGAGCAGCAGCCACTGATCCACAGACACGAGGTAAAACTCAGCGTTTCCGTGTCGTTTTAACTAAACACACATGTGGATCTACACCAGACTCCTAACAAAAAACACTCGTTTTAAAGGCTGCAGGTTTCTTCTTCTTCTCCTCCTCCAGCAGCAGCAGCAGCAGCAGCTCAGAGGGCTTCAGCATGACGGATGTGTGTTTCTGGTTATTATTGGATTACTTCACGCTTTAAATTGCAATTAGGCTCAAATGAGTCACCAGATATGAATAATATGAATTTTGAATCCGTGGCACAAGAGTTCTGCAAGACCTGGAAATGTTCTGCTGCATGGTCTTAAAATGTGATGATGATAATAATAATAATAATAATAATAATAATAATAAAGATTTTATTTCCATGCATGTTGACCTGTCATTAAATGAATACAGGCCATATAATGATAAAGATATTAAAATATTACTTTGGTAAAGTGAAAGTCACTCACACAAATAGTACTTGAGTAAAAGTCTTCCAGTATCTGATATTAAATGTACTTAAGTATCAAAAGTACCAGTTAAAGTAACTGATTCATATATTTACATGCATGTACTCAGATCTGATATTCAACATTTACTGATTATTGGAATCAGTTTTTTATTTCATCTGATTGTCAAAAAAAAAAGTTGATTTAAACGAGCACTCACGTAATCTGAAAAATAACTAGTAACTACAGTTATTACATGAATGTAGTGGAGTAAAAAAGTACCTCCAAAATGTAGAGGAGTGGAAGTAGAGAGTACCAGAAAATGGAAATACTAAAGTAAAGTACTGGTACCTCAAAATTGTACTTGATTGTACAGTACTCGAGTAAATGTACTTAGTTACATTCCATCACTGAAAAGGCCTGAACTTCAGATTACGTACTATACGTATATTAAAGGAGCACACTGTAAACTTCTTCTTCTTCTTCTTCTTCTTCGTCTTATTATTATTATTATTAGTAGTATTGCGAAATATATTGTAAAAGATTTATATAAAAGACTCTGGTAAAAGTAGAAGTACTGATTCAAAGTCTTTACTCCAGTAAAAGTAATCGAGTACAGGCTCTGACATGTACTCAGAGTATCAGAGTAAAAAGTCTCCCTCTGAAGGACATCTGTGGTCAAAGCTAACTGAAGCTCACGTCATATTAATATAATTCAAAGACTATTAAAGTTAAAGGTAGAGTCAGTAGGATTTGTCCCAGCTGTTCCTGAACGCACCACAAAGATAGTTGATAGTTGAGTCTCATTCCCAGGACGTCAAATAGCCACATGTTGGGTTGGTAAAGCGTCCCGAGCAGCAACAAAGAGAGAAAATAAGAAACTCTCTGCAGATACGAGACACTAACACGCCTTTTCTCCCCATTCCAGCCTCCCTCTCTGTCTGTTCACGTCTTTTACGTCTTTGTTTCGTCTCGCTGCGTCTGCTGTGCGTGATGTGCTCTGATAGGTAGACATCAGTCTCATGATGTTGGGAAGGCGGCGTGCGATGACGCCAAATAACAATAATCCATAATTCACCTCGAATGCATCAAACTAAAGTAACGAGGCTGTTTGAAGCTGTGAGGAGGAGAAAGTTCAGATGTTTGTGTTCAGATGTAGAGAGGGAAAGTCTCAGAGATACTCAGGTACAGGACAGATACCTGAGACATATATTTAAGGAGAGAAAGTAAGTGGTTGTACTTTGTTACTGCCCACCTGTGGAATTTGCCCTCCAAACCAGTAGGGGGCGATGTCACAGATAAGGTGGTGGCTTTAAATATTACACAAAATAATTCAAGCTCAGACGTCGCAAGAAATCATCTGCTTCAGGTCCGTTTGTCACGAGCTGTAACTCTAATGTCAGTGGTTTCCGTTACTACGATGCGATGTTCTGCACTGGTTTGTTGCCGTTTCCACTTAAAATCTGAGGCTGTCTCTGTCGCCAGGTCCACACCTGCAGTCACAGCGAGTATTCAGGTATTTGGAGAACAGGCAGCCATCCAGTCGACATCTCAGACGACCTGAGTGCCGTCTTTCCTCCATCTCAACAGCCTCTCCAGCCTGACAGCACGACAAGCAGCCTGCAGACATAATGCTTGATGTCTGCATGTGGAGGCGCCCCAGGCTGATCCCACAGCCTCCTCCTGAGAGGCAGCCAGCCGGCTACAAAAGGGTGGATGTGTGTGTCAGTGTGAGGGTGCGAGCCACCGTCTCCTGTTGTTAAAAACTTGACTTTGTTGCTTCTTTGTGCGTCTCTTTAGATTCACATGTGAGCACTTGTTGATCAGATTAATAATCTCAGGAGCCATGAAGATCAGGACCATGATTCTCACCCGTCTCCACCCACCCCCACCCGAAATAAAAACTAGGTTGCAGTAAAGGTGGTAACATGGTGCTGCTGTTACACTGTGGGATTGTGGGTAGTGTAGTATCTCTCTATGACATCATGATGAGAACTTGTTTAATAAAACAACGTTTGATATACAGACTCGTGGCTTCACAATCTCACAGCACCATCGCGAAAAAATCAACATCTTGTTTCAGGATATGGATTTTCATTTCTGGAAACCTCACTGTGGAGCTCCATATGACTTATGTTTAAAAGTTATCAGACAATGTTGTGATAAAATGAAGTAGAATGAAAAAAAGACCTTGCACTGTACTCTGCGTGCTGTCTGTCATTCAAACGTGAGTAGCCAAAGTTAAATTAAGCTCTGCTGCTCACGGTCTCACCGCGACCTGCAGGACCCTGACAGCTGCACCAGCTGTAGCACTGATATTAACAACAGTGACATTCTGCTTCAAGCTCGAGAAACAGATGTTAACAGATGTTGAAAAGTCCACGTTGACCCCGTGAAGCACCGTGGCAGGATTTTGTCCACAACAAACTCTGGTTCGCTCCTTTTTATGGCCGTTGGCTGTTTGCGCTGGTCGCTCATTAAAAGAAGGAATCAAACTTTAAAATAAACTAATAGATCAGTTTTTAAGGTTGAATCATTGTTGGCTCATAAATCTGTTTTATTCTGAATATCTGCACCAAGAACTGCTGAAACTGAAGGACTCACAGTGATCCACAGTTGTTTGCAGCTAGCTTCACCCTGTCTAACACTTCCTGTGAGTCTTCATGGATTCCCTCGAAGGTCGCGGTCATTATATTTACAGTCATA
The DNA here is from genome assembly GCF_965226575.1 of Pagrus pagrus. Lineage (NCBI taxonomy): Eukaryota > Metazoa > Chordata > Actinopteri > Spariformes > Sparidae > Pagrus > Pagrus pagrus. Next base: position 2,120,736 of record NC_140191.1, read on the forward strand.
TTCATAAAATGCCTCCATCCGGTGCGTCTCGCTCGCCTCTAACAGCTCTCCTGGAATGACGCAGACTTGTTTGTGACGGCATTACCATGAGAAAGCAGCTCCTTCTCACTGCACTTATTTGACCTCTGACCTCCCCTTTGTGCCACCCAGACAGCAAATTGCTGCGGCGGTGGTGACGGGGGTCCCTCTCGCTGCTTGACTGCCGCTGCCGTCCTCTTGCCGGGGGGGGAGAGAGGAGAGAGGAGCGGGGTGGGTGTCTCTCAATCAGGTCGTTTAATACCAAAGTCAATTCCCATACACCCCCTTCTCCAAAAACACACACCGTCACACACGCTCCCACACTCGTAACCAGACAGGCTGGAGGACTCCGTCTCAGCAGCCTTTCTTTGCCGCCCTGCTCCCGTCTGCACCCCCTTTTCTTGTCTGAGTTTTAATGAAGAGAGGGGGACCCATGGAAGGAACATGATTAGGGGGGACCCTGAGATCGCGAGGCCGTACACTCTGCATGTGTGTATATCTGTGTGTGTGTGTGTGTGTGTGTGTCTGGCTGGCTGTGGAGGCTTAATCCCATAGAGTTGCAACGGGATGAGAAGCATATGCAGCATATTACGGCTGCATCGTATTCACGGCAGCATCAATGGTGTCCTCTGTCTTACCATCAAAGCCCTGGGAACGTCTTTGTGCGTGCTGCTGTTGCCATATGGTAATCGCCGCGTCTGCCTTCAACACTGAGGCAGGTTTTGATTACAACAATGTTGTTTTCAGATTTTCCGTAGCGCTACACATATGCGTTTGTTTTTTAATGCTAAACTTGATTAACATAAAGACAAAGAGGCGTGAGGATGTTCTAAGGCTGATGTTTTATCGTCTGTGGGGTTTTAGACTCTGAACAGCAGCAACTGGGTTTTACACGACAAACGTGTCGCTTAATCTAACGTCCATCCATCGCTGAGATGATGTCACACCTGCATCATCGTCTTTTTCCTGTCACGCATAAAAGCATTTCATTAGTCCAGGTTTCAATGCAAAGTTAAATATTACTGTCCTATAACCGAACGCCACACACAACACATACAAGGGTGTGATAAAATATCTTTAAGTGCAAACATTGTGAGAGTGTTTGTGTGTGGAAGAGCCGTCACTGATGCAGGTCTACAGTCTGCAGAGGCATGAAGGTGAGCAGGTGAGACAGGATGCAAAAAGAAGACACACACTTCTTCATCTTGTTTCAGTCGTGCTCGCTTCATGCAGTGATTGGACATGTTTATTGATTTACTGTATGTCTGGTGCCAATGTTCAGAAGGTAGTACAGGAACACAATCGCCAGAATAAATGTTAGCTTAAGTTTGTTTGGGTTGAATATTATATTTCTCTCTCGTCACCACGCTGTGCTCATGCTCTGCTTGGCTTTCGTAATAAAAAACAACTCGGTTAGGGTTCGAACGACCTGGTGGTTCGGATTAAAATACCTGTTTTGATCCCCACGGTCACTGATGGAGACGGTCCGACCGCCCGTGAAAAATAGCCGGTTTTGTCTCCACAGAAACAGCTCGAAATATTTAAGGTGTCTTAAAGGTTTAAGGTGCTTCCACTGGTGTTACTGGCAGCCTTGTTAACACTTCCTCCCTCCCCTCCACCTACTAATGTGAAAGTCAGGTACCAATCACATAATGTGAACGTGATATGCCGCGTTTGGTACAAATGTCAACCTCGTCCCTATCTGTGTTTGCAGAAACATGCCTTGATATCTAAGAAATAATTAAGCTAATGTAAGTTTGAATAAAGAGGCATTAAACACTCAGAAATGTCAAATGTAAGTTTGTGGTTTTACACAATCATCTAATATCTACGTTCTGCCTCGTGATAGGGATCCACCTTCAGTTTCAGAGGAGGCTGCTGGAGCCTGGTGTTATCATGAAGGTTCAGAAGGTTCACTGGAGACCAGGTCTGCTCTGAGTGTCCCCTAATCACCAACACTTACTCCTGATTGCTCATTGTCCTGGACGAGACCGGAGCCGGCTGTAGGAGGCCATCAAGGAGGCTCCGTCCTCCACCGTCCTCGTTCCCAGGAAGACAGTCAGTCGCACATGTGGAGGTCAAGTGGCGAGCTGTGACTTCTCTTCCTTCCTCTTCCTGCCACAGCAGGTCTAAAAATCTGGAGGGTGCGATTCACAGCAGCAAACACCTTTTTCATCCAGCTCTCCGAGGTCAGAGAGCGTTTGTGCCGACCGTGACCTGTCCCGTTGTCTTCAGTGAAGAGGGACAATGCACATAACACACTCGGAGGTCCACCTCTCTTTGTGTGTCTCGGCCCTCGTGTGTTCAGGAGGTAATGGCGAGGTTTAGAGTAAAATGGTTGCCATGACTCCCGGAGTGAAATGTCACTTAAGACCTTCCAGCTGATTTGAAGGTGAAGACGCAGAGTAAAGGCTGAAAATAGGAGCAGTGACCTTGTGGGTTAAATTCCCGGACTGCATCCTCCTGATTACAACACAACGTTTTTTAAAAGCGTCAAGGTAAATAAACCTGCGGTGCTGTTTATGTGTTGTTTGTATCTGCTGAGCTGAATCTTTTCTAATCTGTGCTCAGTTAAAGATTTAACATGTAGGATTCCTGCGTCCAAGTGTCCTAAAACCACTCGACCGTTGTTATATTCTGTTGTAACACACCGTTACTCAGGGTAACGTTGTGTTTCATTAAGTCTCCTGTTGCTTTAACTTCCATTAGAGAGTCAGAGAGTGAGGGAGGAGAGAGGAGAGAGGAGGTCGGTGAATGAGATTAAATGTCTCGTTCTTCAACATTTGTGCCCGAGTCTGACTTCAGACACATGTTGATGCGTCTCTGACTGCAGGATCATTTGTGTTTATTCGTGTTACTCGAACAAGTATTGCTTTGAATTCAGGTAAACGTCTGACTGAGCTCAGCACTCAGCAGAGACTCTGGTTCTCTCTCTTCTTCTGCTCTCTCTCCTCTCTGTAACGTTACGTTCATGAAGTAAAGTCCATTTCCCCTCCAGCTCCAGTCAGCAGTCAACATTACAGAACAGAAACACCTGACAGTGGAGGTCACCTCCGGACCACTGCTGCAGTCAGGCTGATAAACAGGAGTGAAGATAAATCCACTTTTTAATCCCAGAAGTTACAAAGTAATCTCTGAGCTCTGCTCCCGTCTGTAAACGTCTCCGGATCAGAGCAGAATCTGATGAGACTCCAGGCGTTTATTCCTCCAGGAGGTCTGGATCTGAACCCGACTCTGTCCTCCAGAACTGACCGGCTCTCAGCAGCTGAGCTCCGACCGCTCCTGCGACACATGCAAGTTTTTTCGTGAAAGTTTTTCATACATGAATGACGCCTTTTTTGTGTATTCACGTCTTTGCATGTGAAATTGTGTCCGTTTTGCTTTCAAACCATAAATCAGCATCATTCAGATTAATGCTGCCCTCTCTTTTTTAAAAATGAATGGCTTTCAGTTTTGGTTTCATGTCTTCATCTTTCTCCAGTTAAAAACAATGTGTGTTGTCGTTTAGTTTAACAGTTTTTGAATGAATTAGAAAACTAGAATTTCTCTGATTTGAAAGAGGATTCATAGAAATGTTGATGCTTTTGTACTCGAGCGCATGATGAGACACAAATGTTGTCATGGCTCGTTTAATGAGGGCGGTGAGAGTTCAGAGGTCAACGCCGGAGCAGCCTGACAGCAACACTGAGTGCAGAAAAGGCACGAAGCCTCGCAGCATCATGTGGCTCTTTGTGTGAGGAGACAAAATTTCTAACATCTGATTCAGATGAAATCACAGACTGCAGAGCACTTTGTGTTTTGCTGCTTTGTAAAGAACAATGCATCTGACAACCTATTCACTTATATTTTCACAGAGGAGAGCTGCACTGTGGTCCTCACAGTCGTTTCTCTTCCTTCAGTTGAATCTTATCACCAGGCAACCACGTGCAGCAATTCAGCTGTACGAGCCATCCGAGAGCTTCCTGCTGAAAAAAATACTCGTGGACTCTTGAACTGGATAAACAGCACGACCGGAGAACAAAACTCTGCTGTTGCGCAGGTGGACGAGGTGAACGTGCATCAGTCTCTCCTCGGCCAGCTGTTTTTGTCTCATTCTATCAAATGTGATCCGTGTTAGGACGCAATATTTGCTGTTCGGCCTTGTGAAGTTCTCCTGAAGATGTTTCAGTTGAAGCTTTATGTTTAATACTTTCATATATCAGGATGGTTTAGCAGCAACGCTGAAACCATATTTTACTGCCACCTTTTAAAAAGGATTTTAAAATGCCATTATTCAAATCTCAGCTTTGCTTTCTGTGGATTTAAAATCTAAAATGATCTGCACGGCTCGCTGCGACATTAACGCATAACCCCTGACCGATGACATCATCACCCCTCTGCTGTGTATAATGGTCTCAGAGTAGAGACGCAGTTGATACTGTCGCTTTATCATTTTGCACCATTTTATCCTGAAAACGCTTCTGATTATTCCAAATATTTCTTTTTTCTTCATTGTGGTTTAATTTCTGGCACAGGTCAGACGTGACGCGATGAAATGTGTTTTGAGGTTAATTAAAACCTTGCTTAAAAAAATCTTGCTTTATCTGCTGTGAGGAGATTTTTAAAGATGAAATCATAACTGGTTGAAAAGTGGAAGTTTTTTCACCAACAATTTTTTACTTTTACGGTGAAAAGCCTTTATTCTATTCATTTATTTGTTTAGCAGTTAATTAAAATGCAATGTATAGCTGTGGCTAACTTGCAGTAGACTTTTGAGGAATAAAATACATAATACAGCAATCTAATGCAGGAATAAAAGACAGAGACAAGCAGCGACTACAAACAGTGGTTGTAACAACAATGATGGAAAATAGCAACTAAGAGACAAAAAGTAAAGAAAATATGTTTCTTTGGCTCGTGCACCTAGATCCACTGGTCCAGGTTCAGAGCCATCAGAGCCAGGACCATCGACAGGACCGTCGACACCAGGTCAGCTGTCCCAAAACAACAAATCTCTGTGGACATCATCTTGTCCCGGGCACGAGCTTATTTTACATCAGTACTGCTCCTGGAAGCTCCTTGTTGGCCGCTCACTGTTTTTATACTTTCATATGTATTTACTTTCACATGAAACATTAAATGCGTTAAAATTACGTGTTCACGTTGAACACATACTTTATACAGTCAGTTCACACTAATCGATATCGTCTCTCCTTCAACCCTCAACTGAACAAATGATCACAATGAGATCTGATTTGTGTTTCCTGTTTCAACAACACACAGAACCAGTTCATATTTATTTTGTTTCCTTTTGTGTTTTGCATCATGAGTCATTGTTAATTTTGTCATATTTCTGGTTCTGGCTCAGAATTAAGACGCAGGACAGAACTGGGACACGACATCTTTCTGTGTGAACTCAGAGCTAAACGGATCTCAGGAGCAGCTGCCGACATACGTGAATTTTACGAGGCATTAATAAATGTGCCTTAATTGTGATGAATGTTTACTCTTTGATATGAAAAAACACATTTTCTTTAGGTTTAAAGACGCTGCAGGGTTTAGACTTTTTAACTGACTTATTTTGGTCTCATGAAATAACTTCACCTGCTGAAGATGAAGCCATGAAACAGGAAGTGGAGGATGTGTGAAAGCAGCTCACACACATATCACTCCCTCCTGACATATGCCTTTCTTCTCTCTCTCTCTCTCTCTCTCTCTCTCTCTCTCTCTCTCTCTCTCTCTCTCTCTCTCTCTCTCTCCCTCTCCCTCTCTCTCTCTCACACACACACTCACACACACACACACACACACACACACACACACACACACACACGTTTGGGCTGAGCTGTGTAATCCAATCAGAGCTCCTGAATGAAAGAGGGAGGAGGCGTGCATGTGGATTAAGGTGTACAACAGCTAACCTTATGGGATCAAATAAACTGACACCGTCGCTCTCAGGAACAGGGCCTCACCGCGGAGGCCCCGCAGGGCCCCACGGTGGAGGCCTGGCTATACTCCAAAAATACTTCTGTTATTATTATTTAGACATGAAGCTGTTGAAGTATTAAAATGTACCTAAGATCATCAATTTGTGGTGTTTTTAAAGAGTTGTAAAAATGTTTTGATTCTATGTTTTAACTCAGATTCCCTGAATGTTTGAGATTTTCCCAGAACGCTGTTCATCATCCAACAGAAGAGGATTGTTTTTGTAGTTGTTTACGACGCTGTGTAGAAAACGCTGTCTCTTGCAGACTAATATTTTTATTCTTTTTGAAAGTGACAAAGACCAGATTTCGCAGGATGGAGACTGAGATTTAGGCGACAAAATCACTTTGGTTAAGGACGAAGACACAGACTTCTTTTTCCAGCCAGCCGGATGTTTTTAAATGAGACCTCCAGACGACTCTCGCCATGTTTACGTCGACCTAAACAGGTATTCTGAGCCAAAGTTTGGCCGCCACAGTTGTATGAAGCTGAAATTTGTCATGGAGATCAAGCGGGTGTGTGTTTGGCAAAAGAAGGGTTTTACAGAGGGAGAGGCCTGAAACAAAACTGTGCATAACTTCTAAATGGGTTCATCACAAGATCTCTGACGAGCATTGAACGAGGACACGAGAGCCTTCAGGAAAGACTTTCAGCCGAACGCCACGACGTATAAATACTCCGCCCCTCATATCAGCATGGTGGACGTCTCTTGACATGATGCTTCAGAGGAAAGGACGTCTCAATACTGCATGTTTCCTCTCTGTTCGCATGGTTTCCTTGTGTCTCTTGTTGCAGATGCAGGTTAAAAGACTTGGGATGTAGCTGAGGTACAGACGCCAGAGAGCCACACACGGTTTGTCTGAAGTAAAGCTGCACTCACATCATGTTGGAGTTACTGTAATCACCTGTTCCTGACTTGTAAACACTGTAACGGCTTGAAAACAGAGTATTTTTTTAAATGCTCTGATGTATCCAGCTTGTAACTTAATAATACAGGGAATACCTGGAAAGGAAGTCTGTCGTTCAAGGAAATTAAACCCATATTTGATGAAAATAGCTTAATATCTACAGTGTTTTAACCTTCTCGTGACTCTGCCTTCTTTCCCATAGGGTGTGAATAAAGCAGCAACACTTTCAGGTCAAACTCAATAACAGATTTTACACAATAAAAGACTGAATGTATGCAATGTAGGTCAGTGGTCCTCCATACTGGTCGTAAGGCTGCAGAGCCCTGCTGCTTTTCATTCTAACCCTCTAATTAGAGACTGATTCACACCAGGGCCAGCAGGTGAATGCAATTAACTGCAATTAGCTGGTGAGACAGAAAAACAGCAGCTTTGTGGCTGCGGAGCTGCAGGTCTGCTGGTGTCTGTGGACAGAGTGACAGCGATAGTGAAAGCATGGGGTGATTTTTCTGATGGAGGAAACAAAAAGTCAGTGGTGGTTGAGTGAAAGAGATCAGGCTGCTGGCGACACGTATTGTGCTTCATAAACTGAAGCTCTCTCTGCCCTCTGCAGCAGATGATATGATTTTGGCATTGCGACTCTTGAAACAACCAGTTTTGACTCTGACTCTGGTTTAATTCAGAGTTTGAACACAAATGTCTGCATTATTACCCCCGGACTTTACCCTGCCAGCTCCCTGGTGCTCAGTCACGTACTCAAACATATGTGGACATGGAAAATGTTTAAACTGCTCATCGTTCTGATAAACATGGGCCCAGAATATTTCCCCTCTTGGTCTCTCGTGCCTCCATACGGCTCGTTCACGCTGCTGCTGGACACAGATCCAGAATGCTTCACGTTAACGGAGTGAAGCTGCTGTGCTCTGTCTTTTACTTTCTGCTCTTTTGGTTGATACTTGCAGATTCTTCCAAGTACATGTAGTCCTGATATCAACAAGCAAATACAGTCTGTAGCCTCGTACCCAGGCACCACCGCTCGCCCAAACCATACTTAGGATTTCTGTAGGATAATATCCTGATCTGAGTCTCTGACCCTGACCTGCCCTTCTGACCAAGCCTCTGCTTGCTCCTGTTGATACCTGCCTGATGAAGTCTGTATCTTAAGTCCTAGTCTTTAGTTCAGTATTGACATTTCCCAGTTTGTGCTCGCCAGTCAAGTTCTTCAACATCAGAGTCTTGACCTCAACCTCATCCAACACCTTTTGGGATAAACTGGAGCCAAAGCCTGATCGTCTCACATCAGTGATGCTCTCTCTCGTGGCCGAGCGGCAGCAAAGCCTGCAGCAGGTTCAACATCTGGTGGAGAGACGGAAACCAGAGGAGGCTGACAGAGCAGCACATTAATGAACATAGAGTCTGAATCACACCGTCAGCTGTCAGACAAGAGATCCACGTACAGTATTTTTAAACCTCAGCAGTGTGACGTCCCAGTGTTAAATCTGCCACATGAAGTTGTGAAGACACAAAGTAATTTATTACATTTAACAGTTACAAAAGGCCACACACACACACACACACACACACACACACACACACACACACACACACACACACACACACACACACTGCTGCTATAGGTAAAATATATTCCATGCATATGATTTTTTACATAACAATATGCACATTACACAACAGGACCAGCCTCCATAAATTACAGCGGGCACTTAACAGACAGCGGCAGTCAATTACACTCTATTACCGCCTTTAAATCATCACCGATTGTGCATTTCCTGTCATTTTATAATTTCTGGTAGCTTTTTATTGTTGTTGTTTTTTTCTCAGTGCATTTTTTTTTTTTTTTTTTACAGAACCGGGCTTTTATTTAGAAAGGGCTCCGACACGTCCTGGTTTGGACGATGCGGTTTCTGTGGTCTGTTTCGCCGTCAGGCCACATAAAGTGGATGTGTAGTAACACCAGGCATAATGCTAATCCTGCACTTCTCACATCTCCATAAATTAATTTGTGTGTGTGTGTGTGTGTGTGTGTGTGTGTGTGTCCTGACCACGTTTTTGTGTGTGTGTGTATCTGCATTCGCTGCTCTCCGTGCCCTCCCTTTTCTCTCTTCACGTTGTACTCGACACAGTGCCAACACACACACACACACACACACACACACACACACACACACACACACACACACACACACACACACACAGCCAGTTGCCAAGGCAACCAGGAGCTAGCATGAAAGCTGTGAGGAGAGGTGGAGCATGGCACCAGTCTGACAAGCAACTGCCACCATGTTCGTGTGTGTGTGTGTGTGTGTGTGTGAAGGTGATGCAGTAATGTGTGTTTTTGTGCATATTCCTGCGTTGACCCATAATGAGACTGGGGAGGCGGGGGAGGTGGGGGAGGTGGGGGACGGCGACATTAACAGCCAGAAAGAGTAAATAACAAAAAGATGCTGTGTCCATTAACCGTCAGCCACTTCCCTCCGTTACATTCGGCTGTTAAATTGAATAATTAGATGTCGCTTCATGGCTGGATAAACATTTTCACCCCCTCATGAGTTTACATCAAGCCTTTAGTGTATACGTGTTAAAAACCGAGCGTGACAAAGGCTTTATTGTCGTGTTCAGGTTAAGGCCACACGGGACGATTTCAGCGTTATTTCTGAGCTCACGTCGATTATTTTCTATTAAGAGAGTGTTCAGCTGAACAACTAAATCCTTGCTCTGCTTTAGTTTTTGTAACCTGACTGAAATGCTCACAAACTTCACTGTTTAAACCTGATGGTTCTTGTGATCGTCAGGATTTTAGCATCAACGCTTCGGCCGGCCGCTGTGTGCACGACAGTTCAGGTCAAAGCTGCTCAGTAAATCATGGTTACCTGGCTGGAAGACATCAGCGTGCCCTCTCTCCGATCTCAACATCAAAATGACTCGATTGTTTCAAATCCACCCCGATGATCTCCGCTGTGGACGGATCAGAGGAGAAACGGAGGAGACGTCTTTGAACTCTCTTGTTGTGGTTGTGGTTCAAGTATTAGTATCACTTAATACTATCTGTTTAGTTCCACTGTAGTTTTAACAAACAGGAAGAAATGGTGTCAGGGACTATTTTCAGTGAGTATTTTTATGGCAGCAGGATGGTGTGTGTGTGTGTGTGTGTGTGTGTGTGTGTGTGTGTGTGTGTGTGTGTGTGTGTGTGTGTGTGTGTGTGTGTGTGTGTGTGTGTGTGTGTGTGTGTGTGTGTGTGTGTGTGTGTGTGTGTGTGTGTGGGACTGAGTCAAAATACACTGCAATGTGTGAGTTCATGGTGATGAGGGAACATGTCAGCCTGTCACTGACGTGTTTTTAATAGTTTTTGGACGACAATGACACAAAAGAAGAAGATATATCAGGCTCTGATATACACACACACACACACACACACACACACACACACACACACACACACACACACATATTAGGGGTTTGTACTGGAGTCTAGAAAAAACGGCTGCTTCTCCGTATTTGTCAAACTCCAACCGCAGCACATTCATGGCGTCATATTGTAGGTGTAAGTTTGTTGTTGCCATCGTTAGCAGCTCTCTGTTGTCAGTCGTGGTGCGAGCAGACGTCAGGCCTCAGTTGAGATATTTATCTCCGCTGAGACGTCCCGCAGACCTCGGGGTGTGTGGCCGGCGGGCTGAAGGGGTCGGGGGTCGACTTGTGGACACGTCGTGGTTTGTTTAGTCCGTTTGGGGGCAACAAAGAGACCCGGGGGGGACACAGATTTCCTACCCATTGACCTCCCATTGTGCAGAGGGTTGGAGAAGTGCAAGGGGGTCAGGCCCTGATGGTGTGTTTTATGGGGTGACGGTGGTGCTCTGTCTGACCTCCGACCTCTCGCCTGGTCACAGAAAGGAAAACAAACATATGCTCTTTTTCAGTGGGCTCTAAATCACCAGGGGGACAACTTGTGGTGTTCCAGTTCATTAAATGGATTTGAACTTTTGCTCTGTGGTCAAGATTAGTCAGCACTCGTGTAAAGTCACACCCCTCCCAGACCGAAGCAACAAGTGAGGACAAGACCCAGCGTGAACGAGGGAGGTGCAGGGTTTATCCAGTCTGACTCTGCTTCGTGTTGGTTTGAAACGTTACTTTTTGGTTAAAATAGAGTGATTATAACTCTGATGTACGACGTGCAGGTTGCTACGACTGCAGATCTGCATCGCATGTGATGTACAAAGGTTTTCTTCTCGGGTCAGAGAGGCAGATGTGAGGAAAAGGACATCAGTGACTCTTCACTGGAGCTTGTTTTGTCCTTCATGTGCTTCCTCTTCACACCAGCCTGACCACGACATCACTTCTTAGCAGCCATGATTCGTACAGTATGTGATGACACACACAACGTATTTCAAGGTTGCAGCAGATTACATCTCCTTCGTCCACGCTGAATTGTTTTGGCAATCCTAATGTAGCCTTTGACACCAGAGAGAGGCAGAAATAATCGATATAATTGACTTTAAAAATCTCATTAGGGCCATTGTTCTGCACATCCAGCAGAATCCTCTCTTCAGCGCTCACGTTCAGGACGTATTCAACACGGCTGCAACGTTACATGATCATGCTGAAGACATAAAGGAGGTTTATTTGAAAGTGTTTCACGTGTTCCAGTGTCTTTAAATTCTCCCCGAAAGTTTTAATCTTTTCAGGTTTCAGATTTTCTTTTAAATAACAAAATAACCCAAAAAAACCTTAACAGAGAACATTGACGAGAATCAGAATTTAATCTGCCGACTGAACCGTCGAAAGCTTCACAACAAGCGAAGTGTGTGAACCTTGAGCGGAGACGCTTTTGATTGCAGGACGACATAATGAAGATGAAAATAAAATAAAAATTCACTGACTTTCCAGAGTGCTTTTCTTCTTTTGAACAGTTTGACAAACCAGCGGTAACTAAACTAGAATAAATGTACACTTTTGCACGCCATATATATGTTGCAACACTGCGCTTGTCTGTTCAGGTTTAGGCACAAAAATCTCTCGGTTAAGGTTCAGAAAACATCTTGTTTCGGCTTGAAAAATGTTTTGTTGCCACGAATGTCCCAACTTCTCATTAAAGACACCTAAATTTGTTGCCACTGTTGGAAAATGTCCCAAAGTCTATAATAAATATTCATTTTTGTTGCCACAAACAAGGCTGAACATGTCTTGATGTTTCATTAGAAATGTCCAGGGCTTTAACACCTACAAATGTTGAAACACGGTGTTGAACAGTGGTCTCTGGCTGAGCAGCCCTCTCTCCAGTAACTCCACCATCACCTCCTAAAGTGCTAATATTGTATGATGACTGGGCTGCGACTTAAAGGGAAACGAGTGAAGAACTTGACATTTTAGGCCTTAAAATTAGTTTTTGACAGTATTTTATCAGGAAAACTTTTTTTTTCCCAGCCTCTGACTTCACGTCTTGATTTGATGTTTAAAAAAAGGACACAAACCCTCCGAACACCAGACAGACTCATCTCTGAAGAGTCTCAGACAACTGGATAAAACACATTTCATGCGAGTCACTGAGCATTTCCTGTTGTCTTCACCAACAATACCACCCACAGCCTCCGAACACACACACAAAAAAAACCCAGACGGCGGCTCAAAGAAATCTCACACACATCATCATGTTTCCTCCCAGACGAACCTCGGCGCTGCTTGTTGCTTCTGCCTTTCTGGCCCTGATGTGTGTGAGACAATGTGTAGTTTGTGTCGTGGACTCTTAAACGGAGATGTGGGGGTGTAGCTGTTGTTTCAGATGGAAGTAGAAGCACTCGGAGGGCGTGGCGCGGCTGTTAAAACGCAGACACTGACAGTCGCCTTGAACTTGAACCCCCCTGAGGTCCCCTTGACCTTAGCTCTTTTCCCGTGCTCCTCTCTGCCCTCGGCGGCGGTGGCGGCCTTTGTTGAGCTGTCGGCATTAACTCTTCGCGCCCAGCCTCCCCCTCTCTCCCTTCAACACCCTCTCCTCCATCTTCCCCGGGGGCCGAGCCTCCTCTTCTTCTTCTTCTGCTTCTTCTTCTTCAGCCACTTCCCCCTGTGTGGCTGATTTTTCGGGGTACACCCATCTGGTCTGTAGCAAACGCCCCAGTGGGGAATTTTGTTTTTCCCAGAATGCTAATCTGACCCGAGGGGGCTTCATTCCCACATTCTGGGATCCGGGATTTATTCTTTTGTTTTTTGAAGGGAGAAGCTCTGCTGGATTCCTGTCATCCTGTGATAAGTGAAACTAGGTGCAACCTCTGGAGCCCGTGACAGGATTATGACCGGGATTTATGTTTCGTGGCGTGACTTCAGCGACGGAAACAGTCACATGATTAATGATTTTTAATAATTCACCTTCTAATCTCCAGATTAATGTTGGTATTGTACGTTTTTCTGAGAAACAAAGATATGTTGAAACTTTACATTTGTAATGTTAAAGTGCGACTGAAGAAGAGCGAGTGCCTGAAACGTCACGTAGAAGTAATAGCGGTTAACAGGAGCGTTACCTGGACTAGTTTCCTATTTTCCACGGGGTAGTTTTAGGCACATAAACCACTGGGCTGAGGAAAAGATCATGTTTTGGTTCACCTGGTTCTGTTGCTCTAAACACAGCTGGAAATAGTTGGTTTGTTACCACTAACATGGCTGCAAAACATCCCAAAATGTCTGTCAGAAAAGTTGAAAATGTAAAAAACGTTTTTTGTCACAAACACAGCTGGAAAATGTCCCGCCGTCTCGTCAAAAATATCCAGATTTGTTAACACAACCTCCAAATTATATCAGGTCTTGTTTGCACCAACATGGCTGGAAACTGTCCTGACGTCTTTTTAAAGATGTCCCGATTGTGACCGCTGACGTTGCTGCAAAAGGTCCAAACTTCTCATCAGAAATATCAGGTTTTGTCTCTGTTCTGTGGCGGTTTCATGCTTACGAATGCTGAAACAGTCTTGAACAGTGGTCTGTAACTGTCGCTGCACCTTCCTCTCCACCTCCACACATGAAAGTCTGCTCGTACACATGAAATCTGAATCTTGTGCTGTAAAAATGATGACGATGTATGTATGTATGATAGACTGCAGAAATGTACAGTTCCAGTATTTCACTCTGGCGACTGAGCTGAAGAAAACACGGCTGAACCTTCTCCGACATTTGACCTTTCAACCCGCCTGCGTCAATAAACACGTACAATAACTCTGAGTGCTGTTGTGTAATTTGATTCTACAAGACTGTAAAACCACAGTTAACTCCCCGTTTGGCCCTGTTTATAGGCTCTCGCCTCCCAGCGCCTCGTTTCTTTCCCAGGAGTCCTGCCCTGATTGTGTCGCCCACCATTATCATTGTTTTCATTTTTTATTTTTTTTGTCATTTTTTTGAGAGATTTGTCGCCAAAATTAGGACCTGTCACTGATCAAACGCTGACGCCACTTTCAGAGGAGATGCATTACAAGTTTTTTGATTTTTGTCACAACACCTCGGTGGTGTCGACACAAACGCCTGGATGCTTGCTGGGGAGAGGAGGAAGAGGAGGAGGAAGAAGAGGAGGAGGAGGAGGAGGAGGAGGAGGAGGAGGAGAGGAGCCGAGTGATTTAATCTGCTAATTTTTCTCAGGTCTTTTGGCTGTTGACAGGCAAGTGTAATGGTCCTTCAAGTAATGGAATCAGCCACTCAAGCAACACATGCACACACACACACACACACACACACACACACACACACACACACACGCACACACACTCGCTCACAGACGCATGCACACACATTCACCCCGCTGAAAGCACGCCTGTTTTGCATATGAATGACATCACCGTAAAAGTTTTCTGGGGAGGTTTTTTTTTTTTTTTTGGCGGTTGGGGAGGACGGAGGGGGGACGAGGTGGAGAGGAGCGCCATGAAAGGGGAAAACATTAGTCAAATCACTTCCCGCTTCAGTCACCCGCCCCGGCCAAACTACTTGACATTCCACAACAGGGCTCTCTCTCTCGCGCCTTCGAGAAAAAAAAGCATCCTCAGTGATCCGGACGTCGAACTCATCAGGGCCCCGAGCCACGAGTTTCCCCATAAACCTCCTGCGAGCATTCCTCCTTCATTATATAAATACATAAGCTCCAAAGAAATTGCTTCAGGGTGTGAGTGGATTTTAAGCTTAGCGTTGTAGCAGGAGCTACATGCTACCTGTGCAAATGACAAAAAACTTGACTGTGACGTGTCGTCTTTGACGGGTGAAAACCTCGACTGTCTCACTCGTGTTTTAACTTCAGCTGACTGAAGGTCCTCGAGCCTGGTGCTCGTCCAGGTCCATTAAATAAAATGGAAAAGTTCAGGTTGTCAAGTTAAAGAAGATGTTTTTAAATGAAGTTGAATGTGAAAGCGACACTTTGCAGAAAGCTTTCCTCCAGACAGACAGAAGTGTAATGATCAAAACACCAGACTGGATCTTTTCTGCTTCAGTTTCAGCTCCGTCTCTACATGAATATTCACAAATATTTCATATTTCTAAATCCAGACTGAAAACATCTATTTTCTGTTCATGCTGATCTCTCCTGACTTCACCAGCTGGGAACTCAAATCCCAGACTGTTCTCCTCCATCATCAGTCCCGTCAATGAGACGCTGTCTGATCCTTGTGTTCAAATGACTTCCCTCAACCATGTTGTCTGGTTAACACTGATTATCACCTGTGTGCTTGTATGTGTATTTTCTACATGTAATATTGTGTTTTTGCTGACTTGTGAAGTGTACAGAGGCTCTCTGGGTGTTGTGTACTTCAAATAAACTGAAGTGGAAGTCGATGTCTCTGTCACGTGTCCCTGTGAGCACTGATTTTTCCCAAAGATGTTGAGATGTAGGTTAAACAGGGATGAATTGGGGCTCGCCATGTGCAGGGGTTCAACTCCAACCTGTGGCCCTCTGCTGATGTCTCTGCTCTCTCACCCTTGTTTCCTGTCGTCTCTCTAAGCTCTTCTTTCTCTATAAAGGCTAAAGAAATACAAAACTGGGCTAAATTTGGTTGAAGTTTTGGTGTTTTACACGTCCATGATCGCTGCTTCAACAGCGCTGTGTGTTAATGCAAAGCTGGGCCCGACTACACGCTGGAATACAGTCATTTAAATGCTGTTGAAACCTGCTGTAAAGGAAGTTTCCTTTTTCTAACTAAAAGTACTTTATAGGCAATTTATTATCACATTAAAATCACTTTTTTTCTGCTTTAGAGTGTTAATTTAATTACTTAGTGCAAAAACAGATCAATAAAGTTTTACATGTGTGAGCGTCCTGTCCTATATAAACAGTATATATATTAGCCTCCACTCAGCTGTATGACAGCAGCTAAGTGGTTAGCCCGCTAGCTAATGCAGCAAATGAGTACGATGAGCTTGTTGTCACATGAAGAGTAAAACGTGAGGACGTTGTTTATTTACCTTCCAGCTTTCCATCTCACCAACGAGTGAATGTCAGAGCTTATTTTACATCTGTGTTGTAGTTTAATACATAAAATGATCAGATTCTTTGTGTGTTCATTGATTGTCATTATACAACACAGGGTTGCACAACGAAATGACGGTTCATTGTTGATGCTACACAAATATATACACAGTTATTTATATATATATACATAAACACCCAGGAGATGATTCTGTAGAGCATTTTTTTAAATTTTCGTCAGCAGCAACGAGACGGTGATGATGATAACGTGGTCAGCAGCCGTCCATCAGCATCAATCTGGTGTCCCCCTCTGAGCTGCAGTGGAGGTGGAAGAAGTGGAAGTTTTATCAAAGAGGAATAACTGGCTGAAAGGCTATTTTACCTGCATTACATTTTAAAAGGACCAAATGCTTTTTGCTTTTATATAAATCACAACTCGCGAAGAAAGTAACTTCAGTGTTCAGATAAAAGTTGTGGAGAGAATATTTCTCTGTCCAACCTGTAGGAAACATCTGACTCAACCGAAGCTGCAGACTTTTCATTTTTCCTGCAGGTGTTGTCTCGTCTGAGTGCAGCGTGTCCTGAGTGAGCAAATTCAAAATGGAGTCGTGGATGAAAAACAAAAATACTTCACAGGTCATTGTTGCATTTATGTGAGACGTGGCGCTGCATCGGTGCCGTCACTGCGAGGAGGGATCGAGTATCTGGAAAGACTCGATAATCTTTGGCCAAGACAGTCCAGCTCAACACACACACACACACACACACACACACACACACACACACACACACACACACACACACCTCTTTATTCATCATTTATATTTATTATAATTGGAGCGTTTCACAGGACGACGTACCCTTCAAAGCATCTGAAGCCATTTTGTCTTTGCTCACTGAACAGAACTGCCGGGCAGCACCGCTGGGAGGCGGCTCACAAAGGTGGACAGATCTGGACGGACGCCCACTTTTTTCTTGGCACTGACCACGGTCGGATCCAAAGACACACACACACACACACACACACATCCTCTGTCCTAGCGACCGGTTGCAAACACGTTTCCCTCCAAAATCACACAGACTGGCCTGCTAGGGGCGCATTCCTGCATACCAATGACGATTCTGAGGAACTTGTGAAAGGAGCAGCACCCGAGTTCCTGGACCTTGGACGTGCACCAAAACCCGCCATTTCCCACTTTCGGACGCCCTCCTGCCACCAGCCCTTGTGTACTTGTCTATCAAATCGTTAAGCTGGAAGTGCGGCCTTTTACTTTTTTTTTTTTTTTTTTAATGATCTAAACGGATCCAAAAAAAAAAAACATTAATGTCACCGCGGCGCCATCTTGAAATCTGTTCCCCCCCTCGGTCTCAAGATGGGATGTAGCGAACAGCCATTTTGTGCTTTATGTCAAGCGGAGGCCACACCCTGACGCTCCTCACACTCAACGCTCTCCGTCCTCTCGGAGGCTAAAACACATCGAGCGTGATGAAGAGTGGAGGTTTTTCTTTTTTTTGTCTCAGAGACCTGACAAACGTTTGAGCGCAAACAGCTATAACTTAGACTGTGATCCAACATGGCTGCAAATGACAGCCTGGTTGTACGCCGTCACTCCAGCTCGCTCTAGTGTGCTTAACATTGACACTCAGTTCATTAAGGCCTATAGTGCTTGGCTAATGCAGCTTGCCTCTTGGCAGCATGACAAAAACTGTGAATCAGATTATGAGGGCCATAACGCCGCCAAGAAACACTGAGGGCGAGGGGAGTTGTCACAGAGGAGCGGCGCTCGCTCTCTGGATGTTAACGCCAGGGACATAATGTAATTGCAGGCTGCCCTGGTTAATAAGGGCACTGTAATATTTGCATGGAGCTGCTGTTTATGTGTACTACGGCTCATTTCAACGCGCAGCGCAGCTGTAAACAAGAGGAGAGCGGCTTGTAAAGCCTCTTGCTGCTATATGCGCCGAGGATGCAGACACCCAAGGGGGTTCGTCGGAGCTGCGTTAAAAAACCTCTTTCATTGAATTACACGAGACTCCATAAAAGAGGAGAATGAATGAAAAGAGCAGCGTGATCAACCTGTACTGTAAAGGGTTACATTTCATTTGTTTTACAGTGGGATTACCCTCTTTTACATGACAATGCTAATCAATTGTGAGGGGCCCATATGTCGGTGTTGGCGCATTTGCCATATGTGGCGCCCGACAGCAAATCACGCCGGGGAAGTGTTTCTGCACAGCACAGTCCAGGAGGAGAGCGCCGCTGTGTCTTTGTTTTACTAAAACAGCACGTTAACGGCATGTGTGTGGATGCATGTGAGCTTCCTGCTCGTCTACACGACAACGACGAGGTCAGGGTTTTCTCACTGGTTACCACAGAGAGCCTCTTCGCTCTGATTACTTTTACGTTAAAGGAGGACGGAGCTCGACTGTCTTGATGCCAAACACTACAGAAAAATAAACCCACATCCCTGATGGTGTTTTGAAAATGGTTTGGATCTCAGGGGAATCTTCATAATCTTTTCATTTTGGCTGTAACATTGTGTTGGAAGTGAATTGCAGTTGATTTCTCTGCAGACGTGACGGCTGTGACAAAAGTGACAACATTTAAGGAAAGCTGCCAGCTGTTGGGTATATTTAGATTCATGTGTTTCTACGTCCACTGTTTCCCTTGATCGACAGATACCTACATCGCTACTGATGAATCCAGCTCAGTGATTTGCTCAAGGACCCTCCAGCAGCACACGTGGCTGCTGAGAGCACAACCACCTCTAGATGATCCTGCAGATCAAAATCGACAGAAAGCAGCACAAGAGCCATTTTTTCCATTGTTTTCAATGTAAACCTTTATTACTATTCCAACAGTTTTCCATACAAAAGGCACATGTGGTGAACACTCAATCACAGCCATTAGATTGCATAACACAAACATTGCTGCTGCTGCTTATATAAAACAATACGCTGCACGAAAAAGGCATAGCTGAATAGATATGTTTGATCTGCATTTAAGGAAGAAAAAAAAAAGAGATTTAACGCGAGCGATTTAATTATTTTAGACCACAATTCACGGGTTTCATGCCTCTGGACTGATATCAGAAGAGTGACTCTCTTTTTTTGTGCTAAAGATTAAAAACATAATTTCAAGCTTATCCAGGCAGATAAGTAATTGTCTTGAGCACTGGGATGTGCATGATTATCAAAAGAATACATTTTCTAAATTAGGCCAAGATAGTCTCCCTTGAATCAATTGCAAAAGCACTGCATAGACATAGATTGTTTAAAGTAATATTTAAAAGATTTGCATAGATTATCAATCGTAATAAAAAATTTGCCACTTCCCGAAAATTAATATAGAATGAATTAGGCTGCGATAGTACTCGCTTTATTGCATTTGGATGTGTGTGTGTGTGTGTGTGTGGGTGAGAGAGTGTGTGTTAATGTCAAGGACAGGAAATTAAGGCAGTGTTTGAAGCCAATGTATTTGTCATGTCTCACCCAAAGATGTATCATTACAGCCGAGCAGGTGACTGCTGCCGACCAAACGGCTCAAAGCCCGCTGGGAAAAAGGTTTTAATAGTGCGGCGTGTTGTGTGTACACGCAGCCACGAGCCCCCTGCGCCCGCCACTTCCCTGCTGATCAAACACACTCCCGCCATCAGGAATATTAAAACGTGCGAGTCCACGTTTACTCAGGCTGAGGTTTTTTCGGTGGCTGCGAATCAAAGACTGCAAAAATATGAGACTCAATACATCTGAAACTGAGCTGCATTCTGTCATCTGTCACACACTCTGACTGTAATCTGTGTGTCAGTATATTAACAGACGGGGAGTTTGAGGCGTCCCTCCAGAAAAAAAGCCATTTCTCTTGATCACGTCTGAAGGAATGTCTATAAACTGGTAGCCCAAAGATAAAAAAAAATAAAAAAATCAAGAATGAAAAGAAGCTGGGTTCAAAAAAAAAAGAACAAAACAAAGATAAAACAGTTGCATAGAGTATAAAGACGACAGCTCACTCCTTCGCCATTGTGTCAGCCGACACATGGAGCTGTCCAATCGCAGTGCAGTATTCTTCACTGCTGCCGTGGGTCGTCACATTCTCGTGTCTTTTGAGTCCTAGCAACTATAACGAAACAAGAAATCCGAACTAAACGTGGGCTACGACTCGTCAAATACCACCTATGTTAGTTGAAGACGCATTACGCTGCTTCATGTCTAAGATATATTGTTTTATAGGCAAAATATTAGGGCTGGGAAATATATGAATATTATACCGTTACATCATGATAGTGTTGTCTTTTCCTGGTTTTAAAGGCTGCGTGACAGGAAAGTGTTTATTCTTCTTCTACTTGTTCTTATTCTTCAAAAATCTCATTGTTTTAATATTTAGTGAAAGCACTAACAGTCATCTCTACAGCTGTGGTTGCAATGTACATTTCAAAGTATTTGCGCACATGAAGAACTAATTCTGGAGATTTCAAAATGTCAAGATACGTTTCGTATACTGCGATATAGTCTAAAAAGATTACAATATTGTTTTAAGTCCGTATCTCCCAGCCCTAGCAAATATATAAGAAAGAAAAAAATACAAAACAGAGTGCCAAACCCTTAAAAATATGAAAACAAGAGTCACAATTTAGGACCAGCTCGTCGACACCTCAAGCTGCTGATCTTCTGTCTGAGTGTGCGACAGTCCACCGTGATGTTTGCTCTGATGAAAACACCACACGGTGCTCACAATGAGTCCAGCTCGACTGTCGTGACGCTGCAGCGTCGAAGTGCGGCGATGCTCCAAAGTCTTGGCAGGAAACGCCACTGAGTCACGTGCGTGGTCGTCCATGTTTAGTCCTGACTAACAGCCTCTGCAGCACGAGTCCTGCTGTCCCTCCGCTGCCGGCCCGTTCTGGATCCCCCCCCCTGCACCGACAACCTGCGCAGAGAAAAGATGACATTAAGATACAGCTTCAACACGCAGCGGGGCCGATCATGTGAATGTCAAAACAATTATTTGAGACAACGGACTGTGAATGCCAATTTAGGGGAATCAAAAGAAAGGCTTGTCCTCGTTGTTCTTTACACATGAAAAATAACTTTCTTTTCTTGTGTGTCCTAAATCTGACCAAGGTGAGCGCAGCTCCGTGTACCAGCTGAAGGGATTGAAGGGGCTGAAGTTGAAAGGGCCTTAGCAGGAGCCTGGTACGCTACGAGCTGCTAATACAAAGAGGAAGCATGTGACGCACCCTAAGCTAGGCTGAGTTGGACTTCAGAAGGGCTATCAAACCCCCTTTTTTTCATTTTTGTTGCAGCTCAGACAAGCAACTTAAAATATTACAGTGGGTCAGCGAGTGCAGAGTGAACCGATAATGCAGCCGCGCAGCTTAGCGGCAGAAATCAACAACCATCGTGCTAATTAGCATCGCCTGAGCTATTAGCGAGCATCACGTTAGACCTGGCATGCAGCAGTACGCCCGGTGCACTCGGCTATAGGGGAGGAAGTGGGGGGAGGGAGGGAGGGAGTGGCTGACGGCGGAGGGTGGTGGTATAAAAGGCAGTTTCGGGTATTGGTGTCGCTTTGAGTTATTGGCATCATGGTCTTGTTTTGTTGAGAGGACTACAGTGAATAAGCTTGTTAATGGTAAATTTACAGCCCCAGCATGTGGCCTAATAAAACCAGGGGATAGAGGGGATGATGAGAATGATTGCGATTTTGTGTGTGTGTGTGTTCATGAGTGTGTGTGTGTGTGATGGGGATGAGGAGGAGGAGGAGGAGGAGGAGGAGGAGGTGGGGGGAGTGTAGTTAGAGAAAGGGAGAGAGAAAAGTGGAAGGCGCCGGTAATTAAGAGTCTAAAAGAGTGTGAGAGAGGCGCACACCGCTCAAAGCAAACTTTGAGCCTGGATTCCTCACTTTTTATTTATGCACCCCGACTCGAACCCCCCGTCCCCTCTTCACTCTCTCCCTCGCTCTTTACTCGTCTCCCCCTCGCTGAATGAATAGCTATCACAGTGCTACGGTGTCCCATCTAGCAACACCACCACCCCCTCCGCCTCCCCCATCCTCCAGCTCTTTCTCAACACTCCCCCCCCCCCTCCACTCTGAATAGGGAGCCGAATTGAGCAAACAGTCAGGCTGTCAGCTCAATAGGAGGTCTGGCCATGAACTTGAAGTCCTTCCCAGGCCCCCAGCCTCACATTAGGGTGGGTGGGGTGGGAGACAAGAGGGAGGAGGGGATGGTGGTAATGGGGGGTTGCAGCCAGACTTTTGGGGGGCCCCTACGTGCCAGTGTTGGGGGGGGACCCCTGCCACAGAGGTTCCCAAGGCTGGTGCTCTCTCTGGAGCAATGGGGGCAGGGTGCCCCAGCTGCCTGCTAACCCTCCCCTCCTTCTGCAGCACTCAGTCTGGGCAGGAGGGGTGCTGATGATGGGGTTAGTGCAGACGGGACAGTGTCTGCTCTGCTGCCAAAGCTCCTCTAGACCCTCTCTCTCTCACACACACACACACACACACACACACACACACACACACACACACACACACACACACACACAGATCCAGACACAAGCTGCCGGCCGTGCCCACCCCCTCACCTCGACCAGCTCCCAGCCCTCCCAGGCTTCTCATCATCTCATTAGCCAACGCCAGCCACTCCACTGTCTACTGTTTGCATTGTTTTGGGCTCTGCATAATTTACACAGTAAATTGAGAACAGCCCCGGCCCCCTTTGCTCAATCTACCACCTGTTTATGGAGGCCTGGCCGTGATTAGTGCGCTTTGGGTTTGACACAGTTACCACAGCACTTCTCAGGGAAAGCCAAGCGACGCCTCCGCTTTTAAAGACCGCATCGTCAAAAATTTAAATGAAGCTAAAAGCTTAGCATGACCTAATTTAAGAGCTGGTATCACTCATCAAGTATTGGAGATCAGTGTTGAGTTTGGAGGCGAAAGTTTGAGGTGAAACGTCTTTAAAGGTTTTGATTTTTTGGTTTTCCCCCGGACCTTTTGATGGCGAGATGCTTCCCGGTGTTCAGCAACAGTCTCTTTTTCTTCCCTCACCTTGACCCAAGGGGGGGGGGGGGGTACCAGCAGCCTCCCTGTTAGCACCCTACTGTAAGTTAGCATTAGCTTTGTCTCTCTGACCTCCACACCACAGACACAAACAAAAGGAGGTCTCTCTGTGGCGAGGACAATGGCGCGTATTGTTTACCGGCTGCCTTACTTAATCAAGCCCAGCCGATGCTAATTGGTGTTTTAGTTTAAGCGGTTTTCAAAGTTGGGAGCTCCCCGCTCAGAATAATGCTGCACCATAACGAGCTCGCTCAGGGAGAACAATACTCGACTTGTCTGAGCACCGACTGCCCTCCAACACTGGCCACTCGCACAAAGAGAGGCTTTCCAGAGCTGAGACTCGCCTATCGAGGTCCCGCTTTCTCACTTCTTCACCATCTCCTCTCTATTATTTCTCTCTCTCTCTGTCCGTCCGTCTCTCGGCTGCTTTGTGTTGGTGTTTTGTTATCTGCTGCAGTGTCCCTGTATGAGAATGTGAATAGTGGTTCATTGATATCATCACTCTCCACTCGACAGATGTGCCCACCTTGACATTTCTTCTGAACTCATTTAAGTGAGTTGAGGAAAAAATAAGAGATTTTTTTTTTTAGAATAATCTGAATAATAGTGATCTTAAAAAAGCATTATTCAAAAAACACTTTATGCCTGTGACCACATCCTCGGGGTGCTCGACTACATGGAGTTGTGGAATTGTGCCTTTCTGGACAATACAGAGGCATCGGCTCGCATCGTATCTCCAAAATGGCAGCCGCCGCCATGTCGGGGTACGCATGTGAGGATGGCACGAGAATTCCCAAACGGGAAAAGAAAACATGGCGCTTCAGAGGACAGATGCCCACTGAAAGCCTCCTGAGAGAGGCATTGAGAGCAGAGTGATTTAATGTGAACACACATACAAAACACACCCCGCCCACATCGACTCACCCCCCCACCCCCCTCCACCCATCGGTGCATCTTGTGAATCGTGCAATTAACAAAAATATCCGAGGTGATTAAAAAAACGGTGGCTATCGCCCGCTGGA
Organism: Pagrus pagrus; assembly: GCF_965226575.1. Taxonomy (NCBI): domain Eukaryota; kingdom Metazoa; phylum Chordata; class Actinopteri; order Spariformes; family Sparidae; genus Pagrus; species Pagrus pagrus. Next base: position 2,145,141 of record NC_140191.1, read on the forward strand.
GAGGAGGAGGAGCGAGGGGGCACGGGGAGGTGGAAGAAGAAGAAGAGAGGGATGGAGGGGTCGGGGATGGCGCCGGTGGAAAGATGCAGCAATGGCGGGCGCAGTGGGGTTTGGTGTTTTTACCTGCACTGACTGGTCTTCCCACTTCCATTTCATGCCAGCGTTACTCTAAGATGGTGGCGCGGGCTGCGTCTCGCTGTACAGGAAAAAGGGGCAGTCTGCTGAGGATGGAGCGGAGGAGGAAGGGAGGAGGAGGAGGAGGAGGAGGAGGGAAGAGGCGATGCAGAGGAGGGCGAGGAGAGAGGGAGGGCAGAATCAACAGCAACCCCTCCTCCTCCTTCTTCTCTGTTTTTCAGTCTCCTTTTGCCAGCTTTCCTTCAGTGGTGTGGTGCTGCTGGTGGAAGCCTGCACAGAGAACGAGAAGGGAAATCAGAGGGCAAGAGGGAAAAATTTTAAGAATGTGATTTATCCATCAAAACGCACATGTATAGACCACGGCTGCAGACGAAACACAAGCCACGCCACACACACACGAATGCATGTATACACGCGCGCACACACACACACACACACACACACACACACACACACACACACACACACACACACACACACACACACACCTTTTCATGTCTGTTCTCATGGTACAGTCTGCCCCTGAGCATGCAAATGACTTTCATTATGCAAATGCATGCAAATCAGATCCAACCATCTGAGAATCAAGGGTGGGAAAGAAGAAAAAAAAAAAAAAAACTCGACACAGAGATTGAATGAAAGAATGAAAGAGAAAAAGGGGACAAGAGAAAAATCCTTTTGAGTGGCAGGAGGCGGTAAGTTAGGTAAATGCTCTGTGGAAAAACAACAGTAGCCCAATTGGACAAACACGATTACCTTCTTTTATTGTCGCTGCGACTTAATTTTTTTAAATTTAATTTGCTGCATCCCTCGTCAGGTTTAGAGAACACCAGGTGTTTTTCTTCCCTTCATGTTTTGATGTCGATGCCTTTTGTAGCAAACGCTCTCCTTAATGTAAACACTGCGTTAGTTAAATTCAAGGACGCTGATGATGCTCTACAGTCCTGTCACCACGTACTTTGCATCTGACAGCTGCAGTTAAGCATTAGTGGAAATAATGCGGCATTTTTTCAGCACTGGTACAACTGTAAACAGCTGTTCGGCACTGTTGACATTCACCAGTTAAGCTAACTTGAATTTAGCTCTGGTAAATCCGACTGTAGCGTTTCTGTTAGCCTCCACAGCTCAGTCAAAGCCTGTGCTGCTCTGCTCTGACTGCAGCCATTCTCATAATAGGATGCTCTGTATTTGTGCGTGCATCAGTGCAAAAATAATAAGCAGGACAGCTTAAAGCAAGTCATTAGGTGGCTAAATGCTATTAGTACGAACGCAGACCGACCACTGTGGATATCAGATGAAAGAGGCGATTTTTTTAATTGCTTGAAATCAGCGTCTGTCTTCACCAAAATCCTTCCCCTTAATTACTCACACCTGCCCGAGCAAACCTGCAAGTCTCACACCAAAACCAGTACAATGTAGCCAGCTTGCTAGGTTCAATATTCAGCAGGTGGAGTCTATATCTCTCAGGTTTAGCTGCACAGTTCGTGAACCCCTTCTATTCAAAGAAATCAACAAAGAAAGCTGACTAATCGGTGAACAGAGCACGCTGTCTGATTTTGCTAATACTCTGAGCCCGGCAGAAAGGATCCTCCATTAGCCGGCAGAGGAGGGAGCCAGCTTTTGTCTCTGGGTGTCAGTAGGGGAAGGCTACGACTGAAATTGGAATAAGGTGGTAAAAACAGGGGTGACTTGGAGTGTGAGAGAGTTGGGGTGGGTGAGCAGGGAGGGGAAGGACTACAGGGGTGGGGTACTGCTGAATGGTGGCAAACCTCTCCTAATTGGCACTTGACATTTTTTTGCCATTGGCACTGGAGTGGGCCAGCTTTCAAGCCCTCTCTGGGTCCTTGTTGGAAAAGTGCCTTATGCAAATATGGCGAATGGGCTCTATTGTGAAGCCTCTGATATTAACAGCTCACGCAACAATGAAATTGTGTGCTTACTCTGGACTCGTAGGTGTGTGAGAGAGAGCGAGACAATGGCAGCGGGAGCAGCTTCAGTCTGAACAGACTCTCCATCGGATGCTTTGCCAAGTCATTTCACCAGAATGGGCTTTTTTCTGAGGACCGAGGCTCTCGGTAAAAGCTTTATTAACGACTGAAACAAACAAATGCATGCACTGTTTTGCTCTGGCTCTGAGAGCGTCTCTGTTTATACTGCTGCTGAATGGCTCGATTTATTGTGGTTGAAAATACTGAAGGTGTGGGTAGAAAAGGCTTCGCTCATTCTCTTTGAAAGATATTTCCCCTCTTAAAACATCACTGTCTCAGCTCTAAATGTGAAAATGTATTCATGCATCAGCGCTGTGCCGCACTCCCTCTGATATTTTCTTTCTTCCTCTGTGTGCCCGCATTGTTTACCCTTAACTCGCTCCCTTGGGTGAGCACAGCTCGAGATCTAAAGATATCTGCAAGAATCCCTTTGGAGGAAACTTGGCAAATCAGTGAAGAAATGTTGCAAAACTGAGCTACATTTTCAAACGCCGGGAAAATGATAAGAGGCCAGCGCTCGACAGCTCGGCCAAACACACTCGACTGAAAACTTCTAAGTTGACAAGGGTCTGAAGCGTTCTTGTCGTCTGAGAAACACAAAGCAAATTTTCATCTTTATCTCCACTCAACTCAAAACCAACACAGAGGCAAACAGAGCAACGGGTCAGACGACAGCAGTCAACCCCCCGTGTGGTCCGAGCACAGTCAAAGTACACCTGTTACTGCTAAGTTGCCAAACTTAATCTCCTTTGTCTGGGGAGGCCCACTGACTTCTGCAACTGCCTAAGATACATTCATTTCTGTGTGAGCGCATGGGGGGTTGGAGGGAATGCCGATGTTGTAGAAAATAACAGAGTCTGGCCTTCTGCTCCGGCCCAACAGCGAAGCCATTTTCCAAACCCTGTTGGTGTGTTCCCTCAAGAGAAAGAGAGGCAGAGAAAAGGGGGCAAGAATCACTGGGTCTTATTCAGAAAACTGTCTGGCTGCTCGGACCCGGCAGGGGTGAAAGGGAGGCAAAGGGGCGCATTGTCCCTCAGTGACAAGTGGACTAGCTCTATTGACTGTAAAGTCTACTGGTGGGGGGGCAAGTAGGACCCGACCACAATGGCTGTTTTTCTATTTGACACTTGGAGTCTAAATCTGCTTGCCTAGTGCATGAAAGCTAAGACAAACCCACCACCCTCCTCCTCCACCGTCCTCCTCCTCCTCCTCCTCGTCTTTCCTCCTCCACCCTTTCTCTCTGCGCTCTTTTTCTATTTCAGACACTGCCATGGGACACGGGAACAGAGAGGGAGCAAAGGCCCTAAGGTGATTTTTTAAGGAACTCTCCCATTTCTGTGCCATTTTCAGGCAGGCAGAAGCTAAGACACTCTGTAGTCTCGGGTCCCCAGTGTGAAGCGTTAGCGATATAACTGTGCCACACACAGAGCCAAGCACAAAGCATTTGCACCATGACATGCGTCTCCCCGGGCACTGCTTAGGGTATAAACACAATCTGTCCAAGACTTCAGTTCCCATTTAGCCCGAACACTGTAACTGACACAAAAAGGAAGCAAAAGGAGACGACACATCCTTACGTTGCTCCAAATCTGCCTCTTAAATGTTAAAAATGTGTATCCTGCACTGATATAAAAGCACATGCAACGTCGTTAATCTACGGCTCACAACAACAGATCAAAACTACGGCACGCTCGTACGTCTACACTGTGATGCAAACACATCGGTAGCAGCACAATAGAGAAGGAACCAGGTACTACTTTGCCATCAAAGAAGGTGACATCTCCGGCTGTCACTTCACGTCAAGGCCCTCGTTCCTCTCTCTTGCTAGCTGAGCCCAGAGCTCAAATGTCACACTCAGCACCTGCAATGCAGCAGGCAGGCAGGCAGGCAGGCAGGCAGGCAGGCAGGCAGGGCACAACTGCAGGGCTTGAAGAGATTGACATTGTGAGGTGAGGTTGCCACACAAGCTTTTTTTAGGGATTTCAACTCGGCCTCGCACGAGTGTTTAGAGTTTGTACCATGTCAAGCTGAATATATCCAAACTCGAGGGCGACATTTCAGCTGAGCCATGTTGAGGCAGCAAAGCGCCATGTGGAATATGTATTACAACAGGAGTTCACCGCTAGCCCGGTAGCTCCAAAGCCGTGAGACCTTGGGAACAATCCTTAGTGGCCTCTCTCAGCGGGAGCGACCCTCTAGCTTTGATGGGCAGAAAAGAAATCACACCTTCAATCAGCCATCACAGGCCTTGAGGTTGAAGATCTGATTGACCAATTACTCCTCACCATGAGCCTGGCCAAAGAACCTTCAGGCCGAGATTGTTCTCCTGGATCTCGTCACTGGGGGCACTTTCTGCTTGATTGCCCCTGGACCACTCCCCCCTTCCAAGCCCTGCACGCACACACAGCAGCATTCAGCGAGATCCCATCAGGCCTTTCCACATGGTAGCACCTCATGCAATGGAGGCTTTGCCACGGCCCATTCACAACCAAGCCAACTGTCACGTCAAATCAAACAAACGGCCAGGACCCCAAATCAAACATCTTTTCAATGCAAAAGGGGAGAAAGGAGTAGGTGGGAAGGAGGAAAAAAAATCAACAACGGCTAACTTAACAAAATTGGCCTCAAACAAATTCTTGTCTGTTCTCTTAGGTGCCGGCGGGGAGTTGGCAGTCCGGATTAACTCGGAGGGAGCATTCTTAACTCACACAATCCCATCCAAGTCAGAACATATGTATAATTCATAGCACCGTATGCAGCTCCTATGATAGAAAAAAGGCCCACATTCTTTTCTTATTGCGTGTTCCTCTTGATGCCAAAAGATTCAAGCAGCAAAGCTGAAACTCACGGAGCCAAGTGTGAATGGAGCATTGACCAAACTGGCTAGCGGACTGATTAGCTAACAGCGACTTGTTAAACGACTTGTCAAAGTCCAGCAGCTTTGGTGAATCAGTGTGGGTCTTTTTTCAGCGAGCCCGTCACTCCCGGGCCATGTGATACTATGGTTAAGCCCCTGCATGCAGCCCCACACACAAGGATCATGGGGCTTATTAGATTAAAAGTGATCCTGTTGCACCAACCGTACTGCTATGGATCACTGCCACTGGCTGCAGGGAGCTGTGGGGAATATGTACGGCCGATGTCCCATTTATTTCTACATGCCTACCAAAAGGTATTCTGTGCTCCTAAATGCTGATGAATAGAAACAGGACATGAAGACAGAGCCCCACAGTAAAGTTTGGTGAATCTCACCAACATGCACTCACACATAAAACCATCCACCCTACCTTTTAGCTGCATCTCCTTTTTTTAAATGTCGTCCATTTTCTTCTGTTCTTGTTGCACTTCTTGCAGTAGACTTTGTCTTTTTTCTTCTGGAGCGTGGTCGCGTTTGGGGTCTTGATGCCTTTTCAGGAGCGTAATGGGATTCTTGTTACTTTCGGTTATCTAGCTTTATGAAGAATGTACATCACTCATACAGCTAGATAACCAAAGATAACAACCAACCCCTAAGGCTACCCATCCTCTCAAGCCGCAGGCGAAGTAACATGGGCCGAGCTCTGACCTACAAGCAGAGGAAGAGAGTTGTTAATAAAAAACATTAGCACGTGTCTCCATCTCTTTGATTTTACATGATTGAAATGATTGCAGACTAACTTATTAAAGAATTAATGTGAGAAATTAGTCTGGAAAAATCCGGAAAAAGATCGACGGCCAACTCCGAACAAAGACGTTACTCTTCTGGCTTGGGGCCTTTTTTTTCCTCGCTCAACCTACAGCGGCCCTTAAATGCCTGACCCTTCATTTTGTGACGTCACCGAGTGGCCCCTCACCCCGCCTCGAACCGCCTCGACCAATCAGAAGCCTCCCTTTGTGCACCGAAAGCTTTGATTGGCCCTGCGAGTAATGCCTCCATATCAAAAACTCCCCAAAGTCAAACAATCAGTGAGAGGCACCCATTAAAAAAAAAAAAAAAAAGAGAGAAAAAATGTACACAAGTTGTCGAACCAGTCCAAACCGGCTATCGCGCCAACCTTCCCTTCTCCGGCCCAGCGCCCATCCCTATGGTGCATCCGCCTTACCCGCTGACTGGCTCCATAGGAGGGTGATGGCTTCAAACGCCACCCCCCACCACGGCCCAAATGCATTTTTAAATTAAAAGATCCTGGCTGTTTGACTACAAAAGAAACTGGTTTGTCTTCATTTACATTATCTGATGCCCAAGCAGGCGGCGGGCGCTCAAGGTTGGAGTCAAAGCGAAGATAGAGGGGTTTTAAGACATACATACACTACGTAAAGAATAAAATAATCCTCGCATGTTCACTAACGGTGATGTATAAAACGAAATTCACCCACTCAGACTTAACAGAGCACGTGTAGAAGACACATCCTCTCACAGCCAAACACTGTGTGTCCACAAAACCAGGCAAAAATAAAACTGAACACACACGAAACACGCGTTCACATTAACGAGTAGAGACAATGCTGCAGCTCACACACACACACACACACACACACACACACACACACACACTCCTCTCACATGCCGAGGTGGCACATGGCACAAGGCCCCTTCTAATTAAAGCTGCTCTGTGTGCCCAGATCCCCGTTGTGGCAGGCTCCTCCCCCCACCAACGCCACCGCCAAGTAAAGCTCTCCTGACTGAAAGCAGAGTGAGCGAGAGAGATGGAGAGATACTGAGAGAGAGAGAGAGAGAGAGAGAGAGAGAGTGACAGAGGAGGGCGAGGCACAGAATATTCTCGGCCTCCATCTCACACACACACACACACACACACACACACACACACACACACACACCCAAACCTGAACACTCACTACACGACCTGACAGGCAACATGCAGGCGTTAGCAGAGTTGGCTACGTCCCTGTTAGCAAAAAACAACAAAAACCCCACTTGCATTGTTCTCCCTGCAGGTTCCAACAAACAGCTGGTTTTCTTCTTCTACTGTCCAAATCTATGTCAGCTGGTTTTTTTTTTTTTTTTTTTAAAAAAAAAGGTGCTTTGTTGCCGCTCAGAAGTCTGTCAGCGTAACACGGATCTTCGTCAAGGTGCTTTGTTTCAGTCCACAAGGACAAAGCGAGGCCCTTTAAGAGCTGGAAACATGCCTCAGCTCTCAGTGTGCTGCTGCTGCACTGGATCACACACACACACACACACACACACACGCACACATGCACACACACACATCTAATGTGTAAACTTTCACATGTTTCGATCACAGACATCTCAGATATTAAACACACACACACACACACAGCTGTAGTCATAAATGTAAGAGATATAAACGTCTTTACTTCACAAAGAGCTCCGTCTGATGTAGATGTAGTTCAGATTATTTATTTTTCTTGCAAAAGACAAAATATTTTCATGTTCTAATAAATATTGTGTAAATATATAATCGTCACAATTCATTATTATTTTTATCATCACATTTTACAGTGTTTAACTGCTATAACGAGCTACAACACTTTAAAAAATCAATGCAATTTAATTCATTTTTTAAAAAACTGGAAGAAAAAGAAAAATGTTTATCACTTTGGTGTTTGAACTAATCAGTAATTCATCAGATATTATTTTGCAGGAGAAGAATGAAACAATATGAAGTTCCATGTTGTACCAGCTGCAGATATGCTGTGAGCTTTATGACTCGTTTTTTACATCACATTGTATTTTCTAGCTGGATAAAGAGAAAGATAATTATACGCAGATTGCACTTATTTCCCCATTAACATTAATAGTCCCTTCATTAACACTGGCTCATGTTCGTGACTGTGCTGCTCTTATATAATTCTAATAAATTGATACAATTTCAATATTTGTCTTCAGGGTTTAATCGCCTTTCATGATGCATTTCACTCGAGAACTGGAGATTTTAAAGAGTCTCTGTTGAGGAAAAGTTTGTCACACACTTCTTTCTTTGATAAACTCCCCAAAAAAATACATTTAAAACACACATCAGGTTCTTTCTCTCCACTGTTTAAACACACCTCACCAGGCTGTGCCATTGGCCAAGGCGGGCATGACGTCAACAAATCCGGCGCCTCTAATTGGAAATAATTTATGCGAAGGTGCAGCGCTGATTAGCGAGAAATTGATTCATATTATAAAGTCTCACTGGTTATCATCTGATTAAAAACCACGTGGTGAAATCATTTCACGTTGCGCCATTTTAAGACTGAGGTGGAATTTCTCAGATTAAATGCTGAATTTTGAGGCAACAAAGGAAATTACGCACGAGTTTTACGCACGACAGAAAGAACTTTACGCACACGTCAACGCGATATTTAAAAGTGGATTTGTGTGATTCTGAAAATACCAGAATGAAAGTGACACACTGAGGTGACAGTGTAGGCCTGCTGGGTCTGTGTCTCTCACACACACACGCACACACGCACACAGTGTTCACTGGCACACTGTACCGTGTGGAGCAGTTTAACTGAAAATTACGATTTGCAGAAATCCCTTTAATAACTTTCCAACTGTCCTGTGTGTGATGGAGCAGCGGCAGCTGAACATCCTGATATTGTCTGAATTTTAGAAAATAATGTTGTATTTTTTTGCCATGCCATTGTGTTTTAATCATGTTTAAATATTGAACATTTTTGCGCTTTAGAAACAATCTTCTTAAATATAATAAACACCTAAAAACTACATTTATATGTATAACTTCACTGTGTACCTCTGAGTGTCGACAGTCATGTATCCTGCTGTTATTATTCCTTAACGTATAAAATATATTATTCCCCTTAAAGTATCCCAATTGTCCAGCCTGACTACGGAAGCCTGTGTGTGATGTGACAGTGAGAGCTGGTAGCCAATATTACCTACAGTAAGCCACGTGTTGTGAGGCCGCTGAATGTCTCTCCAGGGATCCCTGGAAAAAAGAGACGATCATTTTATTCTTCAAATGGACTCTACAGCACAGGAGGAGCCGAATTACCCCATTTTACACTCTGCAGCCTTCGATCAGACGGTAAAGACAATCAGCAAACTGCGCTCTGCTGCCATAATGAAAAATGTTTTCTTTTTCTTTTTTTAAAGACGGCGGCGATGGGCGTGAAAAGGTGCAGACTCCAGTCGTGTGTGATGCTCCAGCAGCTCGCTCACATTCCTGCTGTTGTCATTCTGACATAAAGCAAAACGTGTCGTCTGTTTGAACATGAAGGAAACTGACGCAGAATTATTACTCCAAAATACACTGCAGTGCTACACACACACACACACACACTACACACACGTAAGGAGATAAAGTTGTGTGTGTGTGTGTGTGTGTAGTGTGTGTGTGTGTAGTGAGTGTGTGTGTGTGTGTGTGTGTGTGGTGCAACTACTTCAATAATTTCTAAATTAATTTAATAAATAAAAACAGAGAATTGTTCAAACCTTAAATTTATAAAAATCAACAACATGATTTTTCTAAACGATTCACACTCTGCCTCTACTCACGCACTGACCCCTGCGTGCACACACACATTAATACTCTAATGTTCATCATGTGAAACGTTGCATAATCCCACATCTTTTTTTTTTTTTTTTTTTTTTTAATTTCTCGCTCTCGGAGCTCCACAGCCACAGTCTCTCTCTCTCTCCCCCCGGTGAGTCCGGGGGGCGCACACGTGTTCTCGGCACAGGCCTCGTACTCGGAGGCACACGTGTTGGACTGGATATTTGGCCTTGTGATCCCCCTTTATCCGCCAGCTATGGGTGTGAACGCCACCACTTTGTCTTATTACGCATGCATTGCAGGCCTGTCTGCTGGTAATCCTCATATCTGAGCCACATGGCCACACAGAGTCCTGCGAGGGCTTAATTTGGGGGGAGAGAGAGAAAAAAAGAAGAGAGAGAAAAGAAAAGGTTCCCTCTTTTTGTCCCCCGGACTCTGATCGTGTCGTGTCGGACGGGCTTTTTTTTTTGGTGCCATATGTTGCCTGACTCTGCCTCCACAGCGAGCAGAGGTGGAGGAGTGACCCTGCTAAGTGCCTGGAGGTGTGTAAGAGGAGTGAAATCAGGGCTGGAAGCGCCTTTTGGCCTTTGTGGCTCCCTGTGAATGGCGCATATGAAGCCTGTACACAATGCGTCATTGAGGCTGAGTTCTCCCTTCAGAGCAGCCAAAAGCCCAAAGACTCATTACAAGTTGATGTGTCTCATCATTTAAAGCAGAGTGCAGGTTTGTTTCTGCATGTGACCTTTCACTGCGCCTGGCCTCCATCACACTCACACACACACACACGCACGCACACACACTCCATGTGAGACATTAATTAATAAGGATGTTTCTATCTTTAAAGCTTCTGATGCAGTTTGAAAAATAGAACATTTAAAAAATGTTTTAAAAAAAGACAAAACGTGCAGATGTGGTGCTGAGCAGCGTCTCCAGCTCGCATCGCTCCTCACACAGCGGCCGCTCTGAATGAACCATCACCTCCTCACACAGAGAAAACACACAGAAATAAGAGAATCTATCAGATTCAGAGCTGGAGACCTGCTGCTCAGACACCCATCGCCCATATTCGCTGCTGCTGCCGCCACATCCAGACTACACACACACACGCATCCTGCTCCGACGGATGCAAACGCGTTTTCCTCCGTCTTTTTGAAAGCCGACACTCCGCACCTGCCTTCTCCTCACCCCCTTGGAAGAAAAACACAGCTTATACTTGGTATACTCACGCCGTCGTCTGCGAGTCGCCGCCGCCGCCGCCGTGTCCGCTTCTCTCCGCAGCCGAGAAGCGAGCAGCTGGGGAGATGGAGACCAACTGAGCTGCCGGAGGCTGGACCGCTCAGTCTTCATGGCTGCGGCTGGCCGTGACGTCTCCGTGGCTCCATCCATTCAGCTTCCCTCGGACGGGTTTTCCCCCTGTTTTATTATCATCCCCATTATTTCCCGCGGAGGTGGATCTCGCCTCCTCCCCCCCTCCTCCTCCTCCTGCCCGAGCCGTCCCTCGCGCTCGCCATTCCTCGCCTCAGATGCAATATGAACTTAAAACATGCCTGCTCTAAAAACATATACCGCCACCAAGGCCCTCCCCTTTATGACACGATGCAGGTCTGTTTTTTTTGTCTCCACCCTCTGAAAATATGAAAGCAGACGCTGGTGGTGGAGACGCGCGGATGGAGGCTCAAGTTCAGCCTGAAACTCTCATCTGAATTCACGTTGTTCATATTTGAGACAAAGAGAAATATGAGAAACATTAACATCCACCCTCACACACACACACACACACACACACACACACACAGCATCACATCTGATGGTCACATTCATCATTAATTCTCCTAATTACGCATAAATTGGCGCCTCCACACACGCAGCGTCCTCTGTTGTAGCTCCATCACTCATCAAGTGTGTCGTTTTGAGCCACGTTTTTTTTTTTTTTTTTTTTGTTTTTGGCCCATGTGGGATTATAAAAAAGTTTCGTGTAATCTTGTCTGGCTACTAGTATTCGTTTGACACAAAGCCCCCGGCGGAGACTGCGGCCTCCGCTCATGCGCCTGGATCAAGTGCGCACATCCACTATTCTCATTGTGCGCGTCTTTGATACAGAGGAGTCCAGGAATGTGACCAGGGGGGTGAAGACCGTGCAAATCAGCTTTTACTGTCACCGCCGAGCCCGGAGCCCGCAGACAAGAGCCAAGAAAGGGGGTCTGGGTCACTTGATTATCATAATAATCAGATCGCGGGGATAAAAATCTCCTTTGAATAAATTACTGCTTCAATAGGAGGCGCGACTGCCAAAGAGACAACTTTGTCAGCCCCCGGTTTGTTGTCGGGGGGTTCTCTCAGCCTACCAATGTCCCGGGCTCTCCTTTTTCTTTCTCTCCAAATTTTGGACGCTTTCCTGGAGATCAAACTCTAAATACGGCTACTGTTTCTCTCCTCCCCTCCTCGCGCCCTCGCCGATGCCTGGTTACCGAGTCCAGGCGGGCAGGCAGGCGGGCAGGCCTCGAGCTGCTCTTGGGAAAGCGGAGTGGTTGGTGGTGGCTAATGGGCTAAGGACCGGGCACAATAGGCTGGGTGCACCATCCAGCCTCCCCCCCCCACCTCCTCCTCCTCCTCCTCACCCCTCTCACCTCTCCTCCTCCTCCTCCTCCTCCTCCCCCCATCATCCCTCTCTCTTATCCCGTCGGCTGCATGGGAACCCGGGCACCGAGGTGGACCAGGGGGCGCTCAGCATTGTGGTGCCACATCCCAAGTTCATTAGCACCCATCAGGCCATTTCTGCAGGGCTTGGCGGTTAAACCCCCTCCACCACCACCTCCTCCTCCTCCTCACCACCACCTCCTCCTCCTCCTCCTCCTCCTCCTCCTCCTGCTCCATCCAGTTCCCTCTGCTCAGGCCTGAGTTTTCTCCAAATCAAATCCAAATCCAGCTCATATGTTTGAATGTTATGTGAAAAATGTTCTGGGTTCATGACGCAGGATTTAATGAGCAGCTTTAGGAGATTACAGGCTGTAAGTGGTGAGAATTAACTTGAATTATGAATAAAACTGTAACTACAACTTCGGCTTAATCACGACGACTAAACAACAATATAACTTAGAGTTCAGATGCATTACCTCCATAATTAAACTGTAATTAGCTGAGTTGTGAGCGTATCTGTAACCAAAGAGTACAACAGTGTAAAATTACTGCAGTTCAAGTTACAGTTTGGGATTTTTTTTACTTTTTGTACAAAGTAAAACTATGTAGAATTTTGGAAATACTCAAATAAAGTATCTTAAATTACTAAACTACATTACAGAGAAAACACAGAGACCGTCTTCTGCTTTCCACGTCTCTGACTTTAACTGTGACTTCGGCTGAGACCGTTAACGATCCAATCTATTAGTTAACACACAGGAAACTGATCAGTAACTACTCTGATGACGAGTTAAGAGTTAAGAGATCCAGCTGCTTCTTCCGTCACCACATCTGACAGTAAACTGATGTCTTTGGCTTCTGGACAAGACGTTTAAAGACTGTCACCTTGGGGGTTTGCGGAGAAACGACTGTGATTTTTCACCAGTTTGTGACGTTTAACAGACTGAACAGTTAATCAGGAATATAACCGGCTGATTAATCAACATGGAAATGATCATTTGTTGCAGCTCCAGTCGAGTTCAAACGTTTTGTGCCGGAGACACACTGAAGGTCGAGAACATCTCCAGGCTCGCTGTATTCATGTGTGTGTCCTCGAGTTATCTGATCTCTGTACATGTTTGTTTTTATTTACTGATGTCAGATCATATTTGACAAACACACTGAGGTTCACTGGAAGCTTTTTAAAGGAGCAGTCTGTAGTTTTGGTGAATAAATGTTAATGAGAAGAGAAAGATCTAACACACTCTCTTTGTTTTCATGACAAACTGACCTTAAAGGAGTTTTACTTTGTTAATCTGTGGCGGACCCTGCCACCTTTCTAGCTTCAAACAGTGTTCTGGGACCTTATTTTCCTGAGAGCAGCTTGTTTATTCACTCATGGAATAAAGTTTGTATTATTACCTCATTAATATTTTCCAAAAACTACATAATGCTCCTTTTTAGAGGATTTTTTAGGGTACAGAGTTTGTCTCTGCTTTGTGAAATCAATACATACAAAGAACTGGCTGTTGTTCAACTCGCTTGTTGTGTACTGTAGTTGTATATCACGATGATAATGTGTCATTGTGACAAAACCAGACGGCACTCGGCCGATCAACAAGTGAGTCAGCGTGGCACAAGATGTCTGTTTCGTTGTGAGTTTAAAATAGAAGATTCGTGTCCATGTACCCGGATCCTACGGATAAAACTTCATCAGTATTTCACAAACTCATTTTTATTAACATAAACGTGAAATCCTGATCTTTCCCTGAACTAAGGTGAATATTAAAGATTACATTTAAACCTTAACAAACATACTTTTGTTGCCTAAACCTAACCTGAGAGCCTGCGACCACCTCGCTGTAACTCAACACTTCATTCAGTCACAGAAATGTGCTGAGAGTCATGAGAATAATCTAAAGTATGTGTCAGTTTAACTTTGAGCAGCGAGCCGGATCAGAAACACTCGGAGGATTCATTCAGCAGATTTGAGGCTCCTGCAGGAACAACACGACGTCATCACCGGCGTCTCTGCAGCCGATACGAACAGAGACGAAGAACGACAAACACCCGAACACACGACGGGCCGACACGTCTCAGACGCACGACAGTAATTAAACACACAGTCTGTACTTTCTGCCACTAGGGGTCTCAATCAAAACAAAACAAAAGACGTGAGTAGCGTGGGATCATGGGAGTTGTTGTCTTCATTGTTAAACGACCAACAATGCTGATGAAAATCTGTCTGACGAACACTAATGTTCAGATTCCTCTGAATTTGAACATTGGAAGCATTTGAGTTAATGTAAGTACACAACTTATATACATATATATATATATTAATTATATATATATTTATATATATATATAAAGGTCCAGTTGTCTTTAGATGTTTTAATGTAGAGATGTTACATTATATCTTTAAGCTGCAGGTGCTTTAAAGAGAGAACAGGGTTGAGGTCACTTCTCTCCACGAGACGCTTCATCATAGTGTTTGTTAATGAGATGTTGTGTTCAGTTGCGTCAGACTGGCAGGTGTTCCTGTTATTTTGGCCACATGAGATATTTTCAAGGTGAACATCTCAGACGACCCTAAAAGTCAAAAGATGTATTTAATATTCATATTAATGACAAACGTTTTGTGTGTCTCGACTGAGAACAAAGAACATTTAGTTTTTATGTCGACGTCACTGACGAACAAACAAACTTGGGTTTCGTATCAGATTTAAAAGACCTGTCAGTCACATCTCAGGCTCGGCATCATCTTTCTCTCTGATGCTTTGGATTTTGCGGTTCTGTCCACATTTGGACCTCAGGTTGTGTCTTTCAACCAGCAGCAGGATGTTTTTACAGCACACCAGTTCCCACCACCCACACTACAATCAGTTATGAACAGTGATAAACGGAGGAACTAATCACAAGGATCCAAGTTGAATTTTAGTTAAATACCAGTCAGCATGACAGAATCAGCAAACTCTGGTTTTCTTATGTATTTGTTGCGGTACCGAGATGAGGAGAAAGACCAAAATGCATCCCCCATTTTAACCCACCATCACCCTGTCTCCACCCCCTGTAGTGGCAGAGGGAGTGCAGGGACCGAGCGGTGGTTGAGGTGAATATGTTAGTCCAGTCTGACTCATTGTTCTTCTGTCTCACTGAGGTCTGTGACAGTTAGAGTCCGAGGCAGTGACCCGGGCTCTGAAACCAAAAGCCAGTATCAGAAATCAGAATCACTGCCGGTACAGGAGTCTACACACTGGGCCAACTCCACATCATGGCTGTCTTAGAAACAGGACCCTGGTGCTGCCCGGCTGCATCCTGTACACCTGTAGGCAACCTAACTATTTTCATATTGCACAAAGCCACTGTTCATAAACAGCAAGTGACCGTAACACGACATCCGCACAGCGTCAGTCGTATACAGCTGTTAAAAAATGTTTTTGCATCGTTATCGTCTCTAAATCACCTCTAGTCCACTCAGCTTCCCTCCATATTGTCCACAACCCCCCAGTTTGTGAACCACTGGTCGACACTGAGCAGAAAAGCCTCAGTGAACGAGCTCGGCTGCTGACCAGCATGTAAAACACTTCCATGAATGAAAACCAGGGCCAAAAAAAAAAAAAAGACTTGGGCAGCGGAGCCGAGACGAGCAGCAGAGAGAAGGAAACGTTTCAGAATATAAACAGCTGTTTGTTGTGTACGTTGCTCTTTTCCTTTCACTGAGGCTCGTTTAGATCCAACGTACTCTGAACGGTTCTGGTCGTTCTGCTGAGGATTCGAACCCTGAAGACACGTTTGCTCCGTCTGTGATTGAGACACGTTTCAGCATCAACTGGACTCTTCCAGTTTTTGTGAATCTAATCTGTGATTAAACGATCAGACAACAGATTTTTCTGCAGTGATTTGTGACAAAAACAGTGAATCATCTTCGAGATTATGCAACATGATGAAGAGGAAGGGATCCAGGATACGGTCCCAGAAATTAAAATCATGTTGGGATTATTCTGATTCTTCATTTTCACTGAAAAACACTGTTAAAATCATGATGATGTGACGTGTTGGAGTCTGTAATGTTTTCTAACAGCTGTGGACCAGGACACATCTGCAGGACGACAGCTCCTCATTCATCCTGTTCGGTCACATATTTTATCTTTTATCAAAAAATGTAAGTGTCTGCGGTTTGAAACGTGTCCTCTTGGCCTTAACTTGTGATTTTTATTATATTTCTATTAATTGTGCAGCTTTAAATAATAACATCTGTGAACGGGAGTCAAATGCTCTTCATAGGATACATTGTGTTCCTGTTTTATTTATAGTGAGTGTTTCTGCAACGTTTCTATTCACTGTGACGAGCTGAACAACGAACCTGCAACATAATGTTCATGTAAGAGGACGAGGGAACGCCTCGTTAACATTCAAGTGATTAACGAACCACCAGACAAAGAAAAACCAAAAACACACACCTTTAAAAAAAGAGAATCTTTTGGCACTTTTATTTTGAAACATTCAGATTTAAAAACACACTGACTGTATTTTTTTATTTTTTTTTTAGATTTTTGTGTTTCATTTTGGACTTTTGGGAAAAATCTCTCTACCTGTTGTGCAGCTGATGCAGGTGAGCTGCTTCACCCCTCCACCACCACCACCACCTCCACCAGCTCTCTGCTGCTGCACCGTCTCCCAGTATCACATCCCCAGTCTCCCAGTACACACACCACCAGTGTCCCAGTGTCAGAGACGTGCTCTGCAACTCAAAGCTCCGGATCTTTTGTCCCTCAAAATCTGCCCATATTGTTGGAGCTCCGTGGGGGCCAAACAGCCTCCTTGTGCCAAAACCAGACAGACTAAACCCCCCCCCCCCCTCCACACACACACACACACACACACACACACACACACACACACACTGAGCTCTGTTCTCCTAAATACTTCATTAGGCAGCGAGCTGTGTTCTGGTGCTGAATAAGAAAAGACAAAAGAAAACATTGAATAAAATATTAAATATTTCCTTTTGTTTCTGCTTCAACACATAAATATTTCTGTCAGGGGTCAAATCTTTTATTCGTCCCTCGAGGGTGAGAGCTCAGTTTTCCTGCCAAAAACGGAAGTTAAGTCATTTTTTTTTTTTTTTTTTTAAATAATCCTTTAATTGTCTCTGAGCTAAAAAAAAAAAAAAAACACACCCTCACGCTGCTGCTGCTGCTGCTGCTGCTGCTTCCCTTTATGTGCTGCCATTTTGCATTTCCATCCTGCCTGCACACATTGCATCAGAAGAGGCTTTGACAGACAGTCAGTCAGTCAGTCAGACAGACAGACAGTCAGTCAGACAGACAGACATCTCTCCACACTCACCTCCAGCTTCTCCTCCTCCTCACCGTCCCCTCTCCCGCTCTCAGCCCGGGCTGCAGGGCTCTCTGTGCGGCGCTGAGCAGAGGCTTGGTGTCGGTGCAGCAGCAGATGAACGAGGCCTGAGAGACGAAAACAAAAAAAAGAAAGTCCTCCACTCCTCTGTCCTCTTTTCTCCTCTCCGTCCCTCTCAGAGCTCCAGCAGGACTCCTGTCGGATGAAGGTCCGCTTTCTTTTGTTTTAACAAATGAAGGGAAAGAAATGCATCCTGGAAAGCAGCAACACACACACACACACACACATAAAAAAACATGGCGGAGTGAAAAATCTCCCACGCCAGAGTCATTACGGCTGCAATTAGAAACTCATTTGCATAAATGCTAATGAGTCAGAAATTCATGTCGGCGCTGGAGGGAAGCGAGGGAGTTTTTTCTGCTGCTGCTGCTGCAGACTGAGGAGGAGAGAGGGATTTCACACGGAGGCCTGAGAGGCTTTTTATTCTCCTCACTGGGTTTTAGGCTGAAGCTGCAGAAAGATTGATTTAAATATATTATATATAATAATAATATATATGTACAGGATGATTCACACACGCTGATCCAGAATCAGATCATCAGATGTTCCTTCATCACCTCTGAGGTGAATTCACTCCTGCAGGATTTCACATTAAAGCAAGAAATATCTTTAATAATCATCAATAAATGGTTCATTTATTTATTTCACTCTTAATAAACAATGAGCTGCTTTAGAAAGCAGTTTGTAAATGTTTTCATTAAGTTTAGAAACATGTACAGTCTGAACAGATGTTTTATAGAGTGTGTGAGCAGTGAAGTAACATTAATTAATGTTTAATTAACTGTAGACTGACCATTTATTAATGATGCTTATTATAAAGTATCATCAGTCCCCCTCCTCTTATCCAAAAACTTTAATTTCTCATCTGCAGTTTTTCCTCTTTTGCACATTTTTTCATGTAGAAGAACAAATTTAGTCACGTTTATAAAATTAAGAATATAAAGCTGAGAGGATTATAATGAATATTTCTGATGTTTACACACATTTACATTTCCGGATGGAGTTAGTGCAGAATATAAGACATGATATTAGATATTACATGTTTTAACTCAAACCTGTGTGACATCACAGTTTGCTGCTGCCGGAGGAACAAATCTGTGAATTTCTCAGTTGAATTTTTGAGAAATCTTTTAGAAAGTGTGTTTGAATTATTCACTTCATTATGTTTTTATTTTAAATTGTATTTAATAGGAATGATGTAATTTAACACAGCTCTGATGCAGAGAATAAAACCAACTACTGTCCCTCTAGTTGGACTTTCACGTGTTAATAATCAGTTTTCAGCTCATCATCAAACTAAAACACTCAACAGATACAGAAAGACAATAAAATGCACAACACACACAAACACACACACGTGTGGAGACAGCTGATGTTGTGTTTTACAGTTTAATGCTGCAGATTCACGTCTTTGTTGTTTTGTGAAGCTGATTTTATTTATTCAGCGTTCTGCTCTGTTTATAAAACATTTATAAGCTGCAGTTAATCACTTAATTAAAGGTTAATACATATTTATTACATTTAGATTTATAAGCATGTTATAAGCCATTAATTGGGTTGCCAGGTTGTGAGAAAGCCCATTAATTCTGTAGCAACACAGTAATAAATGTTGATAATTAATGAAGATGGTAACAATTAATAGTTTACAAACAGATAAAAACCTGTTATTAACAATTATAAATGTTTATAAACATCATTTAAAACTTTATAGTGAATAATTGTTTGATAAATGATTTTTAGAGGGTTTCATTGTTTGTTAACAGTCAGATAATAAAGTGTAATTGATCATTATCAGCCTGATGGTCGTGTGTTTGTCTGCAGGAACACTCAACATGTTGTTTATCAGCAGATGTTGGATAAGAGTCCTGAGTGAGAGTCGATCAGAGCGTCTGGATGACAAACGTGCAGCTGGAGAATAAAAAGGACACTTTCACAATTTGGCAAAAACCAGAAGTTGTTCTCATGAAGCGCTGATTGATTATTTATTAACATTAATAAAGACACGAGTGACAACATGCAAACTCCTCATGAAGGGCGAGTTCTTCTTCTTCTTCTTCTTCTTCTTCTTCTTCTTCTTCTTCTTCTTCTTCTTCCACTTGTGCTGAGAAGTGTTGGGGACACGAGCTCAGATGGAAGGAAAGAAGATGGTCTTCAGACCTCATCTGATGCATTAAATCCTGATTTTTACAGTAAATGCTGATCACATCTAAAATCTAATCAACAACAGGTTTTCCTGCACATGTTTTTAAGTCTTTTTGGTTAAAAATGTTTCTCATGATTTCACAGCAGCCGGTTTAAATGAAGCTGCTGATGGAGGGCGAGGTGTGAGAACTGACAGGTGTGATCAGTGTTGGACTGATCTCCTGTCAGCTGCAGCCTCAGGCAGGAACTTGTTGCTGCTGCTCAGCCTTGTTTTAAAAAGTGCGCTGCATGCAGAGCCACATGTCAGGTCCTGGGTTCAGATGTCATCCAGCACCAGAACCAGCAGCAGTGGACATGTCTGCAGTGTCTCCAGTGTTAAAGGAGTCACCTGTGAGTCACCTGTCCTCCTGCAGTCCCCTGTGACCTCCTCAGCTCCTGCTCCTGTCTTTGTTTTCTGGATTCCTGGTCACTGATGATGAGAGGAGGCTTAATGTGGATTTAATTAGTGAGCTGAAGCTGTGGATGCAGATTGAGACGGAGGCCTCACACGGGAGGAGGAGGAGGAGGAGGAGGAGGAGGAGGAGGAGGAGGAGGGTGTGACTGTGCAGGCTACAGCACAGCCATCATGTCGTTTATAACACATTTAATTTAACATTTAAAATATTTAAATTCGATTTCCTAAAATTGTTCCTTGAGTCTCCTGGTTATTTATCCGCAAGTTTACATAAAAAAAGGAAATAAAAACGACAACAAATCAACTTATAAGCAGGTTTTAACAAAAGTCGTACGTTGACCTTTTTGTCCGACGTCTTTTATTCGATAATAATGACAAATTAATTTAATTAATAAAGATAAGCAGTGGATGAACTGAGTGTGGAGGTCGTTTCCTTCACTGTGTCTCAAAACGAATAAATGAAATGATTTAAATCTTCTTTTTTTCATAAAGTCGTTTTCTTGCTTTTATTTTGAAAGATTTAAGAAAATAAAACAAAACGAACAGCTGGTTTGTTTCTTCTTCTTCCTGTAATAAGTCAAATAATTAATGAATAATTAAATAAATACACTTGGTGAGATTCTGAGTGTAAATAAGAACAAAAAGTTATTTCGTCTTGTTTTGGTTTGAAGAAACTCGTTTAAATAAATCGTTACAGCAGATTAAGATAAAACATGTTTATTAAAAACAGCCTTTTAATGGAGTTTTAAATAAATCAGACGAGCAGAGATTAAAAGACACATTTACAATATTAAAACATGTAATTAAAGGAAAGTTTGTCTCATAATTAAAGAACCTGTTGACTTTTATTTTACGACGGCGGGTTTCAAATCAAGAAAATAAAATAATCTTTACTGACTCGAGATGAATCTTTACAGTCTGCAGCTGAGGCCTGAGAGCTGCTCTGATTGGCTGATCACTCATTATCATCCAAACATGAAACATTGTTCGTGCATTTCTACAAAAATGAAACACTTTCTGCTGCTGTCAGATTCACGTGTGCAGGGTTATTTTCTGCTCTCGTCAATAAACCAACTCAAACATGATTTTATTAAAGTTATTAACGAGTTTTCCTCAACTTCAGACTCAAAGTTTCAAAAGGATCCTGCAGAGAAACGAAACCAGATAAAAACAGTTTATTCAAAATAAGACAATAATGTTATAACAAACGGAAAAACATCTTTTCAAATGTGTTTAATGCAGATTAAAGAAAATGAATCAGAGATGAATTAAACGAGTCAAACGCTGCAAAATGCACAAAGTGTAAAAATCTTCCTCAGTCTGAGTTTTGATCTTTTTTCTTTTTATATTTCTAACAAATATTTCCTCTTTTTTAAAGGAGCATTAAAAATCATTTCAGAGGGTTTAATAAAAGAAAGAATCTGATGCTTTTAGTTAAAATAAAACGGAAATGTTCCTTTTAATTAAAACCTCTAAAATGTGATTCAAAATAAAATATTCAGATTAAACATCAATATTCAAATTTTTATTTTCCTTTTTTTGTAAATTCATGTGTAAAATATAATAATAAACTACTTTCATCCAAATCACAATTAATGTTGTAATTTTAAATCAAAATAAAATAAAGTACAAATATTCCTCATCCTTCACTTTCATCTGGTGTCGTTTCAATTAACTGTTAAAGTTTATGAACGTTAACAAGCAGCGAGAAAAACTGTCTGCTGAGGATTACTGCCGCCACACACACACACACACACACACACGCACACACACACGCACGCACGCACGAATGCATGGCGCATTTGCATGTTGTGTCCCACGGTGGAAATTACAATGGAGCGCAATTAATATGCGCATAAATTAAAAGTGAGAGGGTTTGTGTGAATTCCAGGAACAGGCGGTCATCCAGAGAGGAGGAGAGAGGGAAGAAAAGAGGCTCTGTTCACACGGGACAGCAGCAGGAGGAGGTGGACGAGGAGGAGGAGGAGGAGGAGGAGAGAAGAGGAGGAGGAGTTGGAGAGAAGTGGAGGAGGAGAGGTAAAAGAGGAGTGAGGAAGAGGATGGAGAGAAGAGGAGAGAGGGAAGAAAAGAGGCTCTGTTCACACGGGACAGCAGCAGGAGGAGGTGGAGGAGGAGGTGGAGAGAGGAGGAGGAGGAGGAGGAGGAGGAGAGAAGTGGAGGAGGAGAGGTAAAAGAGGAGTGAGGAAGAGGATGGAGAGAAGAGGAGAGAGGGAAGAAAAGAGGCTCTGTTCACACGGGACAGCAGCAGGAGGAGGAGGAGGAGGAGGAGGAGGTGGTGGAGGAGGAGGTGGAGGAAAGAGGAGGAGGAGGAGAGAGGAGAGCTGAGTAAGACAAGGGGGGAGAGGAGTTAGGAATAGGATGGAGGACAAGGAGGAGGAAAAAGAGGAGTGAGGAAGAGGATGGAGAAAAGAGGGAGCTGAGGAGGAGAGAGGAGGAGGAGGAGGAGGAGGAAGGGTGGTGGAAAAAGAGGAGAGAGGGAGATAAAAGAACTGAGTAAGACTAGGAGGGGAAGAAAAGAGGAGGAAGAGGATGTAGAGAAGAGGGAGCTGGAGGAGGAAGAGGAGGAGGAGGAGGTAGAGAGGAGGCGAAAAGAGAGCTGAGAAAGACAAGGAGGAGTGAGGAAGAGGATGGAGAGAAGAGGGAGCTGGAGGAGGAAGAGGAGGAGGTGGTGGAGAGCGGGAAAAAAAGAGGCCCTGTTCACACGGGACAGCAGCAGGAGGAGGAGGAGGAGGAGGAGAGGAGAAGATAATAAAACTTTATTTATAAATCACTTTTCTTAACAAAGTTCCTTCTTAAGCAGATAACATGAGAATAAAGGACTCAAACATGGAGGAAGTAAAATTATGAGATGGATAAGATGGAGGAGATGGAGGAGATGATTTACGTGACACATGAAACACATGATGTTAATCCCTGCTGTGTGTTTTGTATCCAGACATGTGTGACATCACTCCACTTCAGACACACTGAGTGTTACAGGACTGTTAATGACTCAGGTCAGTTTGAGTCAGCTGATCATCCAGATGTTGTGAACATGATGCAGAGCAGGTGTGAACATCCAGCTGGAAGACAAATATACAACATCACCACACTCCAGATAAACAGTCTGATTCTGTAATAGAGGCAACGTCTCCATCTTCATGATCTGATGAGTTATCGTCTGCAGCAGCTTCTACTTCCTGTCATGTTGTTGTGACATCACACGTCTGGCGGTGACTCTCAGAGTGACGACCAGCGATTAAACACATGAAGCTGATTACTGCTCAGAACCAGCAGAGACACTGAACATGTGACCAGACAGACCAGACTCCATTCAGAAAAGTCTTCATTCAGTCACACGTAATAACTCATAATCTACACTTTGTCTTTTACAGTTTATTTTCTGTGCTGTTTGTAGCAGATTGTATTTATGACAGGACACATTTCTGAATCTTTCTTTGCAGTTTTGAACGTTAAAAGTTATTTTCATGAATAAAAAAAAAGTTCAAGGGATGAAAATGTACTCAAGTACAATTTTAAAAACCTTTGAGTATTTGCATTTTCTGCTACTTTATTTAAGTACACTCAATCTTCACTTTAATCAAAGTAATATTTTATCACTGAAACACCCTTTTTATTGTGTTTTATACATTAATGTGAGCTGGGGATTGTCCTGTTTGTGCATGACATGATAAATAACATACTGAGATATATTAAAATATGTATAAACTGTATGTGGGTGTTGTTACCACCTTTACATGTTATGGCCTGATTAGGAACTGACCTGGATATAAACTGTTTTATGTGATATTCTGCTTCTTTTACTAATGTATCATCAAACACTCTCTCTATATATAAAATCACAAGGTGCCTGCAGGTCTGATGTAATCTCTGAGTTTCACTGAAGGATCTCATGAAGTGTTGTTAGTGTCTGAAGGAACCTCTTGATCATTTACAGTTTATCCAGGAAGTCCTCTGAGTAACGTTCAGGAAGTCCTCAGGAAAGAAGAGAAGCCCTTAAAGTAACTTGATGAACCCTCCAGAGTAAGAGGAGGTTCTCCAGGAACAAAAGCTGCTGGAGGAACCGGTCTGATGTCGAGAGCATCTCTGAGCATCCTTCATCGTCTTTTTTTTTTTTTTTACTTTCTGAGAGTGTGAGCTGCTCAGCAGACAAACAACTCATGATGAGGACGACGAGCCTCCAGGAGCGAGGAGGAGGCCACGGCAGCGCGACGTCATTTCATCTAAATGTAATAAAACGAATGTGAATATTCATATTTGTTTGATTTTAAATGTGATCACACACACAGACCACAGTGGATGTAACATGTAGTTTCTCTGCAGCGCCCCCTGCAGGACAGACAGTGTTTCAGCCACTTCCTCCCATTATTAGACTGATGTCTCCCTCTAGTGGCTGTTTGGTTTCACTACAGCACATTTCTGGATTACAGTTTGATTATGATTCATCATTATTATCTTTATCTTCTGTCCCTACATCAGAACTTTAAACACTGAACTGTCTGTTTAACATGACTCTGGGACTTTTTGTCTTTTGCCGTATTTTTTCTCCACACATTCATGAAGGTGGATTTTTTTCAGGTTTCTCGTCGGCTCTGATCTTCTTTGACTCTCTGACAGCAGAGTGTTGTGTTTCATCTGCACAAATAAAGGCAAACAAATGAAAACATATGTGTAAAAAGAGATTAAAACAATCACCGTCTCTTATGCTGCTGATTCTGTTAAAAGCCAGCTAATGACACACTGTTTTTGACAGGTGTTTTCATCACCTGTGTGCACTTTGTCTGCATTTTTATGTATTTCTTGTGTATTTTATTTAATTTTTGTGTGTTTTTTATTATGTACAGCTTGAGTGGACACATCATCTTTTATGATTTTATCTCTGTATGTTGTAAAAACATACATTTCTAAAGCAAAAAAAAAAGCCTTAAACACAAAATCCAAAATAACCTCAAACCAAGAAATAAATAAAAATGCAAGAATAAGATCCTTCCTTCACAGTAGTTGCAGAGGAGGTCATGTGACTCAGGTCTCACCTGCAGCACCTGGAAATCCCAAATATTGAGTTAATATTGTAAAATGCTGATCTTCCATGTTATAATGTCACTTGTTATTCTGTTATTTGGGTCTATAACACCTGTTAAATGTCTGAGTGATCCCTCCTCTGTTGCTCTTCCTGAAGTTTACTCCACTTCCTCCCATCACAGACCTGAGATCAGCCCTCCGTGTGTCTCTGTTTGTTTTTATTTGCATTTTCTTTTTTCATTTTACTTTATTGAGGCCAAAGATTTTTGCCCGATCATAATCAGACCATAGTTTTTAGTTTGCCTTGAACACAGTCTTTCCCCTCACCGTCACCATGCAGTATTAGTCCTGCAGAGATACTGCAGGAGGTGAGGCTGTGAGAGAAGATGGCAGTGGATGTAAAAACACTTACAAGGCCTGATTCTGTGTTAATAAGTTCTGAGGTGGTTCTGAAGATGATAACTACTCTGCTGGCTTGATTTAAACTGTCATATAGTGACATAGTTATAATTACATTGAGTGAAACGTCACACAGTCGGTCAAAACAAAACAAAATATCAAGAAGCGTGGGATCATGGGAGATGAACAACCACTGCTGGTGACAATCTGTGCAGTGAGTCAGGCAGAAATGTTCACATGAGTTATGTTTCGACCTTCCTCTCCCTCTGACGCATCATCTGATGTGAAACGTTACCTTCAATACAATTACAGATTTCTCTGGTTTGAACATTATTGCAAACATCTGCACAACAAAGTAAAATATAGTGTTTTTCTCTTGATCAAAATGTTGCTTATTGTACATTTAGAGAGTAAAGATGAGAACATTTTACATGACTTTTTCTTTGTTTCTGCTGTTTTGCTTTGAATCCACGAGAGAGAGCTCGAGCACATCTGGAGCAGCAGCCTCGGTTTCCCCCACAACACACAGAAGTGACCTAAACCTCGACATGAACTCTGTCTTCCCTTCAAATCATACACTCTGCAGGCGTCCTCTCTGTACCGTCTCAATACGAACCACCTTTTTCCTGTAACTCTGATTTCTAAAGCTCGTGCGTCAGTAAGAACGATGTCCTCGTTTCGCAGCAGAGCTCTCTGGAAACATCTGCTCCACAGCTTGTCAGCCCGTGAGCACTGAGCTCCGTCTGACCCCTCTCCATCCCTCAACCATCTCTCAGATCTAAATTAGCGGGTTCCTCGCAGAGATCGTTGGCATCAGCCAAGTCTGTTCACCTCCAATCTGGACAGCGAGGTCCCCCCCCTGTTAATCCGCCCTGTGCCTCTCCTCTCCTGATTGCCTCAATTTAGCCCTAATTGAGGGGTGCAAGCTGAAGAGGAGTGGGGGCGTTTGTTGGCTGCGTTGCCATGGACACTGAGCGTTGCTAGGCAGCCGGCGGGATGCTGTGGAAGCGGAGTGCAGCGGGTCACCGCGGAGAGAGGGATGTGCACCCACACACCTCTCATGCACAGAAACAACACACTCCACGGCTGATGGGGGGAGCTGAAAGGGAGAGCACGGAGGCACGAACACGACGGGTCAGGACCCGATCGAGTGTGAAAAACGACCTCGCCGCTAATTGTTCCTCTGCTGCGAGCATCTTGACGAACAAAGTAATATAATCAAACCACCGGTAATAATGAAATACTGCAACTTAGAGTCAGAAAAGTCAAAACTGCCCCGTCCTCACTCTGCAGAGAGAGATTCACCTTGTTTACCCCAAATCACTGCACAGTAAAACCCACTCGCTGCATGTATCAGAGGTTTAGGAGTATTTCTACCAGAGAGTGATGTTTGTTCTTCTTAAATGGTTTTGTTTGAATATTTTACAGAGGCTCAAACAGGTAAAGGTGTATTTCTTTTACGAGAATCAAGCAAAAATAAGAGCGGAGTCTGAAATAAAGATATTTATTTCATCTTCCTTTAAATCATCTCACAGCTTTAGTCTGAGGAGGCAACAGTCCACACAGTAGCAGTTCAGATACGTGTGTATAAAAAGACTCTAGTAAAAGTCGAAGTAGAAGTATCACAGTGAAACGTCTCCCTCTGAAGGGGTCAGGGTGTTTCATTTCAACATTTGTAAGAGTGAAACTACGTGCACGTGATCCTGCCAGCTGCTTCTGAAGCACTGAGACAAAACCAGACGGTGAATGTGCCGAGAAAACAAAACTATATGCAAGTTATCACCGCAAAATTAAAGTCTGGACGATATCCGAGGAGCCTGAAGGGAGGAAGTCTCACTGACTCTGTGATCCACGACATCATGAACATCGATATTTCACTTTAATATGAGACAGAGATCTGGCTGAACGTTCTCAGCACTTCACACTTGGTGGTTCAAAAAGACCTGATGGAGACAGTATCGTCTCCTGACAGGTAATAAAGAAGACACAGAGCAAATAAACAAGAGGTGGAGAGGATTAGAGCAGAGACAGATAAGACAGAGACAGAGAGGAGGAGAGGAAGAAGTGAGACTGGCTGAAGATAAAGAAGATAAGAGGTGGAGATAACAGAGAGAGAGAGGAGAGTCAGGCAGAAACACAACACGTCTGGATTTTTGTTGTTTCTAATCTCAGCTGAGTTTCTACTTTTGATTTGGCCGAAGTTTTTAAAATGTTGTGTCTTTGTTTTGCAGCGACGGAGCAAGAAGGAGAAAATAAACATGAAGAGCTGCACGGAAACACGTTAACCACAAAGTGTTTCATCCCCTCCGTCCTCTATTTCTGTCTCCTTAGCTCACAGTTTCCTCTCTAACATCATATTTGGCTCACAGGAACATCGTCACGGTGGAGTCACCTCCGACCCTGCTGGGATAAATGTAAACATCAGGTCGTGTTGGCAGCAGCAGCCTCGGGGAGGACGGTGTCGGCAGGTGGGTCCACAGACTGAAATATCTACAAAGATGTAAACACTGAGTCAGTTTTGATGCGTACACCTACACATCTATACTCATCACAGTCTCTGGATGCCCTACAAACATCACTGTTGTGTTACCGGTTGTTATGTTACAATGTTTAAATAAAGCAACAAACACACGGCTGAATAAACCAGCAGGTTGATATCTGTGGTACCAAGTCAGAGGCCTTCATGTCCCCCTCCAGATGATCTGTAATAGATCTGGTGAAGCTGAGACTTTTCATCTCACGTCATCTCATGTCAAAATGGTAATTGGCCAACAGACGGTGTAACACATGAAGATAAACTGAGTGAAATCTGGATAATAAAACAAAGATAAAATCATCTGAACCAGGTGTTAAAAGCAGTTTTATACACGTGTATTTTAAGATGTGATTTAAAATGGGGCACGCCTGATCTCTGCCACACTCTCTAACTTTAAATCTTTTCTTTATTTCACTCTACTCGGGAGTATAATTTGAAAAATGAACATCATGCTGCGTTGAAGAAGACTTGGAACTAGCGGTTGAGACCATGAAGTCCTCAGGAAACTGTTCACCGAGGTCATAAATCAAGTGAGAAGCAGGCACCCCCTGCTGGGCACTGGCTTCACTTCTCAGACATCAGACGCTCGCTCCAGATTATTCAGTCACCGGTTGAGTCTTTAGAGTTTGAGCCATAAAGTAAAAAAACAAATGTGGCTGATGGATTAACCCGTCACAGGATGAGCTTTTTGCGCTCTTTCCATTAAAAGGTCACGTTCATTACGTGTCTTCGCAGCACTAATCTAGCAGCTGAACACTCACAGAGTCAAACGGTGACGTGACGTCCTCATGTGAACCCGGGTCAGTCTGGGGGAAATGAAAGTACTTAAAGGTCTGCGTGTCTGGAGGCCGGCAGCAGACAGCACATGTGTTTCAGTTGTGATTGAGTCCGTTTACGATGCAGTGCAGCAAATATCCTCAACGTGCTCTGAGGATTTGAGGACAGATGATTCATCTTATGGATTTTGGATGCACATATGTTCCGACTCCAGTGGGATGAAGCCTTTAGTTTGCACGCACGTTTGTGTAGTGCAGATGGATTTACTAGAAAAAGGCAGATAACACGATCTACATGCAGCAAGCAGGGCCGTTTGGAGATCACTGGACAAAGTAAAACAGCAGCACAAACAAACAGAGAGAAAATCTGGTGCTCCGTTATCATCCAAGTCTGATGTTAAAAAAGATGTTTATGACAAAATCTGGTGAATAAACTCTAAATTTGTGAAACATTTTTTGGAAAGTGAAAAAATACTTTTTTTTCAGATCAAATTAATACAAAAATAACATTGGATTTGACCTGTTATTAAGTCATAAACACAGAGAAAAACATTTCAGAACTAGAGCACCGAATGTAGATTAATCCGCCGCTGAAAGTAGTCCCCAACAGATGCACTATTTCCTCCTGTTTGAGTTATGTTTTGTAAAAGAGTCCTTTTGTTAATCGAACAATGTGTTTGTGTCGACATCATCAGTAGGAACCAGAGGGTTTGGTCTTTTCACGTGCACGCCCACAGCAGCCTCTCAGAGACGGTCTAATTTGAGTCTTTTCTTCACAGCATGAATATATCACATAATAGAAAAAGCATGCAGAGGTGACATGAACCTGCGTGTGGTGATTCAAAATGTACAATGCTTAAAAGTGGACCATGACACAAAAAACACCTCAGGAGGTCGTTTTATTGTCTGCGTCTGCTTCACCAGTGGTTTTTTTTCTATAGGTGACAAATATGAGGAAAAAAACAACACGAGCCTCGACACAATTCTTCAAAAATATGCACTGGAAAAAATAAATTGTTGAGAAAACTTCTGTTAATTTATTTAAAGATGAGGTCAGAAAGTCCGAAATCTGTGTATTGCAGCCAAATTTCAACTGAGACAAGGCACGGATGCTTTACGTTTTTATTTATCTATCATAGAGCCGTGTAAATAACTTTATACTTATTATATTGACCCAAAAATAAAAAGAGTTTATTTATTTAAGTGGTTATGAAACAGTCTCTGTATAATACTGATGCCTCTATATGAGCAAACGAGACCATCAGGAAGAAGAATGACTGTCAGCGGCTCAGATTCCTTCTTATTCCTGTTGGATAAGTCGTGAAAGTCCATCTGTGCTGAGGATGAATTTAAGAGGCTCACAGTCTGAGTAAAGAAGCTGCTTTGTAGTCGGTGGTACGGCACTAAAACAAAGTTTACTTATTATTACAGTTATTAAATAGTTACATTATCTTATGTTATGTGTTTAAAACTGAAGAACAGTGTCAAACAAATAAAGAAACGTCTTCCTGTCAGAAACTGTCAAAGCAAACGCACACGTTAGCCAGATTAAGATCTTTAACAAAGGAGACGGTGGTGCTCATATCGCTTTTGTCCACAGGGGGCGCCAGAATCAGCAGAAAAGACAGTTTCTTGTAGCTGCTTTAATATCACTGCAGTTAGACGAGTCTAAAGATTTGAGCATATTGTGACTGGTTTGTTGCCATAACTTACATTTATTTTAAATTCTCATTATATTTATTTTTTTCAGGCCTTAAATCATTTTCTTGTTGTTGGGTTGAGATCTGGAGACTGAAGGCTGCAGCAGCGTATGATTTATACTTTTCATACTCGTCGTTCAGTGAGCTCTCGTGTCTTATACAAAAACGAGTGTGTTAAAAATGTTTCTTCACTCATTTTTTTACCAGGTTTTTTCTGAAACTTGACGACCTACATATCCACGTTGACCCGGCTGAAATGAAGTCTGGGGATGAGAGAAGCAGCAGCTCAGACGGTCTGCAGAGAGAACCGGTGGATACAAACAAGCCGACAGTCTGTGCAGCGACGTTTCACAGCAGGCGGAGAGGAGACGTGTGAAAATTCATGGCAGAAGTGTGAAAATCTTGTGCTTTAAGTTCAAGAAGCACCAGGTCTGCGTATGACTTTGCTCCCTGGCTTTGACCTCGGTTATTATAAAGACGATGAAAAGAGTTGAACATCTCTTATGATCCATTTAAGTTTCAGGCATTTGGGATTTGCAACAAAATCAATCCAATGCTTGTTGAGATATTTCAACTGGTGTCCTGATCGACTACAAACCCCTCGAGCTACGCTGCTGTCGTGTTATTAACCTCCTCCCTCCTTTTCAAACAGCACATTATATATTAATGTATATATACAAAAGATACATTATGTAAACTCAACAACATGAAGAGTGAAGATCGTTTATCGCTCTGTCTTGATGTCACGCAGCCTGTTTAAGTCCAAGGTTGAACAGTTGGAGTTGCAGCACAAACACGGAGCAGCTCTCCGTTTTATTCACATCAGCAATTCAATCAAAATGCATCTCGGCTTGATTGCAGAACAACCGGGTAGATTCTGCAGTTCTTCCCAGCAGTCGTGACCTCCTGCCCTCCCGGACACATTAGCAATCTTCCAGAGCGTTGTGAGCTGAATATTCAAGCTGCAGCACAACGGTTCAGGTCACTGAGTTCCTGTTTGTATGTGTGAACCCTCTGCTAAATGTGACCAGCGGAGCCTGTTGATCATCCCAGAGCTGCAATTTTGAGCCAAACATGAGCCAAATAATAAAAAAATACAATGTAGATTATCTGGAGACGCTGAAATACTGAGTACGATTATCATATTATATAACTGCAAGATGCTCAGTGTTAGAGACACTACGTGGACATCTGAACAGAGTACTCATGTTTTAAACCTTTCAAAAGTTGCAATATGTCCGCTAAAAAGTTACTGATGACACAAAATCTCATTTTGTGGTGAGGGTCGGAGAGTCGGTGCAGAACTGGACCTCCCGGAGGAATAAACACCTGGAGTCTCATCAGATTCTGCTCTGATCCGGAGACGTCCACCGACCGGAGGAGAGCTCAGAGATTAGTTTTTAACTTCTGGGATTAAAAAAGTGGATTTATCTTCACTCCTGTTTATCAACCTGACTGCAGCAGTGATCCGGAGGTGACCTCCATCGTCGGGTGTTGGTATATACTATATATTATATATACTTTACTTCATGAACGTTACGTTACAGAGAGGAGAGGGGAAGAAGAAGAGGGAGAACCAGAGTCTCTGCTGAGAGAACTTACATCCTCGCTATATGCTCGCTAGCTTCCAGCTAATGTGCTATGAAGCTTTGATGCTCAGCTTTAACTCATCCATGTTCATGGATGAGTTAATGTTTCAAAGTGCCCTCATGTTACATTTAGTCTCGTTGACTTCCTTCCTCACTCGCTGATTCTCTCCTGGAAGTTCTGGCGACAGGCGATCGCATTTTTCCATCCTCAGGTGTCACGTTGTGTTACTTCGTCTTGTCTTCCCTCCCTTGCGAGCGATCGTCCTGATTACTTTCACCTGCCCCTGATTATCCTCCTGTGTTTTTGGTCCATGTGATTTCCTCCTCTCGTCATCGTTTTCCCATCGCTCACCTGCGTTCAATTAGTTATCACTCCCTGAGGACTGAAGTCCTCGTCTTCCTCCTCGCTCCTCGTCAGTTTGTCTGTTATGTTTTCCCAACTTCACTAATGTGTTCCTTGTGTTCCTCGATCATGTTCCCAGTGCTTCTTTGGCTTGGACTTCATTTAGTTTTTGTATTTTGTACCTCCTGCCTGCTTCTTCTGTTTTCTGGTTTTGCGTTTTGGATTTCTGGATTTTGTTTTCGGACTCCAGTTTTGTTATTAAAGCTCATCTTTTGTTTTTTTAACCTGCTGCCTCCTTTTGTTTCACCTTCTCTGCTCCATTGTCACTTGTTGGACAGAATGGTCCTTTAACATTTTAACTACTTTATTTCCTGTTGATGGTTTAATCTGCAGCACAGTATCATATTTTATTAACTGGTAATGTGCTTTGTTTTCAAAATCTCGCTCAGTTAAGTAACTAAAGCTGTCAGATAAACGTACAGAGTACAATAATTCCTTCTCAAATATAGAAAAAGATGAAGTATTTTAATGAAATACTTACGTTAAAGTACCTCAAAATGTCACTCAGGTTCAGTATTTCAGTTGCTCTCCACCTCAGAGCGTCTGACTCAGACAGCGTGTTCGTTAATATGCTGCTATGACAACCTGCACTCTGCTGGTTTCAGTCTCTCCACCAGATGTTGAACCTGCTGCAGGGATCTGCTCACACTCAGCCTCTCGAGCCTCACCGAGGGTCCATCACTGATGTTCGATGATCAGAGTCTGGCCTCCAGTTTACCCCCCGAAGGCTTTGAGCGAGGTTGAGGTCAGGCTCAGTGCAGCACAGCCTTCATTAAGATTTCTCTTCACTGAAAAATAAACAGTCCCAGACGACCAAACGGATGTGGACAGTTTTAAAAATCCTTCAAACTGCTTTTCATTGCAGACGTTCAGCCCTCAGGCTCTCTGTTCCACTCGTGCATTAAAATGTGCGACATATGAACGAACACATCATCAGAGCATTTTTCTCAGCAGGGCAGCGAAGTGGCTCTTAATCTTGGAAAATTAATTATGACATGAAAACAATGTCTTGCACCCAGTGAACTGCTGCTGGAGAAACGATGTCCTCGCTGCTTCAACAGGGGGCGCCAAACTGTAGTTATTGATCGGGTCCTGCTGGCTGATATTAGTTTGAGCAAAATGAATCTTGTTTGTGGGGTTACACAAAGTTTAACATGTCGAATCCTCTCCTCCAGCAGATCATGGTGCCGGTCCTGCCCGGACTCTGCTTCCTGTGTGTTTGTGTTTGTGTATCCAGACTCTGGCCCGGCTCTGCTTGTTTGTTGTCATTTTTTTCCCGTGGCATTTCTCTGACCCCGGAGCACAAATGGCTGACCGCTGGACTACCCAGCTGTACGAGCAGAGCGTCAGCGGGACATCCATCTGACTGCTGCAATTCCCCCTCTGAAATAAAAACCCCATCACATAAGCTTCTTATGCAAAGCAGAAAACACTGTGTAATCTCCCTCTGTGTCGCTCCCTCTGTGTGTCTGAGCCGGTGTCAACACTACTACTACTACTACCGCCAGTTACTTCACTGCTTTTAGTTCTGTAGCTACTTAAGAAATCATGACAACTTCCAGTTTTTATGTTTGGTGGCGCATTACTCAGCTGTTCCCCCCTTAAACTCAAAAATACCTATTCTTCCTCTCACCTGTAGTGATTTATATCATCTAGATTGTTTTGGTGTGGAGGTGAAGAACAGAGAGCCTCAAAAAAACTACATCTGAAACACTCAACAGCAGAAGAGCAGTTGTCTCTTTCCAGATATCACTACCTAGTTACTCAGGATGACCCACAGACCTTGTTGTGAGCAGTTACATGCAGGAACTATTTTCTTTCTACCTGAACACCTGCCAACTGTATCACTCCACCTACTCATAGACAAGAGGCTCATACCTGTGATAGTTCTGGATGTAAACATTAATGACGTCCTCCACGGCTGAGCTGTGTTGTAAAAAAGTAACCAAAAGTCAGACTCTAATAAAAGAAAAGATGTCGGACATTGTGTTCAAATTTACAGTCATACAGTAAAAGTCTTAAATCTGACTGTAAATCTACTTAAATTAAAGTATTTTTCAGGCAATCAAGTAAAAGTTAATTATACGTATACTTACAGTTATGTATCAAATCAGTGTTGTTTTGTTTATTTCATTACCAATAAAGCAAACTAATTTAAAATGCACTTTGTTGGCTCTGATGTAGCACAATCTGCAAAGTAGCAACAAACTAAAGTTATCAAGTAAATGCAGTTGAGCAGAACATGGAAATACTCTCAAGTACAAATACCTCAAAATTGTGCATGAGACTCCTCAGGACGAGCTCTGTGGGTTATCTCGAGTAACCGGGTCAGGATTTCTAGAAAGAGACTCTGAGTTTTAATAAATGTATTTGTTTGGGTGCCATGTAGCTCCGTTATACTGGAGAGGAGGCCGACGTCTCTACAGCTGATGTGTCCAAAACTCTGCAACTCAAACCAAAGAAATCTAGATGGATAAATCAGCGCTACAGGTAAGAGAGGACAAATATGTGTTCTTGATTTTTAAACGTAATGATTGCCCCGCCCTCAGGTTCTGCCAGTCATATTGATGAGGCGTCACTTGTGTCCTGAGACTGAGATATCGACCCCCCGCCTCACCTGAGTGGAGACACAGCACGAGTTATAAAAGTAGATTGATTAAAACACCTTTGTTCGACTTGTGACCTGTTATAAAACAAGATGTCTGGTTTCTCGTGTCTCAGACGTCTTTGAGTCGTGAGCGGTTCCACCAAACAGAATTTCTCCTCTGAACTCACCGCCTGGTTTCAGTCCAGTAACAGTTTGAGGCTGAAGGAGGAAAAATGAGCCGTTATTTAACAAATCAAAAGATTAGAGAACAGTCCAGAAAATAAAAACAGATTTGTGGATCAGAACTTTGTTTTTTCTTCTTCCCTCTCTTCGTCATCATCTGACGACCCTCCAGATGGATCTGG
The DNA here is from genome assembly GCF_965226575.1 of Pagrus pagrus. NCBI lineage: Eukaryota > Metazoa > Chordata > Actinopteri > Spariformes > Sparidae > Pagrus > Pagrus pagrus. The sequence goes on from NC_140191.1 coordinate 2,180,758, forward strand.
TGACCATTTGGACGGGCCGGACCCGCAGGTTGGGCACCACTGGACCTGGAACAGCTGATGATGATGACGTCAGAGAGAACCATAAAAAAGGTCACAGGAGACATTCGACACTTGAAACACAGTTTGCTGTTTACTTCAGCAGATTTTTGGACGTAGAGCTTTTACTTACAGTACTGTGGAGTTGTTCTACATTGTGGTACTGATCCGTTTACTTAAGTAACAGGCCTGAAAACCACTGTGGGTTTGTCTGTTTCCAGTGTTGTGTTCTGGTTTTTATTGTCTCACCAAAAGTCTGTTTTATATTTGAGGATTCCTGACCCGACTTCAAACCCTTTATTAGATTAAACTGTTAGTCAAATGTTTTGGATGGTGGAAGTGGGTTTTCTGTCTCCAGAACCATGTGTTCTGGTTGGTTACATACTGTTTCGTACATACACCACATCACCCCACGATGCCACAAGTGTTAACTTTCAGTTCCCTTTACGGCCTGACCTTTCTGCACAGCTGAGGTCGGGCCTGCTCGTACAGTGCTGTAGGTGCTGGACTGTCATCGATCCGGCACCGCAAATGTGTGCAGCCCGGTACAAGAGTACAAGTCGGAAGTGGTGGAGAGTTTTGCCAAAGATCTTCCTCCTCTGAACTCCTCATGTGGTTTCACTCAGCTGTTCAAACCGTCTGATATTTCACAACAAAAAAAGGAAACGTAAAAACAAGTAATAGATTTAATCACCTCATGACCCGTCAGAACTAAACCCAGCTCCACCCTGAGCAGTAACGTGACGCTGACACACCATTGCATCAGTGTTACAAATCTAATAATAAAAAATAAATGATTTAACAAGTGTTTAGTTTAAAGATGTCACTGCTGCTCTGAGTCTGACGCAGGGCTTTTACTTGTAACGGAGCATTTTTGTTTAGTTGTTTTGGTGCCTTTACTGAAAAGTTGCTCTGTGTGTATGATCCTGCTCACAGAACCACGGTCCAGTCCGGACTGAAAACAAAAGGGGGGATTATGCTTCATGGTTCTCGCTCCAACAGTGTGGAACAAACACCCACCAGATATCAGAGCAGCCAAAACTTAAAAAGCTTTAAGAAACTCACCTGTACAGACGAGTGTTTGCATCGTGTATTTAAAGTCTTTTGTATTTTGTCTTGTTTGCTGCTCTTTGTTTTGTATTTTTGTGGAGCAGCTGATTTTATTGCATTTCATTTGCTTAGTTTGACTTTCCTGTACTGTACTTTATTCTGTGGAGAACCTTATTATTGTTGGAGCTAATTGTAGTTAGTTTGGTTATTATTTGTGTTTCTTTAGTCTATTTATTTCCTTGTTTAGTTTTGTCTCGTTAGTATTTTGCTTTGTTTTTGGTTTATTTAGGAATGTGTGTAACACCTGAGCTCATAGAGGAGGAGGTAGGTCAGACGACCATGATGCACTTCTTCTGCCTGCATAAACTACAAACACATGGTGGCTCTTTGATTTTTATTTTAAAGTTTGATTTAGATTTAGATACAGTTACTATTATAACTGTTTTGTTATGTTTTTTCAAGGTTAAATAAAAAACATAAATACATTTTAATTTTCTGAAAATTATAAATGTTTTTAAATATAGTTGCCTACTCTGCTTTTTAAATGTATTTATTTTCACTTTAACTGTTATATTTTGACACATGCAGACTTTAAATTGTTTTCCTGATGTTTGTTTTTACATTTTATTAATTTATAAATGTTTAAATACAAAGAAGTTTAATTGATCTTCTTCTTTTCTCGTTAATTAAATAATGAACCAACTTCCAGCCGTCCCAAAATAAAACCACCTCATGCACGAGCTGTATTACTTTAAATCTCACGAGCCGAGCACGTTTGATCCACGCTGACGTAACGTGACGTCGCCTCACGCACGTACAGTGAAGCTGTAAACAGTGAGAAAAAGCTGTAAACTGTGAGCGTCGTGTCTTTTCACGCGCACTTCTTCCTAACGCTCACAAAAACGTGCGCACGTGTGAAGGTAAACATCTGGCACAGGTGTCGCCGGCCGTGCCTTCACGCGCACACACACTCACACTGTACGTCACTCTTCCGCTCACTGTAAACATCGTGTTCCTCCGCCGCTGGACACACGAAGTAGTGCGGCGGAGATTCGCACCAGTGAAAGTACAGCGGAGGCTTTTTGGGAGCTTTAATTATGTTTATGACGCTTTTACAACACGGACATGATGTTATATTTAATGTAGAGACCCTGTATGGCATCTTATTCCTGCTCCGCTGGGTAGATGCACAACTTAAATCCACGTTAGGGGGTCTATATGATGTCATTTATAATTTTTACACGTAAATATTTAGATTTTAAAACACTTTGAACGCGTGTAGTTGTGTGTAATCACACGCGCTGACTGTAAACTCTGATTTAATATTAAATAAATCAGTTAAAGCGGAGCGAGTGCGCCGTGAACACGACGGGCGGAGGGATATAAACTCTTAACACATGATGTCGCCATCAGCCCTTCCTACTTCGCCGCTCACCTTCCAGCAACTCCGCGCAGGGGCGCTGTGATTGGTGGAGGCGGCGCGCACGGCTCGCTCCCATTGGCCCGCGCTTCCCGTCAATCATAAAAGCAGTGCCCACAGGATAAGATAGGCACCATTTGCCATAACTAAATAGTTACCTTGTACATCAAGTAAAGGGAGAATTGTTTTTAATTGGCAGCCCACCGCGGCCGGCGGACTCTTACCTGCTCCTCCACGTCCACACCTGCTGAGTGCAACACAAGTGTGACGTCTGACGCTCCCGTGTCATCAAACAGATGTGGATACAGAGCTCGGGTAAGTCTTCACCAGCTTCTATTTGCCTCATTTGTGTTATTGGCTCTTCCTGTGTCTGTGCGCTTGTGACAGTTGTGTGTCTGTCGGTGTTGTGTTAACTCCGAGGGAGGCTGTGCGCCCCGACCCGCAGCCCTCAGCCTCCCTCGGCGGGTTTCGTGTGTGTCAAGGACACGCAGCGCCGCTTCGTGTAGTTTGTGCTGCTAAGTTAACATCAGTATCACACTTCCAGCTGCTTCCATTCCGACTGACTCTTACTTGCGTGCACGTTTTCCCGTCCCGCACACCACCTTCTTGGAAATAAACGCCCCGCAGCAGCCCCGGCTGAGGGGCTCGTGCGTTGTGTGCGCAACAGTAATACCACTCCATTAAGGGAGCTGTCAGGAGCGATTTACGACAAGTGTCAGGCTGCTGTCTGTGGATGCGATTTCTCTTCGTTTCTGCAAAGTGGATTTAATCTCAACTTTTTTATTTTATTTTTTTTATCGCGCCATCAATTTGGTTCACGCGTCAGATGGCAGCGCAAAGTGGGCAGATAAAGAGAGGAAACAGTGTTGTGCCTCAGGATCTCTGTAGTTCTTCATAACAAGAGAAACACACATATATCCTTAAAGCTGTTGTGTCTGTCGAGTCATTTTATGTCTCTTTCATGAGCCCATTTCCGACAATTGTGCTCTCATCGCTGTGCGTAATTGCTTTTCTCCCGGGAGAGAGAGTGCCATCAAACTTCTAATTTCCTCCTCCAACCCGGAAACCATTTTGCTCGTGGAAGCAGCCCTGTGTTAATGATGGCATCAATAAACCCGAATAAAAACTCCTGTCAAGTTCAGCTCTGAGGTTTGTCTTTGGCTCATGATTTGCGTTCTTTCCCTCTGGTTTGGCTGCAGCTCAGGAGAGGCAGGTGACTGGGATTAGAGGGCAACAAGACAATGAGAATGTGTCTCTGGAGGGGAAGTCTCCGCTGTCAGGAGGCAGGAGGAACTGTTATCTATTACATCATTATCTAGTGCAGCAGAGGGATGTGCTGCAACACGGACGGATGAGTGTTTCAGCAGCGCCTGCAGGTAGAGTCCAGGTTGCCAAAAAGGTGTCACGGGGATCTCGAGGGAGACAGTCCAGATAAGGGTGCTGAGTCCCGGCAGTCAGAGGAGGAGAGCAGATTAGCCGTTTCTTACGCGAGTCTTTGGCAGCAGGACGCCTCAGATGCTCAGTGTTGCCAATGTTTGACCAAATAAGACACGAGTAAACTGCTGTGATAAGACTTTAGTGATTCCTCAGCGGAGAAATCAACTTGTTAGAGTCCCATTTCTGCCCAGACACAACAAACCCATATCAGCCATGAACGGCGACTGTTGCGTTGCCTCGCGTCGCCAAAAAGCTGCACTTGAACACACCGCAAAGACTACAGACTACAGGCAACGGCAAACTGCGTGAGAGGAAATGGCTCTCGATACCACAAGGTGGCGATAGTCTGTCGTTGTCATTCAGTAAAAGAAAATATTTGGATATACAAGCCGTCGTTACGATAAAGCAGTGTTTGCCTTTCATTTTCGCACCACCCTCGCTAATGTAGCCACTTCTGATCCAGAATAAGTGTGATTAAAAAGAGGCACATGGTGCTATCGACGAGGCGTCGGCGAAAGATAAGGAGAAGCCGCGCTACATGGGTGAAAGTATGGGTACTACAGCGACAGGCTCGAGGAGCTTCCCTTTTATTTTTCCTTTCCCAGAGTGATTTCTCTCCCCGACGATGATTCTGTGCTCCGCAAACAACTACGGCCGCAGACGGCCCTGACATTGGCAGGAGAAGGTTGCACGTTCGAGTCCCTTAACCAAACATGTCCTGAAGTTTTGCCCCTGAAGCTCTCAGTTCAAATAGCATCAGATAAGAGTGCAAATACCCAAACTGTCAATATTAATCAAAAAACCGAGTCATCACGATTCAAGATTTTGTAGGTAAAGGTGTTGGAAATAACAACCCGGAGGTCTGAAGTGGAATCAGAGTCAGAACTACGTCCAAAAGAAATCCTGCCAACATCAGATCTTCTTCCTTCTCTCATCTCGTTTCAGTCTAAAGCTCCAAATCTTCTGTTTGAAAGTTTGCTGCCGTTTGAAGCAACCAGTATTCGTTCAACAATTCCAGCGTCAGAATAAAAAAAAACTTGTGAGTTTTGTCAAATTTCACCATGGAGACAGGTTTATGTCAGCACCTTCCTTTTTTTTTTTTATTGTCTGAGGTGTGAGCGAGCGTGGGTTTTGGCTGACAAACAAAAATAAACGCTCTGTTGTTTCTGACGTTGTCAAGATGTCAAAGCTAATAGGAGCTCTGAACCAACACACACACACACACACACACACCTTATCTCTTCCTTCCTCCCACTGTGAGATGCCAACATGCCGTCTTTGTGGGCCTCGATTCTGGGCGTTATTGAAGGCCCGTATCCTCGTCATCCTCTCCATCAGCTGCTCGTTGGACTGTGAGGACGGAGGAAAACGTTGATGATGCACTTTAAAGATCCGACACCTCTCTCTCCTCTCCTTACATTACATTCATGCAGCAGCAGTCTCACATTTCTCCTCAGTCTCTGGAGGGCTCTCCCTTTCACTCGTGTACTCACACAGGAACACAATCCATAAATTGAACCAAATATTGTAGCTGGACTTGTTCAGTGAAAAGGGGCTTAAGCTGCTGATAACTTATGGGCTCAGCTCCAGTAATGGGCTTTTGTGTCCCTGAGAAGCGTGACTGCAGGCGAAGCTGTACGCCTAGCTCTCATCGACAGAGCGAAGCTTCCGTGCCAGGACAAAAAAACTTAAGGAGACAGTTTTTATAGTGAAAGTAATCTTGGAATTAATTCCCCTGAACATCTCATCCAAATTCTCAGAGTTTTTTGCGAGGAAAGCAGGACTGAAGCCGAAGCCATGTGCTCCATCGTGTGCTCTGCTGGCTACAGTCAAAACACAGCGGGAGGAAAAAAAAACCCACCCCCTCCTCTGCCTCCTTGTTTCTGTTAATTTGAGGAAGTACAATCATTCTCTCCTGCCGCAGCTTCCTGCTGAATTGCAAACACAGGCGGTCGGCCGTCGTGCTCTCCAGACATTACAGAGAGCGTCAGAGTCTGTCAGAGGCGGCATGAGGTGACGGCGTGCACGGCCATGTCGCTTCAGCAGACACAAGTTCAGTGTGAGGTCTTTAAGCTCGTGTGTCTGGATGCACCAATCACACCAGTGTTTAGTTTATATTATCGCTTAATCTGCTATTTATCTTACTTAATGCCATTTTTTTCTGTAAAATATCAGAAAATTGTGGAATAAATCTGCTCTTTATGACTTCTCAGTATCCAATGAGACGTCCTCAAATATCTTACCCGTGTATCAGTGTTTTCCTTGTGTCTGTGGATGCAGTTTCACCTTATTTAGACCGTTATTATATCCATGTGCGTATGTGAATAGTAAGTAAGGCTGGAGCAGATAATAAATAATCAACTACTAAAAAGAAAACGTCCAAAAATAAGTCCACTGGGGACAAACTACAACTATTAGAGCTGTAATCGAGTCAGTTTAGATTCTCTCCATATTGAGTAAGGTGGTGCCAAAACAAGCTTGGGGCATGATGTGCGGTAAATCCTATATATATTTAATTTACTGTAATATATGACAAAGGAAAACTCCCAAGACTTCCAGTTCCCTATTTTGATGAGTAAAAGGAAGAGAGGTTTTAAGCCTAATTTCTAAGAAACATGTTGTTCTGACTCTTTTTATATCAGAAAATAAAAATGAAGGTCCATTAGTAGCTCTTCTTGTATCACACAACCTTGTCATTAAAATGGTAAAACTTCCATTTTCCATTGTTTTGAGCACTTTGAGGAGTTTTTCTGCCATTTTAGCTTTTTGTATTTTGAGGCCAACATGCAGAAGTTTTTGTTAAAGTGAAAGAAAACCTTAGCTGCTGATGGAAGATCATGTACGATCAGGAACAGCTGCTAACGGACTGTTTGTGGTTTTTTATAGGTTTTCTTTGCTAAACTAAGTGTAAATGTACCTCGAGAGGCAGCTGGATCCATTTTGTCGGACCACTCAGCGTCCTACAAGGAGCTACTGGCAGCTACGGGCCGGGCTTTAGATGCTTTAGATTGCTTCGAGCTTGATTTACCAACTGGCTCCGCTGGTGGTGTCGCTCTCCTGCTGTTGATCTGATTGGTTGAAGTTAGCCTGTGATAGACAGATGGTTCGTCCAATCACCTGCCAAGTATTTTTTTTGAAAGTCTCTGCCTTTTTCCAAAACATTTTCCTCGTTGTTGCCAGATCGTTCTGTGTAACAAACCATCCGGCACCATCAGGTTAAATGTGAATGGAGTTGATTGAAGTATTAACATACGATGCGCAGATTTGATTAGTTCATCAACAGGAAATTGATTTATGTTTGTTTCCTCAGTTATTCTGGTCAAATGTGAAGATTTGTCGCTTCTTCTTGTTTAACGTCATTCTAACTTAAATATCTTGTGTTTATTTTGGAGATGTCAGCTCGGACTCAAACAACACGTGGTTAACATTTATCCTGTTTTCTGACATTTACAGATTAAATGATTAAACTAAGGGCCGAGCACCGGCTCCTAAATGTTGCTGTTGGCTTTGTGCGAGCTGAGACACTCGAGCAGAGACGATCTGTGAGGAGACGAAGAAGGTTCAAACCAATTCGTTTGAATTAAAACTAAAGAGCAAGTGAGCAGCGACACATTAATCCCCTGACAGATTTTCCAGAGCTCTCCATTAGTCAAGACCCTTCAGACTTTCACGGTGGACCCGGAGGGGCTTCATCCTGCACTATAATTTTAACTGGGGTCTAATTTTCACTAATCAATTTGTTTGTTGGCCAGGCTGAGTATCGACGGGCTTTAATCACTGCCGAGGCCAGCCGGAGCAGAAAATGACATCATCACGCTGTGGAGGTTTTAAAGTTTGTTTTCTGCTCCGACACCGTGAAGCTGGACGGAGAAGTGTTGAGTTTGAGTGCTAAATGGAGGCGAGCTGAGCGCCCGCAGCCTCCTGCCACCTCATTGATTTGGCTGTTTACCTCTTCGCCCCAGACTCGTACAGTAGAGCAGCTTTTGGTGGACATGTGTTTCTGCGTGCGCTCGCCTGCAGCTGACCCGTGCTCTCATCCCACGACGGCAGAAAAAAAAAAAAAAACCTCTTCTTGTAAGCCGGGGTTAGACGAGCACGCCCCCGCGACTGCTGTCGAACTGAAAGCCCTCGCCCCACAAGCCGTGCTCCTTTTTCAAAAAAACGGACGAAAGCATTTCAGCAGAAAGGAGCAATTACTACCTGCTCTGCTCGTGTTGCTTTCATGGCCCTCTTTTGTGTTGCTGATTCCAGGGCAGATTTTGTCCGCGGCTGTTCCCACGCTGAGCGAGGAGAACAGGAAGAACTCAGCCGCGCAGCAGGCCTCTGCCTTCTGCTATTATGGCTATGATTCAATCATGGCAGGGCAGCGTTTTACCCCAGCACACTGAGAGAGGGAAAGAAACGTCCTCTCTCCTCTCTCCGTTAATGGAACTTAAAGCCAAAGGTGTTTTTGTACAAAGAGGGAGACCATCAGCCACTTAATGTGGGAAGTAACAGCAGCTAGCCTCACCTCACAATCCACTCTCCCCCCCTTTACTGCACTTTCAAAATGGCCTCCCTTCTGTGCTTTGCAGCCAGAGCAGCAACACGCAGGGTGGAGGAACCAGACCGGGCGAGATATGCCTCTCCCGGCGCTGCTCATCACGCCTACTGTTTGTTTGCTTTGGCCTGAACTGGAGCGGCGAAGTCGAGTGTGTTACAGTTACAGTTCTGGATTCGGTTCATTTTCAGTTTCACATTCTCAAATTAGCAGCAAAGCAAAGCAAAAGTTCTGTGACTCACAAAATCGCAGTTGCTCACGTTCGAAGCAGCATTTTTTTTTAATGGCGGCGTGGGAGGATTTTTTTAATGCCGCTTCACCCATGAATGAACTCGTTTCTCTTTGAGTAATCTCTCGAGCCGACAGCGACGATGATTACACGGAAATGTAAATGTAAAGGTGAGAATGTCGTCGAAAGGAAATTAATTACCAACTGGTCTGACGATCGATGAATCGTTTTTTCAGCAAAAATGTCGAACGTTTGCTTCGTCATTTATTTATTTATTTATTTGAAGATGTCGAAATTTTTTGGGACATTTTACAAACATTATTTTCACCACAAACTGGTGAAAGTAATGTGCAGATTAATGGATGACGGTCTGGTGTGTTGCTGGCTGTCTGGATCACTGTCGAGAGGATGTTGATGATATAATTGTTGTGCAGCTCTGATCAGTTTTCACTGGTTTCTTTCAGTTATTCTGTCATCAAACAACAGGAAAAATGAACCGACAATTTAACCTAATTAACCGTCAGTCGTCATGGACTCTGATGAATTTAACAGAATAAACAATCAGAAGATAATCCTGGATCATGCATTACACATTAATTTCCTGACACTCAGAGAATAAACGTCGACTAAACGATTGTTTCAGCTGCGTCACACTCCTCAGTCGTTACTAGTTATTGGAAGGAAACTCGAGCACACACAGTGAGAATGTTCAGAAATCACAGAGCTGAAGTGATTTTGATTCCTGTACATTCGTCTGAGCGTGAACCTGCTCGGCTCGGCTCTGCTGTAATCGTCCAGCTCTCATTTTCACAGCAGCTGCGAACACTTGAGGAATAAAAACTGACTCCCAGCATCCATCCTGTCCAGCCTGCGCTCCAGAGCTGCTCTCCAAGACGTCGATATAAACCTCAGTCTACCATCGAACGGTAGGGAACAACATGCGCCTGAAACCCCTTCGTTTGGTTTATTTGCCGTCAGTCTGACCTTTGTGAAAACGCCAAACCGTAAGCATCGAATAAACCACTCGAACATGCATGTTGGACTCAGTACTGAGCCGCCGAAATGTTTCCTCAACACCAAGAACGGTCGAGAACAAGAGCTGACATTCTCAGATTTAGATTTGTGATGTGATAGTTTCTGATATTGATGATAGTTTTTATTTAGGTCGTCTTGTACGGCTGAGTTTGGCTTATTTTTTGTAAAATCTTGAAATTGGTTTGGAAAACAAAAACTTGAGTTCTGATACTTGGACATCTTTTAGACCCGAAACAGTTAGTTGATGGTTGTTTTAATCGTCTTTGATGGTAAATGTTGTTCAGGCACTTTAAAATGGAAAAACAAACTATGTGAAGACCGAGCTGTGAAGGTTAATCAATTCATTCTCTCATCCTCAGATATCTTGATAATCCATTTATCGGGTTGACGAACAAAAAAAAAATCTAAATTCCAGCTTCTTCAGTGTGAATATTTTCTGTTTTCTTTCCTCGTCTGTGACAGAGAACTGAACTGATCTTTGGGTCGTGGACAAAACAAGACATATTTATCGACCAAACAACTAATCGATTAATCGGATAAATAACCATCCGATTAATTGACATTGTGAATCCTCATTAATCGCGGCCCTGTGTGGATGAAGCTGCCTGAGCTTCTTGTGACTGTTTTTCACTCTTCGGTGACATTTTGTCGACCGAACTCTTTTTATTGATTAATCAGGACAACAAACTAATGATGATAATAATTAGTTGCAGCCCTGTAAAGACTTCCAGACACCCAGCTGTGCATGCGTAGTGTAATTGTCCTATATTTGCCAACATGTCCTCCCTGCTCGGACCCTCGGGGGCCACAGTGAAGGATTAGGGTCCAGATGAGTCGTGGCTGCAGGGCAACAAACTGCCGTTACTTACACAGGACTAATCCCCCCGTCCTCCAGCAAGCTCCTAATTGAGCCATCATCAGCTGCTGATCTACGGGTTAAACATCAATTAAGGTAATGAGCATATAGAGAGGAGGAGGAGGAGGGTGGTGGTCCTCAGTCCGGAGGGCAGGGAGGTGATGCAGACCCGCCCTGAGGAGGAGGAGTGATGATGGTGGCGGTGCAGGATGGAGCCTGATGGTGGTTTGTTGTTGGTTTAGCTGTGTTTGTGTTGGACAGGCCGCCGTCTGAGCTGCTGCTCAGCTGCTGCTGGACACTCACACACATTTTCGGCTGATGTCATCATCGCTGTCATATTTAGATATCATACCAGAAATGTTCAAAGTAATGAGATCTGGGATATGATCCTCAAAATAAATCTGTTTCCGTCATTTGTGTCACAGAGTGATGTCGCCCAGTGAAACCTTGTTTTGGTGCCGTACTGTCGGACTTCTCGGTTCATCTTCAGCGCTTCACCATGAAAACTAGTTTTACTTTTACGACTTAAAATTGAAAATAACTCGGTGATGACTGGAATACGTTGTTCAGAAGTAGCCAAGCTTCTCGCTGAAGGTCTCATGTGCTGATGTAGGTCATAGACAGGCATCAGGGTTCAACTGAAACTGTTTCATAAGTAGTTAAAAGTTCCTCGTGGTCCATTTCATTAATCGTTTAATCAATAAAATGGCACATGACGAAGCTCCCAGAGCCCAAAGTGACATCATCAGATCGTCTTATCATCAGTCCAACTCGCCAAAGAAATCAGATTACAAACAAACAACACATTCCCAGGTCTGAGAGGAGCTGTGCAGTGATTCAGTCGCTGTATCGATTAGATTTTATTAAAATATCCAGATAGTTATGATGTCATAATGATTTCAAGTCATCTTGGCACAAAAATCTCTTTTCCAGTTAAAATCCCCCAAATCTCTCAGTACTTGGTGACTTACATGACTTTATAACTATTGTTATCTTAATCATAGTAGATTTTGGATAATATGTTATAAGTGTTGTCTGTTCCTGGTTTTTAAAGGCTTTCTGACACATTACTGACGATTATTGATCAGAAATCTCATTGTTTTCAGATTTTGTACCAAAAGTCAATGTGCCAATATCGATATCGAGATATTTGGTCAAAAATATGATTTTGTCACCCAGTCCTGGCATTAATGACGTGCTTTCGTGTAGATAAAATGTTTTTGGGTATCACGTGTTGCCTTAAAATATTTGGTTGAAATCTTTAATATATGCGGACACACCGCTCGGTGTCAGGAGGTGATATTTCAAGTCTCTGTGGTTGAAGAAACTGAAATTATTGAAACTGAAACTGCATCTGAAGAAAACCCAAAACCCGCCCACGCCGTTTGATTGACAGGTGCTCTGTGGACGTGCGGCAGCAGCGTCTCGTAGATTACCGCTCGGAAATTACATTTTTAAGCATATTTATCCTCGCCGAAAGCTTTTGAGGAAATTAACGATTAAGCCTTAAAAGCGTTTTGTGCAAACAAACACACATTTGTCTTTAAGGAGGACGTGTTGAAGAATGTCATCTGTCCCCTGAGAGACGCTCGGTTGGTTTATTTAAACAACAACAGTCAGCCGGGTCGGACGGGGACTCGTCACAGCGCCTCTGGTCTGTTTTTGTTGTGATGGCAGAAGCTTGATAAAATCAAACTTCCTCATTATTTGACTTAATGATAACAGATTCTCCTTTTGGGTTTTTGATGCTGCAATACGCTGCAATTTGTCTTCCTGCCCGACTTCATTAGAAGAAATTGTGTCTAACGGGGTCAATAAGAAGTCAAACGTGTCTCCACTTCTGGAAATGCTTCCTGCCATGTTAAATTGATCATTCAATATTTAACAAACACTGATGATTCAATCTTTAAACGCGTTATTATTTTATAAGCAGAGCTCTTAAGATGACTCATAGATTTAATAGAATCCCAAAATTGCGCCTCGCTTTCATGTCAGCAGTTTAGTGCTCCTCATCGACTCGTTCAAACAGCTGCAGAGTGAAACTTTGAAGTCCATCGCGTGTCAATTATAGATGTTTGTCCTCCGAGATGAGATTTGATTGACATTTTTAAAAACATTGATTTAGTGATAAACAGAAGGTGATTCATGAGGACCGGGAGTCTGCAGCTCCAGCGTCGCTCCGTCTGTCTTGGCTGTATCGAACAGTGAAACGTGTCCGTGTTGATCTCAGTCTTCAGATGTGGTGCAACAGTTTACTTCCTGATTTGGTTCCTGAGGTTGTTTATTTTCCTCGTCCTTCCTTTTTAACAGTTCCTGTGAACTGGGACTTCACCGGTATTTATTTGTTGTAATCAGTGAAATATGATATGAAACATGAGGAAGTTGTGTTGCTATGAAAACAACCTGATATGTTTGTGGCTTTTGTGGGCGAGTGGCGACTTCATGTCTCAGCTTTCAGCAGGAGCGACGCGCTCAGCCTCCGAGCTGCGAAGGGGAAGTTGGATTGCAAATTCCTGTGTGCTGGCGTTTGCCCCGACTGTGTCACCCCGGCCTAAATTATAATCAACCTTTCTGTGGTTGACCGCGGACTTTCCGTTCATCTCACAGATGAACAGAGCAGCAGAGAATGCCTCTGCTCGCTCCTCAGATGATGGACTCTGGGGAAGTAGGGCAGCAGGGTGGCCTGGACTCTACAGAGTCTTGTCCTGTAATCTGAAAGGTCACAGGATTGTATGCGAGGTGTTCGTCCAAAGTGCCCTTGAGCTGGACACTAAACTCTCCAGCCCTCCTCCTGCTCTGATTTCAGCGATGATTTCATTTTGTTTGTAGAAACATGAGTCACACAGCTCACCAGGTCTGCTCACAAAGATCTGTTACATAAAATGTAAAAACGGAAATGAGATTTTTATATATATATAAAAAACCTCTGTGTGGTAAATCCCTGCTCAGTTGTTGATTTTTTTTTTTGTCTCTAAAAATACTCAGTTCAGGGCACTAAATATATCCGGTCTGCCTCGGAAGAAATTGCTGGAAATAACCCGCTTTGGAGCCAAAATGGAAATCTGTGCTGACCTCGTTTTGACTACGAGGTAGAAACAAGCGAATGAAAACACTGACGGCATGTAATATTTATTTTGATCAGGGATTATAGAATCCGTAGGACTCTGGACATCTCATTACATTTCATCTCCGGGTGTCTGTGCCGTTTTGTGATCTCGCTCTCTCTCTTCCCTTTTCGCAGTCGGTCGCCGAAGCACTTTATCCAGATTAAGTTGTATTTTCCTTCCTTTAATATACTCTTTACAAACCAAGAGAGGTCATCTGATGCAAAGCTGCCCCAAATGGACATTGTATCGGGCGTGTGGTGGGATCAGAGGACAGTGGTCCCTGGATCAAGACACAAACCTACGGCATCTATGTGGGTTAAATGCAACTTAAACCCAACACAATTTGCAGGATTAACCTTAAATAACGGGAGCTGGAGCGCAGAGAGTCGCAGCACTCGCAGGGTTGCAGCAGCAGCAGCAGCAGCAAGCGGCGGCACTCTGAAAAAACCAGGCCCGGCTTGACCTTGACTGGGCCGTGGTGTCAAAATCCACTTAAATTCAATTTGAATCCATTTAGTTCAGCTTCTGGCAACCTTCAGCAATACAGCCTTTTATTTAAAACTCCATTACGTTCTCAGTAGTCTTGGAGCTTTTAAAAAGTGGCTGGAAAGAAGAAAAGTGACAAAAACCAAACGAACAGAACTGAATGTAAGAGAAGAAACAGAGAATCTGCACTTTCTCAATAACTGATAATGATAATTTAATTGATTAATCGATTAGTAGATTAAAACAAAATTAGTTGCCACCCAGTTGGATAACTGATTAACTGTTTAAGTCATTTTCAAAGCAAACATTTGCTGCAGTAAATGAAGAGTGTTTGGGTTTTGAACTGTTGGTCGGACAAATGAAGCAGTTTAAAGACGTCACTTTGGCCTCTGGGAAAGGAAAATAAGCATTTTTCACAACTTGGTGACATTTGTAGAATAAATAATCTATTAATTATGCAAATAATCGTTAGTTGCTGCGCTGTTTTTTCCACCAAATTGCAGAGAAAATCAATTTTCTCAAAATAAAAAAAAACACTTAGTCAACGGTCATATCAGCGGAAATTCATCAAAGCATTTTTAACGGCCAATGCTGATGACATGACTTTGCATAGGCGCTCTAGCGTTTTTTTGTTTGTTTAAATCACTATTGTCTTGGACAAGATTCAAATAAAAAAGGTAACAGCTTCTTGTTTTTCGCGTACAGGTTCAGGTAGCTTGGCTTTTTTCAGCGTGTAAGTTGTGAACTCCGAGGTTGTTGTTGTGTCTCGAAGAGACCGGGATCTGGAAAACCGTCTACATCCAGTGATTGGGACTCCTGAGGACGTATATCCCAAACATCAACACCTAAACCGTCATAGATACGTGTGTTTTGATTTAAATACACAACCTACGATACTGAAGTGTGTCAAACTTTGTTGATTTACCTCAGGAGACCTTTGCTTGTCCTCATTTGTCTGAATGTCAAAGGTCAAGGTCGTCTTAACTTAGCTGCAGAACGGTAACCTTGAAGGTCGGAGGGATTTAGTGTCAAGGGCAGTAAAGTAGAGCAGACACCTGCCGACACGGGACCCGAGCAGAAAGACTTCAAGCATTCATGGTCACGACAATGTCCTACCAACCTGTCCTGGTTTAGATCTCAGCGTCATGGCAGTGAACTTTTTACCGTTGCATCACATGCGTGTGAACCATTTCATAACTTCATGCTCATTATTTCATAACACAGCTGGAATAAAAGGTTACTGACGACGCCAGAGATCCAGTAAGAGCAGCACGACCCGGGAGGATTATTGAGAATCAGAATCACAAACGACCAGCAAATCGACTGCATTCTGTTCCGCTCGGATTAAAGCTCCTCCGTCCAATGACTGAAGCTGCAGTCTCCACTGTGCACACACTGAGGGTTCACCGGAGGTCGATCCGGTACTGTTGCCAGGGAGCTCCGGAGAACAATGCATCACCAAAGATCATAAAGAAAAGAAAAACAGAAGAAGCTGGGACGAGGATCAAGGAAGCGCTGCACACCTACAAGACCGGAGGAAGCTGCGAGAGAAAAAGAGACGCAGCAGAGAGATTTTATACATCTGTTTTAGGAAAAGTGTTTCTGCCTCGGATGCATCATTCAGTATTCAGAAAACACGGATCATTCTGCCTCCAGAAGCAGAAATGTTTCATAATCAAAGGTCTTTCTGCTGACTCAAACTTGAATAGTAAGTCGTACTGTAAAGTTGCTTTTTTTTTTGTGCCAGATATGGTTTTTTGTTACAGCGAGTGCCAAAATCTTCCAGCAGAAAGATGCCGAAGATCTGCTAAAGGAAGCTCCCACTGCCGGCCTCCGTGTCGTCGCCTAAATTGCTGTTTAAATATGACTTCTTTTTGGATCACATTTTATTTATTGCAGGTTTTAACCTCGTGATACTGCCAGTAGTACTGAAAGAGACGAGCATGAGTAATCAAAAATATCACTTCACTGTTTCGAGGCGTCTCCCTAAATACCAACCGACTCTTTCTCTGGCTTCCTTTCTTGTCTTGTTTCCTCTTTGCTAACGTTGGCTCAGCCGCGCCGCCTCGGTGCCAAACTTATGACGATTGTTTCAGATGAATGACGTGAGATTAACACAGTCACCGTGGTGCTTTGTGAGAAGTGTCACGCCGGCTACAGCGCATTAGGATCTGATCCGGTGCCACAGATCCATGTGGTCCAGATTGGTATTTGGAGCTAAAAAAGCTGCGACTTCACTCTTTTGCCAGTCACACTGAAGGAGGAAACATCAGATTGAGTGGGGGGGGAAATAAGAAGTGGGAGACTTTCAGCTGCAGTGTGAACGCAGCCCGAGTGCCGTGCCACCATACTGACGGGGTTACGATGGCGTGAGAGCAGGGGCTGCTGGCCAGCGCTCCGGCACAGCTGAAATAGCAAGCAGCAGAGCCAGGAGCTGAAACACAACACTCAGGCTTCTCACACTCCCCCTCTCTCTCCAAACCTCTCTCTCCGGCTTGCTTCCTCACCTCTCCTCCTCACCCTGCCTCTCTTATATCTGAGGTCCTGGCATATTTCTTGCTCTTCATCATCCTCATGCAGCCTCCATCCATCCATCCATCCATCCATCCATCCATCCATCCATCCATCCACCCCCCCTCTGACTCTCTCCGGGTCCCGCCTCACCATTGAGTTCCTCCCACACCTCTCTCTGTTCCACTTCCAGCGGAGCGCAGCAGAGAGGTTATGGCCTCATTTGAATATCTGAATGTATATCAACCTCCTCCTCGCTGGGGCGTGGAGTCGTTTTACGGTCGCACAGCTGTGGTGGTGTTATGGGACCATCTGCGCGAGGCTCATTGAGTTAGCCACGAGCTAAAGTGGAGTGTGGAGGGAGGGAGGGAGGGAGGGAGCTTATTCCTCCTCCTTCTTCCTCTGTTGTAGAGTAGCCATTACAGAGTTGGGAAGAGGAAGAAGAGGAAGAAGAAGAAGAAGAAGAGGGAGGAGGAGGAGGAGGAGCTTCTGAAGTCACACACTTCCTTATGTTTGTGTATGTGCATGTGATGTTGCCATGACTCCAGGCATGTGTATGTGAGTTCATGCGTGATCACATACACAGTATCTGTTCATGTGTTCAGTGTTAGCGAGGCACAAATGTGCGTTTGTGCTGAAACGTTTCAGCTTTTGTTAAAAAAAAATAAATAAAAAGGATTTTTTCAATAAGATTTTAAAGATGCAAATGCAAAGAATGAATTCAAGAGAACAAGTTCCTGGTGCAGTTAAAATGATCATGCAGGGTGTCATTTGAAAGAGTTACCAGATTGTGTTTCTTCTACAAAAACCTTTTCTAATACTCGTTCGACAAAGCAACACTTCTCAAAGGCATCAGAGTGAAAGTCTCAACACGAAGCAGCCCGACAAGAACTTTGCAAACGAACAACAGACGAGCAAAAATACGATTTAAAGGAAACGAGCCTACAGAAATACTTCTGCTTTAATAAAGTGCAAAACTTGGACACAACATAACGAGTCACCATGATGAGTAATGTTTTAACTAGCTAAACAGTTCTTTACTGGCCTTCATCTCACATACAGGAGCAATCAGTTCAGCCCTAGCTGGTTAGCTTAGCATAAAGACTGCAACCCCAAATGCTGAAGATGATATCCTGTCGATTTTTGTTATTAATACACAAAACATGACCACAGTTCCTGTCAAGTTGTACAGATTTTAAAGGTTTTTGACTTTGGAAACAGACGTCTGACTAAAAATCTCTCAGTAGCCCGAGAGCTGCAGCGATTTGTGATTTGTTTGAGTCATTTTTCAGGCAAAAAAGTCAAAACATTTGCAGATTCCAGCTTCTTAAATGTGAGGATCTGCTGCTTTATCTCATCTAGACAGTAAATGAAGAGTTTTTGGGGTTTTGGGCCGTTGGTTGGACTAAACAAGCAGTTTGAAGACGTCACTTCTTCTGCAGATGAATCATTAATGAAAATAATAGTTAGTTGCAGCACTTACCCTTACTGGCTTTATTGGAAGTGTTCAGTCATGCAAAGAAAGACCTCCAGGAAGAGTTTCACCATCTATCGTCTATCTTTTTTGTTTTGTTTTTGAAATTCAGGATCTGAAACCTGCTTTAAGCCGTGAGGACTTGAGAAATAAGGACAGTTTACACAGTTAAATAGTGAAGATTGTGTGGAAGTGGTGTCTGCAGGCCTTGTGTTGTTGTAATCACACTTGAACACAGGAAGAGTTTCTGTGTAGTTGTTTTTTTTCCTTGTTTCGGTCTGAAGCAGCGTGTCTCCGGCCCCTTTTCACCACGGAAACAGTGTTTTTCTTTCTTTTGGAGCTATTAAAGAAGGTCTTAGAAGTCATTAAATGTGTGCTCAGAAAGAGCGCAGATACCCTGATGGCTCTTAAAAAGCGCCGCTGAAATCCATTTTCTCTGCTCTGATGTGTAAAAAACCAGCTCACGGCGTCAGCGAGGAGTGTTTTTTTTCGCGGGCAAAAGCACAGCCGTGCTTTCAGTCGATAGAGAGTGTACTTGTTTTCTGGCGGGCCGTGTCAGCGCAGGCATTAGATAACGCTTTATTTGATGGTGTTCAATGGCTGACTCGTCCTCACCTCTCGCCCAGGCCTCTCCTGCTCTCCAGCCCACACGCGCTCCCATGTAAAAACCAAACGCACACAGACATCCACCCACTGACTCACACACACACACACACACACACACACACACACACACACACACACACACACACACACACACTCCCGTTCTCGCTCTGCATCCGTCCTCTGGAGGATTCTGACAGTTGTTTATGTTATTGAACTGGTTATCACATTACAGCTGGAACATCACCAGGCTCGGAGAGAAAGAGTCCTCCCGCTTTCTCAAGAAAGGCAAAGAGAGTGCGAGCGGGGGAAACAACACGAGCGGAGGGGAGGAAAGATAAGGATGTTTAAAATGTTTCTGCTCATCAGCATCGTCAGGCTGCTTTAATTATTTTGTTTGAACTTTAAGAAAACCACACAGAGTCTCAGCTTCAGTCCTCCACACTGGATCACAAAACAGGTCGGTTGTCGTTTTCTCATCTGGGTTCACTTTCTGCAGGAGGACGTTGTTTATCAGTGGCTTCCAAATGTATTAAACATATTTCACCTGTTTTCTGATCTGCCACCTTCAGGATTATAGTTGGTTTCTTCTAACCGTAACCACAGTCTTTACCTGAACATAACCAGTGTTGTTTCTCTGGTAGGACTCCCTCGTCTCTCTTGGTCTTCAGGTACTTCTTGCAAATCTTTGAGGTGTGACTGGGCTCATTATCCTGCTGCAGTATGAAGTCGAGTTATATCATGGCGGGAGTTAAGGTTTCAATACATCGAGCTCAGTTCCCTCAGAGTTAGAAAAGCATCTTCATCACAGATACAGAATTTGCAAAAATAACAATGACAGACTCAAATCAACAAAAGTCCTGTCCTGTCTTGCAGTGTCGATCTCTGAACCCGCAACCGTTTTGAAAGCTACGCAAAAATAGTGTTGTGCTGCCGTCCACCTGCTGGTGATTAGCTTTTCTGTCGCTCCAGAGAAGGCAGATTGTTGCAACGTTGCATTGTGGGTAATGTAGGCACCAGGGTTTGAAAAGGAAGAAGAATGCGTGGAATAAATAATGGTGATATTTTTGAAACGCTTGACTAGTTGACTGCTTTTCAAAACCTGGAGCCCACATTACCCACAATGCAACGTAGCCACTGAGTGACATCACTGGAGGGCAGTTTATCACATCAAGCTTCTTCTGGAGCCACAAAAGACTTTATACTACCTATAAACACACTTTAATGTGTAAAACTGGTGGATTTACCCTTTAAAATGACAGGTTATGATAAACGCCTTCAGCAGGTATGTCTACAGCACCATGGAGATTAGCATTTTAGCATCAATAGCTTTTAATTTGCGTTGAACCTGTAACTTTTGCACCATTAGTCCCGCTTTAGGTAGAGTTAGACAGAATATGAATATGTCATTCGAGCGGCGTTGTGCCTGAGCTCTGTACTTTTATAAAAACACATCCCTGCGTGTTCTGCCTGTTGAGCTGCACTACAAAATGTAAATGACTGTTGATAAATCATTTCCTTTGTCACAGCAGGTTAGAGGTTCTCCGTGAACGATGAGGGAAGAGAAGAAAGAACAGATTTGGTGGTTAAAAAGTCTCTGCACTAGAAGTTACGGAAACTTCTTCTTCTTGCTCTGTTTTGCACACCCAGCAAGAATACATAATCCAAAGATGTGTTTTTTTTCTTCTTCTTCTTTCACCCCATGGTTTTTGTCATCCAATCCAAAGAAGTGCTGCGCTTTCAAATCCCCTCTCTTCTTCCCGGCTTTGCTCCTTTTTCTACAAACCGATACTCGTCGTCCTAAATATCCCGCCCGCGCTCCACCACAATTCACTTTGCAGGAAAACTTTGTCAGACAAAAAAAAAAAAAAGGCGTTGTGGAGACTGTTCGTGTGTCTTCAAATTCCTGAATAAGACTTCTGTGACGGAGCCTTTTCAAAGAAGACGTCTCGCTGAATCTGAAAAAGTTTCACTCGACAATCGAGGAAACATTCACACTCGTGATGAAACGACTTAGAGGTCGATCGTTTTCCTGACTTCAGCCGTGACCTCAGGATTATAAGATCCACATCATATGGTCAAACTGTCGCTGTGATTGTACACAGTGCTGATTGAAGTAAAAACCTGGGTATTGTGGGTTAAAATGATTATGGATTAACATGACAGCGTGGTTTTCTCCCTCGCTGTAATGCCGGCACCGGGCTCCAGCGAAGCAAAGCAAAGGAGCTTAGAGCTTTCAGCCTGTAGTTCTGGTCCGTGGTAGCATCTGTTGTTCTAGTCGGACACAGCGTACACACTCCCCAGCCACTCCAACACATGCTGGAGGGTCATAAAGCCCCTGTTTTAATGCACTGACAGGCAGAGTGTGTGTGTGTGTGTGTGTGTGTGTGTGTGTGAGAGAGTAGGTGGGTGATACAGTATGAAGGAAGGCTTTTCACAGAGGACAATTCCTCTGGAGTCACAACAGGTGTGTGTGTGTGTGTGTGTGTGTGTGTGTGTGTGTGTGTGTGTGTGTGTGTGTGTGTGTGTGTGTGTGTGTGTGGATTGCTGAGGGGAATTATGAGCCGGGCACTAAAAGGAGGAGGAGGGGTGGAGGGCTTATGAAGGGTCCCCTCTGCCCCACCTGTAGCCTGTCAGCTGTTGTAAGCCTGTTAAAACGTCAGCTGTTTCTGAGGAGAAGTGTGTGTGTGTGTGTGTGTGTGTGTGTGTGTGTTAGTCAATGTCAGGGAGCTCGTGGAGGTTGACGGGGGAGGGCTGGCTCTGTGTGGCCCTCAACGCCCCATTGCACATCAAACGCCTCGTCGCCTTCGGGGATTTGTTTGTGAAAAACACAGCGCCTCGTGCTGCGTCGAGCGAGCGAGCGAGCGCCATGACGGTCTGGTTCCTGCCTTGTTTCTTTCCTGCTCCTGTGTTAAACTGTTAAAGTAAAAAAAAAAAAAAAGTTGGACCCTCAAGATTAAAAACAGAAAAAGACAGAACCTGCTCAAGAGAAATGTCAAAATTTTAGCTTTAATCCCCCAAAATAAGTTTGATATCTTCAGAGCAGAAGATGAATCTTTGTGCCAACAGCCAAACCTGAAACATGTCTTTATTTGACAAAAAACTAAACTTCATTAAATTCATCTTGTGTTTAATGTTGAAAGACAAAACAGCTGTTGGAAAGGTTGTGCCAAAATAAAATGAAAAATGATCTTTGTCAGGGCAGATCTGATCAAAGACAAAGAAAACAAGAACTATTACTGAAGTACTCGATGATTTTCTCTGGAAACTTTTTGATTGCTACATAAGAAGCTCAGATCTAGAAACAAAGTAACAACAGCTGGACGTCTTGGCAACCACTTTTGCAAAATTTGGCGAGTAAATTAGTTCCACATTTGGTTCTTTTGTCAACAAGTTAAGTGAAGTGTGATTCAGTCAGAGACTTTTAGGACTCTTTGATGCGGTTTTGGCGTTTTCAGCTGTTTGGATCGGACCTCTGCTGTCATGAGCTGTGCTGCTCATTATCGACTCATTTCCACTTCTTCCTTCTCTTCTTTCAAGTATTTAACACGAGGGCTGCAACTAACCATTATTATTATTATCAGTTAATCTGATGATTATTTTCTCCATGATAACTACATTTTGTAAAATGCCAGCACCTTTCCCAGGCGGCATCTTCTCCAGTCTGGTCTTGATATTAATTTTACTTTCTTTTTTTTAATTAAGTGGCTCCTATTTATATTGGCTGGTGAGCCCTTATTAAAGTCTGTTTATGGCCCTTCATGGTAATGGCCTACTTCAAACATGGCAAGTTACTTTTACTTCTCAGATTGTGTAATTTGAAGACGTTTTAAAAGGAAGAAGATGTGAAAATATCCCATATTTCAGGTAAAAAAATAATATATTTTGAAATGTTTTTTCAATCTTCAAATCATCTTCTGACCCTCAGATTAATCCAGGTGCTCTCACATCTTGCACATTGTTACTGTTAATAAAGTGTTAATTTCACAATCTGAGCTCACAGTAAATAAAACTGAAGGTAACTATAGCAACAGAGCCTCTGCCTGGTTACATGATGATCATTTGTAACTTAAGAAAGGGGTTAAACTCATAGATTGATATATAATATAACCAGATACCAAAACTAGAGATGCACGATATAGATGTTCTTCAGTCGATACGATAGCGATACGATTTCTTATGCTTTTTTCTATGCAGATGATGGTTTACTTTATATTCCACACTTTAGTTTAACTTGAAGACTTTTTCTCTCGTCTGCAGCTGCAGCAGTTTGACGTTATGAGTGCGACATCAGCGTGTTCACAAAACAACTTTAAAGGTGCATACCGCCACCTACTGTGTGTATGTGCTGCAGTTGTTAAGACAACATAAGCGATTTGGCTTTGTATTATCGGCTATCATTTTTTTATCTGCTGACAACTGATAATGTAAATTTTCTATTTTTTGGCTGATAATTTATCTTTCTGATATACATCGTGCATCCCCAACCAAAGCCAAAGATTGTGCCCAGATTTTTAAACCGTTTTTCTCAGCTCAAACCTTGATGGATCAATAATACTTCAGACACGTCTTTTATCATGGTGGTCTATCTAGAAAAAGTATTTTTTGGGCTGTAGGGGCACGTTCAGCTGCAATACCACAAGTGGTCACTGGGCAAAATTGGAAGCAAGGCTGAGCGGCAGCATCGTATCCAGGTCTAAAAATATTTCTTTCTTCCTACAAAACATGAATTCAGCCTGACATTACCTTCATGTTAGCTGATTTCTTGTTGGACCTCTGCAGACCGTGGTGGTGGTTGGTTGAAGTTTCATTGATCTCATCTTTGCTTGGCATCATTTTTCTGACATAAACGTAGCGAGCTAGTTATGTTGGCGGTGATTTAGACGTCTTCATGCAGACTAATTTAAATCTGGAACTGTCTGATCAGAATAAAAGAAAGTCTACAACTCTAACCAGACGTTTGATTACCAGCTGCCACTTCTTGATCTGAAAACACTGTGAGACCCAGTAGGTCATGAAACAGGACTGTAAACACAGACTTCATCAGTCCACTGCAGGACTATCACATCAACATGGAGCAGTCTTGAGCGAGTGCATGACCTTTTTCTCCTCCTGTAGTATTTAACTCCGGCGAGCTCACAGAGGCTGTTTACATTCAGAGAAATAAGAGTCGATTTTGGCCACAGAACGATTTTTCCAGCAGCACTTCAAACAAGAATGATAATTTAAAAGAGAATTTTCTTTTTTTTCCTTCCTCCTCAAAACTTCTTAATCCAAACATCTCTTTGAAATGAACATCGATGAATCTTTAATTCCAGACGTCTGCTCTTCATTTTTCTGGGCGTAAGCTAAACGTCTTCTCTCTCCGCTCTCCAGTCGGTCATGCTGGCGTGGGAGTCGCAGGTGTTGAGTGATTTATGGCTTTAATTTGACTCGATATATTAAATTATAATATAGAAACAAGCATGAAGAAGTAATTACGGATAACACAGCGAGGTTCTTGTTTCCCCTAAGTCGCTTGGCAGGGAGACAGAAAAAAGCTTACTACTTCACTTAACAGACGTGAATAGTGGACTGTACCCAGGGAGACATGTATGAAGTTTAAGATTTGTTTTCCTTCATATGAAGTCAAGAATCATATGAGACAAACACCTCGACATGAATAATCTGTCTCTGAAAATGTGGAAGGTGTTGGCCCAGAAAGGCAGACGGCTTGGAGCTGCAGAGGCTTGGGGGGGGGGTGGTTGGAGCCTTTGTGGTGGCAGCTGAGTGAGGCAGACAGTTGAAGGGAACAGGTTGCTGCGTCTGTTAGGGCTCGTCTTGCTGCTCTTGACCTTTAACCTTTAGCTGTGACAGCTCCTCGGGCTGGGAGATACCAACATTTTTCCCCTCGGATTGGGAGAGCCGGGCCGGGTTAGATGAGAGTCAGAGATGCAGAATACTGCTGTTTAGAGAGAGAGATAGAGAGATGATATACTGAAAGTTATAAGCTTATTTCAGTGGATTTTTATGAATAGCACAAAAACCACGCTGACTTAAAACACATTCGTTTTATCAGCTTGAATCACAAACTGTGGCGACAGCAAACAAGAGCTGTTCACTGGTGCCAACGCTGTGGATTCACCTTATTTGCCCAAATTCGACTTTGATGTCGGTTGTGGACACTTTTCCTACCCAGAGGATGTGATGATGAATAAAACCCAAAAGCATGACAAGCACACTATGTCCTAAAAAAACAACAGCAGCCTTTGTCCAGCTAGTTTGTTCCAAGCAGCAGACCTGTCAGCTGTCTGTCCCCTTTTTTTGGGCTGAATGCAGTTTACTGACTTCACCTCAGAGGATTTCAGGGTAATTAAGTTAAGGATTTAATTTCTTGTTGGCATCTCTAATCACCAACAGAATCATCTTGTGCTCCCTCTTAAGCAGCATGGCATGACAGCCGACGTGTGGAGTGCAAGAAGTAAAAAACAAAGTTTGTGGCTACAAAGAATTTTCTGTCTATAAACATTTAGTAGAAATTATTTTTACACCCAAAAATCACAAGTTTGACCCCGAAGGCTTCATAATCTGCACAGCATACGACAGAGTCCGTCCTCAGACTCTCGATTTTGGACGAGGAGAAACTCCACGAACACAAACATCATGTGATTCCTCTGGACTCGGCCGTTACCTGTCGTGTGCTTCATATCGCACTGGGACGCCTGCCTGATATTGTTGACTTGCTCAGGTTGTGTTTATTTCAATGTTTGTGCTTCTACTGTGGTTGAGTAGTTAAATCTATTAGTCATTTGTCTGTTTTAAGTTTGTTTATTTTCAATTTTTCTGACTTTGTTGTGCTGCAGACCCCAAGTTGGCACAGGGTGCTTTATTTTGAAAAACTGTCCGGATGCGCTTTGCCATTCCGCTGTCTGACTTCCTGTCTGGCTCGATCTGCTCCGTGCAGCTTCTGTCAAAAATAGATTTGGCGCTTCTGGGACGCTCCTGAAATGTGCCGCGGTGCAGCCGGTGGAAACACGAGCGCTGTCCAGCACTCGGGGCGCAGGCGGGACCGGGGGAATCTGGGGATAAGAAAGAAGATTAGCATCCTGTTACCAGCAAAAAAAAAGCTGGTTTCAGTTCAGTGACCAGAAGTCGTAACCATAATTTGCACAAGGTATCATGAGGGATAGAACAAACGATGGACACTGAGTAGCACAGAGGACTTAATATTCAAGCAAAATGTAGCTTATGAACCAATTTTCAAAGATATTTTAGTTTATTAAGAGGAAGAGTTTCAAAAGTTTCCAGTTTGTTGTCTCTTGATCATGACTTGTTTGTAGCAGTGACCTCAACACGGCTGTATTTGCTCCTGCGTTTTAATTTTTATGACGTAACTGAAGGTGGTCTTTAAGACACCGCAGAAAACAACGTGTTGATACTGAATCCTAATGTCTTGATGGTGCAGACATGGGTTTGTTCCACTGAGGAACACTTTGGGGCAGCCGTCATCACCGAGGACTGAAAACCCTCTCAATGCTTTGAGATCAACAGACGTCTTCACATGCCGTGCAGATAAAACCTTCGGTGTATCGCTGTTCCAGCATTGTGGTGTCGTATTTTATGCTGTGAACGTTGTTGATTAACGAGCCGCTCGGGCGGGTTTAAACGACGCTTGTTTCAGGGCTCAGGTTTGATCTGGATGTGATGAGTTTTGTCTTGAAAATGTTCATCTTGTGAGCTGTATTATGCTGCGAGATTTGTCAAGAGTGTGACAAAAATGTGGAGAATTCCTCAATAATGTAGGTCACACACAAGAGAAGAAGCTCACAGCAGAGCCACACCAGAGAAAAGCTTTGTCATTTTTTTAATTTACCCCATCCTCAGGAGGGAGGCAGATTTGCATAATCAGGTTATTCACTGTCAAACCCTTGAAAGCATATCATGTTTATTCACAAACCTATTAGTCATTTGGTACAGAGACAAAGTACCAAATAAGCTTGTCTTCGGCAAAACCTCTCGAGTTTTCCTTTGTGACGGCGCATCACTCAGGTAACACACCTTTCACACGCAACAAAAGCTACAAAAACACGTCTTTTTCGCCTTTTCTACAACTGTTTCTAAGTATTTGCAGCTACATGGATGGAGGTTTATCATCGCCGGAGCAGTAGCTTATACGCTTCGTGTTTCCTTTCAACATAAATACACTTAGCCTCTGGGCAAAGAAGCTGCTTCCTCTCACCGCTCTGTTAAAGGAGAGAGAATAGATATCCTTTCTCTCCGTGTTTGTGCCTCCCCCACCTCTCCTCCGTGCCCGATCCCCCACCACATGTAACCAGCACCACACAGTCTTGGCCAACGCTGGCGTTTGTCTCAGGAAGAGCGGAGGTAGGCTCATAGATCCCCTTTTTAGGCTTCAGGCCAACACCCTGTGTTCAACACGGAGGGCCCCCAGGCAGCCGTGCACATGGACGACAAATGTGGATGGCAACCAGGGGAAAAACCTGGAAAAGGGGCAGCGAGATAAGGCCGAGCGCTTGTGTTTGTTGTGGAAGTAATTGTGTCCTCAACGCTGTGACATTTGGATTGTTGTGTTTTAGTGGTGGTGTATATTTTTCCCATCCATTGGCAGATTTCCTGCTCCTGATAGAAGAGGGAGTTCATGTTTTCCGGCCTTTCCTCTCAGATTTATCCATATAAGTTGCTGCTTCGAGACCCAACGAGCCCTTGGAATTTTCTGCCCCTTGTTTAACCCGTTGGGCTCTGGGCACAGACGTGCCTGCGTCCATACATACATTAGCTGTGTTGTGTGGAAACTCAATGACACAACTGTTTAGCAGACTCCTGGCCTCCCATTTCCCACACCCTCCGGGCCCCCTCGGAGATTTCAAGGTCAGGAAAGGGCAGAGGCTGAGGTTCGTTCCTTGGGAAGCGGAGCCACTGTCGCAAACGTTCACAGACAGCGAATCTCTCCTTTTACAGTCCTCTCCCCGCGGTCATCTTACTGTATCTCACCAAGTTCGGATATGTGAGGATTTGATTTCCAACGGCTTTGGACGCGGCGTCAGATCACAGCCGTCAGCGGCGGCCTTCATCAGAGCTAACAGGGAGTGAAGATGTGGCGCTGCAGCCGGCGGAGTTTGACAGCAGAGGAGTCATTTTAAGAATCGAGTACAGAGAGTTTGGTCTGTGTGGCACGAGACATTACCGGTGTGTTGAACTCTCCGACAGCTGAGCATGCGAGTGTATAGTGTGTGTGTGGTGCTGTGTGTGTGTGTGTGTGTATAAATTTCGGGGGTGGGGGGGCCTCGAAGGGTCCAATGGAACAAAAGGTATGTAGACAGCTGCCGTCCCACTGCCAGCAGCTCATGATCCAAATGGAGGATGTACACACACATGTGCACGAGGGACAGATTGGTGTGCAGCGAGGATCTGACACACTCAGCTAGGCAGCTAGTTACTCCCTCACACACACACACAAACACACACAAACACACACATATGTTTTGTGCAGGCTTGAGCTGCTCATCGTGTACACACCACATTTTTTCTTGTCCATCTTAAATGTAGTTTCACTCTTTCAGGAGTTTGTTTCCGACCAGGCAGCCGCTGATTTCACCTCCTCACTGTGTGAATAAACCTAAAAGTGCACACCTGAAACTGTGTAAAGCTCCAACTAACGATTATTGTAATTATGAATCATTCTGTCGACAATCTTATACGAGTAATCAGTCATAAAAAATGATCATCACAACGTCTCATTGCTCGTTGTGATGTCTTCAAACGTTTGTGTTTTAATCCGACCCATTAGAGCTGGGTAACGCCACCGATTTAAGTTGATTGATTCCAACTTTATTCAATATTTATTGGATATGAAAGAGATTCTGAGAGCACTGACTCCTCTATAACTTTAGGAATTTAATTAAATGGCTTCAGAGATGTGTGGTTTAAATCTGCCTGTGGAGAAACGAAAAGGATATTATTGTGATTTTTGTTAATGTTATTCTAATAAATGTAGTGAAAGAGGACAAAATGAATGACCGATGTAGACCTTTATATTTAACAAAGGACACGTTAGTGTTTTAAACGACCTCTGTGGCCGTTCTGCATTTACGTGGTGCATTCAGGTGCACTTGACCTCTGGATTTTATGAATTTACACTGGATTTTTCCATGAAGATCAGTTTGAATCATTAAAATATTTTCTAAATCTAAATATTTGTATTCTGCTCAGATAAGAAAAAGTAATTAAAAGGCATCAACTTGTGTTCTGGGGACTCATTATGGACGTTTCTGACCATTTGAACACATTTTATAGAAACATGTACTATATGAATAATTGATTAACTGAAGAAAATACACATAGTTTAATCTATAATGGCAGTAATTGTTAGTTACGGCCCTGGAGTGATACATGACAGTGTGTTACTTTGGTTTGTGGAAGGCTAAGGTGCACATTTATTGACCCTCACATCATTTTTACCATCTATGTCTTCAAAACGTTGGAGAAGCTGCAGCAGATAATAAAAAATCAACATCCAGAAAGTTTAATGATAAAACTTTCTGTAGAGGTCCACTGGGGACCAACTACAACCATCACAACCACCATTTACATTCATTCGGCTCAGGTGGACGTTGGGCTCCCGACCCGGCATATTTTTGATGTTTTTCAATATTAAAATTGAAACTTTACCTCATTTTTAGGTCATTATTGTCACCTGTGTCTTCAAGAAACTACAAAAGCTGGAGCAGATAATCAATAATCAACAGCCAGCAGAGAAAACCCTTCATTAGTTGTTTTAAATGGTACAAAAACAGTTTGAACATGAAGCGCCTCAGTTGCCATCACAGACACTGATGAATTGGTGGCAGTTGCTGAAGGCATATTAGGGCAAAGGGTGACCTGGGAGGGGTTTCTGGGCAGGGAGCTGAGTGTACTGTGAGGTGTTGGTGTTGGTGGTGGTGGTGGGGGGGGGGGTGACGAGAAGCAGCAACAGGGGAGGAGGGGTGGTGGTGCTGGTGGTGTCCGGTGAGAAGGGTAATTTGGGGCGTCCAGAGTGAGGCGGTCCACCAGCAGTTGTCACTTGAGCAGCAGTCGATGGCACATGTGCTGCTCTGAGTTTGTCTTCAGGACTGTTTCCCCTCTCAGATCTTTGACTTGGACTATCTCGTCTCGTACTCGGGAGCTCTTTTTCAAATGAACTGGCCTCAATCCAGAAAAAATTGAGACGTGTCTTTTTCTTCTCTGTTTATGTCAGAGCACTTCCAACACCGCCTCTTGGCATCTTTAATCTTTGACGGTAAGAACGACAAATTCGAGACGCTGCGGCTCTCGGTGTGTGTGTGTGTGTGTGTGTGTGTGTTTCTTTTCCATGTAATTGGTTTGAATTGACATGAACGCCGCTTCGCTTAAAAACCATAATTACTTTGAGAGAAAATGTCATTTTTGATGGCTGTTTTTAAGTGTTCACATTACTTCTCCTCTGGCTGAAACTAACATTTTTTTTTTTCATCTTTGACACGCTTGATCTGAGCCGAGAGAGCGCTCGCTGAGAGTCGGTCTCAAAAAAATGTTCTGATTTCTCTAATCAGTCCCAGGAAGCCAACAATCGGTGGTGGTGGTGGCGGCGGTGGTGGGGGGGTGCACCGCTGGTGGCGCCTCCGAGGTAGATAGCGAGGTGACTTCACTGTGTTGGCCTGTTGTCCATCATCAGCCGCCGAGATCTGCTGAGAGGGGGATCGAGAGCGGAGGGTGGGGGTCTGTTGTGAAGATTTATGGTGGATAGCTTGTGTTGTCACGCAGCTCGTAACATCACACCTGTTCTCTTTCTCTGCCTGAATTGAAGGCTTAAGTGTCGAGTGAGCTCCATGATCCTCGTGCTCTTTACACCTGTTTCAACCATGTTGTGGATTTTGAAATTACTCACAAGTTATAATGCTTTGGAGGTATGCATCAGTGCTTGATATGACCTTGTTTGACTGACTGACTGACTGACTGACATGGCCTTAAGTGGAAGAGACAGACAGTAAATATCAGGAAGTTGTTTATCTGTGCTCAGTAGCCTGGAGGTATTGTTTCAGAGCTCAGGAGAAAGCAGCCTTATCTTTATTTTCTTATGTAAAAAACGGTGCGTCTGCTTCTACATCCTCTACAACAACCCTCAGAAGAACTGAGAGGGATCCGTCTCACAAACTGCACATGTGAGATCAACGGGAAGTTGGCTGCTCTGAATTTTGAGCTTTTTCCTGAGGCGAGTTAATCACTCAGCGTGTTTATAATATCGCTTATTCGCGCCTTGTTTGTGCGAGTTTTATTGAGTCGCCTTGTTGCCCGCCTCGTTTGAAACGAGAGTGCGCGGACTCGCCGGGGGGGGGGGGGGGGGGGGGATCCGAGCAGCTGCTCGACACTTGTTTTGAAGGGTATCTTGACAACAAAGCTGCCCCTGGCTCCATCTCCTGTGGCCAGATTGAAAGATGCCTCTCTGAGCTGCCTCTAAATGACCGCACGTATAAACAATCATGACAGAGTCGGTTTATTCTGTGTCCCTGCGAAAGACCTGTTTTCTTCAGGGAGAGTTAATCTGTTGAAAGGATTGCAGTTCACAGCGGCAGCGGTGTGTGTGTGTGTGTGTGTGTGTGTGTGTGTGTGTGTGTGTGTGTGTGTGTGTGCCAGACTCTCTGCTGAGTGTTTATTATTATTAAGTGCCTTCAGCATAGTTGCGAGTGCCCACATTTTATAGCTAATGATGGATAAATCTCACAAAACAGTTTGTGTTGAGCGCTTAAAATAGACAGCAGGTATTATGGTGCCCAAAAACAACAGCATTCCTTCCTCCCACTCACCTGCATTCATGAAAATAAACCTGATAGTACTTGTGATAAACGGTTATATTTAAGTGTCGGGTCGGTTGTCGGAGTCTCACCCGACTCGCTCTCGTCTGAGGCCTCTGTTGACGAGAAACGTGTTCGACTGGTGATGGCAAAACACTCGTGCGACGCCCTCTGTCCTCCAGTGTCACGTTGATGTCATCAGTGTTTTGTCTAGAGGGCATTTTTCTCTGTCACAAACCTTTTGTTGTTTGCGCCAAAGACAATTTAAGACGATGGGAAAACCTGTGACGGAGGAGGAAACCTGTAAACATGTCTTAGAAAGCTCGCTGCTCAAGAGGTGTGTTCCAGAAATATGTGTGTGTGTGTGTGTGTGTTCGCCCTGATCGAACAGATAGGCTGTTGTTTGTCTTCAGATCATTTATAAGAATGATTGTCATTGTGAGATCAGATAACGCTGTTACTTGGAGCAAACCGATGACACAGAGGTAGAGCCGTCCCTTCTGCAAGTACAAGTGTTTTCATTATTCATTTATTGGTCAGTTATGTTCGTTAAGTCTTTAAAATGTCAGAAAATAGTTCCCAGAGCCTGAGGGAACATCTTCAGATGTGATGTTTTGTTCGATCAACGACTCCCAAAGCCACAGATATTCAACTGAGAAGAGCAGCGGATCATCATATTTGAGAAGCTGACACTGATTGGTGTGTTTGCTTTACAGTATAAGTTGGTTAAACTGGTGCAGAACGCTTCATTGTTCGTTGTAACGTGAAGTTTCAGCAGTAGACTGGTAGACTGACGTTGAAGTTATGAGAAGTACTCGGACTAAACGAGTTCATTAGACTAAATCTCATTAAAATTCATTTAATTAATCAGAAAACGATCTCAGTCAGTAGTCGCAGCTCGACACTGAGGCAGGACAGGCAGCTGTTGCTGGGATTGAACCTGTGGCCTTTTTACAGGACGGTCTGTCAAAACACAAGACCACCCCGAGGACCGACAGCCGTGTCGTCGCTGCGCGTCGACTGTTTGGGTCCAATGGATCAGAATCAGATACTCGATCATCAGCAGCATTTTGTCTGTTTTCTCTTTTACCTCTGGTCCAGTGTGAGATCTTTGGCTTGATCAACAGAAAGTCTGACATTAACAATTTAAAGTGAGATTATGAAATATTCATTGGTCCCAGCACCGTTTAAATGTGAGGATTTGCTGCTTTCTCCTGTTTCATATTATTGTAAATCGAATATCTTTGGACCGTTTATGTTCTTTAGCGATTAATTAATTGATAAATTGATCGTTTAGTCTATAAAATCAAAAACTTCTATTTCCCAGAGCCCAGAGTGACGTCTCAAACTGCTTCTTTTGTCCAACCAACAGTCCAAAACCTAAACACTCTTTGACTTTGACATTTTTGGCTTTAGAAATTACTTTATCACCTCAAATCATTTTTATTGATCAACCACTTCATCATTGTGGCTCTAATTTTAAAGATGTCATCTTAAACTCTGAGATCTTTTGCTGTTTTATCAAATTTCACTAACAAAACATCTGATTAATCAAAACTGTGAGCGACAGATTCATCTATAATGTCTCATAATCAGCAGTTACAGCTCTTCTCTGAAGGCAGCTGTGATGAAATGAATGGAAACTAATGGCCGGTCGGAAGACATCAACTCGTACGCTCTAATGATGAATCAAAAACTTCTCCCGTTGATTAATTGATTAGGTTACAGCCCTAATGAGCCCATCCGATACTTCCTCTACAACAGCACCGTGAGGCTAGTTTTTTAATTGTTTTTAAAGCAGGGTTGCCCCAGTTTTAAATCACTTCCTGAACTCCTGGCGCTGCTTCGCCAACAATAACTCGTAAAAACTACTAACTGTAAGGTCTCTGCCTGTCATTGTTCCACTGTATGGTTCAGTCGCCTCACACCTCTCGGGGGATGGGCGTGCCTCCTGAGTTTTGTTAACTGTGTTTACCTTCTTGGCAGTGATGCAACCTGACAGGTCAAACCGCATAGTCCACACGCTGGTGTCGCAGTGACGGCCTCCGAATCAACAACTCACCACAGTCAAAGTCCCGTGTGACCTGCCAACATGTCCTCTCTGCTCCACATGCTCTCTGAGCTGCTGGACAAAAGGCATCTTTGTGTGTCTGTGTGTGCACGTGCGTGGCTGTATTATGGGTATTATCAGGGTATTTTTTGCTGTATTCACGCCAGAGGCGATGAGCGCACACACAGTAGATCAGTGACAGTTAGGGCGCCCTGTGTTAAACGCGTGGGTGTGTGTTTTTCTTTGTGATTGTGTGTGTGTGTGTGTGGTTGTTTGTTTTTATGTATGTGTTTTTAGAGTGTGTGTGTGTGTGTGTACGTGCTCGGGGTAGACTGCGGTATTGACAGCGGCCCCGGCAACGTGGGCGTGATTCACGAGCCGAGAGGCACAGATCTCTTCGCTGCCCCTCCCATCCCATCCCATCCCCCCCAAACCACCACCACCACCACCACCACCTCAGAAGTGCTGCCCTTGCACTGCATCTCTCTCCCCCACCTCTCCAAAGACTCACCCATGATTGGTTAAGAGGAGGAGGGGGGGGGGGGAGGGGAGGGGAGATCATATTCCTACTGCCAGGGTTGGCAGCGTGCACTCACAGGCACAATCACAGTCACAAGCCGGGCTTCAGATAGAAGGCCAGCAGCTCCCCTCCCTCCTCCATCTCCTCCACTATTTGTCACAATGCCTCCCCCCCCCTCCTTCACTCCACCTGCGGAGGCTCCTGTCACAGAACCCTCCATCGGGTTTTGTTGATATATCGGCGATTGCACGCTGGGTGACTGAAGCCTGAGTGTGGCGGGAGCCGTGTCCAATGGTTGCCCGGGAACATGCAGCAACAGGCTGTAAATATCACACAGCTGGTGCTGGCAGAACACCCTCAAGGTTGGGCCGCAAACCGAACCCTGCTGGGTCAGATGAGGGAATTCAGTGGCCCAGTTAGACGCCAGCAACCAAACCCCCCCCCCCCCCCCCCCCCCCCCCCCCCCCCAACAGTCCAACCTCGACCCCATCAGCGGTTCTGCCTGCGCCCCAATGAGTATCGAGTCCCGCCCCCTTCACCCCGACCTGATTCATGCTTACAGAGTATCTTGATGCTGTTGAGCTGCGTATGAACCTTGGCATTAATGCCTTCACGATGACAGTGACTCATACGTGCAGATATTTGAAGCTTAAAGGGGCACTCCAGCTATTTCGTGTTGCACTTTCATGAAGTCAGGGGGGCTCAGATGAGAACGAATAAGAAGGGTTGAAATGGAAGCAGCAGAGGCTTCGAAATCGAAAAATGTTGTCAGACGATGATCCTGAAACTCCCGGTTCAGTGACAGATTCATTTGAAGGGTTAACAGACGCCTAAATGAAACACAGCAGTTTTGAGGATTTCACAACTCTGGAAAATCATCATAGTGTGAAATACTTTGTCTTTTGTCACTTGATCCGACTTACTGCAACCCGGCAGACTTCGTTCTGCTCCGCCCTCCCAGTCTGGTGAAACGCCAACATATTTCAAACTCTACATCCCTCGACATGTTTTCTCGTTTTGATCCTGAGAGCTTCCGCGATTTATTGATAAATCTTTTATTTGTAGAGTATTAAACTAATAAGCATCTTCTTTATAAAGTGTCTTTTGTGAATTGGGGTTTTAGTGTCGAGGCAACCAAACACAACAAAACTCTACCAGCTTCAAAAAAACTCTGCTGAATACCAGGTAACATTGTTACATGTTTGGACATGAAAAGTCTACTGTGAAAGATTAATCAGACTCGAGCTGCAGAAGTTAATGGATTAATCAATTAGTCGTCACTTATTAAATTCATCTCCATCTGTTTTGATAATCGATCGTTCGGTCTGAGTGATCTATCAGGAAAAAAAGGTCATATTTCTCTGATTGCAGCTTCTTAAATGTGAATATTTTCTGGTTTTTGTCCTCCTCAGTGACAGTAAACTGAATATCTTTGGGTTGTGGATAAAAAAGAGGGAATTTGAGGAATTTATTTTGGAGTTTGGGAAACAATGAGTGATGTTTTTCACCATTTTTTTGACATTTTATCGACCAAACGAATAATAATAACGAAAATAAACAAGTTGCAGACTTAACGACACGTTTCTGCTTATTATCTGTGGCACATTCATGGAGCAAATGCAACAAACAAGTACTTTGATACGCTTTGTCTCCATTAATCGGCAACAAAATGTAAAAAGGCTTTTAAAAATGTTGCCCAGTGATGAGTACGTTTTTGCCATTTTGCTTGAAAATGTATTTTTTATCAGTCAACTTCTTGTCTGAGCTCTGCTGTAACAGTCAGATATCAGTTCCCTAACGAGGATCTATAAGATGATCAATGTCTCGGCTCGTGACTCGAACACAAACACCTTCTGATTTGATTTCACGTGGTTCCCAGCTGTGTGGAACATCTGATGGCATCATTTGTCATCTCGTGTTTCGCCCATCACGTCAGTCCGGTCTCAGTGAACATTGAGTGATGAATGAATATTGGTGAAATATTGATCCGCCCGGACTTCAAACTGAGGGACAGATCAGTCATTTTGATAGCCTCGCTGCAGAGGTCACGACTCCAGCAGCTACATGAAGGCAGATTGTCCTGAAACCTGAAGCCCTGACGTCCTCTGCAGATCCAGAAATGACCTTCGAAGGGATATTTTATTTTTTATACATTTCATCAACAGTTAACTTGATTTGTAAAGACATCATGACATACAGCCTCTGCTGTTAATTGGACACCTTTGCCCAGTTTAGCAGCTACAGCGAAGAGTTCAGCTCAAAAATAGGGTGTAAATAACTTTGGACGAGCTGTACGGAGCCATTTTGTGTTTTTCTTCAGTTGGCTTTTACATTTTAAATCAAGTCTCCAGCTGCTTCAGTTGTTTAGCACAAACTCTGTTTTGCTGTGAAGCTCCAGAAATGTTTTGTGGACGATGATGACTTGATGTACATTTTAAGTATAGTATAGTAAGCATAGAGTTGTACATGAATCCAGATATGTGAGCATTTATTGGCAGAGGCTTGAAAAAAATAGATATATACTCACTTTTTGGTCATTTTCAGTGCTGGCAAAGATCCAGATGCCCCCCGAAAATGCCAACTGCCACACAGCATCAGTAAACAATGGCTCTGTGATTCACAGGACGGATTTCTGGAGGATTTCTTTTTCACTTAAAAGCAGCTTGAGTGGTAATTTTGTACTTTTGTGCTTCAGGGTCAGTATCAAGTGTCCGAGTCTGACATTATCAACAACACTTACAGGGTTGTTTCTTTGCAAATAACAGTTTATTGCTTCAGTTATTCCCTTTGACCGACACGTTCACGGAGGGTATGATTTACAAGTTGTTGGCCTCAGTTTGACTTAAATATATATCAGTGAACTCTTTACATCAATCTTCACAGTTCCCACGACATCTGCAGCATTTACCCCCACGCTCCATCCGTTAAACCAGGCAGTAATCACAGCGTGGCTCGGTGTGGACGCTGCGGTGGGGGGTCTGCAGTGGAGCTGCTGTGGTCAGCCTCGGCAGATGTTGGGTCTTGAGTGGGAAAAGTGATGGATTTCTCAGCAGTCCTCTGGCAGAGCTCCAGCAGCTGAGAATCATCTTCACCACCCCCACCCCTCGACTAGCAGCCCCCTACTGCTGAGTGTTATCTCTCTGCTCCAGGCTGCCCTGCTGCCACTTAACACACCAGGGCAGTAAAGGATGGACATGCAAGACGACACACACACACACACACACACACACACACACATGTGCAAGCAAGCGCATAAACAGATAACACACGCTGAGGCCTGACCAATATATTGATGCCTCAATGTTGTATTAGAGACTTATCGTGTTGGCACACTGATAACGCTGCTCTGAAATGACTGGAGATGATTTTTTAGCCCGATGACTGACTTCCTGTCCCAGAACCAGAGGATTTTCAAACTGTGAAGTGCTACTCCCAAGAGAGAGAGAGAGAGAGAGAGAGAGAGAGAGAGAGCGAGCACACTGCTGCTCGTGGTCATAACTCAGGCACATCTGAACACCCACGTCCATGAATCTGCTGAGGAATCATGGAAAAGAGTTGTCTTTTTATAACCACAGAACTGGCCTTCGAAACAATCCGTTTTTAGGTTGTCGTCGGTGTCAGAGTAAAAAAGGGGTAATAGTTTGTACATCTATGTGTTTATCGCAAACAGGAAGTGCTAATAGTTAATTCTGCTGCTGTTAATGGTGCCAAACTGGGCTCAAGATGGGGGACAAAATAAGTTTTTCCTTAATAAACAAACAGAGCTGCGTATCACCAGATTTCCAGATTCGAAATCCTGAGAGAACTAATGTTGTAAATTGTACAAGGAGTCCTCTAAACTGGAGCCTAGCTAGAAATATTAATGTTGACATGAAGACTGTAATTAAATAATTTGTGGATTGTGGTTATGATTTGTTATGATTTCTGCATTTTATTATTAAAAGTATTGGTTAAGAAACAAGAAAATTACTGACAGATGTAGGCCGATGTCAGAAAAACAAAAAAGTTTGTGCAACCAAACTTTGTGGACCAAAGGTTGCCAGCAAACTCCTGCACACATCAGGCCTGATGAAGGTTTACTGTGGAAATGCTGCAAAATAAGTATTAAATATTTTTGCAAGTTAGCGTGCGAGAGTTTCATACAACTTTAGGTCTACTCATCCCTCTCCTACGCAGCTGACAAATGAAATAGATGTGCGTAGACGTATTTTTCTGTTTTGAAACAACCTTTGTTCTCATTCAAGTATAGATTTCTACAGGAGGTGCACTTGAATGCATCATGAAGTTTCTGTCGGTGGTGGACGGACGATACATCGTGTTATGACTCTCAGCAACGTTTTTAATCACATGACTGTTTTGACACAAACATGTAGAGAGGTAGAGATGAAGTTGACAAATCTACCGAGACAAGCATCCGCAGGAAAACATATTTATTGAGAATCAGTGTGAGGATTTTATGAATCCATATCAGATCATTCAAATTCAAATCGTTTTCTTTTAACCCGGCTCTATAAATAAACCTTGAAAAACATATTTTTAATTTGAGTCTATTTCAGGTTTTGTTCTGCTCCAATTACTCTCTCGTGTCTGACCCAAATATTGTACTGTATCAGGCCGGCCTCAGTGTGCACACACACACACACACACACGCAGCTGCATCGTCATCTCATTACATCACATCTTTCCTGTTTTAAAAAAAAAATCCATCACAACGTCGTGGAGACTCAAATCACGTCTAACCCAAACACACCCGTCTCCTGCTGCATTCTGTGGCATATAAGTGGTTTATTTTCTGTGTCATGACTCAGTCACGGGCCCGGCGCTGCCTCCCTGCGGGGCTCTGACACATTCAGCCTGTGGCACAAACATGGGTGGCGATGTATCTGTAATATCGAGGGCAGCATTAGCCTGGAGGACGGCGAGGCAGGTTGTCAGGAGGAAGGTCACCAGTTCACAAACCTCGGCCCGGCTGGGAAAGTCTGGGTGACGTGCCCTTTTAGTAAGTCACTTAACCCCTGATGGCCCAGGGGAGGCTTCTTATTGTCCAGCTGCAGGAGACTGGTTGAACTGGGAAGCTTCAGCTGCATCACGATGCTGCTGTAAAAAGAACATCCCTATGTCAAATTTCTCCTCATGAATAAAATGTCAAAATCAGAATCTAGCCCTCGCAGCTTGTGGCTTTTTCCACCCACATCGCTGGAATGGAAGCTTAACGGCCGCAGCAACAGATGTCAGGGATAATGATGCAATGCAACATTTTCTAACTGTTCTTTTATGGACTAATCTTTGTCGCGGGCTGCTCCGAGGCTCCGAGGCTGTGACCCGATGCGCCCTCCTGAAAGCTAAACGGACACATTCGTACAGCGTCAGTGTTTATATTTCTTTTCATATCATTTCTAATGCGAAGCTAAGAGACTTTACTTTGTCGCCCAGTTTATGTTTTTGCTGGTTTTCTGCTGCCTGTGTATGATTAAGGGCTGCAGCTAACCAATATCGTCTTTGTTGATTATTCTGTCAGTTATTATGCATCTCAATAGACGTCGCCGGAGGCATACAACCATGTCGATCAGTGTTTCCCAAAGCCCGAGGTGAAGTTCTCACACGTCTTGTTTCATCCACAACCCAAAGATATTCAGTTTAAAGTCACGGAGGAGGAAAGAAACCAGAAAATATATTATATTAATATTCACAAGCTGGAATCAGAGAATTATGACTTGTTTAACTGCCTAAATGATTATTAGAACAGATGGCGATTAATTTAATAGATGACTGATAATCGATTAGTTGTTGCAGCTCTAAACAAATGTGATCAATGAGTTTCAGATATTATAAAAACAGATGATGGTGCAGAAAGAAGCTTTACTGAACGACAGAATCTGAATATATTCACATTTAAGAAGCTCGAGTCAGAGAATTTTGACTTGTTCTCTTAAAAATCTAATCAAATATTACCGATTAATCTTTGCAGCTCTAGCATGATTAATCTATCTTTTACAGAACTTTGTCAGATCAAATATAATTTTTGCAACCAAACACAAAACAATCTTCAAATTCAAAAAAGACTATTTTACAGAAACAGACTGAAATGCTGTGAAATACACACTGAGTACTCTCACCACTTAGTTTTTCTGAATACCTCAATACAAATGTGCATGAAACCATCTCGCATTAGAGAGGAACGATGCATCACAGAGCTTTATTGAGAACGAGTTAGCCAGTTTATCCGCAGAGATGATAAAATTTTCATCAAGCCTTGACAGCTGTAATATTCCAGCATCTGTACTTTATAAAACTGAAGGACTGTATTGGATGTAGCAGCTGCACTTTAAACGCTTGTGCAGTTTCCTCAAAAGCTTTGAATTTCTTTACTCTAGTGTGTGCTTTCATGTCCAAACTCCCCGAGTCCTTCTGTTATAAAATGTAAAAAGAAGAGCTTGTCATTGGCCCCTCGTGAAATAAACCATTTAGACGCACTAAGGCGTTCCCCAGGGCTCTAATCTGGGTCTGCTGTAGATTCCTAATTATCGGCGTTAATCTTTTTTTCATTGTCCAGAGCCTCGCTGTCGCTCCCGCCTGCTCAGCCAGGCAGCAGACACACTCCAGGCCCTCTGCTTCCCATGTGTGAGCTGAGATTCTGCCTGACATCAGACATGGGAAGCGAGGCTCCGGCAGCATGAAGGGTAAAAAGGTCGAGACTTGACCACCCCGGGCAGATAAAGCAGCCTTTTCATGTGTGATCAGCCCACAGCCCAAAGACAAATCCCTCCGTGCGCTGCCTTTGAACTTCAGCTGGAGCGAGTCCCTCCACACACGAAGGCTGCGAGACACTCTGAGCACACACCTCTTTATTATTTAGCTAAATGATGTTCCCAACACCTCTCCCCTGTTTTACTCTGTGTAACTGGAAGCTGAATGAAAAGAGTGATTGTGCAACATATTAGGAAACACCTACTCTTGTCAAGAGTACACTAATGAGGTGATCCAGGTAGAATTCATTACACTTTTTCCTGATCGCTGTGATTAAATCAGAAGAGAGGAGATGAAGCGCTCGAACATGGATTTTAAAATATGATTGTGCTGAATGTGTTGGAACTAGAATATTAGAAACTGTTGCCAGTAGTTTGTACATTCAGTTCCTGCAGCTCACTGCAGATTCTCCGTGCAGAAACCGGCTCTGGCAGCCTCCAGTTCTTCATCAAGCCTCTTTTACAAAACAATTATGACACTCATTACACCCTCTTTCTTCAAAACCCTCCCTCTCCTCCCCCTCCTCCCCCCAATCTCTCCCATCAGTGCATAATTCATGCGCAACTCATCGCCAAAGCAAAGCCAATTGCATCCACTCTAAACGAGCGTGCTGTGCGGCGCCCACAGCAGCACAAAAGGAAAACGTCAGTCTCATGACAGACCGCTTCACATGCTTTTGTTTCATAAGAATGGATGTAAATAGAGGGTGTTTCTCCTTCTGCAGCTCTCCCAGGTAGAGGGAATGCAAACAATGCTGGAGAGCTGGTGTGGCGTCTGTACGAGCGGCTTTCCAGATGCTTCAGCTCTGTAATGCTGCCACTTGGCTCCCACTGTCGTGTGTGTGTGTGTGTGTGTGTGTGTGCGCACTGTACAAGTGTGTACACACACAAGCCTGTATGTATATATAGAGCGCTATTTTTAAAGCTGATCCACAAATAGTAGAAACGGGGCCTAAAACGGTCCTCGCCTCTGTTGCCATTCCTGGGCTGCTGCTGCTGCCGCCGCCTTCTCATTCATTCATGAGTTTGCATGAATCTGCACAAACACTCCGGGCTTCCTCTCTCTCTGCTCTGCCCTTTGTAACGTCCACATCCTCTGTGTTTCTGATCAGGCGTCAGACCACTCCTTATTTCATGGTTAGTTAGATGCACAGTGGAATTAGACACACAGTTTTATTACACTCTTTGTCGCGTGAAATTAGGTCAGTGTTCAGCTTAGGTAACAGGGCATAATGTTATTACTGGACACTAAACGACAGCGGGCAGCTCGGCGTTAAATGCTGAGTGTCATCAGAGGGAATCTGCTCACTCATTCCTGCTTCACTGACGTGTTGGGGATATATCCCGAGAGTCTGGAAAATCACAATATGAAACTTTGTTCTTTATTGCCTCCCCCCATGTTGATGGAAAGTCAGGTGAAGTTTCATCGTCCACACAACATTTCCTAAAACTTGTTTTAAAAGGTATAAAGTAAAAAAATAACTGTTAAACAAGATGAAATGGCTCCATACAGCTCGTCTCTGGACGCCCAGAGATCACATATTGATTTTAAAAAGATGTTATTTACATCCTTCACGTGCAGTCGGGCTTGTGCACCCTTTTCAGACGGGCTGCACGCTAACACTTTTAGCTTAGCAGCTAAACTGATGTTTACAGCTTGCTGCCTTCCTTCCTTCCTTCCGTCATTACTGCCTTCCTTCCTTCCTTCCTTCCTTTCTTCCTTCCTTGATTACAGCTTAATAAAAGAGTGTAAGTAACATGTTTTCAAATCAGTTTGAGATGTTGGTGCTTTTGGAGGCTTGGATTACTCTAAAAACAATCAGTTCAGAGACATTTTATGTTTTTTTTCTGTTGTTCCCTTTTAAAACAAGTCCCCAGCTGCTTCATGTCTCTATGAGAAGAAGTGATAATGCCTGAATTGTAATTTTTTTGAAAACTGCCCCTTTAATTGGAGACCGATGTGCAGTTCAGTGCAGAAGAATTTCCCTCCCGTGCAGCGTGGACTGTCGTATCTCCCTGCCACTAGGTAACGTTAAACACGGAGTAAAGTCTGTTTCCTGTCATGAAATTAGCACAGAGCTGGACGGCGTTTGTAAAAAAAAAAAAAAAAAGAGGAAAAGCGTCCACAGACTCGGTGACTCCTCTCTGCTCTGCCTTCGATTGGGGAATCACATTCGGCGTGTCAGGCGGCCCTGACCGGGCAGCAGGCCGCCGCGGGCGACCAGCAGATCAGTGATGTGGCGGTGATGCCTCTAATGAAGCTGACACAGCACAGCCTCCCTCCTCGCGGGCCCCTGAGGGCCTCCTGCTCTGCATGTAGCACCACAAACACTCCCACCCCCCCCCTACGCCTTCATGTTTCAGCCCAATGTGCTTCTGATTTGATGGCGCCTCAAATGCATTGCTGCATCATTTATTCTCTTGTTGGATATCAGGGGTGAAGGCAAATACTGTGTTTGTAGTAGCTAAAGTGGGTCACAGTATGCAAACAAAGCCTCTCTCACCCTCTGCAGTGTCTCTGTCTGTCTCTGATGAATGCCTCTGTGTTGTTGTTCAGGAGCTGCCCAGCTGAGGTGAAGGGGAGGGCAGAGGACCCCGGTTCAGCCTGAGCGTGGATGACCTGCCCCCGGAAACAGGACCATGATCTGAAGAAGGGCGTCGCACACCGAACCCCGTTCTTCCTCTCCTCCTTCTCCCTATCTTTTTTCTTTTCTTTTCATTTTTTTTTTTTTTTTTAAACTAACGGTGTGACAGCCTCCCTGCCCGGCTGCTTCCGACGAGAGTCAGCGTGCACGGAGAGGACGAACTGAGAGAGAGCAGACTGTTTAAAGGAGGAGATAAACACGACGACAGCCATCCGTGACCTCTGACGTTGCCACTCCCCCCTCGCCCCTCCCGCCGCAACACCGGAAACATGGGGAGGAAAAAGATTCAGATTCAGCGGATCACCGACGAACGCAACAGACAGGTGAGACGAGCCGGCGATATCTGGACGTATTATAACTTCCTCACTTCAGTCAGCAGCTGCGTCTGTGACGAGCAGCCTGATTAGAGCTTCAATTACACAGAGACGGAATGAATTAATGAATAAACGTAATGAATGCACACGCTGTGATACAGGACGGGAATTAAACCAGCAAACGATGGATGGGAATACTCCTGTGTTAATAAAGGGTGGAGGAGTAGCTACAGCAGGTCAGCCTTAAAGGAAAAGTTCAGCCAAACATGTAAATTCAGTCGTTATCTGAGCACCACAGGTCAAACATGTCTGCAGCTTCACAGGAAAACACTATTGCAGGATTCTCTGAAACAGCAGAAGAAGCTGAAGGACCAAAACAATCCTAAAAGACTCCATAGAGATCTTTCTTCCTT
This sequence comes from Pagrus pagrus, assembly GCF_965226575.1. NCBI lineage: Eukaryota > Metazoa > Chordata > Actinopteri > Spariformes > Sparidae > Pagrus > Pagrus pagrus. The sequence goes on from NC_140191.1 coordinate 2,225,036, forward strand.
CCTGCCTTCATTTCTTTCTTTCTTTCTTTCTTTCTGTCTATCCTTCCTTCCTTTCTATCCCTCCTTCCTGCCCTTCCTTCCTTCCTTCCTGCTCCAGTAGATGATGATCATTTTTTGGGTGAATTGTTCCTTTAAAAGACAACAGCTCCAGTCACATAGTTTGCAGCACTAGTACATTTTCTCAGTAAATGTAATTTGTCATGTTGGTGTCCGTCGTTGAGTTATCTGAAAGATCTCAGTCTCAAAACGTTTGAGTGGCTTGAACTCCCTAAAACTAAAATATTCCTGTCATCTGCTCCGATCTAAGAAAAGATAATTTTCTACTCCTCCACAAACTGAATTCCATTGTGGTGACAGAAAAACTGTAACAGCGATAACAGATTCCCGCAGGGATCTGTGGTGTTTTCACATGTCCCATGTAGCATGAACAACATAGTGGCTGTTCTCTCACCAGTGGCACAACAAAAGATAATAGCATCGTGTTTTATGAGGCTCACATGACTTCACGGAGCTATCATGAGGTTTCTCAGACGCTCGTCTTCCTCCCTACAGTGAAAAAGAGCAAGAAAAAGTATGATATCCCCCCTAAAAACAGCCTCAGTCCCTCTGGTTACATCAGCAGCATTGTCAGAGAGGATGAAAGGGTAAATGATCCATCTAAAATGAGTCAACTGGTAAATGGGCTTCGCTCCATTGAGCAGATTGAGTAATGGATTTGACGTGCCCACCTTCAAAAGCAAGAGAGAGAAGAAAAACAAGACGGAGAGAGGCAGAGGGAGAGAAACAAGGTGCCTGGCTGAATAAGACCCGAGCGGTGTTGAGAGCGAGCTGGGCCGGAGGCTTTTTGGAAAAATCATCCTCAGTTTTCTCCTCATCAATCTGAGCGGGTCGCATTTCCATAAAGGCGAACAAGCGGCGCCTGCAGGGGGTCAGCGGAGAACGATGGCTTGTTATTCATCAGTACACAATTGGACATAAAGCAGGAGGAGGAGGAGGAGGAGGAGGAGGAGGAGTGCTGGTTAATGGAGCCAGCACTTGTATCAGGTGTCGAACAGTTCGTCGATAAGGTGATGCACTCTGCGGTAATACACGGCCATCATGTCAGGATCAAATATTACTCATTGACCGCCATCAGGTGATTAACAAGCAGCAAATGGTTTTTCTCGATCACTGCGGCAAAAACTGTCGGGAGTTAATGAACCGAAAAAACTGCGCCGAGCATTTACATCTCCGCTCCGTGTTTATCTTCTCCAGCTCGATTTAAAACAGTGAAATAGGATTCAGTTCTTCTATCAGCGAACATTCAGAGCGACTCTGCAGCGTTTCGAAGTGGAACAGAGAATTAAGAAGGAAAATAAGTGCTTTTTTTTTTACACGCTCGCTCCGTGTTGATGCGGCTAATGAACAGCGGCCTGCTTCTGAAAGGAAATCAAATGAATTTTTTTGGAGTACATGCAGCCCGTCACCCTCCTACGTGTTGATTCAGAAGATGCTGCCATAAGCTCCGCAAAATAAACAGCGTTCAGAGTGTGGGCCCCCGACTGGAAGCATGACAGCATCTCAAACACCACATTTTTCTTACGGAGACAAAGACGCACGGTGAAGAATAGAGAATTGGACTGAGCTGATGGGTTTTTTTTATTTTTGGATAGTGTTAGTCACTTCAGAGCTAAATGAGTTGACTTTTCATTGACACCATGACCCTTCAGGCTGGAGGGAACACGTTTTAATGCCAAGCAGAAGCTGAATTGGCCTTATCGCTTCACCTGACGACTATTTTTTTGTTTGTTTGGTTTTAAAATGTCATCACAGTTTCCCAGAGCCTGACGTGACGTCTTCAAATGGCTTACTTGGTCGAACAAGCAGCCAAAAACTCTTCATTTACTCTTTAATGACAAAGAAAAGAACCAAGTCCTCCCGTTTAAAAAGCTAATGTTTGATATTTTTTGCTAATACAAATACAAAAGTAATGCATGCAGTGTTGCAGTTGTACAAACGGATGTGAAATATATGAAAATATCTGGTTCGTTCATAAAAAGTCAAAGGTACGAGGCTGTGTGCGTAAAAACCTCAACAGCAAAGTACGAAACATTGACTCAAACAGCTCGACATCGTGTTTTTCCTCCGCTCACACTCCTTTGAGTTAAAGTTTTACACTCCAGAAACCTGATTCTACGTTTAGAAGTTTAAATCGGTTCAGTTTCGGATGAATTCAGCATCTACGGTGACGCTGACTGGTTCCAGTTTGTAGCCGTCCAAACCAGACCATCAACAACACTGATGGAAAAAACACGATTTCTCTGAAACAAAGTGTAAATAACTATAACTCAGTCCTATATTATTAAATCATCCAGGAGACTGAAAGGAGAAAGGAGGAGAAACTCTTTCTGGATGACACTTTTTGTAATAACCAAACCAAACGTGAGGGCTGGTTGTGATGCAGGAGTGTCAGGGTTAAGCTTTGTGTTGTTTATGTTGCGGTACAAAATGAAACATGTCGTCCACCTGAGCTCGAGGTGCCGACTGCATCCTCAACAGAAAACATTGGGTAATTCTGAGGGACTGTTGGTGTTTTTCGCTGTTGGCTACGATACCCATGAGCCTCAGCTGCCATTGTTAAACCACTCAGAGTCGGAGGTGTTGAGTCACTGCTGCTGGGAACAAAAACACTGACGATGCTGAACTCATCCAGAACCGACCCGGAGTCTGAATGTTTGAAGTCGGGCTGCAGCTACGCATTATCCTCAAATCCTCATATTTAAGAAGCTGGAACCAGACTGTATCTGAAGTTTTTGCACAATACTTGGCAACTTATTTTCTTTTAATCGCCTCGTCGTTGCAGCTCTAACGTGAACTGACTCAAGCGGCTGATTGTGTTTAGGAGTCATAGTTTATGTCCACAAGCTGGTGTCTTTGATTTTTTTCAGTAAGAAACAGAGTTTATAAAATGTTTTTGAACAGATGATTCAGTTTCATGACGGGACTTCACTTCTGAAAACCTGAAATAACCTCAAATTAGTCGATTTTACTTTCACTTTCCACAAAATGGCAAGTAGAATTTAAAACAACGTTACAGAGCAGAGTTCACGTCTCAATTTTTCAAGTTGAAAAACAAGTTTTCGAGCTCTCTTCAGCGCTAAATCCTTCAGATTGATCCTCACAGAGCTGCGCCGTGACGATCGGTATCTGCCTTTAAATGATCCGACCTGAGACTGAGCGAGCGAATGAAAGAGAGGGTTTCAGCGACAGGAAACAGCGAGAGGAGGTTGCGGTTGTCAGTGGTGGTTTCCTCATCCATCTGCCACACAACCACAACCTCGCCAAGACACACACACACACACACACACACACACACACACACACACACACACACCAATGAAACCACTCGCCCCCTTTCTTTCTTTTCTTTCTCTCTCTCCTCACTGAGGATGTCTTATTCTTCAGTTGCCATTGGTTACCTGGCAATTCTGTTTCTTAATGTCAATTACCTCCAGCTTGTTTATCCTTTGTGGCAAACATCAGGATCGAGACCCAAAGTCGCTGCCCCACCGCCCACTTTCCTCTGAGGAAACAAGAAGAAAGACAGACGGGGGGGCGGGGGGGGGGGGGTTCGAGGATGTTTGCTGTCGTTCTTGTTTGTTTGCCGCGCTGCTGGATGACCTTATAATTTGTTAGCAGAGCGGTTGTTGGTGTTTGCAGTGGCTTGTCTCTTCATCACCAGCCACTCTTGTCATCCTGCACAGCCGTAATTTCCTCCCTTTCCAACATCGCCACATAATTTATCTGCTCGCTGTGTGTGTGTGTGTGTGTGTGTGTGTGTGTGTGTGAGGGAGGGAGGAGGGGGGAGGTATGTAGATAGACAGTGAGATAAAGATGAAGGGGGGGTTAGAGAGAGAGAGAGAGAGAGTGAGGGAGGTAAGATGATGGTAGCAGTGTGTGATGAGGTGAGAAATGGGGGGCGGGAGGGGAGGCAAGAGGGGAGTCGGTTGCCCATGGATACGACCCCGATATAATTTGATTTGTGGCAGCAGGAAGCAATGAGTGAGCGAGTGCGAGAGGAGGGAGGGAGGGAGGGGGAGGGAGGATGTGGAAAAAAAAAAAAAAGCGAGAGAGAGGAAGAGAAAACGAGGGCGAGAAAATAAAAGACGAAGGAGAGGAAGAAGAGAGAAGGTGGGATGAGAGAGGCTTTAAACATGTCGGGCGCCGAAGGAAAGACGAGCGAGAGAGATGAGAGATGGAGAGATTGAAGGTCTCATCCTCGACGTCTCTATCTCATCTCCTCCTCTCTATCTGCTCCTCTCTATCTGCTCCTCTCTCTATCTGCTCCTCTCTATCTGCTCCTCTCTCTATCTGCTCCTCTCTATCTGCTCCTCTCTCTATCTGCTCCTCTCTATCTGCTCCTCTCTATCTGCTCCTCTCTCTATCTGCTCCTCTCTCTATCTGCTCCTCTCTATCTGCTCCTCTCTCTATCTGCTCCTCTCTATCTCCTCTCTCTATCTGCTCCTCTCTATCTGCTCCTCTCTATCTGCTCCTCTCTCTATCTGCTCCTCTCTATCTGCTCCTCTCTCTATCTGCTCCTCTCTATCTGCTCCTCTCTCTATCTGCTCCTCTCTATCTCCTCTCTCTATCTGCTCCTCTCTATCTGCTCCTCTCTATCTCCTCTCTCTATCTGCTCCTCTCTATCTGCTCCTCTCTCTATCTGCTCCTCTCTCTATCTACTCCTCTCTCTATCTACTCCTCCTCTCTATCTGCTCCTCTCTCTATCTGCTCCTCTCTATCTGCTCCTCTCTATCTGCTCCTCTCTCTATCTGCTCCTCTCTATCTACTCCTCTCTCTATCTGCTCCTCTCTCTATCTACTCCTCTCTCTATCTACTCCTCTCTCTATCTGCTCCTCTCTCTATCTGCTCCTCTCTATCTGCTCCTCTCTCTATCTGCTCCTCTCTCTATCTGCTCCTCTCTCTATCTGCTCCTCTCTATCTGCTCCTCTCTCTATCTGCTCCTCTCTATCCGCTCCTCTCTCTATCTGCTCCTCTCTATCTGCTCCTCTCTCTATCTCCTCCTCTCTATCTGCTCCTCTCTATCTGCTCCTCTCTCTATCTCCTCCTCTCTATCTGCTCCTCTCTATCTGCTCCTCTCTCTATCTGCTCCTCTCTATCTGCTCCTCTCTATCTGCTCCTCTCTTCATTCATTTCAATTACTTTCAGTTCAACAAATACAAAGTCCGTGTCGATGCAGGTAAAAACCAGGAGGAGCGGCTCCGAGCTCATTTTAATATAACAAGAGATCACAAGTGTTTCTGAAATGTTGTGTTTAAAAAATGCAAATATCGAGTTAAATATTCACTGATTTGCAAACGTTTCCAAAACAAAAATCTTGCATATTGGATAAAGTCGAGTTTAAAATTCTTGTTTTTTATGTTGCTGATGTGTCAGAGTCAAATAAACCTTTCATCACTCCATCAATCAGCAGAAAAAATCAATTTTCTCTGTGTTTTTAGGAATAAAATGTTCTATAAATCAGGCTGTGGATGACGTATGAACAAAGCCCTCAGTGAAAACCTTCAGAACATAGATCGGGCTGAAACTCGAGAGTTTGGTGGATGTAAGTGCTGCTGGAGTGACTCAGAGTCTGAGGAAAAAAATAACTTTTTAGTTTTTAGACAGAAAGATGGTGAGTAGAGGGAAAAACTGATGACGATGTCGCCATGAAACTTCCCCAGTTTGTTACAGTGTTTGTTTGTGACGACCAGAATAGAAATCTGAGCCAAAAAAATAAATAAATGTTTTCTGTTCACTAGTCGGAAAGAAGATGATCTGTGAGCAGCGCATAAAAGATCAAACCTGCCGCGCTTATTGCTCGTTCTTAAAGGAACAGTTCGCCCAAAAATGAAAATCCAGTCATCATCTCCTCCCTCCATGTTGATGTAAAGTCAGGTGAAGTCTCGTAGTCCACAAAACATTTCTGGAGCTTCACAGTAAAAACAGCATTGCAGCATTCTGCTAAACACCTGAAGCAGCTGGAGACTGCAGCTCGTGCATCTCCAAAAGCCCCAAGATCCCAAATAGATTTGAAAAGATGTTATTGAAACCCTTTTTGTGAACCTTAATCTTTGCTGTAGCTGCATTGTTAGTGTCTGAAGTGGGTGAGCAGGGTGAGAAGGTTTTATAAAACATCTTCTGAAACCAGTTTGGGATCTCTGTGCTTCTTGGATTCCACCAGAGGCATTTTATGGGTTTTTTTCTTGGTTGTTTTTCACATTTTGAATCAAGTCTCCAGCTGCTTCAGGTGTTTAGCAGAATGCTGCAACTCTGTTTTACTGTGAAGCTCCAGAAATGTTCTGTGGACTACGAGACTTCACCTGACTTTCATCAGCATGGAGGGAGGAGATGATGACTGGATTTTCATTTTTAGGCGAACTGCTCCTTTGAAACAAGTATTACACATTGAAAGAAGATGAAGACTTTCAGTTCAGTGCAGAAAACGTGATGTCACCGCAGCTTTTCAGCTGTTCGTCTAATAGAAAATGTGATGATGTCACTCGTGGGCGTGGCCTGGAGCGCTGGAGACCTCTTAGCCCCTTCGGTTGGCTCCGGCAGCCCATCTGTGCACACTCTTTCTTTATTTGCATCCCTCCCATATCAAACACCAGATTCTGCCTCGGTACCTGAAGCCTCTCCTCCTCCTCCTCCTCCCTCTCGTCTTAATCTTTCTGTCCCCGTGCGTGTTTGTGTTTGTGCAATCCTGTGTGTTTAATCCAAACAAAGCCAAATCTCCCCGGATTGTAAATACCAGTTGGTTATAGCAGGGAAGCGCTTTCTAAAGCCAAGCAGCAGACAACAAGGGACCCGGTGCTTCAGCAACACTCCCAGTTCTGTTCTGCTTGTTCACAACTGAGGGGGCTCGTACAAGTGTGTGTGTGTGTGTGTGTGTGTGTGTGTGTGTGTGTGTGTGTGTGTGTGTGTGTGAGGAAGAGAGAGAAATAACATGCGACAGAAGGAGAGAGTGTGGAAAAGCAGAGCCGGGAGAGAGTGTGTGACATAGAAAGAGAGCATGGAAAAGAGCATAACAGAGTGTGAAAACGACGAGGAGAACGAGTGTGACGGCAGAGAAGGAGTGTGCAGGGAAGAAAAAGCCTGTGTGTGTGTGTGTGTGATGTGCAAAATACAAACTGAGTACTTGAAAGCGAGCATGTTTAGACGCTCTGTCTGGAAGTCTGTTTCCTGAAGCACACTTCAGTACTTTTCATGCATTCAGTCCGTCGGTGTTTTCTGTCCCAAATACCCCCCGACTGCATCGGCCTTAATGCTCGACTGTAAAAACAGATTTAGTGCTCTGTGGTGCAGGATGATGTGGAGCTGCGCCTTAAAGGAATAGTTCATCTTTTGAGGAAATGTGTTTTTTTTCCACTTTCTTGAGCAAACTGAGATTGAGAGTCGGCCTGAGGTTAACGACGAGACTCAGGAAGAAATAGTCTGGCACATAATTCATTCACGGATAGAACAGCAAGATAAGTGGTGAGCTTCAGAGGCTACAGCTAGGCTACCTGTTTACCCTGTTATTAGTCCTCATGCTAAGCTAGGTGTATCTGCATGTATTGGTCGGCCGATCAGCTGAGAATGGCCTGACACATATATCAGTGTAGATATTTTGAAAGTCAACTTTGAGATACATATATATACATTATTATAAAAAATAAATGACCTATACTGACATTCCTTACGTCCAGTTCAGGTTCGTGACGATGAAACTGAGCTGCAGCGATGTAAACGGACCCGTGTCGGCTCGACTCGGGCCGTCTGGTGCATAGATTCATATAGATGAACTAGATACCAGATGGAAAGATGGCGGCCGTTCAAACCGAGGAGAGTTGCTCGCCTAGCGCGTACGCCAAAAAAGTTTTCTGGCGTCCCGTTGAACGGACCGTAGACTTTACATTGTGATGACGTCACAGACTTTTCTCAGCTTATTGAGAGTTTTTACAAATCTAAAACCTCCACGGAACAAAGAAAGAGTCATAATGGACCTCGTGTGTCATCAGTTTTACAGATGTCTCTTTTATAACGGCGGAGGTATTTCTTTCACCACAGTGCTGCTCGTGGCCACCGGGCCAGTTTGGAAGCGGAGCTGAGCGGCACCCTCCGGGGGCCTGGTCCGATTGTGTCAGCCGACTTGAGTCTGATACTCGAATGCTGAAGGGATCACCTCATTGTTTGAGTTTCAGCCATGTGCTCCGTGACACGAGCCTTAAAATTCAAATGAAACTGACAGCTTCGCTGCTCTCACCGCTCTCTGCCACTCACCTTTGGTTTTTCATTATTTCATCATTACTTGAAATGCAGGTGTAGCTCGAAACTCTCCATCAGATACCTCCTTTATGTTTTAAGACACAAAAAATAAAAGAGTCTGAGAGTTTATTCGTCTTGGTGTGAAGTGGCAGGATTTCAGGACAAGTTTCTAGTTCTTTAATTCTCTTTTTAATTTGTTTATTTTACTCTCACAAGGTTTTTCATTTTCACCCTCTCCTGTCTCGTGTCCACTTTGCTGTCAGCCTCCGCCTTGCAGCGCATCAAGAACTTATCTGAAGCCGATCGGGCTGGTCGCCCTTTGAGACCTTTAATAAAATCGTTTATATATTCTGTCATGACATTTTTATGGTTTTGCGGTCATCTGACAACAGGAGCAGAGAGACAAACACATGCCGGGTGTGAGCAGCTTCAGCTCGGAGAGAGTCGGAGGCCGCAGGAAAAGTTGTTTTCTTGTTTGGTTTGAGGAAGCCAGACGTGTTTATGAGAGGCTGGATGTCTGCTTTAAGTGACTGTTTATTTTTAAACTGAGCTCATGCGGTTTAGGTTGAAGTTGGAGATAAAGGAAGATGGTTATCAGTCTGTATTTTCCCCCGGGGCTCCGGTCCAGCTCTGTGCCCAGAGCATCTAACATTCAGGGGCAAAAGATGCTTTAATACGTGTTTTTCTTACAGCAGCTAAGGCAGAGCACGTTTTTATTTCTGTTTTGGAAATAAAGAGGATTTTGGATGTAATTTTCTTTCCTCTCTCCTCCTCCTCTTCCTCCTCCTCCTCCAGGTGACGTTCACCAAGCGAAAGTTCGGTCTGATGAAGAAGGCGTACGAGCTGAGCGTCCTGTGTGACTGCGAGATCGCCCTCATCATCTTCAACCACTCCAACAAGCTGTTCCAGTACGCCAGCACCGACATGGACAAGGTCCTGCTCAAGTACACCGAGTACAACGAGCCGCACGAGAGCCGGACCAACGCCGACATCATCGAGGTAAAGCGTGGGATGGGGCGGGTGAAACAACAGGAGTGTAACACAATCATCAGTGATTTAAAGATGGAGTCAGTATTTGTTAAAAACATTATGAATCGTCTCTGTGAACGTGTGAACGTCAGCTCGTTGTAGTCTTACTTACTGTTTCTCCTCGTCTTTGTTGGTGAGTTGGTGTTGAGTTTATTTTCCCCGGTGGGATCGTTAAGACTGAAACCTAATCTGTTCTCGTCCTCCACAGACTCATTCAGACTTAATTAAGTCTAGTCCAGTCTATCAAAGCCAGTCCGGTTCACTGCTTTCAAGTCTGTAAAACTGAGTATGAACTGCTTTTCCCATGTCTTTGGTGATATCCAGCCTTAAATCCAGCCCGGGCCTGTAGAGCTATGGCTTATTATTTTTTTTCACCTGGATTTTATGCCCAAAAATTGTTGTTTCCTGCTGCAAAAAGATGCCAAAGTCACATCCCCCTTTGTTTGACTGACGAATATTTTCATTGTTGATTAATCGACTAGTTGTTTAGTTTATAAAATAATCAGTGTTTCATTGTAAAGGATCCTGCATCTGTCACTTCATACAGATCCACACCAAAAAGTTAATGGTGTCTGTTCTTGGCTGAGATCCATCCTCCGCCTGAGTTTAATAGAAAAAAGAAAATTTAATGTGTAATCCTGTTGACCAACAAACAAACAAACAAACAAACGGACACAGACAAACATCCATCTACCAGCAGCACCTCTAACTCTCTACCTTAATGTTTTATCTCATTTGATTAATCCGTACAAAAACTAAAGTATAAACACAACCAGTTGTGTTGTTACATGGGATTAGCAAACTCTGAACATGGCTAATTGTTTCAGCTCTTTATGCTAAGCTAACTGTTTCCCAGCTGTAGCTTCATATAACAGAAAAATGCAAATAAGATGGTGATTATGCATCAGATCTCTTTAATAGACTGCAGATTGCTTCATTGGAAATTTTCTTTTGATTTTTCCATTATTATCTTTTTATATTACATTTAAAATAAATCCAGAGATTTTTTTTTTTTACCCTTTCAAGACTGAAAATGTTGAGCCTCCACTCGTCTTCACCAGGGCTGCAACTAATGATGATGAAAGTCATTATTGATCTGACAGTTGTTGTCATCGATTAGAAATTGCGAAAAATGCTCAAATTGTCACAATCCTCACATTAAACACTGGAACCAGCAAATGTTTGACATATTTGCTTGAAAAATCAATGAAAAAGGGTCATAAAATAATTGAACTTTTGATCGATAAATCAACTGATCTGGTCTCGACCGACTGCTTTTATTCCCGTCCGGTTCTGAGTTGTTGAGTCCAGCCCATCCCAGCGTCGTTGCTGGCTCTACTCTGGCTTACTGCCTGCTAGCTTGTAGGGAGGGCAGAGGTAGGGACAGCTGGGCCTCCCCCGGTCCTCCCCCCTTTACCCCTCTGTTGTTGGCCCGGCGTTACGCTGAGACCTCTCCAACAGCCACAACAACAGCGACGGGCCAAAGGAGGACGCCTGGAACCAATTGGAAGCCACCTCGGCACAAAATGGCCACCGTATATAAGAAGCAGGGCCTGTCAGGCAGCTGAAAAATAACATGTGTTCATTTGCATATTGACTAGAAGGGAGGTCAGTGATGAGGTGAGGAGGAAAGGTGTGAGGGCGATCGTCGAGTCCCGCTTTTTATGTTTTTGTAATAGGAATACATTTTTTTCCGAACGTCTTTCATCCCTGTGGGAAAAATGCTCCGCTGGAGCTCGTCAGGCGAACACGGAGCACGTTCACATGCCTTGCTGACCCTTTTATACATAATGGCCCTCTCATGAATTGAACACGAGATGGTTAGGTATGATTCAGCGAGCCGTGCTCGCTGCAGTGCAGCACTTAGGCTTCATATGGAGCGTGGACTTAAAGCCGGACTCGCGCTTGACTTTGAATGTTTTTTTGTTGCTTGTTTTTTTACATTTATTTTGCTGCAGGAGTTCACGATCGGTCAACCGTCAGCATAAAGTCACCGTCAGATATTTATTGTCGTGTTGAAAGCTTCAGGATAGTCCAACAAAAACACACACAGCAAACCGGAGAGAAAGTAAGATGATAAAATGAGCCCTGATCTGTTTGGACTCTTAAATTACAGTTTATGTGTTGTTGATTTACCAGGGAATCTCAGGTCGGGGGGAATGTATCAAATTGGACAGTTATTTTTGGAATAAAACCACTTTTTCCACATGTGTAGCCAGGGTCAAAATGCTTGAAGTCATACTGAATGTTGCTGATAATCTAAAATGAAAATGGAGGAAACAAAATGATTGGAGTGGGATTTATGGCCATGCAAAAAAAAAGCGAGAATATTTTATTATAGTTAAATATCAATTTCAGACATTTGTTCTCCAGTTTTTATTCATCCTTCATGAACAAAGTGGTGCCTACCTGTGTCCCAGGAGTGCTGAACTTTGACACCACATCATGAGTTTTATTTCCCCCTTTTCAGACTTTTTTTATATCAAACGCGTTATTGGAAAAAGCTCAGAGGCTTTAAAGATTGTTTGATTCATCTCACAAATCCCTGGGAGGCTCCTCCGACCTCTAGCTGCTGCTTTAAGGCATCACTCTTCTCCCAACTTGTCTGAAGTTATCCACAAACATCTAAATCAATCACTAGCTGGTGTGCTGGAGGTGTTTCAAAACACAGCTAACAGCTTCTCTCCACTGCAACTTTCATTCAGCGCCCTCTTTCATCGGTCGCGCTGAGCGTTCCCGGGCATAAATCAGATCCCGCTACAGAACGTGTGTTTTAGAAATCGAAACCTTCCTGATTTTAACAAAATAATGATTCATTCTGAGCGTTCAGGAAACTACAGTTCCCGTGAAAAATTAAGCAGCACAGCAGCCAACAGGGGCGAACATCTTCATATCTCGTTATCGACAAACTTCTTAGGTGTAGTCGTCCGTCTGACAACGTCTTCAACGTAAGGTCAAGTGTGCAGAAGGACTTTTACTTCCTAGTTCAGTTCCTCAGACTATTTGGGAGTTTTGTAGGGTGTGTGGGGGCCGAAGCCGAGTTCATCCAGCGACATTTAATCCAATGAGGGCTGAAATCTCAGTTAAAAGTGAAGGTGAAGCAGTTTTTGGATTCGAGTGGGCGGACGGTAAACGTGAGGCAGCAGAGTTTGGTGTCGTGTCTTTCACCTCCACTTCCGTCTGTCACTTTCTTCCTCCTAAATCTCCTGATTCGCTCGGTCACGACCGTTTCTCCCTTCTCTCCTTATCCTTCCCTCTCTGTCTGTCTCTGAGTGTCAGCAGTAAAGCCTTTTCTGTAGGCTGTATCTCCAGCTGCAGATGGCTCTTAAGTGTATGCGACCGTGTGCGACTGTGTGCGACTGTGTGTGTGTGTTTCGTGTGTGTGTGTGTGTGTGTGTGTGTGTGGCTGGGCGTTGGGGCTGCTTCGGGCCACATCAGCTCAAGCTCCACTGGCCCTGTTTGTGTGCGTACATGTGTTTGTGTTTTCAAGTGTGTCACTCTGTCTCTTCCCCTCTCTTTATGTGTGTTCATTTGTGTGTGTGTGTGTGTGTGTCCACGTCTCTCTCTCTCTCTCTGTTTGCACGCTCTGCAGTGGCCCATGAGAACGCCTCATACAATATTCAGGCCTGGTGAGCCTCTCAGTTGTGTGTGTCGACCTGTGTGTGTGTGTGTGTGTGTGTGTGTGTGTGTGTGTGTGTGTGTGTGTGTCCTACGTGGTAGCTTCCCTCCTATACCGGCCTGTATACCGTCCCCCCTCCTCACCCGTCCTCTCTGTAGGCCGGGAGGCATTTATTTAACAACTTTTCTGCAGGGTTTGTCCTCAGACGTCCCCTCGTCCAGATGTGCTGCAGCACACACCTCCTTGTGAAGCGGGCGTTAGCGTCTGCGGTGAACCTTGTTATCTTACATTTGCAGTGGCATTTGGAATAAGTCATCACAACCTACATACGAGAAACAAATATATAAATCTACAGCAACACGTTCAGGGTGAAGGTTCAGTGTGTTTTCACTCGTCCGTTCAGGCAAACTCAGAAATCCCACTCGAAGTCAAATTGTTCTTGCAACAATACAATTTTTTAAATGTATATGAAGGGTTTATCAAATAACAACAAATGACTAATACTAATTGTCATGTTTATCTTTTATCTTGGTCTCAAACATGCAACAATTGTTGGAGCTAGCACCACCCAAATAAACTTCTGTTTCCAGGCTAATTGAAATGTTCGCTTGTGCCTCAGCTCATAAACTTCTTTAACTCGCGAGTACATCAGTACTGCACATGTGCAACTCTCAACAGAGATGAGAAGGAAGCAAGATGGCTCACTCCTTAGCCTCCTTAAAAGACGGTGTGTTCAGGTTTTAAACCTGACATGAAACATCTTAATCTGTGTTTTAACTAGTAAATGCAGCCATCACATACATGTAGCAATGTAATATTTAAGGCTTAAATCCCATATATAGTGAGGTAAAAGTGAAAAATTCAGCAAAAAACGAACTAAAAACAGAGTCAGGCCTTTATTTGAGACTGGCTTTTATTGAGATTCGTCACTGGATTTTTCTTTGTCTGCTCAGATTTGATATTAAAAAGGATTTCAGATGTTTCATGGGGTTATAATACCTTCACTTCCCTGGAAGGTTTAATAGTAAAACACTGACAGGAAGCGTTGAGTGAATATGTACTATTTCTACATTAAAACGTCTAAAAACGACTCGACCTTTTGTTATTGATGTTGATATATTCTGTCCCTACATTATCCCAAATGTTGCCAGCAAATCTGAAAGTTCACTCAAGGTCACTGAGTTTCATTTGGTTGCCTGTCGCTAAACATTTCCAGGAGAGTCAGGAAGTCTGCGAACAAGAAACATAACTTTAAAAACATAACCTCGTCTGTGAATATACTTTAATGTAGCAGCAGTGTTAGTGTTTCCTACAGTTTCTCTGTCAGCCTCTCCATCACATCGAACATGTTGCACATTCAAAGGCCACGACTGGTCACATGTGTCAGAAACACTCGTGTTGGGACTTTCAGGGGATTTCCAAGCAGCACGGCCGATCCGACACGGATGTATGGATGAAATATAGAATAATCATTAAATTATCTGCAGGGTGTAACGTGGTTGGTCGAGGACAGAGCCGAGACGTAACGAGTGACAGAAAGACAGAGAGAGAGAGAGAAAGACACAGTGAGAGAGTGAGACAGGATAATTGGATAGTCACAAAATGTGCCCGTTTGCCGCTCTGCCTCTGTGAGTCTCTTGAAGCAAGTGCTTCTGAGTATGAATTATGAAGTGTGGATCGAGTCACGCAGGCACGCACACACTCCTGCTGCACATGCACACACACTCGTATGTTTTGGCTTGTGTATGGTCACCCTACATGTACTGTACATGCACGCAGCGATGCTTAGAAGCACTTACTTTCACATTTGTGTGTGTGTGTGTGTGTGTGTGTGTTTAAGCATGGACTTCATCACACAGTTGGACATTCCTTCACTCCACTACGAGGCTGAGAGGCGATGCATATGCACACACAGCCTCTCTCTGTGATGCACGTGCTGCATGAAAGAGTGTGTGTATTAGTGTGTGTGTGTGTGTGTGTGTGTGTGTGTGTGTGTGTGTGTGTGTGTGTGGGCAGCCTGCCTCTCCTGCCAGAATGTGTTAATCCGCTTGACTGCAGATCCCAATCAGGGCAAGGGGAAGGAGGAGAGCGAGGGACAGAGGGAACACGAGCGAGCGAAATGCTAAAAAGAGCGGCGATGAATAGGCGAGAGGGAGAAGGCAAGATGGGCGGAGAAGGGGGATGCCCTTTTTTCTTCTTTAAGCAGCTCAAGAGGAAGGCAGATCTCAGCGCCGAGCCTCGCTGCAGGGGCTTAAGGACTCCGGGGCACCGCCCCGATTCCTTCCTGGGTCGCGGCCAGGTGGAGCCTCACGTATCGCAGAACACCACTCGACAGGGTTCGTAACTGATTCTGTTAGCCGCCACGATAGCATCGACACGTCCAACACAAACTAATGGAAGTATGTTTTCACCCCTCTCAAGGCTTGTATAACCATCAGTCCCCCCTCAGCACACACACAGGCTGGAGGTGATGCCTCTGTTTGCCTGGAGATGTTAATCCTGCCAAGAACTCTGACGACCTCCTTCCAACACCTGTCATATCCTAATCTGGACCGGACAAGGTTACTGGAAGGCCTGTCCCTGTGCATACATGATTGGTCAGCATCGGTCAGCTGATCACTCTCACTGGGACTCGTTTAGATAAAGTTAGATTTATCTAAACAGCCTGCAGGGCTGTGGCTGCCACTGTGGTCCTGTCCTCAGTTGTAATTTGGGAAATCTTATCGTAAGGAGTTCACATCCCACAATTAGACACAGACTGCATGTGTTATAAGGCACATATTGATATTTATTAATGTAAATGTCTTAAAATATTAAAAATCCTTCATAGAGAAAATTACAGACACTGTGATACTGCTGTATGTCACCAGACAATGATAATACAATACATGACTTTAGTAAAAGTTTTGTTTACCATCAACCCAATGTTTACATTCATCCGCCATGTTTAGTGTCATATGGCGTCAACTCGGCATCTCCGGTACCAACATTTTCTCTGACTTCCGGAGTTGTTGTTCTGACTTGAGGGTATTTACGTGAATTTTCCCAGTCAGGAAAAACATTTTTCTGATAATTCAGACAGCACATGAGTGGACAGTAAATCTTAAAATCATTTCTGCTGATCATAACCATGCAGGTTCACAGAATCCCATTTGTACCTCGCAGGTTTATGTGATCTATAAATCTGAAAATCAACTTAAATTGACTGTATCTGCCTCAAACACACAGCTGGGGAGTGTGTCGCTCTCTGCTGCACATGCTCCATAAATCTCATACAAAGTTCACCACAAGCTTGGACACAAACAGTACATGTCCCAAACTAACCAGCAGGAAAATGACTTGGATCGAGTCCAAATAAGATTTCCATGTCGGAGTAAAGTATAGTAAAAAGAAAACTACCTAAACATGTTTTTTAGTTTATAAATGAGGCCCCAGGTGTAAATAACTTACCTTCAGGCTCCGTTAAAGGCAAAGAAAACCTTCCAGAGAATAATAAAGATAATTAAAAGACACACACGAGGATTCATTCAAAATGTAAAGAGGCGTTGAGTCAATTTCCTTCAGTCTTTTTATTTCTGGTCTTTAAGGCAGAGTTCAAAGCTGTTTTGTCGCCGCCTCTAAACAGAGCGCTCGTTGAGATGAGGGGTTAATTGGAAGTGATTTCTCATTATTACAACAGCATTTCTGCAGCATTTCAAGGTCAAAGACTTCGCTGAGATATCATTGTGCCACGCAGTATTCTGTTCAGAATTGAAATCTTGATCCCTTCCTGCAAAAAAATGATTAATAGTCGTACAATGAAAAAAGGGGCCAAGACTCCATTAAAAAGATATTAAGTGCTGGAAGTCCTTGATTGATGAATTAGTGACTCGCTCATATTGTAGAGATTCTGAGTGATGATGGGAAAAACAGACACGTAGCAATTCTGAAACAAAAGTCTCCTTTTAATAAATTCATCTTCTTTTCACAAATGATGCCCTCCCCTCCCCTTTGTTCAGCCTCCATTAGTGCAGGCAAACAACAATGATCAGGGCAGAGACGTTATCTGTTTTGGCTGACAGGCCGTCTGCAGCCGAGAGGGGGGAACGTCCCACACGGTCGGCTTCCTCTGTAACCAAGCGAGTCGTCCCGAAGCCTCCCAGGAGCCGGCGAGAGGCGGAGGTCCATTAACCTCATGGATAAATAATACGAGTCGGAGCTGGAGGGGTTAGTGGCTGATGGGTTACCCAACAGAAAGTGTCAGAATTAAAGGGAGGATGAAGAACAGAACAGCTCCATGTTAAATCCATCTGGACAACCTCATTAGATTATCGTAAAAAGATGGAAATAATCTTATTGGGTTCACTCAGTACGTTGTTTTTTACTTGTGTCCAGTCGCTAATTGACAGACGATGACTTGATTTCATGTCGATTGTTTCCAGCTTTTGTCTCTGAAGCCTAAAAGTTAAATTTTTCATGCTAGCGAGCCGGTGACAGACGAGGCCGTTTCCTCGCGTCTTGCAGCTCAAACGTTGGCGACACAAGAAAACGACAACTGCTGATCTATAATACAACATCTGGGCAGCCGGTGCTGTGGAGAGAGACTGTGGACATGATGTCCCATATGACTGCTGGAGGGGGCCGTGTGTGTCCTTTATGCAACACGCTAGCATGGGACGTGACATTACGTTGTGCTTGGTGCTGGGCAAGAGAGACTCTGCCTGCTACCTCAGTCGAAAAACACACAACAGCACAAACTCACCGAGAAGAAAACAGTCTGAGTTAATCTCGTATGTGTCGGGGAAATAATGGAGAGTATCTTCACGCTGGATTAAAACTCACCAACTTTATTGGAGGCCACCGAGGCTTCAGCAGCAGAAACACGAAAACAGCCTGATATTAGAAGATTTCAGCCATTTAGTTGCTTCAGTATTGGCTGGAAAGTCATTATTAATATTTATTAATATATATTATATAATTTTGTTTAAAAATGTTTGTTCTTTTATGTCCTAATGTAGCCGTCTGATTTGACATCAAACACAGATCATGTCAGTGGTTAAATGTTCAACATATCGGTCGTTAAGGCCGCCGACTGTCGATTAAAGAAATTATTTAATCTCTATAAAGGGAAATTCAGCAGGATCAACTTTTTTTGATGATGATCTGAATTAAAATCTATATATTTGGACCACAAAACGTCTTCTGTACCGTGAAGCTCTGGAAAAGATTGACAGAAAGTTTCCTTTATTTGAAATGTTGCATTTCAGTCAGAACCAACAGATAAAGGTTTCAGACCAGCTTCAAGAAGAGAAGTAAAGGATTGAACGTGAGGAGCAGCGACGAGATGAGAAAGAAAAGAGAGGAAAACACGATGGGAAAGCTTTGGGAACGGGTCAAGAGAGGACAGAGAGAGAGAGAGAGAGTGGTGGGAAAGTGATGAGAGAGGGGAGGAGGACGAGGACGAGGAGGAGGAGGAGGAGGAGGATGAGAGGAAATGGGCGACCAGGGAGATTCACATATGGAGACATTACAAGAAAGAGGCAGAGATGTTAAGGGCAGGAAACACAGAAGGACGAGTGTGAGACTTTGCACTTTTCTGTGAGAGAGCGAGAGCGAGCGTTAAAGGTGGTGGGCCGAGAGATGAGAAGGCGAAAGAGAAAGAAAGAGGGAGAGAGCTGCAGCGTTTTCATGGAGAGCTGGAAACAGAGGTCGGGCGGACAGGCGGGTGGGCGAGCGAGCGAGCCAGAGGGGAAGGAAGGGAGGGAGGGAGGGAGGCGGGGGCGGGGCTTGTCAGCAGCCGCAGCCAGTCAGAGGCCGGCGTGGTGCTCTGCAGGGTGAATCTTACCCTGGCAACACAATAGAGGGAGAGAGAGAGGGAGAGAGAGAGAGAGACGGCGGACAGGTGAACAGATGGCTGACTGACTGAGAGACAAGCTGATCAGTGGACTACAGAGGGTGTGTGTGTGTGTGTGTGTGTGTGTGTGTACTGTTACACAAAATGTTCACTGTGGGAGAGGAAGAAGAGGAACGATGCCCCACGTTTCTACTGTAATGTTCACAAAATACTGTATCAGTGTTAACATGAGAGGAAGACGGAGAGAGACGCTTGTGATGTCTCAGAAAATACATCGAGTGTGTTGGAGACGAGGAGGGAAACCTGCTGCGTTGTGTGTTTACAGTGAGAGCAGTTTAATTGAGATTTGAGGACGCTTGGTCCGCACTGGATGAAGATTCGTTACTTGACAGTTCATGTCTGCTGCTGTCAGGAGTTCAGGGTGGTCGGACGGGCGTGAAGTGAGTCTGAGTGAAGGTTTTTACTCAACCAGAAAACTTTCTCTCAGCTCATCCACAGTTGCATGACTCCATCCTTATCCTAATTATGCACGATCTGATATCTGCTCGTTGGTGTTGTTCCTGGAACGTCACGAACATCACTGCAACCGGCCAATCACATTTTTCTAGTATCATAGCTTAGCGACTTGGGAATAAGATATCTTTGTTGCCTAAACCAAACCAAGCTGCGACAGAAAGCTGGAAAAGAAAAATGAAAAACATTAAGTCAGCAGTCCTGGAGCAACCTTCATCCAGATGTTCATGAACAACACCAACATGGCGACATCAGATAAACCTCCAGCAGTAGAGTCAGGGTCAGGATTGAGTTTTAAAACTGAAGGACAGTACGGTTTATTTAAACATGTCTCATTTTTCTATCAGTAATTACAACATCGTACTCACCAGGTTTATTTGTAAGATCTGGGATCATGCCAACGACGCCAGAACAAAGTCACATGATCAGACAAACTGATTTAGAGGACAAAATGTGGGCTAAAGGTAAAAATAGTTCCCAATCTGTGTTTAAACATCCATCACAGTTTACTAACAGATGCATTCTGGGAATTGGAGCAGTGTTTCAATGGAAAAAGTCTTTTTGAGCCACTTAGCATTAAGTGACCTGCAGTACCAACTGTGGCCACTACACCCAAAAAATCACCTTGCCCTCCCCGTGCTGCTCCTCTGGGATAACTTCCTGTGTTTTTTTACTTTGATCTTCTGTACTTTGTAGTTTTCTGTGCAATGAAAAATGATTAGCGACCTGACAACTTCCAGATGTGCTCACTTCCAGTTTTACCTCCAAAAAAGTAGTAAAATTAGTAAAATGTAGGTTAGTTTATAACCCGATCATCCGACTGTTCAAGTTTCTTATGTCACAATATTTCCATGTTCTCTAATCTTAGCAGTTTCTTTGGTGAGTACAATGTTGTCAGAAAAGATAGAAATAAAGACCAAAACTATGAAAATGAGACCCGAGTTGTAATAAACAGTAACTGTCCTTCAGGTTACGGTTTAGTGGGTCAGACTGTGGTTGTGTGATCAACATTAGGGTTAGAAAACACCAGAATTGTGCCACCTTTAGTATAAAAGTGTGTGCATGTGTGTGTCTGTACATGTGAACGATGCACCGACATGGCTCCAGTGTCATCACAGTTTTGTTTGCGGGCTTTTTTATCTTTCTGTGTCCTGACAGTCGGGGGCAGGAGGTCCACGCCTCGATCACGTCTTCCACGCAGCCCTCTGTCACATGCCGTCATTGTCATGCCCGAGTTGTTTTTATTTCTTTGTATTTTATTTTCTTTTGTTCCCTCAATATAGTTGTTTTTTTTTTTAGGTCAGAACACACACACACATATCTGCACACACCGACTGCCACTGCAGAGAGTGTTTTCTATGAACTGTGGACAACAAAGCGTGTGGTGGCGGCTCCCCGTGCGTTAAATTTGCATTAAGCTGCAGATCAGAGCGCCGACTTGTTCTGGTGAGACTGAACAGCTGAATCAGGCGACTGTCTCCGTGTTGGAACAAATCTGTCTAATAACCCGTTTCTGTGGGTAGATAAAACGCGGCGGCTTTGACACTGCGATAATAATAATGGCTTCCAGTTTTAATGAGATTCATATCAAAGAGCGCTATTGTTATTAAAACTGAAAGTGTCTTTACCCGACATCCACATGGCATCATTACCCTCTTGCCCTCACCTGTTTTGAAGATTTAAGACTAATTCATCCAAAATTAAAGGAATCTCCGTCTCTGCCTCCTCGAGGGGTTTTTGTCGAGAGCTCTCGCAGGTACGAGTTACCGCCGGCTGCACATCTGAGGTCGAATTGCACGGGGTTGAATCATCCTCACGTAACAGTGAGAGTCGTGAAACATGTGCTTATGTTTTAATCAGACCACCACGAGGCTGCAGTCACACTTGACACGGCATAATTAATTAAAAGAAATAAAGGATGTGTGAAATATTGAATATGATCTTAGAGTACTTTGTGTCTAATTGATAATCTGTGACATGATGCACTGTAAAAAAAAATCTGATGCTCTCTATGATCTATGATTGAGTCCTTAGAGGAGCAGTTCACCCACAAATGGAAAATTCAGTCATTACAGTATCTCCTCACCTCCACGCTGATGAAAGTCAGGTGAAGTCTCGTAGTCCACAAAACATTTCTGGAGCTTCACAACTACATGAAAATCGTCTGCTGTGCACTAAGACTATTCCACCCGGTTTCCAATACAAATGAACTTGTTTAAAATCTTTTTAAATCAATCAGAAAGCAAGTTTTTCTTGATGCAGGATACTTTATATATTGTAATTTCTAGGAAATTCTTGAAATAGGTCAAAGTCTGTTGGAGACATGACGTCATATTCTTCCTCAGCAGTGACAGATTCTCTTCTCCCCCAAAACATTTTCACATCAACAAATGTAACTTTAATTTTCACATTAACTTTGATATAATACCTCGAAAAATATCCATATTTGATACCATTTTCGACACCAGGGGAAAAAAAATTGACACAGAGGGCTTAATATTTTAGATTTTCATTTTAATTTTAATTTTCAAGATACCGTCTGTTAAACATAGCAGCATTTGAGTTCATTTCCTTCTGACCGTTGTTGAAAGAGTAAAGGACGCAGGGCTATGTGGTGAGAGTGAAACAGCACTTGTGTATCGATGTTTTCCAATAATCTGTCAAGATATAAAGATATTTTTTTGTTAATATGCAACCAATTCGTTCTTCTAAAGCCATTAAATCGCGCAACCAACATTTACTTCATAATGATACTTTAGAGCAACAAACATGTTTGTTGCCAGTGTAAGAAAATCACGTCTTCAGGACTCGGTTAAAGATGGAAATGATTTGATAAAATGAAGATTTTTTTTGCAGTGTACTTCATCCTTTATTTCCTTTTTGCTGATAGATTTCAAGGCGAAAGGATTTTCTTCTTCTTTCTCTTCATCTTATGCCACTCAGGGCTAAAGCTTGTATTTGGACCACAGAAGGCTCTCCAGCTCCGGTTTAAGATCCATTCTGCTGCGAGGATCTATCTGCTTGGCTGTGTGGTCAAGGGCCCACCAGGCAAAGCTACTTAACGGCAAATCTCGTTTAGCAGAATCCTCTCAAAATAAGAGCCTCTCTCTCTCTCTCTCTCTCTCTCTCGCTCTTTCCAAAGTGTGCTAACACTGACACAACCTGACTGCCGTTAGCCACGCGCTAACACCACCGCCTGCTCCCTAACACACCCTTTACCCTTTTTGCTTCGCTCAACCACTTTCCTCGGCGCAAAGCTTCACACCAATTAGTAACACTGTTGATTAGCTGGTGTGTCGAGGTGCGATGCCTCACTGTGTCTTCTGACATGCAGCTCAGGTTTATGCACTTTACCGCCCCATGAAAGAGCCACGGGCAGCTCCGGCAGATCTATAACTTGGTAAAGATGGGGGCGCTTGTTTTTCTAACATCTCAGCCTTTGATTTCAAAGCTTTCTCCATTTGGTATTTGAATCAGTAGTTCCTTCACCCTTTTAATCCATGACTTCCCCGAGAGCACCTGCCGGGTGAACGAGTGCAGATTCGGTGGTAATAAGTTGCCTTCACGTGGGCGGCAGATGTTACGAACGTTGACCTGACAAATCGATCGAGGATTATCAGAGGGAGAAAGTTGTTTTTCTGCGAGGCCCGAGAAAAAAAAACATCCTTGTATGTCATCGGCGGGGTCAAACTGTTCCATCTGACTGGTGCTGCTTCGTTTTTATACAATGAAGCCGTGTGGGAGTCGGCAGATGTGGTTCAATCACGATTGGTCATTTGTGTTTGTTGTGAAATGAAAAATGGCTTCACAAAAATGTGCCTGAAGTGGTGATCCAAAAAAATGTGCATGAAATAAAATGAAATGTAAATGTGCCTCCTCCTTCTCCTCCTCTACCCCCCTTCTCTGACCGCTTCAGACGTTGCGAAAGAAAGGCTTTAACGGCTGCAACAGCCCCGAGCCCGACGGCGACGACTCCATCGACCAAAGCCCGCTAAACGAGGACAAGTACCGCAAGACCGAGGACCTGGACAGCCTCTTCAAACGCTACGGCGTGAGTACCGTCACACTTTTGTCACCTTATCTAACCTACCCTTTCTCTTCTTCTCTGTCTCTATCTACCTTCTCTTTCTGTCTGTCTGCCCTCTTCTTGTCTTTTTGTTTGGGGAACGAAGGCTCTGAACAAGAAAGAGCACCGGGACTCTGAGAGCCCAGACCCCGAGGAGCCCTTCTCCCTCACCCCCCGCACTGAGGAGAAATACAAAAAAATTGACGAGGAGTTTGATAAAATGATGCAGAACTATAGGCTGTCAGTGAGTACCGCCCCCCCACCCCTCTGTGTAACCCTGCCCCCCTCCTCATGCTGGTACCTCCTGCTGCCGGAGGTTTTTCCGGCTCTTGATGGCGGCCTGACTACTCACAGAGCACTCGCCTTCACCATTCCCCCACCCCCTCTACCTCCTTCACTCCACCTCTTACCAACAGCACCTCCACCCCCACCCACAAAATCACTACCCACGACCCCCCTCTGATGGTGTGTGCCCGAGCAGGAAAAGGTAGAGCAGAGAGGCCGAGCTGAGGGAAAACTTTTAAAACCAGTTATTATTTTCATTTTTTAACTAATCAGCAGATTATTAAATAATAGTTTGCTCCGTAACATGTCAGAAAATGGGGAAAAATGTGTGCCAGATGTTCTCAGAGCTCAAGGTTTCACCTAACAATCCAAAGTCGGATTTTATGGAAGCTTATGAGGAAATGACCCTATTCTACCTTTATTTATCACCCCAGTAACCAGCTTACTAATGACTTTATGGTCTTGATCCCTTAGTTTCACGTCTTCTTCAGCACAGCATGAAGTTCATTTTGCAAATTATTGTCCGCTTTAGAGTAAAATAGACCAATAAAGTATGAGTGTGCTTCAGGGCGTGGCTGCCTTTATTTGACAAGTCGCTATCATGGTGTCGGTTTCTTTCAGGGCAAACCACTGAAGTTTACTACGACTAGAGATTTCATTTTTGATTAATCTGCAGATTTTCAATAATAGTTTGCTCCAGAAATAGTGGATCTGAAGTTATCAGCGCTCAAGGTGACGCATTCAAATGCTCTCAGTCGCTTGTTTCAAGTCTTCTTTGACACAACACGATGTCCGTTCTGTAAATCACGGTCCCATTTAGAGTAAAATAGACGATAAAGTACGGTGTGTTGTAGGATTGATAAGTTGATATCATGGCTTCTCAGGGCAAACCTCTGAAATAAGGGCTGAAATTTAAGATTATTTCATTTTTCAATTGATCTGCAGATGATGAAATCATTTTTTGCTCTATTAGATATTAGAAAATAGTAACAAATCAGAAGTTCTCAGAAATCAAAGTGACATTTTCAAATGTTTAACGATCCAAAATCCAAAGATGAAGATGAAGAAAAGCATCCTCATCAAAATATTCAGTATTCAAAATTCCAAAATAGTTACAGATACATTTTCTCTCAGTTGACTGACTCACTGCTTAAGCTTTAAAGATATAACATCTAACACTTCTGCATTAAAATGTCTTAAAGGACCAGACCTTTGTTATATATTTTGTTGAGTTGTTAATTTATATTATTCTAAACGTTTCAAAAAACGTTCACAACCCTGAGAAATCCCTACGTTTACTTCAGGTAATGATGCGTTCAAAGTCACAAAGATAGATTTCCATCAGCGGTTGTTGAACAATGGAAACAGCAGCTGATGCCACGCCACTTGCATCATTGATTTGCTTTGATTAAAAGTACCATAGCAGCAGAAATTATACATAATCATACATTAAACAATTTCAACTTGTTTCCACTACCAATCATCTTTCTTTAAGATATCACAAATTACTTTCCTTGATTTTTTCCTGACGCAAGTTGTCGTATTTCAAACCATCTCTAGACTATTTTTAAAATGTGCCATGTGCACTGAAACCCGTGTGACATGATCCACCTGTGCTGCCAGACTTCATGTCTTGTTTTAATAAAAAAGGGACTTCTAGGATGAAGAAAATGTCTTTTTTTTTTTGCAGCTCTGCAAATATAACTTTGTGTGAGTAAGAAATCCTTCGAAAAAAGGCAGTATACCACCAAATAGGGCGCGCTTCACTGTGATTATTCATCTGAAGTTAGAGTCATCACAGTGAAGAGCATCCTCGGGAGTATTATGGCTTTAATACACTGTTTTCTGGAGCCGCTGCAAGTTCAGTAATGTACAAGAATAAACAACAGAAGGAGAGGAGTGCTAACTAGGTCCCCGGTTTTCACAAAAGTTGGCATAGCAACTGTTATCGCAAGGGGAAATCATGCTTTATGGTAATAATCAACACGTTCGGAGCATGCCTCTGAGCGCTCGGATTGCTTGGCTGAAAGTACCAATTGTGTAATACTTAGCAACACTAAAGAAACGAGCCTGCAATTGCAGACGTGCACCAGGCAGGGCTGAGCTTACTCCTGACATTATGCAGGTAGCAGAGAAGAAAGCCAGGGTGCAGCCGCTAACTGCTCGTCATTTGCAGCGTTACTGAGGTCACTCTGTTCCCGGTGCAGTCCTGCTGGATGTGCTCCTGACATTATCCAGGTTCTGCCTCCTGACTGGCGCGCCGCCAACCCCCTTTTTACCACTCCGCTCCTGTGCCAATTTCTCTGTGATTCATTTTTCCTCCGTGCTCAATAATGCCATTAATGTCACTTTAATGAGTAGCACTCAATTTACAGCCCCGCTTCCTGTCTGCCTGCTCCTCTGATTGGTCACTGGGGACGGGACAGGAGTCATGTTAGCAGCGCTGCAGGAGAGTTAGACAGCGGGTTATTCTTTAAACCATATATGTGATAAAAGGACGAGTCAGTTTGTACCTTAAATATGACTTTGTTGAGGATGTTATCTGGAGACGTGATCGGATCAGAAAGGATTGTAAACAAGTTCTGTGTCTGACCTTCTGCAGCCCGATGTGTCCTCCTGTGGGACACGAGCACAGAACTTTTCAGGGACTGCTTGTACTGAGAAAATGAAGATATCTTAGTGCAAAGATCAGTGCAAAGATGGGGCCTGTGAGAAATGCTTGAATAGTATTCTAGCTTTCGGGTTAACTTCCTGAACTCCACCCAGCCGGCCCCTCCCGCAAGTTCACTCCCGGCCCGTAGACTTTACATTGTGATGACGTCACAGATTTTTTAATTGGCTCGAAGACAGACAGATGTATAAAAGATTCATTATTGACCTTGTTTACAGTTCAAGGTTTCCTGTCAGTTTTACAGACGTCTCTTTTCTGATGGCGGTCTGTGAGGAAAATGCTTTTTGGCTGCAATACCACAAGTGGCCACTGGGCAAAACTGAAAGCAAGGCCGAGCAGCGCCATCGTACCCAGGTCTAAATATTGATTCATTATATGTATAGACAGTATATTAGGTGCACAGAGCTTCCAGGTCCAAGTTAAACCTGCATTTCTTCTAACGGCCAGTAGGGGGGAAACGTCAGTGGTTTCAAAAAGAAGTCAGATTGTATGTAAGCTTATGATAACAGAGCCTACGTCTTGATTTATGACCTCAGTAAACAGTTTTCTGACGAGTTTATCGTATCGATCACTAGTTTCAAGTCTTCCTCAGTTCAGCACAGTGTTCATTTAGTACATTTTGGTTCCATTTAAGAGTAAAATAGACGATAAATGAGTGTGCGACAGGTCCATGATTTCTCAGTCAGATCCAATCAGGATATCCTCCCCAGCGCCACCCTCTCATTTGAATTTGGGTAATTACTGGTGCCAATAAACAATATGGCGATGGCCGTAATGCCGAACTCGAGGCTTCAGAATGGTCATCCATCCCATAAACCAAGGGGTAATGTTAATAGTAGGTGTACCCTTGTGTATGGATTAGACTCGTCTAGACAGTTAGAAAAATCTTAAAGATATTGTGTCTCCAAGAGCAAGGATGTTAAAGGGCTCATGATTGATCAACTCTTGATTGTCAGAGTTGATCAATCATGACGAAAACAATGAACAAACTAGATAAACAACACCCAGGCGTGAACAAACTGGACTTATCCCTTAAAACATAATAAATATTAATTGCCTTCATGTCGCGCCTAAAAGAGAAAAACGAGCCGCCTCTTAACTCTCGTTTGCCAAGACAGAGGAATATAATTCAGTCCACCTCCTGCAGAGCTGCAGCTCCTGGCGCTCTGCGATTGGACGCCAGCCGAACATTAGCGGGTAATGTCCTCACCGCCGCACTGCCCCCCGGTCTCTCAGCCTGCCCGGTTTGCCCAGCACACCTTTCACAGGGCACCAGCAAACGGAGGCATACACCACCACCACCACCCACCACTCCTCCCCTCCGCATCATAATCCCCAGCATGACAGCTAGGGGCCGGGATATACAAGCTTAATCCCACTTGTACTAAAATACCTCCTGAGGTAGGGAGAGAGTGGCGAGGGGAGAATGGGCAGGACGCTCGGCGAGACGAGCCTCGAGCTAACGTATCTCTGTTCCCGTTACACTGGCGCTGTGGTAGGCGAGGAAAAAAAAGGGAGCTTTTTTTTTTTTAACCGCAGGGCCTCTGGTTTGATCCTTTTCTGGCTCTGAGATTCAGTGTCGGGGAAATTGAATAAGAAATAGATTTCTTCCTTTTAACAAGTAGCTCCGTGGTGCCCTTGAGCAAGGGAGCTGAACGAATGAATGTCTCCTGTAGAGGCTCGGTGTGAATGTGAACAGGCAGAATGTGAAACATGAAAGTAAAAAAAAAATAAAATGCTGCTCCAGCTGCACAGTTCATCATATCGCATTTGGGTTTTTTTTTTATTTATGGCTGTCACATTGTGTAAGAAGTCATTTCTCAGCAGAACTGAAGCTTTTAAATCCACTTAAAATATAAGAAGTCAACATTTTAATGTCCGATGCAATCAAACTAAAGTAACGCGCCTGTTTTGGAGGAGAAAAGACGGATATTTGTGTTCAGATGTAGGGAGGGAAAGTCAGAAAAAGTCAGAAAAATAAAGACTCAAGTGAAGTAAAAATCAACTTAAAGTATTTGTACTCTGTTACCTCCCAGCTCTGCTAACTGGTCAGCCGCTGTGGCGTCTAAAGGTCACCCAAACACGTCTCTGACGCCGCCTTTGTGTTCAGATCCACAGCTGCTAACAAATGCGACGTGACACTACGAAAGCTGCAAAAAAAAAAAAATCTTTCAAAGGCTTCCAGGACACGAGGGAGGGAAAAGGCGAAAACTAGGCCATGAGTTAAATTCATTCTGATTTACCCCTCGTTGTGAGCGCTCCTCTGAGGGGAGAACAGGTTGGCTTTTCCTCTCGCCTCTTTTTGTTTCCCTTCGCACAGAAGAGGCCTCGAGCTTCCTCGCACGAGCCTCCGGAAAAAAAAAGCTCCCGGTCAATTTATTTACCGAGCTGGGTTCTCCTGCAGGATGACGAGCAGACGGGCCCAATTAACCCTCGTGCGGCACCGGTGTGTTAACTGGAGCTGGAGTGGGCAGATGTAAATTCACTTGTAATTCTTCAAAAACACGGATTAATGCTCAGCGGAGCACAGTGCGGCGCAGGGTGAGGACGGTTTTTAAAATTCATAGTTAGTGAAAGGAAGTGAAGAGGGTTTGGTGGTTATGTCATCGATCTCCTAGCAACCAGGAGCTGGCACCTTCATGGAGGTCCTGTTGAGGCCATTAGAGCCCGGCAATGAAAAGAGAAGGCAACATAAAGAGGATTGTTTGTGGTGCGAGCTGAAGTTTTGGTCGCAATTAAGAGCCGTGAAAACACAGCGAGGCGGAAGAAAAGTTCTAGATGACAAGCGAGCGAAGCAGGAAGTGTTTTTCAAATCACCTGATGTCGACGTGCTTCTGTCCTCGTGACTGTAAAGCAAACGAGACCATTAGAGGAGAAGATTGGCTGTTTCTCTACAGTTATTATCGTTTCTCTCTCGTGTGCACACACAAGCCGGATAAAGAGCGTTCAAGAATCACAACAGATGGAAGTTTCTGTTTGCTCGGGGTCGTGTTTGTAAGAAAAGTTGTTTTTTCAGTCTCATTCCCAACTCGTCAGTATCTGACGAGTTGGGAATGAGACTGAAAAACCAACTTTTCTTACAAATATGACGTAAATATTCTTTAATTTGTTCAGTCTAACACTGCAGCTTCTTAAAGAGTCTTAAAATGTCTCTTTTTTATATAAATATTAATATTTAAAAGTCATTAAATCGTCTTACATTTGACTTTGTGAGGTCTTAATTCCCACAAACATTTGATCCAAAGTCATTTATCTATTTCCTTTCGTAAAAACGAGTCAAGCTCCGCTCTTACACTCTCTTTTTACTCCATTCTTGTATTTACCGGTCATCAAAATGTAGACGCAAGGGACCACATATGTGCTCGTCACCTCTATTCTTACCTGCAACGCTTGAATCAGAAAGTAGCCCCCCCCCCAGCCCCGACAGGACCAGTCTTCTCCACAGTGTGTTTACACACCTCCGTCCACCTTTGCACTAACCCTTCACCCCCTCATCCATCCCTCCATGTGTCCATCCCCTCACTCCTCCCCCCCCCCTCTGCTTGGCCGGTGTGCAGTGGTGCAGTGCTGTCAGCTGCTATCTCCGCCCGCCCCGGGGTCACCACTTCGCTCCGTCTTTAGAGCAAACGTCCTCTTCACACTCTGATGGGTGACATTTTAAATCTCAGAAGGGTCGGAGGATCGGGGGTTTCTCTGGCCTCTCGATGCACCGACGGACTCATCTCGTGTACCGGTTTAACCTCCCCGTCAGGATTCAGTCATAAAATATCATGAAATATAAAATTGTGCTTGATTTTACAGCACTAGCGTTTTCAATGAAGGTTTTCTGGGTTTGCCTCATTAACTGTGTATGCAGGTCTACATATACCGAAGATAAAGTTTACAATAATAAATAAATAAGGAGCCTGACGATAGATAATGTCGACCGATATCAGATTTTTCAGTACTGCGCTGATATAAAACTTTTTTTAAAGATGAAAATGCTTGGGGTAAATTTTAATTATCACATTCTTGGTGAAGTTTAATGTCTACGATCTCTGAGGGATTGAGGGTGTATATCAGCCGATATATTGATATTTCATACTCCCTAACATCAGTGTCACCACTGGAACGGGAAAGTAAACTTTTCTTTCAAGGATATTTCCTATTTTTCTTGATAATCAGGACCAAAAATAAATAGTTATTTTCCACCAAACTTCCTGCAAAGTTATTAGGAAATGATGCAGCTTTTTTTGTTCCCGTCAAAATAAAGTGTGAGCAGATATTACTACGTACTTCTCTGTTCCCTCCCAAAAACAAAAGTTGCAGAGGAGAAAACGAGGAGGCAGAGATCGAGGGCAGGAAGGTGCCCTCGTCCTCCTCCTCTGCGTTAAACTGGGTCCCAGGCAGTTTGAGTACAGTACAGAGCAGCACTGGCCCATATTCTATATATAGAAGTCCTTCTTTTCAGATTGACTTGGAACAGGGTGAAATGGGTCGGATGGCTGGACAACCCGAGGTCCTTGCCCTTGATTTATTTTTTTTTTACCAGGACCGCGGGCTGTCTGGTCATCGACTCTCAGAGGTTTTAGAAAAGTAATAAAGAAAGCGTTGTTAGATGAGGCGCTTCTTATTAACGAAGTATTAATGCACACGAACCTCTCACACACAGTCAGGACACCTCCTAATGTTTCCCCCGGTGATGAGCACGTCAGCGGGGGTGGTGGTGGTGGGATGTAGCTGGAATGTGACGGGCACGCGCTGAAAATGTCACCAATAACACGACGCAATAACCCGCTGCTGCGACAAGTGTTTAACCTGAGCATGAGATGTGAAAGGCGACACAGCTTTTTTTGGCCTTTTCTCCACCAAGTCACCTTGCATGCTGAAACTGAGCGAGAGTGTGTGTGTGTGTGTGTGTGTGTGTGTGTGTGTGTGTGTGTGTGTGTGTGTGTGTTGGCTGGAGGAGTTCATTTCAAAATCACAGTTTTACTTTAAAGGAATGTTTCCAATGTTTTTATATATTTAATCCCATTTAAAAGAAATTGGAAATACTTGACATCACTTTCAGATTTATTTCCTGCTGTTGAAACCCAGTAGATCCTGGTGGGAAGGCTGGAAACTGGTCAGTAATAATATAAAGTGTTAGTTAATGGGCTGAAAAATGCAAAACATCAGTACGTCTGTTGGATCCAGTTCATTTTAGCTCCTGAGGTCCTGAAAAAAACTGTATTTTCTCTCCAAAAACCTGCTAATGAAATAATTTCTCTTTGTCACTGAGCTCTTTAAACATCACTTTCTGAAAATAAATGATTATCTGTCGGTGCAGAGGGAAACTGGTTCATCTTATTTCCAATGCAAATCGACTTGCAAACAAAATCAGTTTTAATCTCTTTTTATTCTGGTGCAGTAACCTGCATTATTCTCTCTAGTATCAAGAAACAGACACTCAAAGTCCTGAAGAAATCTTGAAACAAGTTGATTTCTGTTACAAGTTGAAATATTTTCACTGCGATGGCTTCAGTCTGAAGAGAGTTGGGTTATAAGGAATCAATTATTATTGATAAACTGGAGATTTCAGAGCTATAAAGGTGTTTTTAAAGGTCCAGTCTGCAGGACTAAGGATGAGCTATTGGCAGACATGTAATATTATATTCATTATTATGTTGTCTTTAGTGTATAATCACCTTTTTTACAGTAGCCCAGAAAGGACAAACCAAACGCTCCAGAGGGCCTGTTACATTTTTCACGGGGACTCATGATGCACAACAGGCCGATGAATTATTATATGATAATACAAGGCCCCTTTTTTTCATTGGCTGAACAAGCGCAGCATTTACGTTGAAAAGATGAACGTTTGTTTGCGATCCCCCGAAAAACATGAAGAAGAAGAAGAAGTGACAAGAACCTTTAAATAATATCAAGTTTCACAGTTCCTCCGTGATTTCAAATTAAACTCTCAAAGTCTCAACAATTCAAATATAAAATAAAAGAAGATTTAACAGTGATAAACAGCCTCCGTCATATCAGGTGATTTAGGATTTTTACTGAGGCCGTAAAGTCGTTGTTAAACTTCTGCTGCAGTTTGATTTTACGGTTTCAGCGTAAAGAAATAACTTATTATAAGATGAAGACAAAAACAAAACGACCAGATGAGATCATCATGTTTTTACTTTTAGATCCTATATCTGCAGTTGTGTTTTAGTTTAGTGATTAATACAATGATTTAATGTCTCACCTGTTGGAAACACTCTCCTTGCTGTGATTGGTTGGCTGCTGGTGCGACTGCGTGTTTTTTCACCTGCAGGCTCGTTGTGCGCTGCTGCAGATCACTAACTGATCACCTGTCCTTTACTGTAAACATGTATATGTGTGTGTGCTCGTGTGTGTGTGTGTGTGCGTGTGGCGAGACACACATCTGAGCCCCGCCTTCTTCCTGTCTCTCCACCAGTCGACAGTCCCACAGCCCACCTTCTCCATGCCAGTCACCGTGCCAGTATCCAATCAGAACGCAGCAGCGGCGGCGGCCCTCCAGTTCAGCAACAACCCCGGCGGCGCCCTGGTCACCACCACCTCCTTTGTCACCTCCACCCTCACAGACCCCCGCCTCCTGTCGCCACAGCAACCAGCTCTGCAGAGGAACACCGTGTCACCAGGGTTACCACAGCGACCCGCGAGCGCAGGTAAGAGGCGGGCTGAAACGCAGCTGGGCTGCTTTGGTTTGAAGCTGTTTCTGTCTGTGTCGGTCGTGACGATCAATAATTTGTGGCATTTTCATAGAAATACACGTCGAGTGGCTGATTGATCCGACCCGTGTATTACAGCTTGATGTTTGAATGCCGAGCGATCGTGGTAGCTGAACGGTGCTCTGAGGCACAGCAGCTGATGAGTTTTGGGGATTGTTCTGACAGCAGCAGCGGCAGTTTGAAATAAACCGAAGAAGAAGAGAAAACGACAAAAAACTCCAAACTCGTACAAAAGAAGATTGAAGGAAAAAGACTTCAGAGTGCCGCCCACACGGTGTGATTGACAGGTGCTCTGTTGTGCTGCAGAAACAGCAACATGGAGACAATTTTCAAAAAATGAGGAAACTCAGACTTCTGTCTTTAAAACGAGACACTTACAGGCTCATACGTACATTAAAAGAAGTGTCGGTGACTCTGATTCGTTCGCCTGCCAAGAGATCAACGTTGAAGTTTGTCCCCTCGTCACTAACTTTGAAATTACTTTATGAAGCAGCAGAAATTACATTCATAAGTAGCTTTTTAATGCCCACTGGAGCATTAAAGTCAGAATTGAAAACAGTGTCTCCTCTGATCTGACTTGTCCTCTCAGTTGTTTCCCTCTCAGTCACATTCAGCTCCTGATCGTAGTAGTCGGTATCAGCGGTGAATGAAAAATGCTACAAGCTCTGCTATAAATGTGTTTTTCTATTGTTGTGAATGCTAATTAGCAGCAGCTGTCAGCCCTCTTGTGTTTTGCTGATATGAATCATATCCCTGTTTAAACCACTGACATATAGAAAGATGGACGACGTGTCTTCACTTCCTCCCACTGTCAGAAAAAATGAAGCCAAACTGTCCTGGATACCAGCGCTGGCATTTTGTGCCGGAGTCTGTGCAGAACTGAACGGTACCGTCCGTTCACCTGCCGGCTTAATGAGCAGGGCTGAGCTGCTAACTGTCTTTTTATCAAATAAATATTCAAAAGCAAATTTATCAGAGCGCTTGAGAGTGACCTACAATGACAGAAACAATCTTTGTGGAGATGTATTCAAGGAGAACTTTGAGTTTTTGGTTCGGCCCGTGTCCAACCTGCTAACCAGGGAGCGACGGAGCTGCGTCAGAGCCAGAGTGGAGCACTTTTAAATCAATTTATCAGCATTCAGACACAAACAACACAGATACTGATGATCGGAAAAATGCTGAATATCGGCCCCGCTGTCCCTGTTATCTACTCACTCTCATGTCGGTGGAAAGTCAGGTGAAGTTTCAGAACATTTCTGGAGCTTCACAGTAAAACAGTGTTGCAGCGAGTGTCCCTAAGCAACTGAAGTAGCTGGAGACTTGTTTTAAAACATAAAAAACAACCAGAGAAACATAAAATGGCTTTGAAATACGTTGTTTACACCCTCGACACGCGATTAGCTCAGCAGCTACAGTGAAGATTCAGATCAGTTTGGGATTTTGGAGCTTCTGGAGACTTTGATTACACCGGACGAGCTATATGTTGTTTAGTTTTTATTTTGTTTGGTTGTTTTTTTACATTTTAAATCAAGTCTCCAGCTGCTTCAGTTGTTCAGCAGAACGCTGCAACTCTGTTTTACTGTGAAGCTCCAGAAATGTTTTGTGGACTACGAGACTTCACCTGACTTTTCATTTTTGGATGAACTGTTCCTTTAAAGACCTTCTTCATAAGCTGCTACAGGTGCTATTTCTCCACCGTCCGTATGTAGACGCACAGTTAATGCAACAGCAGAGTTTTTATCGAGTCGTCGAGCAGCAGAAACGACCAGAGAAGTGAGTGTGAGTCGGTGCATCGCTGCCCGTTCTCCGTGTTGGTCACCTGTCAGCGTGAGTGACTCCTGTTTGCTGGAATAAGTGCGCAGCCGCTCGTAATGACACAAATCCATCACTTCCTTTGACGGAGGCTGGTGCGCTCCTGTGTATGCGCCTGCTGCCTCTGTGTGGCAAACCAATCCTTCACCCTCTGACTAAAAGGATTTGTGCCCCATTTTTGCGTCTCAGACAAGGTTACTTATCAAGCTTTGTTCCGACCAGCATAATCTCATTGTAAGTCAGAATTAGGTGATGTAACGCGCAACAAATGCATTACAGCATCTTTCATAACATGCCGTTCTCCGAGGCAGGAGGGTTTCACATAGCAGTAATGGACCCCTCCTCCCTCCTCCTCCCTCCTGTTCATAACCTCAGCCGTGCAGACACTCGGCTCTGCCCCGCTATGCATCCCACATTACCGGAGATGTATTGGGTTCGTCGTGTTGTGCTTATTGGTGTTTTTCCACGCGTCCACTCCAGCCAGATATTTTTCAGTCGCCCTTAATGACCTCAACTTTTCTGCCTTTCTAAAGAGCGTTTGAGCCAAAAGCCGAATCTGTACCACGACGGGGGAAAAACAAGTGTCAGTGCAGAAGAATGCTGTCTGCTCGCTGGAAGAGAAATGTGTTGAAGTTTAAAGTATGAAGACGTATTGTACTGCTGAAGATATGCAGCACCTGACCTCTGCTGACGTTTTAAAGCTGATGCAATGTATTTGTATTTATTTTTGGTTGTTTGGAGGCAGCAGAACAATCTGCCAACACAAAGTTATCTGATTCAGCTTCTTAAATGTTTAAACTTACTGCTTTCTGTCCTCCTCTGTGACGGTCAACTGAATATCTTTGAGTTGTGGACAAAACAAGACATTTGAGGACGTCATCTCGGGCTTCAGGAAACACTGATCGACAGTTTTCACTTTCATTAGTTGAGAAAATAAACGGCCGATTAATGGACAGTGAACGTAATCATTAGCTGCTGCCCCAAAACACAACGCTGACATGTTAAGCTAACTGAGCGCCCAGCAGACACAGACCAACATGATTAGCAACATTAGCATTGATTTGGAGTCATTTTTGTGGCCACCTGATAAAACTAGCTCTGTTTTTTGTTTCCAGTACGACTGAAACAAAACTGTAAATCTGTAAAACATTTTCCTTTTGTAATTTCAACCTAAACCTGCAGAACCTCATTTATTCAGCTGTGTTTCAACACTTCAGTTCTCTCACTCTTTTCTGTTAATGTTTTATGAATTTGGTTAAATTCCCCAAAATGAGCGACAGCGTTAGTTCAGACAGAAGTCACGATAATGACGTATTTCTTGGAGGCCAGCCTGGACGTCAGCATCGACCCGGTTCCCTCGGACAGAAAGCCAAAAGGATTTTTAGATAATCTTTACAGACGGAAGCTGACGTGAGGCTGATTGATTGTGTGCTGTTGTGTTTTTGGCCTTTTGAGAGAGAACTTTGTGTCAAACTCAAGTTTTCATCAAACGATACCAAACAATAAAACTCACCGCACGATATAAAGTAATAACAGAACAACACAGTCACACAGTTAACTGATCGACAGAGATCTTGACCGTTTGTTCCAATAAACATCGCACATTTTAAACAATGTTGTCCGTTTTAAGCATCAGAAATGAATCTGATGATTTTAGTTTTTCTCTAAATACCATCTGACATAAGCACCATTGAGAACTGGTGAAACAGGCTCTTGAAATTAACTGGTAAAGCTGGAAATTGAAACCAATTACGGCCCTTCATCGAGTGAAGTGAGTGTCGACGGCAGAAGCACTTTTTTAATGACGCACTTGATTTAATGATATTTTTTTTCTAAATGGGTTATTTATGCTGCATTTTTTCGATTATTGCTGTTCAGGTGAACTGAAATGATCTTTAACGCTGTCGTGTTTTAACGGTCGTGATGCGTTCTTGTGTTTCAGGTGCTTTGTTAGGAGGAGATCTGGGGAATTCAAACGGAGCGTGCCCGAGTCCAGTCCGTAAGTCGTCTTTATTCTTCGTAGTTCTGTTTCCTGAATTGAAGCTTGACTTTATAAAAAGAGAAATGATTTTTGCCTCTGACTCACAGACGGAGCGACGCAGAATATTTTACGTGTGGCAACAGTCGGTCACATGCGCACAACTCAAACACACACGCACACGAGCAGGGAAAACACCTGTCGACTGGCGACAGCTGAAGGTCGCAGCACAAGCTGCCTGTAAACAGTCCAGAGAACAGACCGGGTTTCAGGTTGTAGGAGAGAAACTGGAGGAGCGGAGAGAGTTTTAGAAAAGAGAAACAGAAAACTGTATGAAATCTCTCGTGGAGCTCCTCCGCTGGGTTTTTTGTGTCGGTGTTGTTTTGCAGAAATGTGGTTTGGAAAGCAGAACTAATTCGAATGTCTTAAAAATTTGGCAGCGCCACCGACCTGGTGTGGTGCTCACAGCTGCTCCAAATACCTGAAAGTGAGCTTAACATTTTGTTCCAGTCGCCTTCAGTTCAAGACTTGTTTGTCATGATTGTCAAATTTTAACGTCAAGATGTTTTTTACGCATGAAGCGCTAAATAAACTGAGATTTTACCATGAATCCAACATGGCTGCTGCTCATTCCAAAGTCAGTATTGTAAACAAATAAGTTGCGCAAGAAGGAACTGAATTTTCCTCGTCACTCCACAGATTCACGCTCAAATGAAAAAATAGTTTCCACGGTATGAGGCCGTGCAGATCGTTGTCAGCGATCAGATTTCAGTGAATGAAACTTCACTTCGTCTAAGATCTTAAAAACAAACCGTTCTGAGACGAGCGTTGGTTGGTATCACTGGGACGAATCTTCACTGGGACGACGACTTTTATGGTAGAAAATTATTATTTAGATGGAAAATTAGCTGGAATATTTGCAGCTACCTTTGCAAGAAGAAGTGCAATAATTCAAAAGCATTTCATTGCTCAATAGTGAAATAACTATTAACTGAAGTTTTATTAATTAAAACTTCACCATTTTTTTTTAATAATGGATTGTATTGTGTTCCCGCACGCTGTCTCTGCTCTGCTAGTATAAAGATTCATTAGTTATAATCTTTGTCCTGCTCCAAATGATCGTCATCGGCCTTTAAAACTCCTCAAATCAAAATCAAATCAATTTTATTGATATCACCCAAAATCACAATCACATGGCCTCAGTGGGCTTTACAGTCTGTACAGTGAACGACATCCTCTGTCCTTAGACCCTCGATCCAAGTGAGGAAAAACCCTTTTAACAGAGAAAAACAAGATGGAGGAAACCTCGGAGGAGGATCTCTCCCCCAGGACGGACCGACGTGCAAACATGTCAAAATCACAGGTTACAAGTTGCATTGACAGAATATCTGATACACATTATACTCCTCCATCGGTCGACCTCGAGGACGTTGACCCCGTTCTGAATCGCGCCTGCAGAGCTGTGATTGGTCGACGGTTTCTCCAAACCAGCAGGGTGTCAACAGCTGTCAGTGAACGCAGCACCGGGCTTTCTTTGAGTCATTGAAACAGATCAGAGGTGTGTGTGCGTGTGTGTGTGTGTGTGTGTGTGTGTGTGTGTGTGTGTGTGTGTGTGTGTGTGTGTGTGTGTGTGTGTGTGTGTGTGTGGTGATTCACAGGTCTGGACACTTTAACAGTCAGTCTCATCTTGACTTGAGCTGGAGCCAAATATCAGAGTCGGTCTTTTCAGGAGTTTTACTGTAACGATGGAACCAAATTAAAACCCCTCAGATCCTGACAGCAGCCTGCTCCTCCTCCTCCTCCTCGTCCTCCTCGTCCTCCTCCTCCTCCTCCTCCTCCTCCCTTGCTTTCATCCTGTCTCTCTCAGCTGTTCCCCCTCGTCTTCTCTCTGGAATTATCTACCGCCCCACCCCAACCAACCAACGCCAGCCTCCCCCCCTTCATCCAACTGTCCCCTGTCTTGGCACAGGACTCTCCTCAGAGGTGACTTTGACACTGGCCAGAGCTCTCCCCCCTTAAATCCCATTAGCCGGCACAGATAGTGCCAGCCAGCCTGTAGTAATAGATACGGTGGGAAGGTGTTTTTTTTCCCCCCCTCTCTTCTATATTCACTTGATAAACGTATTGTCTCGGTGGTAAGGTGGGCCAAAAGAAATCAATACATTTATATTAACTTCCCCTGCGCTGTATCGGAGGAATCTGCCAGAGCCGAGTTTCAATATTGATATTAGTTTTTCGGCGCTATTAATGAAAGTA
Source organism: Pagrus pagrus (assembly GCF_965226575.1). Classification (NCBI taxonomy): domain Eukaryota; kingdom Metazoa; phylum Chordata; class Actinopteri; order Spariformes; family Sparidae; genus Pagrus; species Pagrus pagrus. The sequence continues at coordinate 2,264,109 of NC_140191.1, forward strand.
TACGTTGTTCTTAAAAGTTGGCCTTGATCGATGCGCGAGTGTTGAAAGAGCAGTTTTGTGTGACAGAGGAAGTTCAGATTGTTTCATCAAATCACAGTAAAGTATAAATAGAAAAGTAGATAAAGAGTTTGTTGTTTGAGTTTTCCAGCTTTTCTTCTGTGTTGATCTGGAAATGTTCAGCGATGTGGTTAAAACTTCCAGTCATGATGTTTTGGTGTATTTGTGATTGCTCCAGTTGATTTTGCCTGATATGAAAGAGTCAGTGTTTCCCAAACTCTCCGATGAAAAAGTCTTTGTGTCGTCAGTTTACAACTCGAACTGACCGGCTGCTCTGTCGCTGCAGGTTCTCGGGTTCAGCTCGTCACAGTGAAACACGAGCTGACAGCGTTTCTTCATTCCCATTGTAGATTCTGAGTCGACTATTCACTTGGAGTCGGATTAAACGGGCGTGGCGTTGACATGCAGCAACAGATCTAATCGAAACATCTGCGTGACAAGATCAACAGTGATGTTGCATCATGCATTCGACTTCCTCGTCAGATATTTTATCTCTTTTGGCAAGTGTTCAATCAGCTCCCTGTCCCAGGTCACCTTAGAAGCCGCCATCTTTGTTAAGTGGAGAAATGTGCGGCGCTACGATTAAGGTAGTGAACAGCTAACGGAGCTAATAGCTAACAGCTAATGGAGCTAAAAGCTAACAGTTGAGCTAAACACACAGCAGGACTGAGAGTTGGAGCACGTTTCACAGCGATAACTTTGAATTGGGCAAAATAAATATAAGCATTTATTAGCTCAGCATGTTGACAGTGATGATATGATGTCACTAATAACAACCAGCTCTCTGTGACAAAGTGAAGAAACGTCCTTTTGATCAACAAAGTCACGACTTAATGAGACGAAACCTGAAACATCTTATTCCCAAAACGCAGCTCAGGTGACCCGATCCTTCCTCCTCCTCCTCCTCTCTCCTTCATCTCTTCTCTCGCTCAACCTCCTCCTTAATCATTTTCTCCTTTCCTTCACCCCTCACCTTCCCGGCTCTCTTCTTCTTCTTCTCCTCTACCAACGTCTGCACACTCTTTCTTCTCGCTCCCTACTCTCTTGTTCCTCTCCTCTCTTCGCCCTAATTTTTAATTTCTTTTCTCCTTTTCTACTCAAGTTTCACGTCAATATTTATTCCTCTTCTCCCTCCCCCCTCTCTTCTTTCATCCCTTCCTTTTTTCCCCTTCTTTACTGTCCTCCCCTCCTCCTCCTCCTCCTCCTTTTTCATCCCATCTTCTTCTTTTCTCCTCCCCTCTCTTTTCTCCCTGTCCTCCTCCTCCTCCTCGTCCTCCTCCTCTCTTGGATCTGTCGTTCTCAGCTGTTGTCCAGGGACTAGGGGCTCCGGGAATGTCACCATTGACGTCACCCGGCATTCCACACATTCCCACGCCCGGCCTCGCGTAATACGAGACATCACACACACACACACACACACACACACACACACACACACACACACACACACACACACACTGAAGACTCAGCCACATGTAAACGGGACAAAAACGTTCATACAAACAGTCGACTACTTAAATAAAGACACAGTCACATCGACATGTTTCTGTGACTCACACACACTCTCAGAATAGGAGTGTGTGTTCATGCAGGCTTCAACATACACACTGTAAACATCACACACACACACACACACACACACACACAGTATTATGATTCAGTCATCTCAGGAGTCAACACGATACAAACTACAGGACGAACAGCTGATATTTGTTTTAACAAAGTAGTTTAGTTTGTAGTTTAAAAGTGGTTTTAGGAGTAAAACATTTTTTCAGTTAAAAGAAGGAAAAATTAACCAGATATTTGTTTGTTTTTTTGCCTTAAAATGACGTGAAGTCAAAATAATAACAATAATCTCTGAGGTCATTTCAGAGTTTGTCAAAAAGTCCAGTGTGTTTGTAGTTCAGTGGAGTCTGGCGGTGGGGGTTAGCGGGTTAGGTCGCCGCTAAAAATAGAAAAGAAACACGCCAACGGCTTCCTCTAGAGCTCCAGTGTTTGGTTTGTCCATTCTGGGCTACTGTAGCAACATGGCAGAGGACCTGCTCCCTCTGCAGACATGAAAGACTCATAACAAAAACACAACCATTCTTAGTTTTAGATTTCCTCTCTTAATTCTCCCTAAATCCTACATGGTGGACCTTTTAAAGGGTCAGTTCAGCCAGAGTATCTAACCAAGATATTTTTGGATTAATTTGACATATTTTGTCACATTGACTTTACGCGGGCGGTCGACCAGGCACATTTGGCAACCCAGCGAAAAAACAAGTTGCTGTTTTGTGATTTTGTGAAGCATTCAGAGTCAACTGAGCAGACACATCTGAAGAAAGAAAGTTTATTCTTGAGTCTCATTCTCAGATCGTCATATACAGACGCTTTGAGTTGGTGGCTCAAGCCCGACGTAAACAACCACAGGTCCACGGACCTTCTGTGGGAAATCACTGTCGTAATCACTCCGGATGATCCACATCCGTCTTCTAACGTAATTTCCAGAAGAAAGTTATTCACAGTGACGTTAACCGTGACAGAAAGGTTCTTGTTTTTCAAGCAACACTAACATTGTGTTGCATTACTTGATGTAAGCTGAGGTAACTGAGAAAGTGTGTTTTTTGTAAATTTGGTGAACTGGCACTTTAAGACAGATTTTAGTGGTTGGACACTTTCCATACTGGCATGTCATCTGCCTGTCAACACTTCCAGGCAACAGTCCTGCGCTCCGTGCTCGTCACATTTTTGTGTCACGATGTAATTTTTCCACAATTTATAGTTTCACTCTGAAAAACTCGAACAGGAATGTTTTCTGAACGACTTCAGGGAACACAGAAACACACAAGAATGTACGAAAGATCTGCATGTATCAATTCCAGTAAAACCATTACAGTATAGTGCAGACATGCACACACACACACACACACACACACACACACACACACACACACACACACACACACACAAAGATGCCAGTACCTCCGGCTGTGTCTGTACGGGGATTTGTTGTTGGCTTGAGGACACCTGGAAACACACATATTTCACTGACGCACTCACACACCAACCCACTCTCACAGTGTGTGTGTGTGTGTGTGTGTGTGTGTGTGTGTGTGTGTGTGTGTGTGTGTGTGTGTGCGTGTGTGTGTGTGTATAACTCTCATAACTTGGGGTCAACACAGACGCACCCCCTCCTCTTTTACCCACAGACATGAACACAACGCGACCAGCAACAGATTCCCATCAGTCAGTGACGCACACGCACGCTTAGTGCACGTTACACACACACACACACACACACACATACAGGGGGTCACTGGATTTCCCAGAAACACCTGATGCAGGGAGGGTCCACTGTGCGTCAGAGGGACAGGTGATGTCATTGGTCAGATGCCTGCTGGGAAACAAATTCTTCTCCTCTCTCCTTCCTTCTTTCCTTCCCTACATCGTCACTCAGTTCCTTTTTCCTCGCTTCCTTCCTAGCATCCTTCTTTTTTATCCTCTCCTTCCCTGTCACCTTCCTCTCCTTCCTTACTTTTCCTCTCTATCCTTGCTTCCTTTCCTCCTTTTCCAGCTCATTCACTTCTCTTCTGTCGTTCCCAGCCTCTCTACATTCCTTCTTCTCCATCTTATTCCTTCCATCCAACCAAGTCTCCTGTTTCCTTTCCTACCTCCATCAGACCTTCTCTACCTCCTTTCTCTCTTTACCTCCTCCCTCCTCCTGTTACTATCTTGACCTGTTTACGCTCCTCCTTTCTTCCTCTTATTTCCTTCCATACCTCCTTGCATCTGTTCTCTGCCTTGTTTTCTTCCTTCCTCACTCCATCTCTACACCCTTCCCACCTTCTCTTGTTCCCTATCCCTCCTCTTTCCTTCCCTTTTTCCTTTCCTCCTCTCTTACTCTCCTTCTCTACCTCTACCTCCTCTCTTGTTCTTTACATGCTTTCCTCCTTTCCTTCTTCCTACCACCTTTTTATTTTCCATCCCTTGCTCACCTCCTCTTCCTTTCTTTATTTCCTACCTCCTCTCTCCTTCCCGTTGACTGAAAACTCTGAACTTTCCTCACCACAGCTCCCCCATCCTCCTTTTTTTTCCCTCATCCATATCTTGCCTTTTTTTCCCCTCCATCGCCATCGCTACACCCTCAGACCTCTCCCTCCTCCTGCCTCCCTTCACCCGTTCCTCCCCCACCGCCTCCATCACCTCCATCACCACTTTTCACTGTCACAAAAGGAGCTTTTTCCTCCTTTGCCGCCTTTTTTCTTCCCTCACATTGAGCTGTTAGAGGTAGAGTTCATTTGTTGTTGTTGTTGTCAGGTTTAGTCTGTGTGTGTGTGTGTGTGTGTGTGTGTGTGTGTGTGTGTGTGTGTGTGTGTGTGTGCGTATCTGGAGTGTGTGCGGCTGAGATGAAGCAGAGTCACATGCCGCTGTCGTCTGGAGGCGGCGTCATGGCGAACTGCTATCTGCTATCACACACACACCCTGAGTCTGTCTGTCCGAGGGGAATACAGCCTATGTGTGTGTGTGTGTGTGTGTGTGTGTGTGTGTGTGTGTCTGTGCGCGTGTGTGTGTGTGTGTGTGTCTGGGCTGGGAAAGTCCCTGCTGTCCCTCTTTCATGCAGTCTATAACTGACGGTGACTATTTGAGTCGAGCTCTTCTTGTGACCTCAGCAGCACGAACAGGCTGCTGTCTGCTGGAGTCCTGTTGTCATGACACCCATGACACCCCCTCCATCCCATAGTTTTTTTTTTTATATATACAACCTGAATAAAAGAAAATCAATAAGCAATTCACACCAAAAAAAAACATACGAGTCCAGAAAACATTAAAAGTGTAAACACAGACGAAATGATTAATGTTAAAAAGGGTTGGATATGAAAAGTGATGTCACACACACACACACACACACACACACACACACACACCCACACACACACACACAGACACACACACACACACAGAGGTGCAGCTCCGGGCTGAAGCGTGTCGTGTGTCAGGTTGTTGTTTCCTGCAGCGTAACTGTTGCGTTGCAGTGGAGGAGTTTGGAATGTGACCAGTTTGAAAGGAGGGTGCGTTCAGCAGACGTGACGTTTGGTAACGTTGCTGGAATGCAACCGTGAGAAAGAAAACCGAAGGCCACAGTTACTGCACGCTGCAAGAAAAGTCTTTGTCCCGTTATTAAAGGATAAAGAGCGTCAGTGAATGTACGTGCTCACGGCCCCCTCCGTCACGAAGAGGAAGAAGTCGCTCACAAACTGTTACAAACACATCAGTGAGCCACGAACACACACACACACACACACACACACACTGTAGTTTATTTTGACTCGATCCCACACACACTAAATGTGGAGTAATCCTCCGCCTAAAATAGTCCCCGACAAACGCTCTACTTCCTCCTCGTTTGATTGATAAAATCTTTTTATGAAATTGCTGAAGCCTTTTCTAAATATAAGAGTTTAGTCGTGACCTGTTTTTTTTTTTAGGTTTACGTCTTTGGTGGGAATCAGTCGGCTTTGAGCTGAAAGTCACAGACAGGAAGTTAAAAAGTAATGAAAGCTTTGTCTGTTCATGCAACACGTTCTCAGTCTGAAGCCGTCGAATGCGGCAGCCTGGTCAGCGGCCTTAACCTTCACCTCTGCCGTCAGGTTTCCATGTTCAGGGCTCAGGTTAACAACCAGTGTAACATTTAACAGTAATATATTAAGTCCGGTAAGACGTTACCACCTGAAATTAAGACCCACTGGGTCGTTGGCAGCCCGTTAAAGCTAACGTTACTTCAGAACAGCCTCATAACAATATTAATGTTTTAACTTTTGTCAGTATGCACATGCTACACATGATTAGATCAGTTTGATTCTCCACAGTTCAGCTGTTCAGTTCATTGAACAGGACCTAGAAGAACCAGAGAGTCATTATTTGTGTCTCTTCTGCTGGCAAACCTGAGCGACGTGGAGACTCCCGACCTTTGAAGCGATAGTGAAATCCTTGATTTATCTTCCCTTCGTCCGATCAAAAGAATCCAAAAAATAGTTTTTCACTAAGTTAAATGAAAACCATCGCTCACTGCCGGACAATAAACATAACTTCTTCTGACGGGAGACATTTTTTCTCTTGCTGCCGACAACATGAAGGTCTTTTCACCCCAGGACAGAAAGCACTACCCAGTTGGAAGGATCGGCTCTGCTTGATCAGACACGGCAGTTTTTTTCCAGTTGTTTTCTTCACGCAGCTGAACGCAGAAAAGAAGAGAAAATACGATAATCAATACGTTTTGAATGATTGTCAACAGAGACTAGAAGCTAAACAGTATCACCCGCTTCCATTTCATAATGCCTAGTTGTACTTCTGCCTTTCTATTGGTGAAGTAATGCAAAAGTAGTGTAATCAGTAACATATTACTCTAAAAAGATAGTAATCGTGATATTTAATACTTTATATTTTACATTTAAATCCTAAAAGACTTATTTTCTTACATGAAGTAAATCAATCTCACGTCACAGTGAGGTCGTTTCAGCCCGTTTTAATACAATCAAGAATCTGAAGTGTCATTTTTCGGCCCGGTTCTGTCTCGTTTCAAGATGCTGACACTCATTTTTAGTAAAGTCTTGAAAGAAATTGCTTTGGACTGTTTGCTCAGGAGGCCAAAAAACACGAGCTGTTGAGAGAGAACAGGATCTGCACACTCGGGTTCAACGCAGGTATTTCATCAACAAGGCGATTCAGCCTTTGAAGTTTCATCTGGGAAAATGTTTGACTGAAGCGAATCTCACAGTTTATAATCACATGCAGTTATGCAGGTACACATGGGAAATGCACCTCGCGGTTGTAGTTCACCGGGTCCAAATACACAACGCTCCAGTCATTTTGATTCACTGGAGGATCGTTGCAATAATGTCGCTGCATTTTATTTTCCACCCCCCGTTTTAAGAAAAGGAGACTTTAAGGGCTCAATGATGGTCAAAACAGATCTAATACCAAGGATATTTTTTACAGTGTAAGACGGAAACATGGATGGAGTCCAGGGACAATTGTGTGTGTGTGTGTGTGTGTGTGTGTGTGTGTGTGTGTGTTTTTCCCTCGAGCGCCAAGACGACTGAAACAAAAGGGGAAAGACGTCAATAGAGAGAGTGGAAATAAAAAAATAGTTCTGGAGAGAGAGTGACACGGTTTTGATGTGGAGGAGCTGCATTAAAAAAAAAAAAATCAGAGCGGCGCCAAAAAACACTGTTTGAGCTGCAGAAACGACGAGGAGCATGTGGAGCGACGGAGCGATCCAACTCGCTAATGAGAACACACACAGGCAGACATCAACACACACACACACACACACACACACAGCTGAAAACACACACCGAGGCAGACGAGCGAAGACAAAGTTCACAGGTAGATGACGTCCATTAATCTCTTTCTCTTCTCTGTGTCTCTGCAGCTAACGGCTACATCAGTGCCAGGGCCTCCCCGGGCCTCCTCTCCGTATCCAACGGCAACAGCCTGGGGAAAGTAGTCCTGGCTAAGACTCCGCCTCCGCCCAGCCCTCAGATGGTCAACAGCCGCAAGCCGGACCTCAGGGTCATCACCTCGCAGAGCGGCAAGAGCCTCATGCAGCTGGTGAGGAGAGAGCGCGGCTACGGCAGCCACGCAGGGACAAAATGATCGGGTCCAAACTCACAGGCAGTCAGAGCGAACTGAATGATACTGTGACTCGTTTCTCTCAGGAAGCTTCATTATAAACTGAAGCCCAGTTGAACTTCACTAGAGCCGATGATCTTTCCCTGCTCCTCCACGTGTTCGGGTGACGCTGTGTATTAATACAGTGCTGCAGGGACGACAAAAAAACCCGTTGCAACCGCAAGTTTATGACACTTAAGATAATCTTCACAGATGAACGACACTTTTATGATTTTTGAACCAAAGATTAAATGTTGTTCTGCTAATGTCTGACGGCAGCACTTGAAGCTCAGCAGTGTAGAAAGTGGACGACAACAGGCCACGTGGTGTCCGTTGATGAGGGTAATGATTAAAGGTGCCACCGATCGTCATCTGCCAAAATTCAATAGTTTGATCGGTGGCAGATCAGAAGCGAAGTGAAGATCATTAGAAGGAATGTCACGAGAATATAACGAGCTCTCTCTCTTTCAATCTCCCCCCACATCTTTCTCTGTGCAGCATCAGTTCATTTAGATTTTCCACAGCCTTTAAACTAAAGTTGATGTAAACTTCTCGACTGCATGTGAACTGTGCAGCAAAGTCGCAAATCATCTGAGAAATCGCAGGGAAACTTCTCGTTGAGTTTAAGAAAAAAAACTTGTGAATATTCCTCCTTTTCTTGTTGTGCAGTTCAACATCTGGATCCAATCGTTCTCCTTCAATCAGCCGTCGATCAGTTTGGCAGCATTTTAACTTTAAAGTCGAGGAGTTTAAAAAACAAACTACAGGCTTTCAGCTGCATACATGTAGAAGTGTCTCTGTGAGCTGAGTTGTTGAGACTTTAGATTCATGTGTTCATATTTTCCTGCAGCAGAAACGTAACCGTCCTCTGTTTTCTACCCCCCCATCCTCCTCCTCCTCCCCCCGGCGTGCAGACAGAGGAAGAGCTGGAGTTGGTGAGTGAGGTGAATAGACTTTAAGACTTTTAGCCTCGTGGATGTGCGGTCGAAACTCTGTGTGATCTCACTTGAGCATGAGTGTGTGACGCCGTCAGCAAACGCATCCCATCAGGGGCTGACTCAGTGGCAGCGGTGCTGTGACGAGAGTAGCAGAAGAAGACGTTAGCATGTCAGAGCATCGGAGCAGCGGACACACAGCGGACAGGTCAGCTGGTCGCACTGGTTCCTGGAAGGTTTGGACTGTAGAGCTCGGTAGGTTTGTTACAGTCGACTACAGTGAAGTCACAAACATGTCGACTTGAACTTCAAAGGAGTTTAATCCCAGAACAGTACAGAATAAATAATACAGGCAGGCCTTTGCATAATGTATTTCCAGCCCTCTGCAATGGAAGGAGACAATTATGCAAACAAAAAAAACTCCATTAACAGTCTGAACAGGAAAATGTTGCACTATTTTAAGCATCAGTCCGACCAGATAGACTTAAATCATAACTTGCAGTTTGATTTTGAGACCTTAAGGTGCAAAATGTGAGAATTTAAGTTGACAGCGTTCAAAAATTAACTGAAATTATCAACTAAATGTGACAGTTTCGATGATGATATGACGTTTATGTATTACAGCTACTGTAAGCAGACGTTAGCGGTCACTCTGGTGATGCGCTGCCCCCTACAGGTTTGGAGTATGAACTCAACATGTGCTCAGTTCTTACATTTTGCACCCTTAAAGGAATAATTTGACATTTCGGACTTATTTGCTTTCTTGCAGAAAGTTACACAAGAAGATTGATTCCGCTCTCATAGTTTGTGCAGTAAATATGAAGCTACCAGCAGCAGCCAGCTAGCTTAGCTTAGCATAAAGACTGGAAACTGTTAGCCTGGCTCCGTCTGAAGAAAACAAAAATACACCTAAAGCACTTAAAGCTCGCTAATTAACACATTGTGTCTCAGACAGTTTCACTGGGTCTATGTGCCAAACCTTTTCTTGGCTGAGCAAGAAAAGAAAAAAAAAATCCCAAAAAAGATTTTATTTAAGACATCAAACATGTATTAGTCAGAACACCTTCATGTTGTGTTTGCCAGTAACGTGCTCCTCCCGCTGTACTGGTGACGAGCTCAGCAAGATCCAAGATTTAAAGAAGTCTTTATTGTCACGAAACAGCGAAGCTTCTCCCCGAACACAAATATAAGAATAGAGGAGTTACTAAAGAATTAAAATAGGCAGTTAAAGGATTGTCAACACTTATTTCTTCTGCAAAATAGAATAAGACAGTTATCCAACATAAACAGATATCACATTTTCCATTTCCTCGCTAATGTCCCATTTTTATGTTGACCTTTTAAACAGCGTGTACATATAACAGTACATATAAGTGTTGGCTTTATGGTGTAGGCAGACAAATTGTGTTGCTTGCTTCTCTCAGACTGGAGTATACTGAAAAACATCCAATTTCTGCAAGATACATTGATTTAGAGGCAAAATACTCGACATAAAGAATCACAGAAATGATTTTTTAAACCAGGCAGAGTGACAAAATTAAAAATGTGTTGACGTGGTGCTAAATTAACAGTACAGTGGAGCTTAAAGTGACATTTGTGCTGCTCAAACAGTCTTCAGAGGGAATATATGGAGGGAAGCGGAGCGACCAGCTGACTCTCCGCTCTGTGTGGAAGCTGCTCAGCATGTGCATGTTTGGTTTCATCTGAGTGTCGATGTTCTGAGGATCAGAACCACAAGTCTCCAACCTGGAGCTCAGGCGGACATGTTGGACACGCTGACCCCTCCAGTGCCACACACACACACACACACACACTCACACACACGTGCATGCTGACATGTGTTCATGCATATTCCTCTGCACACACACACACACACACCAGCTCAGAGCAAACACACACCTCACATTGTGTTTTAATTCCTGACGTACCTCTCTGCAGACATTCACACACACACAATGCAAACACCTTCACACACACACACACACACACACACACACACACACACACACACACACACACACACACACTCCTCCCCACTCATCCCTCCTCTGTCAGCCTTGTCGATGCATGCGTTCCTGTCAGCATGATCCTCCAGCACAGCGATGCCTCTCATAACACCTTTCTCGCCGTGTGACGCTACATAACACGAGCGCCGGGGCCCTGGCGACAGCGTTGCCGTGCCAACGCCACCTTTGAGACGCGAGACACTTGTCATCTTGCACGCAGATGTTAAAGTGTCACCGAAAAAAAAAAGTTAAACGCCTCGGAGAGAGAGGTGCTCTCACAGAAAGTCTGTGGCATGATGAATAAAACATCTTCCTCTGTGATGTAACTCTTCATTATGTCAGACTTTAGTTATTAGAGCTCTCCTGGAGTCATTTCTGAATATCTTTCTTTGTTTAGTCCGTCAGTAAACCTTCAAATGTGGGTTAAGAGTGAATTATAGTCGCTGCACTTCAGCTGCATAAAGCAGAGGGCACAAATAAATCACAGGACGGTATATTTGTTTCTTTACTTCAGCTCGCAGCAGAACAAGCTGTGTTTTTATAGTGAAATATTTCAGTAGTAACGGCGTAATTAAAATCGTTCTCAGTCACATTACGAGGTCTCTGCATCCACTCTGCCGCACAGTGGAAAGCACATGCTAACCATTATCATTATTTGCTGTTGAAAATGGATGAAGTCATGTGCCGTGAACTCTTACACTCACGCCCATATAAGGAGAAAAAGACACGATTCGTTGTGGAACCGGACCAGGATTTCTCACGACACGGAGCCACAACACTGGATCCAAAGATCCGAGAAAGAGAGGAGTTCAGTTGTAGCTCTTACACGGATGTTGAAGCATGTTTTTACAGAGTAATTACACGATTACAGACTGAAGCAGAACGCTTTAACTCTCAGATATCATCACTTCTCCACCAGACTGCTTTTGGAAAATTGTAAAATGAAGTGTTAGCATGAATTAAGAACACTGTTCACAGAGGAGATGCAGATACTCGTACCAAGAACGAGTTTTACTTTCAGTACACGAGTTAAGACGTTTATAAATTCAATTCTTAAAGGGACAGTTCCCCCTAAAATCAAAAATGCATATTATCCCTCTTGCATCTAGATTTTGTTTTTGGTTTGAGTTGCAGAGTTTTGGAGACGTCTGCCTTCTCTCCAGTATAATGGATCTAGATGACACTCAGCTTGTGGAGCTCAAAGATCCCAAAAAAAGTACATTTGAAAAACTCAACAGCAACGTCTCCTTCCAGATATCATGACCTGGTTACTCAAGATAATCCACAGAGCTTGTTGTCAGTGGTTTGCTAGGTTTGTGGAGTACTCAGGTCCACTTATTTGTTTTATTTACAATTTATTCATTCTACTGAAGAAAAGTAAGAAAACAAGTGTGAGTAACAACAGTATTATTCAAAGAAAACTATTTTTATTAACAATTTTCAACTAAAAAATAAGCAATTCACATATTTGAATTGAAGTTTAAAGAAGTCACCTGGGGACTGCTCAGGTGCTCTCCACACTGACATTGCCCAAAATGGCTCGGGTGCTGCGCCTAAGCCTGTATAATTGTGGGGAAAATCCATATTGTGAGCAGCTTCGTAGGAACTATTTTCTCTCTGCCGAACTTCACCCACCAACCGTATCACCGCGCAGAAGTAAGGTTGAACATTAACAGCGTCCTCCTCAGTTGGCCTCTTCTCCATGAGTAGGTGCACGCTTCCGTTCTGCACGGTGATACGGTAAGAAAATAGTTCCTACATGAAACTGCTCACAACAACATCCGTGGATTATCTTGAGTATCTGGATCATGATTCCTAGAAAGAGACATCGCTGTCGAGATTTTTGAATTTGTTTTGTTGGAGCTTTGAGCGTCACAAGCTGAGAGAAGAGAAGACAGAATACTACTCAGCAACTCACCAAAACAATCCAGAGGGTAAACAGCTCGACTGGTTTTGGGGTGAACTTCAGCCTCCATTAGCTGTAGATCCAGTAGAAACCCCCTCTCGACCCCTGAAGGTCCACCCACACCAAACATCTACAACTTCCACCTCCTGTATCTTAAATGTTCAACTTTTTCCTCCATCTATCTTCCTGTCTTGCCAGAATGCTCAGCGGCTAGGTGGCTCCCAGGTGGCACAGTCGCTCACCACACCAGTGGTCTCCGTGGCAACACCCAGTCTCCTGGCGCCCTTCTCCAGCATGCAGACGGCCTACAACACTGGTAAGGACGGCTGAAGGCGGCAGGATGGACGACTATGAATCAGGACTTTAACAACCTGGAAACAAAAAAGATAAAACGCGGAGCCGAGTTAAAGATACACAGTCGTGAAAAATCTTAAGTGTCATGTCGGGAAAACGTGAGCTCCTCGCAGTGCGACGCCACAAAACCACCATGAATATTCACTTTGTTCATTGTGTGAGAGCTTCTGGAATGATTCCACTTCAAAGGTCTCCATTAATATGGATTAGCTGTGATTAATATTGATGCTCCAGAAAGTTGTATGATGTAAAACAATCCCCCTCGCCCCTCCTCCCCACCTCCTTTCTCTTTCCTTTCTCCCCCCCCCCTCCTCCTCCTTCGTCCCTTCATCTCAGAGTACCAGCTGACGAGTGCAGATCTCACGGCGCTGCAGACGTTCACACCACCGGGGCTGGTGCCTGGCAACATGGCTGCCTGGCAACAGCAACCAGCAGTCTCCCAGCAACAACAGCAGCAGCAGCAACAACAGTCACAGCAGCTGAGCTTGGCGTCGCTCAGTAACTTGGTGTAAGCTCCCTTTTTCCTTCGTTCAACTCATAAACCAGATTGATTCCCGACCTTTGACCTCTCCCCGTCCGACTTTTATGAGCGCCACGCACGTCAGCTGATTCGGCCATAACGCACACACATAAAGCACATGAAGTACCTCTCCCATACGAGGCTGTAGCATCACCCCAGCTGCGGTTGATTCATCTCTGTGGTGACCTAGATACTTCCCCCCCACTCAGCTCCGACTCCCACTGGAGTCCCACTCTCATTTAGCTCCTGGTAGCGAGGCTAGGCAGCTAGCTTTGTAATCACAGACACACACACACACACACACACACACACAGGTTCTGAAACTGTAAAAGCCGGACCGGCTCAAAGGTCTTACTGCAGCACTCGTCTTTAATGGCAATGATGTGATGTCAGTTCTGGAATAAATTTACCCGACAGGTTTTAAAAAAGGGTTTTTAGTCTCCATGTTCTCTGTTACCTTAAAGCAAAATGCACCCCGTCCATACGTGCACCTGTTCCTCACCCACGCAGGAGGTTCTCGGTTATTTTGTCGTCTAATTCACATCCATGGCTGTTTAAACTCTGCCGGTTCAAATCTGGACTCTAAACTCAAAGACACAATGTTTGACACAAGCTTCAGACTAATCAAACTAATTTGGCAGTAAAAAATATTAAGATTTAGATTCTGAGATCTACTTTCAGCTGCGTTTATCTGTACAAAACGTATAATGTCGTGTTTGAAATGGAGACTTCAGAGCCGCAGGTAAATTACTGAAGATAAGATACTGTTGATGTGAAGCCTGAAGGTTTCCGGCTTTTCCACCGACGTCAAAACACATTTTGAAATAGTTAATAGTTAAACAAACCGATCACATGTTAGAAGCTCTCTCAAAACTTTATTTTACTACACAATCACAGTTGTAGGACAGCTGAGAAGTGCATGCTGGGATATCCCAAGTTCATCAATCAATCAAACCTTTCGAAAAAAAAAAAACAGGTTTAGAGACTGATGCACACCAATTACAATGAAATGTATAGTTAAAACAATAAAAGTTAAAAATAAACCTCTGCCAAGGCCCAACAGTCCTTTAAGGACTCGATAGCTCTGCATCACTTTGAATTTAGACCAATCATAACTGCGTAACTGTGTTTTAATCTCATCAGATCGAGGATCCACATCAGATTGTTCTCACTCACCATCATTAAGATCCATCCATCACTCACTGAGCAAGTAATGCAAATATCAAAACATTTTATGATCTTGCAACGTTAAAGAAAGTGATTTTAACGGGGTCTATTCTGGGCCGAGACCTTTCATCCATCCTGGTTTTGTTGAAGTAGAATTTGTGTAATCCTGCTGACAAACAAACAAACAAACAAACAAACGTCCTCGTGGGAGGTAATAATGTTAATATTTTGCTGCAGCCACATGTGGAGAGGAGGGTCACATGAGGTCATGTAGCAGCTTTAATGTGCTTTAACTTTCTTATCTTGTGTTGAAAAGTCTTCTGCTTCTGATTCTGATACTTTAATCAGTGTTTCATGTAACTTCAGAGATGTTTAGTCCTCGTCAGTGATGTGTTTACATTATGTTGTCTACTCTTGGTTAGCTCGTTACAGGTCGATGGGAGCTGCGTCTGTAAAATGTTTCCAAATGATTATTTTCACATCCTCGAAGCTAACCGTGCCCTGAGCCCCATCAGGCACATTTTTGTGTGGTAGCATATTTTAGCCCGTTTAGCCGCTAAGTCTTGTGTATGGCTGTGCTAGGCTAACCTGTGGATGGGGGAGCGGCTTGTAACATGCCTCTTGTTTTGTCCTCCCTCCCCCCCTTTTTCTCCACAGCATGTGGGGTGCAGACAAACAGAATGCGGAGATGGTTAACTGCATCTCCAATTTTGCTGCTAACCTGAGGTGAATGACATGATAGCATCTAGTGCTGCGCAGCTGTGCCATGCCTTTTACTATCTGTGACGTTACTACACCTGCTCACAGACTCAATAACAGAAAAAAATGAAGCCAAAGAAATTACAGAATATTTGCAAATGCATGACAAACTATCTTCACTCTTCATGTGTGTGTTGACTGTGATGCCTGTTGTTGCTTTTTGCCGTGTCTTCATTTTTTCTCTTTCAGTTCCTGTCAAGGCACCGTTTGTTTGTCTTCCTCCAGATTATCACTCTGCTCGTTGCGTGTTATAAGAGTCCTCGTGCCGCCTTAAAGCTTCAGATCTGAAGCTCTTTGGAAGTGTCACGCACAAAGAGGACGATGCCGCAGTGTGACAGCGGCGGTGTCTCGCTAGCTTCTCGAATTGAAAAAAAGGAGTCTCTGGATGCTGCTTTCAGTCCCGAACGCTCGTCCCGGTGCACAGCTGTGTGCCCGCTGACATGCTTACTGCATTAATATTTTACTTTTTCCGCCATTTAGCTGTCACCGTCAGCCGACAGACAAGACACGAGTTTCAATCCCTCAGATACGTGTCGGCCCTCAGATGCCTACAGGAGCATGACTCAAAGACAAATGCAGATGTAGCTCAGCTGTCAGAGTCGGTTATTTAGATGGATAACAGTAAATTAAATGCAGTTTGAAATTTATTATCAGTTAATGTCCTGTAACACTCTTGGTTCTGATCTCATTTTGGCGATTTATGTTAAACAAAATAAGCATTTTAACATCTGTCAGCGCTCTGAATGCTGATCTCTGTCTGTGCGTTCAGACTGTTCAGCTCCTCACAAACTCAATCAACACAGAAGAAAATTAAAGACGCCAGAAACGTGTTAAAAGACAGTAAAAATAATGCCAGCTGTCAGGAGCGAGGCTGTTATTTGTTTCTCCGTCTGACAGGCTGAAATTTGTCCGTGAAAATATGATAATAGGTTGTTTGTTATGGTATACAGCAGCTGTGCCTCGGGGGGGGGGGGGGGGTACAAAGTTAACGCTCACCAGCTCAGACGCAGCAGAACTTTTCATATCGCCTTGTAAATGTTCACAAATGGTCGTCCAGATTGTACGAAGATCGCTCAGCAAACAGATCCGAGACTCAGAAAGCCGCCGGAGCTCAGAGTGTAAACTGAAACAATCCAACTACTGTTTATTTTATTTTCACATCACATGTATCCTTCACTTAGATAGCAACTAATGTTTCATCAGTTAAGGTGGAGAATCTCAATAATACATCCTGACGCCTTCAACAGAGAGAACATGTACAGGTTCAGATATATCTCAACAACTGTCCCACCGACTGGATTCATTTCATTCAATTCATCTTTATTTGTACAATAATGTGATGCATCGTACCAGAGTTAGCGTGGAGCTAATTTATATCTGCATTAACATGAAATTTGGTTCCCGACGTTCTCGATCCTCCGAGGATGAATCCTACTGACTTTAATGATCCTCTGACTTTTCCTCTAGCGCCACCCTGAGGTTGACAAAATAACATCTCGAGAAAACAATCTGTTAATGAATCGAGGCTGAAAACAAGCTAAAAGATTTCACTCAGTTTCTGTTGTGCTTTAAAACATCCTCTGGATCGTTGCTAACAATAGTCACGATGATTCTCCTGAACGAGCAGTATCTGAGTCTCCTCCTCTCTCAGGTTTTTGACACCGCAGCGAGCAGCAGGCAGGTTTTCTTGTGTTTGTGTGTGTGGGGGATCAGAATGACAGATTCGCTGTCACTGAAAACAAGCGAGCTGCACAGAAATGTGGGAAGCTTTCCCAGCGCACCAAACTGTTCTCTCGGCAGAAGGGAAGAATCGTGCCGTCCTAGGACAGCATGGGCAGACGTGGGCACTTGTGCGGCACAGACTGCTCCGGTTTGTTTTTGATTTCATCGCAGCGAAGCAAACAAGCTCCGTCCAATCAGACGAATGAATGGCGGTCTGGCTGCGAGCCCTCGCCTTTTCGCTGTCGTCCACACTTATCCTCGCCACGGGCTCCCCGAGGAAATGATTTCTGTCATCTTACCGTCTCCCCATCCCCCCTTTTTTAATCATTCCTCTTCCACTTCTTCTGCTTATTTCCTGCTCTTTTGTCGGACTCGGTTTAATTCGGCGTACACCTGTTGACTCTCATCTTCCTCCTCCTCACTCCCCCAATCTAAATGTTAATGTCACGGCTGCCCTCCCTGCAGAGCCCTGCTTTCAGCTGGTGTGCCTGTTTATATAGAAACGCTCTCTGGACGCCATTTGTTGTTTGTTTCCTCACTGAGTCGATGTGTTATTGGCAGACCGGGCCTCCATTTGGGACACTTTAGCAGGAAATAAACAGAGCAACTTTTAGGGCTGTGTGCTGGTGCATCAGTGTTGTTTCATCCGTTTCTCGTCTGTAGCTTCAAATCGCTCCTCCTGAGTGGATGAAATGTTTTTATCGGTGGCTGAAATTTGTGCCGAGTGCTCTCTTCTCACTTTGTACGTGTTTTCTTCGCCCACAAAAACACACTTTGTCTTTCTCAGTCTGTCTCTCTCCCCCTCCCTCTCTCAGCTCTCTCTCTCTCTCTCAGCTGTGGTTTAAGAGAGAGAAAATAAAAAAACACTTGCAGACAGTGCACACATTGCTAAATTGCTTACAGGACACAGTGTTTGTCTGCAGGGCACAATGCACACATGCTATCAGAGGCTGTTCAGTAAAGCCTCCCAGAGGTATATCACTGTTTTCCCAGACTACAGATTAGAAGCCACAGTGTAAATACCAGCAGCGCCTTCATTAGGCTTCCTGCTAATACTTGTGTTTTATTTACCACCAAATATGGAGTCTTGTTTCGTCAGCGCAGGTCACTTTGATCCATGTTTGCATGCAGCTATAAAGAGCCGGCTGTCGAGAATCTGCACTCACTGACGATGAGCTGATGTTTGGCATCAGATGGTCCCGACAAACAAAAGATTTACTGTCAATTCTCAAATAAAAGACAGGAATCGAAATGTTTGAGGAAATCAAGGCTCAAATGGGACAAAAGTGGAAAACTAGATTGGCACTCAGTCGAGCGTATACCTCAGCCAAGGCCCAACAGTCCACTCAATCAGATCTGTGCATTGTTCTCTGAGAAATTCTCGCAATGTTAAAAACATTTCTAGATCGGTCCCTTTATCCAGATCCACACCAAAAGAGTTAATGGGGTTTATTCTGGGACTGAGACCCGTCCTCCATCCAAGTTTTGTGGAAATCTGTTCAGTAGTTTTTTTGTCATCATGTTGACAAACCAACCGACCAGCTGACGGACACGAGCCAAAACTAACCTCCTTGGCGGAGGTAAAAACTTCTGCTTTATTTTACCAGTAAAATGGGGCCAGATTGAAAAAACTTGGAGGTTTCTAATATCCTGTCTGTAGTCCAGTGTTTGAGAATTCACGGTATGTTCCTTTAATTGAGGATTACCATTGGCCTGATCCCATTTAAAGGGAAAAGCCTGTGATGTCAAGTTTATTGGAGCCGACTGTTAAAAATGCATTTCATGTGGACGACCATCAGATCTCTGTCATCTCGTTAACGCTGCTCTGCCTCTGACATCATCGCAGTGCGGCTGACGCAGCTGTTCGGCCTTCTTCTTTCTGTTTCTAGTAACCGTGTGTGGACCGACCGTCACTGGCCTCCGTCCCACCTGTTTCCCTGCTGTTTCAGCTTCTTTAAACTTGCTTGTCTCTTTTTTCCCACCTCCCTCCACAGCTTGGCCTCTCAGTCCAACTTGCTCTTTGGCAGGGAGGAGGGCCTCTGCTGGTACTGTACTCTCTACACTTACAGCCACTCAGCTACCGCACGCCGCTTTCCCAAAATATCTGCTGCTGAGGAACCTGAGCATCAAAAGTCTGACTGCAGTCTGAAGAGACGTCACTGTGTACAGAAGATCACACACACACACACACACACACACACACACACACACACACACACACACACACACACACACACACACACACACACACAGCAGAGGGACAGGAACCTCATGGTGCATTCAAATGCAACATGTAAACTCGAGACTTTAAGACATCTGTCATGTTCTTTCTCTACACAATTTTTTAATAATTAGAAATCAAACCATCACAGTTTCCCCTTCATTTCTCCCTTTAACCGCAAATCAGAAACTATTTAATCAATTCTTAATGTAAACGTTCATAATTTATTAATAATGCACCTCGTCTCTCAGAATTTCTTTAATATCCAAGAAAAGTCGGTGTCGTAACTGAAATATATCTCGAACTGGATCGATATTAAATCAAAGTGAATCAGGACATCAGTGGTGATAACCAGCTCTGTGGCTGATAAATGTCTCATGCAGTAACATTAAATAAAACTTGTATTGGTCCTGTTGTTATCCTTCTTTCTGGAGCATAAAGGACATTTTAAATTCAAACAAACCTTTTTTTGACAATTTGAGAAAATGATCACAGTGATCAAAAACACTGGAGTCTCATCTGTCTGCGTACTGTCAGTGACATGGTCATAAAGTCATAGTGTTGTAAACGTGTTAAATGGCACCTGTACATGAACCATAATGTTAAAATAAAGTACAGTACTTCATCCTGTTTTAGACAGAAATACAGGATTACAACAGCGTTGTATTCAGAGCTCTCTGCTCATATTTCTTCTGCCAGTGGTTGATTGGTAAGTTCACGGCCTGATGCAGAAGGAGTTCGGTTATACAGCTCTCGTTCATGCACGTGCAAGTTCAACTCTTAAGTGAGTGATTATGCAGAAAGTTTGAAGTCAGTGACGTTTTTTTGGTATTACTGTTTCGGGTAATTGAAAATTGGAAGTCAGCAAGTCCACAGTGGTGATGGCTGCCATCCAGGAACGCAGATTTGAACTTATCCAGCACACAACCCCGTTCAAAAAGAGTTGGCACTCTCAGAGGTCGACCATTTGCTCAGTGACGAGGGGGTTATCACTCTCTGGAGGTCCAAGATACAGATTTCTACAAGGATGTGATTCTGAAGTTGACTCCTTCTGCATCTGGCCGTGAAACTTATCAATCAACCCTTTTATACATAATGTCAGATTAATGTTTGGTGTGTTTTTCATCTTTTCATCTGACTCCCCACTGCCTGGTGAACAGTTTTTAATCTTATACTCCCAGTTTGTAATGGCCCTTTAAATGTGCATCTGCACACACACAGGCTGTGGTGACCCTGATGACATCAGTAGTCTTATTTTCCTCAGACTTGATGAAGCTCCTTCAGAGCCACAGAAGAGATTACACAACAGGATGAGTAAAACTCTCTGTGACTAATAAACTGACCTCGATGTGTAGAAGTGGTGGAGTGTACCTTTAAATATCCAGAGGTACAGATACAGATCACATCCTTCACTGCAGCTGACTCTCATCTGACAAACTGTTAATTACGTTTGAATAAAAGAAACTATTTGAGTGAATCTGAATTAAACTGAAGTTGCATCATCGTGCGGCTTGTCGGTCCTCAGAAACGCAGAGCATTTTGGGAAAAACACACGGCTGCATCTCATCACACCCCGCACTGTAACCAAGTGTCTGCTTCTGGCTGTGCTCGCTGTGTTGTTAGCGCTCGGGGGGCTAGCCTGCCGCTCTCACCTTCATCACTGTCACCGGAGCGCTGACTCCGCCGTTTTCACTCGCCATAGCAATGGCACCCCCGTGGCACCGCCATCCATCTACCTGCGCCGGGGCCCGAGCCACGACGCGCAGGTTTGATGAAGTGGGCAACGGCGAGAGAGAGACGGAGTGAGCCTCGCCGCCGCCGCCGCCACCGAGGGATTTGTGTGTGTGTGTGTGTGTGTGAGAGAGAGAGAGAGGGTACAGGAGGGAGCCAGCATTTGTATGTAAGGCAGCAAGAGTGCATGAGTTTAAGTGTGTCAGAGATGGAGCAAGACAGCGAGAACATTTGAGTGCCGCAGACCCAGACCGCCTGAAGGACTGCTATCTTAAATTCCCCTCTCAGTCTGCCAGTAATTGAGGGAATATTAGAGATACAGTGCTGCAGATGGCTCATGATATGACATATTAGAAACACACCCGAGGGGCGAAAGCGCAGTAATTGGGAGCTTCAAATTCAGATCGACCGTGTCAGGCTGGGGGAGAGAGGGAGGGAGGCGAGAAAACGAGCGCCATCCGAAAAATCCTGTCGACGGCGTCAAAGAAGGGAGCCACAGTGCAGCGTCAACAGCCGGTGTCAGCGTCGGTGACAGGTTAGAGTCAGCCTCCAGCCAGCACAGGAGGAGGAGGAGGAGGAGGAGGAGGAGGAGGAGGAGGTGAAGGCTGAGTGTGAGGGTGAAGAGGCTGATCAAAGAGCCGTGGCAGGTAGAGGCACCGACGATGACACAGATGTGAGCTTTTGGCACACGACTTTGTCCCGAGCATCTTCAGGCACATGAACAGAAATCAAGTTCGGGAGCAGCTTCATGTGACAGAGCGATCGTGCCTTTTTAAACCTTGTGCACGTTCTGCAGATCTCAGCGGCGTGACTGTGGTCAGCTGGAGATGTTTTACCAAATTATAGTGAGATGGCAACAGACTGTGGTGATTAAACTTCATTTATCTGAAGCATTTTCTTTAAAAGTGAGCTCAAAAAGTCGATCGTGTTGATGTAGCTCGCAACACAGTCATCCTGCAGAGAAGGTGGGCGAAAGAGCACCTTTGTGGTGGATGATTAGTAACATGAAGATCACAATGCTATTGTCTGCGATCGTGAAGATGGAGGACGTGTTTTTTTGTCGCTGTGACAGTTTTAAGTTCCCTCTTTTCAGTCTTTTAGTGTCTGTTAATCCTTAAAGGTCCAATATCGTAAAAAAGTGAGATTTCCTGTCGTTCTTTGATTATAAAACAGGTTTCAGTGCTGTATAGTTTCAGTGTTTTGTTCAGTTGTGATGTCACAGCTCACAATTTGAGATGCCTGCTCAGGCCTGTGAGAGCCGACCAATCAGAGCTGGGCTTTTCACTTTTCAGGACAGGAGAGCCTTAAAGAGACAGGCACCTTCTGCGGGGGGGGGCAGTGTGAGAAAAACAACGCATATGGACATTTTTTTTAGTAGACATCAAAATAAAAGTACGATATAGGGCCTTTAAAACTCTTCTCTTGGATCAATCTGATGGTTCTGGTTCTGGTGAGG
This sequence comes from Pagrus pagrus, assembly GCF_965226575.1. NCBI lineage: Eukaryota > Metazoa > Chordata > Actinopteri > Spariformes > Sparidae > Pagrus > Pagrus pagrus. The sequence goes on from NC_140191.1 coordinate 2,286,596, forward strand.
TGTTGTGCAATAGCCGAGCCTGAGAGGCAGAATCACAAACACATGTACAGAGCAGCATCCAACAGTCTTACAGTTTTAAAGGAGTCGTCTTTTATTATCATCCGATCCGCTCCGCCTCAGCATCAGATCCAGGTTTTCGAGAGATCGGCAGAGGGATTCAGATTTAGTTTCCTGGTGTTGTTTTAAAGCATCGGGTGGAAAGCATGTAATCGAAACCAACTATCGTAAAGAAGCCATAAAATGCAAAGCTGTTGCAGGTGGACGGAGCAGACAGATGTTGTGAAAGCTGAACAGACGAGGAATTAACTGCACCGATGCTCATATTCGACTGTTTCTACGTCTGTTATGGATTCATATCAGAGAGTTTCACTGCAGCGGAGCGGCGTGTCGTCACAAGGACTGAGACTTCTCACCTGGCTGGTTGAAAGTGACCGATGCAGACGTACCTGTGATCCTGTACGACTCTTTATCGCGCAACGTGAACTTTAACCAACGATCTCAAGAACATAAGGATGTTCGGGCTGCATGGCTTGTGGACTGTGCTTCAACGTGGCCTCAGATGTAGTCCTGTTTGTTTTGTGTGTCCGTGTTCTCCATGTGCTGAAGTCCACCCAAGCCTACGTCTGCCTGGTTTACAGATTTGTGTTTGAAAGCGGCGAGCTTCTCCTCGTTAGAGTCCCGTTCATGTTTATCTGACAGCGACCATTCCTTGAATTTGTTGCAGTTTTGGCTGAATTGTCTGTTTCATCCCTGCAAACTGTCTGATGAAGGTCCGCTCTCATGTGATGTTCAAGGATAAATCAAGAAGTTCTGTAATTATGGTCTCGATAATGTTGGTTGTCTCACTCTTCTTCTTCTCCTCCCATCTTTCTGTCTCTCCAGGCCGGTGGGCCCGATACCTCAGGGCGCCGCGCTGACAGTCAACACAAACCCCAACGTCAACATCAAGTCCGAACCCGTCTCACCGAACCGCGACCGCTGCACTCCCAGCTCCATCGGCGGGGGCGGCGGAGGCGGCGGAGGAGGAGGCCAGGGTCAGCTCCAGGGACAAGGTCTGGTGGCGGTCGCCTACCCCGGCACCCTGCGCCTGGAGGCCGGGGGCCAGGGCCGCTCGCCGGTCGACAGCCTCAGCAGCAACGGCAGCTCGTACGAGGGCAGCGACCGGGACGACGGCACCCAGGGGCGAGGCGGGGGTCCGGACTTCCACCACCAGGCCGGCGCCGGAGCCCAGCAGCCCACCATGGTCCTTCTGCGGCCCTCGTCGGCCGAGCCCCAGGAGCAGGACGGGACCAACGTGAAGAGGATGAGACTGGACACCTGGGTGACATGAAGAGGCAAGCGGAGAGGGACGGACGGACGGATGGACAGATGGAGGATGGAGATGTGTGGCTTGTGTACATGCCCCCACCAGCCCTGATGCCCCCCATCTCCTTCCCCGCACACACACACACACACACACACACACACACACACATATATATGTACCCGCCAATAACCCAGGAAACTTCACACACACATACAGACACACGCATGTCGCACGTATGGACACTGACGCACTCGTATGGCAATGTGCATACACATTTGAACTGTAATGTACCTTCACTCACACACACACACACACACACACACACACACACACACACAAAACACCCCACGGGGTCGAGCCACCAAACCAGGGATTATCTGTCAAAACAGTCACAATGTTGGACTTATACCGTATTTGAATAGAAGCGAACGAGTTTTTAAAATCAGGCCGGAGTGAAGAGAAAAATTTTGGCCACTTGGACAGTTTCACCCAGATCTCCCAGCATGCCCTGCATTTGGCTTAGCAGCTGGTAGTGTTGTCCCACACTCACGCTCTTACTGTTCATCAGTAGGTTTTTCTGGTCAAACACGACCGCACTGCATGAAGTCAGTGCCACCACACCAGTCTTTGTACACATCGGGCCCGACCACGGTTGTTTCGCTCTCGCTCTAGATTCTTGTTTCTTCTCTACGAGCCGGGGGCCGTTTTTTGCTCTTCTTCTTCTTTTTTTTGTTTTTTTTAAGCGTGGAGTTTTGTCCTTCTGTCTTTGACTGTTGAATCTTTAGAGTTTGGGATTTTTTTGAATATGAAGACACTAAAAGAAAACTCGCCTCCCTCCCCAGCCGAGCCGAGCCGAGCCGAGCCGAGCGGCGGGCCGAGTCAAGACGCCCGGCCCCGTACGAGACTGACTGACGACCCGCGGGGTCTTTTATTTAATCTGAACTAAACGAGGAAACCTGACGTGTTGCCGAGGTAAAAAGACTGCTTCTCTTTGAATCAGGGACGAGCTGCAACAGCTCAACGACACATGACGCAGATAGTTTTCGCCCACATCTTTGTCAACTACAGATGCTGAGAAAGGCCTGTGTGTGCGTGTTTGTGTGCGTGTGTGCGTGTGTGTTTGGTGTGTATGTGCTTGTGTGTGTATACGGGTTTGTTACCTCAACTGGTCGTTTTTTAAACAAAGTGATTTGGGCAAAAATTCTCAATTTCACCCTCGAACACACGCCTGCGATGCACACAGCTGAAATTATTTTTGTGAAGCGACTTTTGAATAGAGAAGCGGAGATTTCGTGAGGTACCATGTATATAAGCAATCTGTAACCTTTGTGGCTTTTTGTGTGACAGGGATATAAGGTGTTTTGAAGGTTTAAAAAAAAAAAAACGTAGATCATATACAAGTATATATTTAAACTAAAGCTTCAGGCGGTAGCGAGGGCAGCTCTGCACCTGGGGGGCCGCGACTACAACAAGACGACAGGGATTGTATATATGAACTATATATTCGGCAGGATATCCCTCAACGAAACAACAACAAAAAAAAAACATAGCGAACACGTTGATTCTCAGTGGATCGGTCTCTTTTTTATTATTATTTATGCGTGTATATATAAAGTGTAATATGTCGACGAGCCGAGAGAGGGCGCTGTCGAGGCAGAAAGGGAAGACGTAGCCGTGGTGACTCGGACTGTTTGGAGTGAGCAGTGGTTTGGACTCTGTCACTGATGGAGCGCACTTTACCTTCACCCCCCACCCCCACCCTCAGCCCCGCCCCCACCCTCAGCCCCGCCCCCTGACACCTGACACACACCTGACACACACATACACTCACACACACACACACACACACACACACACTAGGGTTAGACTGATAGACAGCTGGTTTGTTAAAAAAAAAATCTGATACACAAATATATTTGTGCACTTTTTTATTTAAATCCTGCAAATTTGTGTTTTTGTTGTAATTTAATTTAAATAATTTATTTTACTGTCGATCAACCAATCAGAGCTCAGTTTACAGTTAGTGGGCCGGACCACCTTAGATTTAAAATTCTGGCCGCCCGTTTAATCAATAATTAAATTTGAGATTTTTGCCTTTTTTTGCTTCCATGACATAAAAATAAATATACACATTTATGTTTCCATTTTAGAGTACTTTAGAGTACTTGATTTTTTTTTGTTTGTTTGTTTTTTTAAAAAGGAAAATCTAAAATAAATTTAAACTTTTCCAATTTAAAGGCTTTTTATTTATGTATGTATTTCAATTTAATTTAAAAGAAATGGATGACAGAAATACTTTGGACATTTAATGATCATTTTATTACATTTTTGTCTTTATAAGCATCAAACTTAGTCGATTATTTTCAATTATGTCAATATTTTAACACTGAAAAAGTCCAAAATGTAAAAGTTTCGTCATTTAAAGGCAACAGCAGCTTCTTCAGGAAGGAACAACAAACACTACCTCGAGAGCTGCAACGATTCAGCTATTAAATTAATCTCCAGCTGTTTTGATCAGTGATTAATCAGATTGAGTCAAATTCTCTGATTCCAGCTTGTTACACCTGATTATTTTCTGATTTCTTCTTTTGTCGACAGAACGAGACACTTGAAGTCGTCATCTTAAACATTTTTCACCACTTTCTGACATTTTATAGAAAATAATCATCAGATTAATCGACAGCGAGCATCATCGCTGCCTTCCTGCTTCATTATTCTGTCTACATTCAGAGTTTTGCCCATGATGGTTTAAATTACCCCCCCAAAGAGGTTTATCCCCTTCATAATATTATATATATATTATATGTATTATATACAGCATATCAATCTGTTGAGTATTTGCAGCGTCGGCACTATCTGTCACAAACATATCAGTCAAACTCTTGAGCAAACACACAGATTTTGTACGAGTAAGCGAGCCGAGGACGAGCTTCACCTCCTCCTCCTGTTAAAAGCCATGTGTGTGTGTGTGTGTGTGTGTGTGTGTGTGTGTGTGTATTTACAGGATCTGTCGGCTGTTTTTGTATCTCGGAGAGGTGAAGCGACGATGAAGGAAATGTGAAGGATGTCATTTCTGTAAAAAGTGACGGGGTGATTTAGGGTTTTTAGATTTTTAGCATCATGGTGGTCAAGAGTGCAGCTCCGTGTATTTATTTTGTTCCTAAAAGCACTCTGAGCCTCCGTCCATGTGCTCGTTAAAAGCTTCGGAGGGCGGTTTGGGTATCGTTTAGTCGTTAAGCCGGAGGTTTCAGGACGAGTCTTGATCTTTTAATGACTACCTCCCTGATCCAAACGGCACACTTGTCGACTTTGGGTTTTTACCACATCCAGCCACCACATCCTTCACACGGGCAGGCCCTCTTCACCTCCCGCTCACCCCGTCACTCACCCATCAGTTAGCTCTCTGGAAGCTTAATCTGACACACACACACACACACACACACACACACACACACACACACGTCATGTCATCACACACTACTTTCTGTTTCTCCGTCCAGACAGCGGGTGTCAGCGCTGACATATTATTCGGGGGTCATTTTGAACACACTACTCCCATCATCCTCTCCTCACTTCATCTCTGATTTTTTTTTTTCTTCTCTCTCCACGTCTGTCACTCACACACACACACACACACACACACACACACACACACTCATCCACTCTGTGACAAGTCTGAGCGTCAATATTTCTTCTCTGAGCGCGTGGCAGAGTGAACATTAATCCCCCGAGTGTAAACACTTTGACTGTTAAGACTGTTGTACCCTGAGCTACGAACAAAACAGAAACATAAATCTCGACCCCACGTAGACGACCTCGTTCTGACAGAATCGGGCGATGCTGCGACGAAAAGCGCTCCTCCCATTCATTTCAATGAAGGTGGTGTGTTCAGGCTGCGGCTGTGCGACCAGCAGGGGATGTCCGAACATAAAATGACATCACAATGCGATGGCCAATCAAGTAAGCTGGCTGCGGTCAACCCGACGTCCACAGCGTTTTATTCTGACAGAAAAGCGGCGGCAGAGCGCTGCAGTGTGTGTTGACATCAGCTAGGCAGCTAAATGATGAGATTAATATAATGTAGATTCAGAGAAATAAATATAATCAAACATTAACTTGATAAAGTCTTTCTGAATATCTTCTCAATCAAACTATGTCACATTTAAAGTGAAAAACTGTCAGACAGACTATAAGAGAATAAACTGAAAACATGAAATGAACACAGACGAGTCAGTCGAGTCCAGTTGCAAGTCATCAGACAGTGACTTGTGTCCACATCACATCTCTGCGTCACACAAACGGTTTACAGAACGACACTCCCACGACGCCGCACAACCCTGCAGCCGGTCGCCGCCCCGCCTGGTTCTGTCTGCGTGAGGCCTGAAGGCTGCGAGCCACAACACAAACATCCTCTGCGACGGGACCGGTCACATGAAGCCCCGGACACTAGGGGTCGCTGTAATCACCAAACAGAAAAGACAATCGTGCTGAGAAATAGTTTAAAGAACCTGCATCCCCCCCGAGAGAAGCGACACTTTGCTCCTGTACAATGATGTTTAGAAGTCTCACTCACTTTCCAGTGTTAATTTGTGCTGGTGACAGTCTGTTTTTAATTGTTCTCTGAGAATTGATATTATTATTATTATTATTATTATCATCATCGTCGCCGCAGCTCTCGCTGACGGTCGCTGTCATGATGATGTAGAAATCTGCGTTTTATTTTTTTTTTTGTGTAGGTTTAGGCATCTTGTTTTATTTGGAATTTTATTTTATTTTATGATATTAAAAATATTCTATAAATATATATTTTTTGTTTTTCGGGATTTGTTTTCCTTTTTTTTTTTTTTTCTTCGACAAAAGGGTGTTACTAATGTTGCACGATTTTTAAATGACATGAAGCAAAAACAAACACAAGCGTAGTGATATTTTAGTACACGTGTGGCTGCGGACGGAGAGACGCCGAACGACACAAAAAAAAATAACTTCTTGCTTCGATGCTGCAACTTTTGAGTCCAATGTACAAAACCTCTGAGTCCACACATGCTAACATGGAGGGAGGGCGTTGGGGGGGGAAAGTCAGTGTGACACGTCTAACTTATTTCTGACCAGACACAATGATGTCAATGCATGGGCGTTTAAAAAAAAACAAGCGACGAGTGAATCATGTTATAGGAAATACAAATGTAATATCGACACAAATATACATCACACAGAAATACGTTTAAGAAAAAGAAAAAAAACTGAAGAAAAAAGTTTAAAATAAATTATAGCTAATATATTGTGTTCGGCTAGTCTGCTTTTTTGTTGTAAAGATACATTTTTTTTGTTGTTTTTGGAGAATGATATACAATTTGTGTATATTTTCATAAATAAAGTATGCACTGATATGTTATTACAAATTCTATACTGCTTTTACAAAAAAAAGTGTTTGTTATTGTACCAAAGTATCCATTGGTCCCCTCTTCCCCGCCTCCCCTTTTTGCGTATGTTTTACCGTATTTTATATATTAAATAGACAAGTTGACCTACAGAACGTCTGGCTGGGTGTCCTTTATTGTCTGCGGGTGTGTTGATGTGACGGCAGTACCGCGCTGTCGACACTAGATGGTGCTCTCATGTTTTGTTATTGGTGCTTTTGTATGGCAGGACACAGGAAGCTGCAGAGGAGACGAGAAGCTCCTGTTTCCAAAATGTTCATGTTTTATTTTAGTTTGATTAAGTTTTTTTTATGGTTTAAGACCCAAAACTATGTGTTCACTGTGTGTTTATAACAGTGAAGGAATGTAACTAAGTACACTTACGCAAGTACTGTACTTAAGTACAATTTCGAGGTACTTCTCTTTATCCACTCCACCACATTTTGAAGGCAAATATTGTACTTTTCACTCCACTACATTTATTTGATAACTTTAGTTACTAGTTACTTTGCAGATTACATGACATCACATTTAATTTATCGGCAATCAGACAAAAAAAAACACTGATATTTAGAATAATTCTGAAAGTCTGATCCAATAATCGTCCAGGCAACACATATTTTAAAGTACATGTAAATAAATTAATACTTAACTTATACTTTTTATTAATTAAGTACATTTCATATCAGATACTTTGAGACTTTTACTCGAGTACTATTCATATGAGAGACTTTCACTTTTACCAAAGTAACATTTTAACACGATATCGTCGATGAGTGTGACCTCTGGGTCTCTTTTACATGAAGCTGCAGGTGAGTAACTTTGTAAAATGCCGTAACAAAACATGTTTAATTGTTTAAAAGCTTCACCTACAGTAAATATGTGAGCAGAAGGAGGAAGGTACGCTTCGTTTATTTAATCTCGTATTTTGAGATTCAAACCTCCAGTTGGATTTTTATGTCGACCTCTTAGCGAACAGGTTAAAGTCTCCAGTAAACTCAATCGTCGAGATGTGAAGAGAAAAATCCTTCTTGTGCAGAAGAAGCACAACGATCGACTTCATGACTCAGAGGATTTACATGTTCGCTGCTCAGCTGCTGCTCGAGCTTTGAGCCACTTAGAGTGCAGATCAATGAAACTGGATACTTAACTGATTGATTGAGATAAAGGCTGTTCTTCCTCCTCCTCCTCCTCCTCCTCCATGTTCTGACCACAGATGAGGTCAAAGGTCAGGACAGAAGCTGAAGGTCTTGAGTCGATTAAAGCGAGACAAAGGTGAGTTCAGGAGAGTTTGTATCTTGAGCTACAACTTGCAGACCGACTCCAGAGAGCACAGGGACGAGTTTATAAATGTGCTATATTGTTATTTCACGGCTTTTAATCATAACAAGCTCGTCTCCAGATAAATCACAAGAAAACACTTTGCCTCATTATCTCAACATAACAAGCGATTATTCCTTCATCTCACCATCAGGTGTCAAAACCCTGAAATCAAACGAGTCATTTAGTGATAAACGGCTTTACAGTAAGTGACGACTGTGAAGTTTTATCGTGTGATCACAGGAGAAACCTCATGTCGACTTTAATGATCCTCAGGAGAAATGATTTCAAAGGTTTTTATACATGTCGGTGTGTTAAAGTCTGTTTAGTCTATTTTTATCTTTACAGAACGGCTACAAAGGCGACCAGCGAGTGAGCGGTAACAGCATAATATGGGAAAATGTAATTAAAAAAACTCGTATTTAAGACGTAATGAGGTTTTTCCCTACTTCATATTTCTACAGCTTACATGTTAGAATGGCAGTTAGTAGAGCATATACCTCCGCCGAGGCCCAACAGTCCTCGACACCAGAGGTCAGCAACCAAAATGTTATCAGTTAATCAGCCTTCAGGTTCACATTAAGTTTAATTACGACACCACATCAAAATTTGGACCTGTAGTTTTATGTCATCACTACGGCAATTTAAAAAACACGTTTCTCCCATAATCAGGACGTTATAATTATATACGATAATAATAGGGTTTTTGTTATATATATAGCACTTTTTGTTGCAGGGTTACTGACTGTAGCTGTGAGAGAGGTCATGCTAACGTGTTTTAGCTTAGCAGCTACAGTAAAGTAGAGTTTAGCTCAAAAAGCTTTTAAATAACATCTTTTCAAATCAGTTTGGGATCTCAGAGCTTCGGGAGACTTGGATTATACATGACGAACTGTATGGAGACACTTTTATGTTTATTTGTTGTTACTGTTGTCGTTTTTGTTTCCATTTTAAATCAAGTCTCCAGCTGCTTCAGGTGTTCAGCAGAACGCTGCGAGCTCTTTTACTGTGAAGCTCCAGAGATGTTTTGTGGACTACGAGGCTTCACCTGACTTTATATCAGCACTGAGGTACGAGTTATGTTTCTGTGTGTTTCCAGGCGGCAGCATCGTCCACTGTGGAGCTGTTTTTGGTGATGGTTGGTAAATTTGGCTATTGTTCACCAGAACCCAGCCAGGACCGACTGAGCTGCCCGTCAGCTGCCACCATCAGCTGGTTTGTCCGCAGCAGCCGTCAAACAGACACACACACTCATGGCTCAACAGGATGCTAATAATAACCACACACACCCTCAGGCAGCTCAGTCAGAGGTCCAACTGGACGGTCCGGGCATTGTCCGTCCAACAGTCACCCCTTTTCCTGCCACTGAGCCATTTCACTGACACTGATCTTATCTTTGTTAAACACTCAGCTGACTCAAATATGTTGCTGCATCATGTGTTTAAAAGCAGTTTGTATCTAAAGGAAGTCTTGATTGAACAGATTGTTTGTTCCTGTGTGTTTAACACTTATATTTTCTGTGTTGTGAATGTATTTTGTGGTTGAGAGACAGAGAAGTGGAGGTCTGGGTGAGTCATCCTCCTCCTTCCTCTCCACTCTGTGCTCTGGGTGTGGCTCGCTAACTTCGTTTCCAGACGCTGATCAGATTAAAGTGTGGGCATCTGCAGGCCGAGAGAGGAAGTGCCCCCCCCTCGCCTCGGCCCACATCGCATTTAAAACTGAATCAGTCGCGATGAGAAACGACAGTTATTATATTATTAGTTATTATAATACAGGGAAAAATCTCCTGAAGTTTAATCCACGAGTTAAATAACCGACTCATGGAAATAACACAGACTCATCCGAGGTTTCCTGAGACATCCTCACATCAGAAAGGATCTCTGGACTCCTGTTTCCTAGATGTTACCTGGTTAAAACCTCCCAGAGAGTTTAAGTTAATGTCCTGATGTGCAGCTGCTTAATGTTAGACTGTCAGCTCCTGTTTTTTCAGTTTAAGTGAAAGATCTCAGACTTTTTTTAAATAATTTTTTGCAAATTATGAGCCCAGATTTGTGAAAATGCATGTTAGTCAGCACTTCTCTCCATCCACCTGACAGCTGTGGTGCATCACAATCAGATTAAACAGCATGATTAGAGGAGCTCTGCTCTGGACCAACAAACAAATATGTGTAAATAACTGAAACTTCATAAATCCAACAGGGTTTTTTGTTTATTTTATTCCTGTTTGGGATCTTTGCTCTGGAAAACATGAGTCATGAATTTCAAATTATCTACAAAGATTATCAGTGGATGTTTGTGATCGTGGATCTTGATTCACTCCAGAATGAATTTGATAAAACATTTATTCATAAATAAGATGTCGATGTTTGTGCAGGCGTCACCTTCTTGTCATGTTTTCCTGATAGCGTTGCACCTTCATGATGTGGTGTGCGTTTAACCAGCCTCTCCCAGTTTTATCACACAACACAATGCCACAGATATCACACGTTTTTCATGCTGACTGCAGGAATGTCCACCAATGTGTTTTTAATCATCCGTCAATTATTTATTCATTTGTCCTTTTCAGAAGTCTGGTTTTCTCTTCTGGTCCGTCATTATTCCTGACCGAACCCTCGTTTGTGCTGCCATTATATAAACAGAAGTCACAAGACAGGTGCTGATGCTTTTTAAGTTGATCTGGTGTAAGTTACTAATAGGATTCTTAGAAACTGCTTATGATCATCATTCTTCTATTAATTGAATGTAACCACTGAAAATGATCCAAAGACCAAAGAGTTTAGGTATGAATCCTAACATGCGACACGTGTCCTTTGCAGAGAGTTGATCAGGTGGTTGATGAGGCCTGAACCTGCTCTGTAGATAAAACCAGCAGTCAGCGTTCTCCTGATTTCTGAGAGTGAGTGAATATCTGAATCGGTCATATTGATGAAGACAGATGACCGTGAGCTCAAACATCCAGGTCACACGCGTCTCATTCACTCGTCCTGCAGCTGTCAGCAGCAGATTGCACACCGCAGTGCAACTTCTGTTCTATTTTCTGATGCGAGCCTGTGACTGATGACTTGATAACCAGAGATAGACGCTGGTGTCGAGGCGGGGGAGGGGTGTCGGACAGAAGTTGGACATAGTTTCTTAACTCGACGCATCGTGGATCACCTGTCGGACAGTAATCTGCTACTAATGACCCACAGAGGAAGCCATTTTGGATTTCAACTGTCCTCTGTCCTCATTTCACATTTAAACCCAGCGCCTGCAGTTCCCAGTGCCTCAGAGCAGAGGGAAGCTTCAGTTTCTGGGTTTCTACTATTAAACCCTGACTGATAATATGACACTTTGTACTGTATACTGATATCTCGACTTGCAACTGCAGCCAACCCGTAAACAAACACCCGTCTCCCCCTCAAATCAATACTGAACTCATGTCTTTTTAAAAGTCAGTGTGTTCAGCTCTCAGTACTTTTGTATCTTCTAACTGAACTGAATCTCTTTAGTTTCTCTCGTCCTGTTTGTTCTTTCAAACATCTGCTGTGTTTTACTGTTTCATGTGTTCACTGTCAGCTGGTTCAGGAGTCGTGTTTAGTTACTGCTGCTGAAAACACAACGTTTCCTGTGATGCTGCTTCATAATAAAAGCTTTTAAATTACTAAATAAAAAGGGGCTTTTATTGTGAAGAAGTTTTGTTAGTGGTGACTCTTCGATTGTACTGCGGGGATCGAGACAAGAGCGTCATTGGTTTAAGACACACCTTCAAGCAGGTAGCCCAGCTGTGATGGAAAAGTAAAACCCCGGCCGTGCTGAGTCAAACCGGGTAGAGCCAGGCCGGCAGATGTGATGGAAAAACACACATTTTGGTATATAAGATATCTTGTAAAATACTGGCGTGATATTTCCTGCAGATATTGATGTTTCTGGTGACTGTGAGGCTGGACATGGTCAGCTGCAGCAGAGAGGTGTCGAGATGTCTGATGAGAGCAGCACCAGGTGAGCTGATTGTCACGGCTGGTGCTTGTTGGCTGATTACACTCTCCTCTTTAATGCAGCAGCATGCTGGACCTCAGATGACTGCTGCTGCACACAGAGGACGGGTGGATAGGCTTCTGTATTTCATTATTCAACTGTCACAATGCTTTGGAAGTGTTCCCAGTGAGATCTCAAAATCTGACCCTTTGAGTCTGATGACAAACAAACAAACTCATCTCTGGTCCCGCCTGTAGTAAGATACGATTCATGTTCGTGTGGTTTTGGATTAATTGGAAAATAGACGTGAATTCTCCCTCAGGTCAGAGCGACAACTCGGACTGTCAGAGAAAATGTTGGTACACGAGTTGCAGAGGTGATGTCATGTAATGATGAAACACGGTGGACAGAAGTAAACGTTGGGTTGAGGGTAACCTGCATATTTGTGAAATATATTTCACAGCTTACATGATCCGTTTCCTTTGCTCTTCTTTGTCATGACATGCCGACATGTTGTTTAAACGCTCTGAGCGATAAAATGCAAAACGACTTCTTTTATGCGTCCATGTTGCTCCCACATTCTGACTTCGACGACCACACCGAAGTCGGAAGAACGACTTCCCGACTCGGGAAGTCGGACCATCTGAGGAGCACGTGAACGCAGCAAACCTCTACACGTTGTTAGCTGGGTGTTAGTGAACCTCCAGCAGGGCTTCAACTTGTTACTCAGTGGCATCACATCATTACTTCTACTCTCCTCTCTCACGCCTTGTATCTCCCTTCTCTGATATAACAAGGTAATGTAGGTAAAGTGGGAGAACACGGAGCTCCACTCAGTCCAGATCTGCAGCTCCTCCATCATTCACACCAGTGACATCAGGAGTAAATCAGTGGAGACAGGATGACGGATGGCAGATGGCTATCAGAGCACACATGTGCAAACACACACACACACACACACACACACACACCGCTACAAAGAGCTAAAGAAGCGGTACGTCTCTCCTAATGGACTCGTACAAACACACACCTCCCCCATCAGGCCGGTGGTCATGGCTGGACCAGACAGGCGTGTTCATACCCGGCGTGTCTTAAGTGAACGATTGTGGATTGTTCTACTTAAATTTAGTTTATTCCAGCGAGATTAATGCCTTTGGTTGCACAAAATCATGGCAACAAGACCTGAAGATGTGTCAGTTTGTAAGAAATCAGAATGAAGATGTTCCTCCACGTCTCTCTAACTGGTTTGAACTGGCTGAAAACACGTTCCCACTGCGCTGATAAGTCAACCACCAATACTTTATCAGCGGCCGTGCCAGGTTTTGTGGGAACCAGGGAGCTTGTTAGTGGAAAACTTGGCGCGCGGTGAACACGTGTTGTTGACAGTCGGTTTGACCCTCGCTAACAGGGTTTTACTCTGTTAAGTTGCCAAGGAATAAAGTGATTCATGCAGCCATTAGAAGATACATCCCACCTCTGCAGCGATTTAGCGTTAACGACTCATTTGTGCCAGAAGTTCGTCGGTGCCAAACTAACTTTTAACAAACACACAAACACTTGTTTATGTACAGGATGGCAGGTTCCCTGGAGGCTCCACTGCTTTAGATGAAGCTTATTAGTTAAAGCCAAACTATCAACAAAAACATATGTATGTATATAAATACGTGAAGATGAAGAAGAACAACTAAAGAAGGACTTGGGGATGTGGTCTATGGTTGTTTTCTCTTCTGTTACAACTGTTTCCAGCGCATTCGTGACGTGAAACATGACGTCAGTGACGTACAGCGTGACGCTTCAGATAAAAATCACAGACAGCCTGCAGGAAGTGTGAGTGGGGTTAACAGGTGATTTTTTTAGCGAGTCGATCTGCGTTTAAAAAATACGTGTAGACCCGCTAATTTGGCTGGAAGAGGGGCGTTACATACACTCACATGTGAATGGCTTTTTCTCACCCAGATGAGAATTTCCATGTGTGGAAACAAAACATGGCACATGAAATCACATTACATTTGCTTCTTCACAGGTGAATTTTACATTTTCACAGATTTTCTGAAGTGGTTGAACTATTTTTACAGAAATTTACATTTTATTTACAATTTACAAGGCAAATTTCACATGTGAAAATGTAAATTTCTTAAGTTGAAAATTTAAAACAAAACTCCAACCCTAAAATTTTAACATGTGAAAAGAAAAATAATGTTAAATGTGAAGTGGACACACTGTACTGTAATGTACTGTAATTTGCTTTTTTCGTGTATGAATGAAAATTTCCATCTCTTCACACATTTTCGCATGCAATTGTTTTATTTTTTCATGTGTGAACTGGAAGAAAAATATGTCACATGTGAACTTTACATTTTCACAAGTAACTGGCTTTTTATCACATGAATGAAAATGTCTGAATATTTACATGTATTATAAGCTTATACACATTATTCCTCATGTGGAAACAATCACTGCATGATCACTGGGTCCATAAGACCTTTTGTTCAACACATTTTAATATAAATCAGAGCTGAAACAACAAAGTGTCAGACAGAATTTTGTTCTGGAGATTATATTAAATGGACTCTGTTCTGTTTTCCTCTCGAGGCCTCAACACAGTTCTCCTCGTCACAGTTAGTGATTGTATTGTTGGTGTCTTGAGTAGGACAGCGCCGTTGACATGCAGAGAATAGCAACATGCCAGACAGCTGCCGTAATACCATTCCAGCACTCCAGCTTTTCTCACAGTGAATGCGACCGTCTGCGGTTTCCTTCCTCCCTGAATCTCTCATTGGGCACATTTGGGCAGCGAGGAGGCGAGCACCCAGCGAAAATAGCCATCATTGTTCGGGGAAACTGACTAATGAATGACAAGAGGGGGGGAGGGAGTGCAGCGGTGGGGGTTAGGGAGGGAGAGGAGGTGAGGTCACACATTGTTCCCTCTTCAGTACTTTTTTTTTCCTCGGCCGTCTCGTGGGACGGCTGTTTGCTTGTGGAGGGCCCCGGTGCTGCTTTGTTAGCTTGCCTGCTTTGAGGTCAGTGAGGATGGGATGTTGCCAAGTCCAGGCGCACAAACACACACACAAACACACACAAACAAACACACACAAACAGCCTCACTGCCTTCCTCAATGAGAACCCCAAAGGAAACAGAGATGGATGCTGCTGGAAGGCAGCAGGCAGCTGCTTGTTTCTTGACCTTGTCTCACCGACGCGACTGTATTGAGTCAAAGAAGAGGTTTATAGTTTTATAGACCTGTCTGATAAATTGTCACAATCCAATCCAGTCAGCCTCCGCTTGTTATTTGTTACTCATATTTGTAATATTTGATTTATGGGTCTATCATTTTGACAGTTTTATAGGAAAATTTCCTGGTAAGAACAATGAAATAATGTGCCTGGTGTCGGGATGGCTCCGAGTAAATATTCATTACTATTACTTTATTATTGGAAAATTAACTCTCTATATATTCTGGATTGAATGCTCACATGTTAACACATTTCTGCATGTTGTTCACTGACTAAAAGACTCTCCCTTGCATATATATTTCCATATTAATTATATGAAACTACATTGTTCTCTACAGGGCACAAACCTGTAAATATAAAGTGATACCTTTGTCCTAAATCAATATCATGGCATTAAACAGTCTTGTATAAGACTGTCAGAGTTCAGGGGTTCAGGCCCACACTGTCAATGTTTTTATTTACTCAAAGCAGCGATAAGGAACTTTTCTTTTTGTTGATTTTGGAGCCCCACTGCCTTCTGATACAAAGATCTTACTTTTTTTTTTTTTTACATGCATAGAAATCCTCTATTTACAATTATTTCTATTTAGAAATAATTGTAAATAGAGGATTAGAAACCTTAATATGACGATTGTTAAATGTAAGCTTTGTTTAGGTTAGCCTAGATTAGCTTTAGATCACAGCTATGCTGTTTAAGCTGTTTTGTTTTTGTGGGATAAAAATGCTAAAAGATGCAGGATCAAGTCAGTTGGGATCCTGGTGCCATTTTGCATCTCAGCAACTCACTAAAATAGGTGTTTTTGGCCTGAATCGAAGTTAATTTAAGAAACACTAACAGGATGCTAACTAGAAATGCAAACACTAGCATTGAGACATCATCATGTAATCGTAAATGGGCTGTATGAGTGATCAGTAAAGTCTAAAAGAGTTTCACTCAGCTTTCCAGAGGTTAAATATAATGCTAAATACTTTACATCTACTTTGGTAATGTCGATTTGTGAGGTGCACTGTGCAAATAAACGAGAAATTTTCAAACAAGGAGACTCAGGGCACATCATGAATCTACTTTATTTCAGACTGTTAATGTACCGCATCAAAAACTTCATGGATGTTAAATAAAATGTTTGTTTAATACACGACAACCAAACAGAAGCACAACAATTTGTTTACCCAAACTAGCTACCTGTATCATAAACCACTACAACCAGTCATTCATTCTACACGTGTCAAACATGCAAATATGTTTTCCAGTGAAATGAGATAAGTCACCAGGAGGAACAATAGTTGTCTGTTTAATACGCAGAGAAATAGCAGCTCTTTCAAGGAATCCTTCCCTCCTGGTCTCATTGATTTCCATCAGTCAGTGAAAATCAGATTAGGCAGCGATCAATAAACACTCTGACTTTCAAATGACATTCTTTGTTCTGTCTTCATGCCGTCTCCTCATGCACAATACTCAGCCTTCCTCTATAACATGCACACTTAAAAGACTGAAGGGCTTCAACGATCAGAGTAGAAATGGTTAGTCGAATACGTCAGTGTAAAGAAACAAGGCAGGTGTTCAGTATCAGTATTGGCACATTGGTGGTTAGCGTCACTGAGGTGCGCACCAAGGCACGACTTTGGTTTTTTAAAGTAAATGTATTATCAGAAAACTTGACTTTCATCAGACTAACATTGATTAAATCTAAACTGGCTGAACTCAAATTTCTGTCTACTTTATTACACTGGTTCCTCCCCCGATGACCAGGATTCACCCTCAACTTCAGACTCCTCAGAATGAACCAGCTCCCCCTTCAACACCTGCTTCACCTCCGCATGCTCCTGCTCCTTCTTAGCGACCAGGGCTTTAGATGATGAGTCAATATCCAGCCTGGAGTTCCAGTTAACCACATTCGGGTTTTCCAAATCCCCCCAAACCAGATTGTCAGCAAACCCTAGATTCTGATTGGTTTTCTCAGCTGCTTCATTACAGGGATCGTCTGGCTGAAAGGTGGCACCGGTCTCCAGGGAGGACATCCAGAAGTCGTTCTTCACACCAGAGCTGAAGAAACCATGGAGGCCGTTGTCTTTGCCATTTGTGTTCGATACTTCTGTTGAGTCCTTCACCCCAAAGATATCATTTTCATCAGGAACATTATCAGGGGAGATGTCGACGGGCTCCTCCTTCGGCGTCATACTGCCCTCGTCAGAGCCTGCGTCATCCTGAAGATACCTTTCAGCTGATTCAGGCAAATTATCTTCAACGTCTTGAATCTGATGTCCGATTTCCTGCTCCTCACTTGGGTTCTTTAGGACTTCCCATTCAGCTTCTGTTTCTTGAACATCCTCAACAAGATGTTCTTGAGATGCACTTGATGCTTCCAGTGGTGTAACCTCTTCCACCTCAGTGGGGACGGACACATCCTGCAGGTTTTCCTGATCTGCTGCTTCCTGTAACGCAGAATTTGGTTCCTCTGTGTTGTTGATTTCTTCCACATCAGGCCTGCTGATGAAGTCGCTGAAGCTGGAGTGATCTTCGGTTACATCGACATGTGTCACCATAGACTCATTGTGTTCATCCTCTTCCTCCTTTTTCTCTGGAGCTTCTTGATCTTTATCCTGGAGCCCTTCATCACCCAGACTGTCAGTTTGAGGCATTACAACAGACGTAGCATTGAAATTTTGGTTCTCAGGTTGATCAGCACAAGAAAACGTGTCCTCTGTTTCAGTTTCTTCAGCCTCTTCTTGCTCAGTCATTTCCTCGACAGACATCTTCTCACTCTCACCGACTTTCTGCTGTGCAAAGTGAACACTGTAGCTGTCTGTGGCCAAGTTTTCTAATTCCTGTTCCACAAGTAGGTCTATCTCCAACTCCTCATCGTCGTCGACATTTGTAGGTACCGTAGGTTTGTTAAGTTCTTCGGTTTCTTCATCCGAATGTCCCTCGCTGACTTTTCTGATCATTTCTTCTGCACTTGCTGTGTCATTCTCTGGTGTAGCGTGCTCACTTTCAGTCATACCGTGGTCGACATCCCTGTCCTCGGTATGAATATATCCCAGATCATATTCCTCATCCAATGCTTCCACTTCAACCTCTTCACACAGATCTTCCATGGTTCCAAATTTCTTTGTCTTGTCTTCGCTCCACGTCCCAGTTCCCGTCTCTCCGATCTTCTTTTCCTGTTCACCTTCGCTCGACTCGCTCTCGTCCATGTGTGACGCCTGAGTATTGGCGTCGGTCTCGTCGCTTTTGTATCGGATAAGAGGACGAGTGTCGGCGAGCGTGTTATCCAGAGCGTAGCTGTCGCTCTCCAGCTCGGTCCTCCACGACACGGAGACATTTTGAGAATCCTCCTCTTCATCTTCGTCTTCTTCATTGTTAGGAAGCGGCGCATGCTCTTGATCAGCATGTTGTCCTTCATCGCCTGCTTCCATTAATGAAGAGGCCACTTTATCGTCTTGCTGTAGATTTGCAGCAAATGGATGCTTGATTTCTCTCTTTTCAGGCTCTCGTCCTCGTGCTGATATATCCTCCTCTGGTTCAGCATGCTGTTTCTCTTCATCCTTGTTCACACCAACATATGTCTTCAGATCAACCTTCCTTTCAATCACGCTGTCCCATGTATCCATCTCTTCTCCATCGGGGTACAGCTTATCCTCGACATCCGTCTCAGTTGTTCCCACTGCTTGTTCAGCACTGTTAATTTCTTGTGTTGTCTCAGCTGCATCCTCCTTTAAGATGTTCTCATCTTGGCTGAGGTCTGTCACCTTGTTCAACGGGCTCTCTTCATGCTCAAATTCAGACACTGGACTGCTCGTCCTGGATTCAAAGTTCTGATCAAGTACTGCCTCAGTTTCGGAGTCTGAGGCTTCCTCTTGGACACGCTCCACTTCTTGGCCTTTGCACTCTTTCTCCCCCCATGCATCAACTGCAGCATGTGGCTCTTGCGTAGCTTCTTTCTCAGCGGGTATTTCAAAAGGCACATCTTTATCAGGTTCATCTGAGAAACCACAGGACTCCTCTGCGATTCTGACGTGGTATGGTGTAAGGTTGGGTGTCGTAAACTGATGCTGATTCACCTCATGGTTGAACGGCTCGGCGCTGAGACCAGACTCAACCTGACAACTGGTAATTGACTCAACAACTGGTCTTTCCTCCGGATGTTCAACACCAACATTACTCCAATCCTCTTCACCTTCTTTGTCCTCTGATGTTTCAACAAGAGCCTCCTCCTCATTAGGAGGTGATAGGGGCTCAGCGTAGGTGACTTTCTCATGAACCTCCTGTGGTCTGAAACTTTCAACAGCTCCATCCTGCAGTATTTTTGGATAAGGGGTTTCCTGTGTTGCTGATTTTGTTGTGTCTTCATATGCAGGTTTCATGTAAGTCTTTGGAGTTTCAGTGAGGGTGACGGGTTTCCTACTCCAGACTGGTGTTGCAGTTATTGACGTTGGCCCTGTTCCTGTCATACCACGGACAGATGAGAAGGAAGTGGTCTTGTAGATAGCGGACAGCTGGGGCTGGTAATTTGTTTTAACCCCTCGAGGACTGAAGGCCGCATCTGTGGAGGACAAGAGACGAGCTCATGAATACACAATGAACTAAGCTACTGTAATAATAATGACTTGCATTGATTTCTTCAGTCTTCAGTCAACAGCTCTGGCAAATGTACTGAATCCTTGATTTTGTTAGTGAAAACTATGACTAAACCATGACTAAAACAAGACGCTGACAAGCTAAAAAATAAATCGAGACAAGCCAGAACTAAAATATAAGTGGTGAGCTATCTGACATTTAAAATTCTTAATATGTTCCTCCCATCGTGCATCTAGTGTGTCAAATTACAAACAATATATCACTGTCATTGATTGACGTGTGCAGATTCCCAGAAGCCCAGGTGATGCTGTCCCAAACCGAGAGCGAGTTAATGACATCATGGCTTCAACATAAAAGGATTTGGATGAAAAAGATCTTTGGACAAACTTTTTTTTTGACTGATTCAAAAACCCATTGACTTTGAAGGTGCAAAAACCCTTCTTACTAGGATTTAGGACTCACCCCTGCAGCACGGCAGCTCTGAACACGGCATGCATTGCAATCACTTTCTAGTCAAACTGTTGTTTCTAAGATTGAATGAGTTCACCTAAAGTTGACCAAAATGCATCATCGACTAAACTGGACTAAACCATGATGGATATAACGGCTAAAATGTGTCTAAGCAATGAAAAGTAGATTTAAATTAGCTGCCAAAATCAACACTGAATCCTGAGTTATCTGATATCCAGCACAGACTAGTATTTCAATTCATCGTTAGTAATCTTAACTGGACAGAGATACTGTGGAGGAGCTGCCTCCCCAAAGCATCATTAATACATATGTTCTGAATGGAGGCCGGACACTAATGGGGAAATATTGATCGTCATTTCCTTTCGCTGCTGTCTAAGTTACTGGAAAGCAGAGCCATACGGCTCAGTAACCTGTGGGGACTGTCTGAGGTGGCTTACGTTACAGGACCCAAAGTGCCGACCTCAGCTGCCTGAGAGAAGCCCACCCCCCCACAAATACACCCTCCCCAGTTAGACTAATGCGATTACAAATACTATCAAACATGTCGCCCACTCTCAGGGGCTTTTAGTCAGACTAAGTGAAATTATACCCACACGAAGGAGAGTGGAGAGAAAGGAGAGGATTTATGCGACATATTGAGATTCAGTGAAGTCACCGACACGGTGCTGATGTATTAACACTGTTTACTTTAATTACCTGTGATGGAAATGTTTCTTGGCTGATTCAACAAAGAGACGTCTCCTCTGAGGTTTTCGCTGTCCAGCAGAGCTCTGTGGAGACAGACAACAAGAGGAGCAGGTTACATCCTGTTACAACACGAGAATATTCTGATGTTTTATAATTAGGATGAGCCACAAATGTGTGAACGCCGACGTGATGCTGCGCACAGAGAGCTGGGTGGGAGGAGGAGAGGAGGCCGACTCGTGTTGCTCCTGAGCAGCAGGAGCAGACTGAGGTCTGTTGTTATGTTAATGAAGGTAAGGCCTCGCCATTGAGGAGCCATCTGCAGCGCACAAACCTCTGCCATCAATTCCTCACACACAAGAGACACATGCACACACATAATGACAGCAGATATTATGAGCAGCCCATGCAGCACTAATACCACTGTGTCTGTTCACACATGTGGATCGCACCAGGCTCCATTCCGACACATACTCGTATAATTAGCTGCGTGTCTCGCAGTTTAATCCATTTTAAAAGGAAAATTTTACCCAAAAATGAAAATTCAGGCATCTTTGCCATGTTCCTAACCACCCTACTGAAGATTTGCATTTGCCACCGGCGGCTGCTGTCCTCCACTTTCTTACTATAACACATCTCCAAACCCCTGGTGACTCAGCCCGGTCACCAGGATATTATGTTAGCAGTGACCGTTTCTGCCAACCACAGATACGTCCAAGGTTGACAGTTTTATCCAAACGGGGCATATACCATTCACACCATTCCAACAAGGCTGCCAAACGGACGACCAGATGTTCGAGTCACACCACTTGATATTATATTTCCATCCATTTTGTGCCGCCCAAAAGCGAGAGCTGCGAACATTTCCAAAATGTGACCAAAACCGGCTATTTTTCACAGGAAGTGTGTGATCGTGGCGACCAAAACAGGTATTTTGAGCCAAACCATGAGGTTTTCCTGATCTTAACCAAGTGGCTTTTGTACCCAAACCTAACCAGAGCATAACACAGCGCTGTGATAAAGTTGCAACATAAAGACACATCCGGTTTCAACTTATCTGTGGTTTTGCAGAAATGTACTTGGCATCAATCTCGAGAAAACCAGGCTTTGCTAAAATCTGCATACCCCAACACCGGAGCAGAAATGAGCTTCTGCTTCAAACAGCTGATCAGGAGAAGGCTTCCCACTCCCATTTTCCTTGACACCTGTGCGGTGGAAGAACGGAGGGATGCTGCCAACTTGGCCATAGAAACTCGCAAAGCATGAAAAGGACTTCAGCGAAATTCTGTGTTTTTACGAAAGAATGAGCACTTACTCATCTTAACCTTGAGGTAAAACTGTTCCGGTCCAGACAACAATAAACTGAGATGTTCAAGACGCTGCTCAAAAGTAGAAGAAAATACAACAATGTCATCCAACCTCCACTCTCCTAAAGTCGAGTCCTTCAGCCGCTGAGAGGTTCTTGGATTGAGAGATGTAGAGATGTCTCCAGCTACTTCAGGAAAATGCTCGAGGATAGTGACTAAAATTTTTTTTTTAAATGGTGAACTGTCCCTTTTAAAGATCCTGTTTGATTAAAATATCAAGTTTCATGTGTAGTGATTGACCTTGAAATGTGTCCTCTGCCTCCCCCGCTCCCCCTCTGCTGTTACTCTAGACTCCCACAGCTCATAAATCTGAGGGGTGAGGGTCAATATTTGAGGAGGGGGAGCAGCAGCAGAAAGGAGGCTCCACTATAGAGCTCCATAATGGATCCGTTACTCTGTCCGAGACATCAGAGGCTGCTGTTTCAATGCGGTGACCTTCAGTCCAGACGGCTGCAGTCGCTGTGGACGCCTCTTTATTTCTCCAGCTTCTCGCACAGATTGAAGAGTGTAGGCTCATTATCTAAATCCGTGCCGACCCAGCAGTGATGAGAGCTCAGCTGGATGCTCGTGGGGTCGTTTTTGAATGAGACGACTTTTATCGAACATTAAAAATGTGCCTCCTTATTTGACTTTTAAGCATCCGGAAATCAACATTTAATTCAACGCTCGCCCACACCTGTCTGACATCAGGAGGGTTCCTCAGATCATCCACTCTGCTGAAGTTTCAAGGCTTTAATGTTTCACAGCGTGAAGCCGAAGTTTCTACTTTCCTACACTTCATAAAAGACTCCCTATCATGACGAGTAAACACAAAGGCTGACTTCTAAAACACACATCTCCACCAATACTCCATCTGCTGTGTAAATGACAGTAGTTATATAATTTGGACCAAACCAGAGCTAAAACAACGATGCCTCGGGAAAAAAAAACATAGCAGGTATCACAAAATCACTGCTGTTATTATGGTCCAAATATCTCAATATTTAAAATGTTTGTGTTGACCTGTGACTGCAGGACAGTCGCCTGCTGTCCGAACATCAGAAATGTTGTTTTTTTACATTTCTGTTTGTGTTCATCTGAAGAAAATCGATAAGCCGTATTGATTAGTGACTTCAGAGGGGCTGATTCATGTGGGGTTTTTTTTTTACTTCATTGTTTCCACATTGAATTACAATATATCAAATATGTCCCATGTCCTGCTCCCTATCTTATTCACACCTTCAGAGTAAAACATCAGCTTCCCATCAGCATGTGGGGGAGGAGATAATGACTGGTTTTAATTTCGGGTGTATTTTTCCTTTAAACACTCCACAGGATAATCAGGTATATAACAGCGTACCTGTACGTTGCCACCTCCAGGCCCAGAGACGTCTTCGCCTGCAGGAGGCCTCGGTTCTCCAGGACCAGACCATCGATCTGCTGGCCCAGCTCCTCTCTCTCCGCCTCCAGGCCCTCCAAGTGCTCCTGCCAAACACAGGAAGTGAAAGAGGAAAAGGAAGTGGTTTAAAAAAAGGTATGAAAGCCTCACAGCGAGGGTAAACATTAACATTCTCTGTGCTTATGTTGGTCACATTCAGTGTGTTGGTCAAACATCTATTTCAACCTAAAGATTTATTAAAACTTAATTCTGTAATTCTGATATAATCAAGTCAACACTTCTTTTTATTGACTTGTAAATGACCGCTCTTCTCGTTGCTGGCTGTTCAGGACCACACTGGGAGAACGCAGCTTTGTCCTTACAAGCGCTCCATTTTGGGCGCTTCACCTCTCTGACTTCACCGTGACCCCGAACTAATCCCAACAGACTCAACCTATAAATATGTAGTCGCCCCGTCGCTTTCACACCCGAATGTTTTCACTCCATCAGAATATTAAATGAAGCAGACAGAGGGATGGAAAGCCGCCAGGGGGGGGGGAGAGCAACTCAGACATGCTCTTTAAAGCCTTCACTCGAAAAACTGGACTTTTACCAAGTGACCTGAGTGTTTGGCACCAAATAAGATATTTAATAAATGTGAACAATATAAGATGATTGTGATCGATGGTGACTGTCGGGGTTCATGAATACCTGAGGTCCGTTTAAACTGTCGACTCATTTAAATCAGGGCTTAAAACTTTATTATTAGATTGGATGACTGGTTCCCTATTAATCTTTTACTATTTATATTCTTGTTTTTGCTCTTTTGAATTAAGGTTTAAAAGGCGTTTCCAAGTGGTTTTATTGTTGTCAGAAAGACAACTGGATTTTTTCCAAAAACACGAGAAAAAACACAAGTTTATTCATTTAACTAGTCTATAACGGAGACACGACAGCAGATAGAAATGGTGCCAGCAGAGCTGAAACGATTGATCGATTATAAGATCAGTTGTCAACTCAATTAATTGCAAACTATTTTGAATTTGGAGTAAAAGTCCAAATGCTCTGATCCCATCTTGTTAAATGTGAATATTTTCTGAATAACTTTGGGTTCTGGACAAAGAAAAACATTTGAGGACGTCGTCTCGGGCTTTAGGAAACACTGATCGACATTTTTAAAGATCAAACAACTAATCGATTAGACGAGAAAATAATTGACAGATTCATCTACAACAGCGATCAACCTAAACGCCAGTGATGTCATTATTATTATGTAACTTCATAACGTATGACGGACTCTTAACTGACTTGTGTCTGAACCCTGCTTTATAAATAAACTTCCCTCGACTCCATTTTGTCTCACTGACCTCAGTCGTGCAGATGCTGATTGTGAACTGTCCACATTCCCCTGTGGTCCGTCACTTCATCATTTTAGACTGTGTCTATTTGTACCACATGAATCTTTATCAGACGCAACAGATGCTGAGGGGTTCGCAGTTTCCCGAGCAACAGTGTGCGACTTTGTAATCTTTGTGTTCACATGACAGAAGTTCCTGATTTGCTGCGAACTAAAGAAAATCCACGTGTTGAAAAATTGAGCTCTGTTATAAACTTGTAGACATATTAAAGGCACAGTATGTCATTTCTAGGGGTGTAGTGTGGCATCATGGGAGTTGTTGTCTTCGTTGTTCATTGTTAAACAAAAACAGATGCCGTTAAAAACCTGATGTGACTCAGGCACAAATGTTCATGACGAGGTAATGTCACGTTACGTTAAGTCTCGTTCCTCTTTGACTCTCCAGGAAGTTAAAGCGATGGGTGAGCAAATGAAACGCACCCTTATCTTGAATAAAATAACTAATTTCTCTAGATTTCAATCAAAGACAACTCAATGAAATATAAATCAAAGTCTAGTTATTCTAGTCGGGGCATTTTTAGATATTTTAATGCATGTTTGTTCAGTACAACCTTTGTTCACAAGTCAGAGATAGGTATGGATGCTTCGCTCTCACCTGCAGTCTCCGGACCTCCTGGCTGTATTCGTGTCCCCGCTGGGCGACGCTCTTCTCCAGATGCAGCCTGACGTCCTGAGCTGAGGCGATCTCCTTCTCCAGGGCTCGGAGCTTCTGCTGGCTCTCGCTCTTCTCCTGACCCACTTGGGTTAAACGGCTCCTGGCCTGGTGAAGTGACTCCTCGAGGCGAGTTAACTGCCCCTGATGGGCCTCCGCTGCCTCCTGCCATGCCCTGGTGGCCCTCTGCGAGTACTCCTCTCCCACCTGAAGAAGGTTGGATGTATGGTTGGCCCTTTGAGCCAGTGTGGGTGGCACTGTGGCTCTGGAGTGGGTCATAGTGGCCTCAAAGTGGACCACTTCCTCCTGATGGGTCTGAATCATGTGGCTCATCTCGTGCTCCAGCTGGTTGACCTTCTCCCTCAGCCACATCTGTGCCCTCTGCTCCTCCTCCAGCTCCTTCCTGCTTTGCTGCACCTTCATCTTAGCCTTCACCTGGGCCTGAGCCTCCCTCTGCCTCAGCTGGTCCAGGGCTTGGAGCTCCTCGGTCAGCTTCCTGACCTCCAGCTCTGTGTCGACCCTGTCCCTCCAGGCTGCATCCACCTCCAGCCTCGCCTGGCGCAGCTCTTCCTCCAGGCCCTTCCTCCGTGTCGAGGCTCCGTGGTTGCTCCGTCTCAGAGCTTGGATCTCTTTTGCAAGCAGAGCATTTTCCTCCTCCAGGAGCTTCACCCGGCTCAGGTAGGTCTCCAGGCGTCGGTTCAGATTCAGCATCTGGTGCTTCTCCTCGCCCAGGTGGCTGTGGTGGAAGGCTTTATGCATGCTGTGGAGCTCCATGTCAGAGAGATTTGGCAAAGCGAGGCCTCACTCAGAGGTTCACTGAATATGATTTGGCAGCCAAGTGAGTCTCTGCGTCCAGGCCTGAGTCAGGATGTTTGGGGCTTTTTTTTTTTTTTTTTTTTTTGTCTGAGTGAGGCTCCTGCGAGGCTCTGGGAGTGTGACTGCCAGCAAGAGGCTTCCCTTTCATACTGGAGTTAATGAAGGGGCCGGGCACATGGACGAGGGGGGGAGGAGGGAGGAGACTGAAGGCTGAAGGGAGGGGGGAGGAGGCGAGGAGGGATGGGAGAGGGAGAGATGAGATGGAGGGGTGGAGGAGATGGGAAAGGGCAGAGAGAGGCAGTGATGTAATATCCAAGGTTAACTCTTTCACCACTGGCACTTTCTGCAGCTGATTTTACATTCAAAAGTCTTTATCGGGTTTTTAATGGAACGGAGGTTCAAAGTAAAGGGCCACAAAGCTTTCTATCATTTTGTTTATTTCGGTTTATTCAATTATCACGTTGTTCTGATTTCATAAAGGGAAACATTGCCTCTAAAATAATAATAACTGTTCTTTTTGCACGCTACTGTAGGTTTCTCTCTCCACCTCACTCGTATTACGAGCGTAATTTTGTAATTTATTTAAGAGAATTTAAGTGGCCATGATTTCTTTTTTTCATGTGTTTTAAATACTCCAAACCATTTTTTACTATCAGAATTTTTCCTCGAGAGCGGAACGGCAGCTCGGCCTTGTGCACGTCCTTGCAGAGATGTATTTTTTTATCCTAAACCAGAACTTTCAACACAAACAGTAAGTGTTTTGAAATGCAGAAATTAAGTAACAGTCAGTAACAGTCTGATTACACAACATTTAAGTTTCTAACATCCTGTTTTTGACAGTAAATGTATCATGAGTATCACAGAGGGTTTATGTATACAGTTAATATTAGTATCATATAATCAGGACAAGAAAAACTGAAAAATCTTCTGCTCAATGTAACAAACAAACAAAGAAGTCAGGCGACATTAAAATCATCTGGTGTGTAATTTCATCTCCACTCAGACGAGCTGAAAAGGAAGCAAACCTCTTCCTGCAACTTCAGCATCGTGACTTTGGTCTGAGCTGAGCTGTGTGAGCTTCACAGCATCTTCACAGCATCTTCACAACATCCTCCTCAATTATTCCAAATAACTCCCCCGAGCTCCACTGCACCTTTGTAAACTGCTTAATGATTAAACCAAATAATGCAAAGTGTGAACTAACAATTAGAAAAACCTCATCAACACACCTCAGGACACGACTTACAGTATCTGCAGGGTGAAGGGGAATTCATTTACCACACAGAAAACTCCCATGTATTTAAGTGTGGAGCCTCTTGACCTCACCATCTCCATCTACTGGGCATCTCTCAGCACTGCAACAAGCTGTCATCACCCAGTGTAAGAAGGTGACCCTGCTAACCGCAGTGGTGCAAGATAACCAAAGTACATTTGCTCAAGTACTCTTCTTAAGTATGTGCATACGAGTTAATCAGTGTCACCTCGTCTTGATTCGTTGTACTCGTGTCACTGACGAGTGTTTTATGGGATGAACTGTTGTCAAGTAACGTCTCTGTCGCTGCCACTCTTCAAGCCTCTGGAGGGTTTTTAATGCAATCTACCTCCACATTCTCACTTATTAAACATTGTGTTTTCTAACTTTATTAATTAATTATATATATATATATATATATATATATATATATATATATATGGAAAAGAAACAAAAAAAGTATAATTTTAATGTTCATGTACTTGATTATTTCCATTTTCTCCTATTTCTCCTGCCTATATTGTACTTTTTACTCTATTACATTTTGTGTGACAACTTTAGTTACTGGTTATGTTTCTGGGTTTAGTATAATTATACAAAATATGAAATCAATACATAAATGATGATATAATATTGTAGATTAAGAAGAAACTCTCAAGCTGCCCGTCACATGAACTATATGAAGAAGTTAAACCACCTCAGCAGCTTCAACAGAATGCATCAGTAGTTAGTCATGGAGTGTAACTAAGTACATTTACTCAGGTACAATTTTGAGGTACATATTTTATAGATAATAATATTATAAAAAAGAAAACACATATTCAGATCATCAGAAAAATGCTGAATATCGGATCCATTGATTGGCCAGGCCGATAATCGGTCACCACACAGTGTACAATATTTAAATACATGTTAATATATGTGTAATTTACTTTGACTTGTTTTGATACTAATGTACATTAAGTCTTCATCTTTATTTTTACTTTTGTAAAGTACGACTTCCAGGTACTTTATACAACACTGTCAAACTTTGATAGTATTTCTACATTTTCTTCTTTTTATTCAAGTACAATATCAAGTATATATCAGTTACAATATAACTGAAATACTGATGGATTTATTTATTTACTCATCAGTTTACTTGGCAGGGACGATACATGCAGTCATTGTTACAGCTAATTAAAATGCGTCTAGGACTTCTGGCCACGGCTAATTTCCTTCCTTGTCTCTGGTCAGGCTTTTGAGGAATGAAACTACATTACAGGACTCTGAAACAGACATGAAAACTAACAATAAAACATCATCAGTAGAGAACAAGTTGTCCACATGTTGTTGTTCAAATACAGATCAAATCATTTGTGTATTAGTTTCAAGGACGCCTCAAAGGTTGTGACCAGACTGATGTGAAGCCTTCGTATCAGCTGTTCTCTGACCGAGCCTTAAGAAAGTCACAACATTTTAAAACTTCTTCTACCTCTGAGGAAGATGAACTACACAGATAAAGCTGTCGTGAGCTTCTGCTTTTATAAGTCACGCACTTATTCAATTCAATCATTCTTTTGACCAAAAGGACAGAAAGGTTTAGTGTCTGATGATGATGTTTTACATGCATGTTGCACTGACAGATACTGAAAATAATAAATGGGTCATTAGCTGGACCCGAAACCACAGCAGCACTCATACAGACGAATTCACCATCTCAGGCGTAACGACAAGCAAGGAAGTACTGTATATATCTGAGAAAAATATCTGAGTTCAGGAAATTGATTTTGCAAATTTTGCTTCTTCTTTTGAAGTAGATGTCTTTATCCGGAAAGTCAGTGTAACAGACCGCAAATTAAAGGGCAGACCGTCTAATGTCTATTCATGTTTGTGTTCTTGTAATATTACAAACTGGAAATCCAACCTGTACTTTCCAACTTTGAGATAGATCACAAAGAAACGTCTCCATTAAGGGACATTTTGACACAACATTTTGTCCTTTATGTCATGCTATAGATGAAAAATAGTGAACTACTGAACAACCTTGGCTGCACAAAGTAGAACAATGTTTCTTGAAACCACAAACTTTAAATATCCTAACAATGCAGTGCTTATGGTCTGGTCAGGTTGTGGCACGAAAATCAGTCTTGATCAAAGGGTTAGGAAGAGATATCTTGGCTTATAATGTCGCCGCAAACACAGCTGAAATATGTTGTGACATCCCGTCAAAGAATTCCCCGTTTATTTATTGTTAGTATGTCCCCACGTCTCGTTAAAAACCCTGCTTCCTGTCACTCTCAGGCTGTTCTATAAATAAAGCAATGAAAAAGCCCAAAACATTTGCATTTGTCACCACAAACACAGCTGCACAATGTCCCAATATCTTGCTAAAATTACTGGCTTTTGTTGCCACAAACATGGCTGGAATATGTCCCAACATCTAGTCTTTTTTTTTTGCGTTTTGTTGCAAATAACACTGCTGGGAAATGTGTTAGATGTCTGTCCAAAAAATACACACCTTTGTTGCCAGAACGCAGCTGGAACACATCCTGATGTCTTGTCAAAAAAAAATCCCCTTTTGCTGCCAAAAACTTTGCTAGAATATATCCCAAATATATGAACAAAATTAAAAAATATATATATTTTGTTGCAAATAACACGGCTGGAAAATGTTCCAGACGTCTCGTCAAAACTAGTGTTTTATTGTAAACAACACTGGTGGAAAATGTCCGGATAGCTCATCAAACAATCGTGTCTTCTTATCTTCTCTGGAGGAGCTCTTTCGGTTACGCTGATGATGCCGTCATGGTGATCTCAGTTTTAATTTTCGCAAAAATTCATAACAAAGTCGTTCAAACTGTTCGAAAGACGCCGCTGTTTCCCAGGCTCTTACATTCAGGGCCAGGGACCTTTTCTCTTCATGATGCACTTAAAGTTAAAAGTCGAAATGTCGAGAATAAAGTTGAAACTGAATTTTGAGGCCACCTCTTCTAAGCTTGTGTGGTTTTTCCTTCTGAACAGATGCAGTTTTTCGGCACTCGGCTCTTCAGAGTCTTAATGCTGACAACTACACTGTGTTTATGAGCTAAAAGAGAAAAAATGTCTTTGTTACTGAAGCCGACTCTGAAGTACAGTTTCACCAGTTCATCTACACAAAACAAAAGAAATCCTGGAAAATGTCTATTATCGGATACCGAAACGTTGTGTCCGATCTCGCCTTGCTGCCATACCACCTCCACCTCCATGTCCACATCACATACATGTATAAATGTGAGCTTGATTCACACTTTTTGTGAAAATATTTATAAGAGACATAAGACATGCACATTTGAATGCATCTGTGGTTTGCTTGGGCCGAGCAGACGTGTTACACACTCATATTGAACTGTGTCTTTGCTCATATCTACATGAGCACTGATGTCAACAAACCTGGGTTGATACTGACGCAGTTAAAGTGTCACACTGTGGTGTGTGTGTGTTTCAGCTAGGTGTCAAAACCACTATATGACCCGTAGTTCTTGTTATGACGGCATAAATGACGCTTCAGAGTTAATTATTACCGTCCTTAAAATGTATCACTTATTAACATCCTTCTTGCATGAACGCTGTTTGTAATCACGCCTTGTATTTGAGGATCTTATCTTCCTAGGATACAAAAAAACGCACTGTGCTCTGTTTGTAACTCACACCCAGCTGGACGTACATGCAAATTACTTTATTAACCAAAAGCAGAAGTTGGAGAATTTGAAGGCTGAGTGGCAGACTCAACACGAACAGAGGAAACAACCAGTTCTCCTATGAGGATGTTCTGTGGTCGTATTTCAGTACTTCTCTGTCTACAAGTCACAGAGAGCTCAACAGGACGACTGTAGCGATGGCGGAGGAGGAGGTGAACTACGCTTCAGTCGTATTCAAGTCCAACAAAAGTCCCGCAGCTGAAGGTAAGAACAGATATCAGATCAGCTGATGTATCTCTGTTTATGTGCTCATCCTAACATCCACTGTTGACTTCTTTGCACCGGTATTTTCTTAACCCCCCCTAACCCTTATCCAAGTAAGTTCACACCTTTAGTGTGTCGGAGGGAAATTTGTGTTGTTCACTCTGGTTTTAAAAACATGAAAAATGTTGCTGCTCATCAGAAAGAATCAGCGGCACGATGCTGTGGAGCTGCTGCTCTGTAAACTGCAGGGACCAGGTGGAAATAAGAAGTTGAGCTCAGCCGTCACATTTGCATCGGTGTTTTCAAAGTTCCCAGTTTGATTATAGCGGACAAAGAAAAATTCAAATCCATATTAAGACTGTTAGGAATGACTAAGGCTGATATTAAAACTTGAATCCACAGTAATGTTTACCATGTCCTTAAAGCTTCCGCTAGTGAGATAGTTTTTTTTGAGTCTCATTCCCAGAACTCGTCAGTCGCTGCCGACCCGACCTACGATCCCAAAGCGTCAGTGTTACTAACTTTCCAACAGGAGCTTTCTATATGAATAACACCTGAGAAAAAGTCTTAAAGGAACAGTTCGCCCATAAAAGAGAAATTCCTTCATCATCTCCTCACCCTCCATGCTGAACATTTCTGGAGCTTCACAGTAAATCAGTGTTGCAGCATTTTCCTAAACAGCTGAAGTAGCCGGAGACTTGTTTTAAAAATATTAAATTAAATGGCTCCATACAGCTCGTCCGGCTTAATCCAAGTTTCCTGCACTCCAGGATCCGAAATTGATTTGAAAAGACGTTATTTACACCTTTTTTAAAGCTGAAATCTTCACCGTTGCTGCTTAGGTCAAAGCATCGTCACGCACCCTGTCTGAAGTGGGTTTACGAGCTACACCGTGCATCAACGGTGTGAAAATCCTCTTTTTCAAATCAGTTTGGGATCTCAGGGCTTCTGAAGATCTGAATTACCCCCAAACAAGCTGTACGAAGCCATTTGATGTTTTTTTAACAATTGTTTTTTTTACATTTTAAAACAAGTCGGCAGATACTTGTTTAGGAGAATGTTTAACAACTTACTGCTGATGAATTTTCATTTTTGGGTTAACTGTTCCTTTAAATGTACTTAAGCTGGAAATAAATGTACAAAAAGGTTTGTTGACGTTTTCAGAAGGCGGCCCACTCGACCTACAGTATCTGATGAGTTGGGAATGACAGAAAAATTAATTATCTTACCAGCAGAAACTTTTTAGTTAAAGTAAATTATGCATATAAATGTATGTGCATAGTGTCGATCAGGACTTTTCTAACAATGTAATAAAGTTTTTTTGTTTTTTTTTATCCAACTAAATGAATTTAAAAATGCACAACTTGGGTGCAGCATGCAATCTGCAAACTTAACACATAAATATAGTCGTGGTAGAATACTTGCCTCCAAAATGTGGTGGATTGGAGTATAAAGTAGCAGAAAATGAAAATACTCATGTACAAATACCTCGACATTGCACTTAAGAGCAGTTCTTGAGTAAATGTACTTAGTTACATCTTAAAATGTAGAATTATGCAAATGTTGGCTGATAGCTCTAAATATAACATTGTTCGAGGGCTGACGGTAAACATCACCTCGTCTTCATGCTGATACCACACTTGGATGTTAAAAGATCTGTAAGGTCTTTTGCTGACATCAGAGATGCCGCTCTGACCAAAGCTTCCTCAAATCAGTTTGGAGAACTTGTGGTGAAAAAGATGCCTGTACATTTTTTTTTCCCATACAAGTGTTTCCCCTTTGTATGTGGTCCGCTAACTGAGATGCAATTTCAACATCTTGGATTTTCGCTGAAAGTTTTAAATCCCTTTGAAGGTCATCGTGTGTTTTATTAGTTTGAAATAATTAATAATCCTTGTTATTATTCAAACAGTAAATAACCTGACCATGAGTTTGTGTCCTTGAACTTTTCAGCTAAAAAAGAGGAGGACACTGTGTACGACGAAGTGAAGGTTAAAGAGAAACCGACCGACCAAACTGATGACACAAAAGGTAAGCTGCAAAAAAAACAACAACATGCAAATCATTCAGGTATTTCTACAGTAGTAACACTGCCAGTCACTGCCATTCATAATCCAAGTCATAAAGAGTGTTGCTCATCCTGTAACAGTTGTATATCTTCTCTGGAGGAGCTCTTTCAGTAACGCTGATGATGCCATCATGGTGATCTCAGTTTTAATTTAGCAAATTGATAACAAAGTTGCCCAAACTGTGCGCGTGAGGTTTGAAAGACGTTGCTGTTTCCCAGGCTCTTACATCACTGTTACATCCACAGTCTCACACGTGACTTAGTTACATTAGCTGGCTAGCATAAAGCAGCTGTGTAGTTCACTAGATAAGGCTAACGTTAGCTAAGTGCCAACCCAGAGGATTGTGACCGCTTTGAGCCAAAATGACATATTGAGATAAGCTGAGCTGCAAACATGACTGACAGAAGGGGGAGTGCTCGCTTTCTAACCAAAGTTGACGCAACCTTAACACATCTGATGTTAAAAATAGTCTCGACAAAATAATCCAAGTAGTTTAAAGCAGACCGGACAAGACTGTGTGTGCACATGACAGACAGGAGGATGAGATATGTAGATTTTTAAACTGCACAAGCTTCATCTCCACTCACACAAGTATCCCTAAATGAATGTAGAAACAGTCGTAAACATCGATTAGACACTTGATGAATTGAATCATTGACACTGCTTGGATGATTTCAGCTTTTTGTTAGTTGTGACTTCTGTGACTTCTTTGCATGGACGAGTGAAAGTAAAATTAATTTTCAAATATCAGGACCCACATTGGCAACAAATATTTTGAATCTGAACTTTTTTAATCCTTCTCTCCTACAAACAGAGTGTTGGACGATGGTTTTAACGTCATCTAATACCACCACTATGACAGAAATACTGCTGTTATTATCACCAACACTTCTGCTGTTACTGCTTCCACTTCTTCGATCACAACTATTTGTGTTCACAGAGAGATCCACATCCTAAAACAGTCAGTCACTGATGTCGTGCTCGATGCCATAACTTAAGACACCCTGTAGATTTTGTGAAACTCAGACAGCTGAAGTCTTAAATGTGTGTTTGTCGTTGACTCTCAGCAGACAAGGAAGCAAACAACAGACATGGAAACTTTCGGCTTTTGGCTTGTTGTTTGGGGATTCTCTGTGTCCTTCTGCTGTTGGCCATCATAGCAGTCTGTGTCTACAGTAAGTATACAGAACAGGCAGTCTAATCATTAACGATGGACATGTATTTACCGTGTAAGGTCGAACCATGTATTGCTAGTTTCTAACTATAAATGTCTGGCTTGAACAGTTACAGTGTTGTGTGTTGGTGTGTTGATGTTTTTCGATCATAAACACATTTGTTTGCACATTTTATAGCTTTGTGGTTGTTTTTATTGCAAATGAAGTGAAATGAATGAATATAAATTTAAATACTTTTAGATGTTACAACCAACTGAATGTATGAATTCATATGAAACCGAAGCCTCGACACAGCTGAGAAAAGTTTGGTGACAGAATTAGTGTAAACAGGAAGGAATTTAAGGACACGTTAGGTTGAATGCAATCCTCTTCCTCTGTGCCATAAAGCTCCACTGTCGTCCAAAAGCCACTAATAAACACTTAGTTAATAAACATTAATGAGCAACGCCGTTGTGCCGCACGACACGTTCTGCAAACAGAGTGACCAGGGCGGCTGCAGCTGTCGAGTCTATGGCTCATACACCGTCCTGGTGCCGTGTAAGGCTCACCAGTGAATCATATCAGCAGCTGAACAAAATTTCCCCAACAAATACACCATTCACTGGTGTTTCAGTCATGTTTAGTTAAACTATAAGCTAGTTATCTAATATTTACTTATGTAGGAACCAAAGGGCTCGGAGCTGAGTGCCTCAGGGGAAGTTGGGCATTAATGAGACACTGACTGACACATTGTGTTTTTTAAAGGGATGCACGATATGGTTGGCTGATACCGATAAGGTGACCAATGATTTCACATTTTTGAAGAAGTTCATAACATTTAGTTTATGCACACCTCAGTGTAGGAAATGCAGATGTAGTGAGCAAAGATGGATGATTTAGGAACTCCCTCCTCTCTGAACTCGTGTCCAACACGGATTGTAAATGTGATTGTTTTCCTCTGAAATTGTCAAAAACGTCCACAATGGCGATGACTTGTTTGGCTCTTTAGGCCAAAGATATACCTGCTTTTAACAACACATGTGGGTCGTATCTTGTGTCAGTTGTGCACATCCTCAGAAATTAACGCTATGTGCACATAAACCTTAGGAGCCGTGTAACGCCAGTATGTGGGTGTGACAGGGTCAGTGGTTGGCGAGCTCGTCAGCATCAGCAGGGACAACGATGGGACAACAAGCTCATGTGAGCCAACTCGTCAGCCTTTAACACGCATAATTGGCAGGTTTGTGAACAACTACGTTCACCACGCAGCCGGTTATCTACGCGAACAACGAGCAACAACAGTGTGCTGCACTTCTGTAGATTTACCAGATCCAACGATGGTGTCTATTCAATGAGAACTGCTCACCTGGCTTAACTGGGAAAACAAACAGTTTCTAACTTCCAGGTTTGCGGCCCACTGAATATGGACAGTAGTGTTTCTCCTGCTGGCCCAGCACAACAGTTCCCACTCAGCCCATGGACTTTATCACATTGTGATGACGTCACAGATTTTCAAATCTCTCTCCTCTCGACTAGAGGAACGTTTCACAAGTATAAAAAACCTCCATGGATCAAACTTCAAAATAGAAAGCGTCATTCTTGATCTTGTTTGCAGTTTAAAGTGTCCTCAACAGTTTTACAGACGTCTCTTTTAAACAACACATCGTCATACTTAAACAACTGAACAGGTCGATTGCCAGCGACTCCCAAAACATCATATCAACGTCGTTACCAGCGTGTACAAAACTTAAATAACATTGTGACATAACTCAACTTTGTCAGTAAGCTAAAAGAACTCACTGTTGACTTTTGCTTGTTTCATTGACCGTCCGTCCGTCCCGTCCTTTTGTTTGTGGACTTTATTGCTCTCTATACTACTTCACCTGACTTCCTCCTTTGCTGTAATTTACTACAGCCACTAGATTTCACCATATAACAAGAAACATAAGAAGCTACTTTCACAGTCAACCTATGTGGTCGTTTTCCTGATTACGATGGCTTTTTATAATGGTGCTCTATGAGTGGCTGCAGGGCAAAAAGCTGAGTGGCGCCGTCGTATCCAGATCTGAACAATAGATACATGTTTTCATCTTCTCCCTCTTTCCTGTGTTTAGTGGTGAATCGCAAACCAACCTTAAGGTGCATACTGCCACCTACGGTATCGGAGTCTGTAGATGCTGATGCTGCAGAAATTAATTAAACACATTTGGTTTAGAATTATCATCTTGATTTACCAACTTTAATTTCATTATCAACCAATAAATATGAGTGGATTTCCCATTATGAGGCCAATAAATATATATATCGTGCATCCCAATATGTTTGGTCTGGTCATGGGATTTGTTGTCTCAAAAATGTAAGAAACACAACGAGAGCCTAAAACCTCCAAAAGGCTGCAAACCTGAGGCAGAAGAAACAAGAAGCAAATGGACAAAACCAAGATGGAGGGAAGAGAACTGCATTATGACTGTCCCTTATGAAGTTTATGTTCATTTTGCAGTTACCACAGTAAATCCAACGAGTGAGCAGGACCAGTTAAAAGAAAACCTAACAAAACTCGAGGCAATCAATCTCAACCTGACAAACAACAACAACAAACTGAGCTCAACTGTCCACAATCTGACAATCCAGTTTGACAACCTGAATAAATCCTATACTGCCTTAGAGAGAGACAACACGGACCTGACTGCAGAAAACCAGGAACTGGAGACACAAAAGCAGGAGCTGGTGGAAAAGAATCAGCAGCTGGAGACACAGATGAAAAGCTTGAATGACACGTTACAAGACATAAAGACAGGGAGCAATGAGCTCAACGTCAGTCGAGCTCAGTGGAGCATTGATCAATACTGCCCAGGAAAGGGACGTGGTACGTACAGAACACAATAATTATTTCCAAAAATAACCAATAACAATAATAATAATGAAGTAATGCCTTTTATTGGTTGGTTTCTGTTTTTTCAGTAAGAAACTGTAGCTCTTGTCAGAGTGGCTGGAATCACTACGAGTCCAGCTGCTACGCAGTTAATAACGCTGTAACTGCTGATCAGAAAACCTGGGATGGAGCTCAAGCAAACTGCAAAGGAAAAATTTCAGAATTGGCTGTTATAAATAATACAAAGGAGAAGGTAATTATGATTATAAGGACAATAATGAAATAATGACATTTTAATCACAGCCTAAATAAAAAATATTTTCTGTAAGTCTAAAAACAGTTTGTCATTTACAGTGTGTTTTCTTAACTTGAGTATTTAAATATATAATAACTGTCTCTCTGGTGTCAGGAATACATCAAGGACAACAGTTATGGTGGAGTCAAAGGATACTGGATTGGCCTGAGAGTCGTAGATGGGAAGTGGGCGTGGGTCGATGGAAGTAATCTGACTGAAACGTAAGACACACATTCTTAAACATTTTGAATCATGAACTCTATCAGCCTCGATCTAAACATCATGTTCTTCCCTCAGCTCCTGGATACAACAGGCGACTGCTACTGAAGGTCACTGTGCCATTTCTGTCCCAAACAACGGACTGGAATCAGTGAGCTGCAGTAAAAAGAACGCATGGATCTGCGAAAAGAACGCTTTGTCTCTTACACCACCTTAGTAAAACTTGAGAAAGTTACCAGATTATGGTGCAGTGATTAGCGCTGTTGCTTCACATCAAGAAGGTCCTTCTTACCCGGCAGGCAGGGCATTTCTGTGCGGACTTTGAATTTGTATGCTGTGAATGTGAGTGTGAATAGTTGTTTGTCTCAATATGTCAGCCCTGTGATTAACTGGTGACTTATCCAGGGTGTCGCTGCCACTTGGCCAATGTCAGCTGGGATCAGCTCCAGCCCCTGTGACCCTGTAGAGGAAAAGTGTTTTAAGGATAATGAATGAATGCATTTTAAATGTGTGTGTGTTCTTCTACTTTCATCAAGATGCAGCTAGGACATGTTTTTTGTCGGCATAAAGTGATTGGTAACGCATCATTGCCTGTTTATTTGTATCGTGATGTGAAGGATATTAAAGCTGAAGGTTGGTAGTCTAAGAAGCATATTTTGTCTCACATGTAGATTTTGTTTTAGAAAAAGATGTGGCTGTTGCAGGCCTCTAATAATTGGTTTCTGAATGCTAACATGCTAACTTGAAAGCCGTGAGTACTTGCAAAAGCCATGTTACTTGATCTTTAAACCAATCACAATCATCTTGGGTGGCACTAAACCCATGATGCAGCGACTGTGAGCCTGCAAAATTAGTGTCCGGAGAAACTTGGTTTGCACGTGGGGAAGTGATCCCTGGCAATAAAATGGCTAAATCGCTGCAAAAGAAAAGGTAACAGCTGCTAGCTTGTTTACATCGCTCTGTGCTGTTAGCAACCAGCTTATTTTAGCGTCACTTGCTTTGTGAGCTTGGAGGTTGTTGGGGATTTTAGAAACGGTACATGCAGATAACAGGAGGAAGGGGGAAAATGGGTGCAGTTACAGGCTTTATACCAACGGTGTACATCCGACTACTTCAGCAGGAACAGACTTGTTCAGTGGCTAACCCAGCTAGCACAATGCAGACGTACACAAGTAAAACAGCTGAAACCAAAGTACCTCAATTTGAAAACTCCATTGATTGATTGATGATATGATCGTGGCATTCGGCGGAGTTGTTTATGTTTGTATATATTGCACTTTAAAAGCTAAGAGAACTTGTTGAATTTAGCAAACTAGCCGCTAACACAGCCAGAACTGAACAGGGCTGTTTGGTGCCGCCCGGTGGTGCACCTTCGTGTGTTTTGGAGAAGTGGCTCTGTTTGGAGGGAGGCCTGAAGGCAGGCCGTGGGTTTTCTCCAGTTGCTTACTTTCAAATGTAGCTTGCTCCTGCTGGTTTCTCAAAGCTAACCATCCCTAGCTTTAACATGTAGAGGTGAATGTTTTGTTTTATTTCTGTACCTGGCAGTTAGTTCCTCGTTTAGTCCATTATATATAATAGAAATGCTGCCACACATTCTTGTTTTTGTCTTTTTTCTTACATATTACAAAGACGGTTTTATCTGTTAAACCACTGCAGTGAAACTTCAGAAGGCTCCTGGATGCTCTGTGAAGATTAATGAAGTAGTTTGGGTGATTCAAACATGTCTGTTATTCATTGTTTTTATTGCTGTGGTGTTATTCTTCTCTTTTACCATGATTGTTCATCAATTCAGAGATGTTTGCTAGTTATTGTTTTTATTGATCTATTTGATCTGGGCTTGATAATTTCTGTTTTTGTTATTACCGTGGTTACAACCATATATGTTTTATCTAGCCCATTTGAATGTGAATTCAGGGCATCGCTGTAAAAGAGCTTAATGTTCAGCTAATATTCCATGAAAAAACAATGGCTGATGATGATGATGATGATGATGATTGCAGTTCTTCTACTTCCCAATTTGTTTTTGTCAAAAATGACTTTAATTTTTTTATAGAAAAAGTCAAAACAATCATTTATGTCAAGTGAATTAATCCTCAAAGCTGTTTGTGTGTCCGTGTGTTTGTCACTGAACAAACAGACACTCAGATGTCATTTATTTATAGATTTTGGATTATATGTTCTGACCATAGGTGACATCAGCATTTAAAAAGATACAGTGAGAGGCCTTAAGTTGCACTAAAGTGATAATTATAACCAAATCTGGATGTGTTTTTCTTCTGCTTTGTCAGAGATGCAGTGTGAAGAACTTATGTATCAGCAGATTGATGAAAGGGTCCAACAAAAGTACTCAACGTCTCTTATTTCTTATTGTCTTATTATTTCTATTGTAACATTTAAGATGGTTGTTGCTGATTGGTCAGCAGGGGGCGCTGCATCACCTGTTCATAACAGAATGATCCCAAAGCTGTTAAAGCATTTGTATTCTGATATTAACATGAATAAGTTAGTTAAGTTGTATCTGTCTATCTTCAAGCAAATTCCTGTTGTGTTTAATAAAAGTGCTGCCACACATTCTTGTAATTGTCTTTTTCTTTTAACCCTGATTCCAAAAATGTTGAGACGCTGTCAATAAAAACAGAATGCAATCATTTACAAAGGAGCTGTGTGTACAGCCAGCAGTTTTACAGGAGTGCTCCTGAGCCCATGTAGTAACATCCTTCATACAATCTTGTGTTTCACAAAGTGGTGAACCTCGCCCCATCCTTGCTCGTGAACAGCTGAGCCTTTCGATGATGCCACATACCGTCACCTGTTACCGATGAACCTGTTCACCTGTGGAATGTTCCAAACAGGTGTTTTTCGGAGCATCCCACAACTTTCCCAGTCTTTTGTTGCTGCTGTCCCACCATGTTTGAAACATGTCGCTGCCATCAAATTCAGAATAATCGTAGATTGACTTTAATGGTTTAAGTGGATGAGACTGTAAAGCATTAAATATTAAACTATGTATTTGTACAGTTGAGCATCCACCTTCTTTGTCGTCGGGGTCTTACAAGTTGATCATTGAAAATATCTGCAAGCTTTCAGCAGGTGAGAATGAAAAACTTTGTCTCATCCCGTTCAAAGATGTCACAACGTCCTGGACAAAGAA
Organism: Pagrus pagrus; assembly: GCF_965226575.1. Taxonomy (NCBI): domain Eukaryota; kingdom Metazoa; phylum Chordata; class Actinopteri; order Spariformes; family Sparidae; genus Pagrus; species Pagrus pagrus. Next base: position 2,328,108 of record NC_140191.1, read on the forward strand.
ATTCTGGGGCCCGGTTTAGAAACGGTTCATGTGCACAACAAAGGGCTTGAAATGTGCAAACGCCATTTTCTACAACCCAGTCACTAGAATAAATGTTAGCTAAATACATTTCTGTAAAACCACAGATACATTAAGACTGCATTTTTCCTTATGTTGCAACTTTATCAATCAATCAATCAAAACTTTATTTATATAGCACTTTTCATACACTTCGCTGTGCAGCACAAAGTGCTTTACACATAAAAGACAAAACAATTTTAAAGAAAGCCCCTCCCTCCCACCCTCCATAATACACACACACACACGCACACACACACACACACACACACACACACACACACACACACATACATACAAACACAAACACACACGCACCTGCACACTCTAACTACTGACAATACGGAGACATGGCATGGCACCGAGGATTGAGGAAACGCCACCTTCGGGGCCGTCCACACTGGGAGGAGTGACAGGCTGTGCCACAGAGGGCACCAGTGCCCAGGCCCCCCGACCCCCGATCTTGTAGTTTTGGTAAAAGTTTCTCTCTCTGGCCTTCAGGACCTATACCTAAGACCTCAGTTTTGTCCTGGTTGAGCTGTAGGAAATTCACTGCCATCCATGACTTGATGTCTACAATGCAGTTAAAAAGGGTATCAATTGGCCCTGTGTCATCAGGAGACACGGCAATGTACAGTTGTGTATCATCAGCATAACTATGGAAGCTGATGCCGTGTCTCCTGATGACGTCCCCAAGGGGAAGCATGTAAAGATTAAAAAGGAGTGGACCTAAAATTGACCCTTGGGGAACCCCACATCCACTTTCATGGGTTATATATATATGTTTGTTTATGTTGAATTGTTTTTATCTCTCTCTTGTCACAACACTGTGCCAAGTTCAGCATCAGAGTTTTATTAATGAGGCCTGGTTTTCAGTGTGTCCTTCCGTGTTTGAAGCTCAACCGATCAGTAACACACAAAGTCATCATCAGCCTTGTAGCTGTGGGCAGTGAGTCTCAGTTGTTAGGGAAGTGTCACTGTGTTTGAGAATGACACAAGCTGTGCCACAGCAGCACGACAGACAGGAACTATAAGAGCAACGACAAATGTTGAACTTCATTATTAATGAACTATAAATCAATTAATACATGCAACTCAACACAACCATTTCCCTGTTTGCAGCCTAACCTAAACACCACATCTGGCTGAAGCTCCCGCGTCATCAGCTGCTACATTTTATGCTCAGATTAAACAGTTAATACATTTCTGTATGATGTCAATCAGGATTTTTATGACATCAAGAATACATGCTCATGATGTGAAATGAATTAAAAAGCGTCCCAATGAAACAGTTTGCAGTGTGTGTATTAACATGTATGTGTTTTAAGCCACTTGAATCTGTGCATATCTGACTTTCATACCTCAGTGTTAATGTCATAGCAACACACAGTTCGTGACACTGTGTAGACAGTAATGCACACCACTAGACTTCCCTTGACATAATTAACTACTAGGATGAAAAAACAGCCGCAGAAACAGAAGTAAGGTCAAGACCTTCAGTGAACCAGACGCCCTCCAAACATCAGTAACAGTTCAGACTTTGACACTTACCTTGAAGCCCTCATTTAGGACTGCAGCGTTCAAGATGAACAGAAAACCAACAGCAGCAACTGGTATTTAAACAATTCTTCTGTTTATATGTTTGCTTTGTCTACTATGTCTTAATGCACCAGTTACTAGCATAAATTAACTGGTTATATAAGTGTTGCAGTGTAGAGTGCCGTGTGACAGATATATAGTTTATAGTTTTATCTTCTGATGTTTGACAGCACCTGAGCACCACAGGGTTTAAAAATGTCCAAATGTTAAAATCCAGTCTTTTGTATTTAAAATTTTCCTCTTTGCTCGACACATTTATGTTGAGACTGAATCTGGAAGTTCAGTTCAGTTTAGTCTCAATAACGTTTGTGATTGAACTTTGTTTCTTTCAGAAGCTGATTATGTTAACTCAGCAGTACGCACAGTGGATAAAACAGCAGTATGCGCAGTGGATAAAACAGCTGCCACTTCAGGTGAATTATGAACACAATACATTTCACAAATGTGATATTGTTCAGCAGGAGATTTATTTACAGATTATGATGTTTGATCAAATGTGGCAGTGATGAAGGTTTTGAAGGTGACTGTCTGAAAGCTGATAATCCATTTGAAATGTTAAATCAAGTTGTTGAGGAGCTTCAGCTGGATTCCTTTTTTTCTTTCAGACCAGAAGTTTGGCTCCTTCACTCGGTCTTTTTCAGCAGTGGCAGGGTGTTGGGTGATACTGATCGTCATCATGGCCCTTCGTATCCACTGTGAGTACTTTCTATGTGAATGTTGGTTCAGATCAAATCTTCTTTTCTTCTTCGCTTGTTGTTGTCAGTCTTTTTTTAAAGGATAGGTTCACATTTTTTTCAAGTCTGTCTTAAAACAAGATCTTGAGATCTTGATCTCAGTGGGACTTCCTGGTACAAATGTCATTGTACACGTACAACGAGATTCAGAGGGCCGTACCAGGCTACAAGAAGGAATAAATATAAAATACACATGAAATATAAGCATGAGTAGGAGTTGCAAATAGCATAATTTTAAACAGGAAGTAGCTTATCATCCATCCTTCCTCATCATAAAGGTACAAAAAAAAACTTCCTCCTTGCGTCTCTGTGTGATTTCAGAGCTTCCCTGCTGGACACCCATTTCTCCCAACTTTTCTGAGATCTCACGATGATGATAAACATGTCATTAATTAGAGACATGTATGGCTCGAGTGAGGCCATTAGAACGTGGGACTCCAGTGGTCTACTGGGACTGAACCATAGACTGTACACAGTCAAGGGACTGGACCGTGGGACTTTTGGCGCTCAGACCGGTGTGATGTTGCTCGCCATAGATACCGAGCGACTAAACATTGTGCATGCGCAAAGCATGGCCACACAGCAGAAATGTACCGTGGGTATATGGTATAACAATAATGGAAAATGTAAATTAGATGTATTTTTTCGTTTTGGTTTCCTTGTTTATTATATTTTCCATTTTGGGCTGAAAATAGGAAAACAAACACCAGTTTTCAATGTTTGGTGCATACAGAAAAACAGAAAAACGAAATATTGACTCGTTTTTTTAATTTTTCATTTGCCACATTAAATGTAATAATTGAATGATCAGATGATACATGGACCATATACTGGAGTGAATCATGTTGAGTTACAAAATTCTTTAACAGAAAAACACATGGAGGACATTTTGTACAACAAAGACAGTGACTTCAGATGAAAACCACTTGATTTGACAAACTTGGTTCACTGAATCCTGATATAAGCAAAGTTTCTCATTAACTCATTTTGCACTGTACGACTGTCCAACATGTCCTACAATTATTTTCATAGGACTATTGTTTTAAGATAGATTTGAAAATGACTAATCTCTCCTTTAATGTCTTTTATTATAATATAAAACATTTAATTGTGTTTTTCTATCAAAATGTTTTATATAAATGAACCTGAGAAAAAGTCTTCAATACCAACATCTTCCACTCTCTGTCACTGTAGTTACTTCGGTCATTTCTGAAAACAACGCCAAGCTGACTGCAGGAAACCAGGAACTGACGAACATCGTCCACAAACTGAACTCAGCTGTCAACGATCTGACAGTCCAGTTCGACAACCTGAATAAATCCTATACTGCCTTAGAGAGTAACAACACAGACCTGACTGCAGAAAACCAGGAACTGAGGACACAAAACCAGGAGCTGGAGACAAATAATTGGCAGCTGGAGACACAGAGAAAAATCTTGAATGAGACATTACAAGGCATGGAGACAAAGTGGAATGAGCTCAACATCAGTCGAGCTCAGTGGACCATTGATCAATACTGCCCCATAGATGGAGGTGGTACGTACAGAACACATGAATTATTTCCCAAAATAACCAATAACAATAATATCATAATGACGTAATGCCTTTTATTGGTTGGTTTCTGTTGTTTCAGTAAGAAAGTGTTACTCTTGTCAGGCGGGCTGGTTACACAGCGAGTCCAGCTGCTACGCGGTTAATGACGCTGAACCTCCTGATCAGAAAACCTGGGATGAAGCTCAAGCAGACTGCAAAGGAAAATATTCAGAATTGGCTGTTATGAATAATGCAACGGAGAAGGTAATCATGATTATAAGGACAATGATACAAATAATGAGGACATTTTAATCACAGTCTAAATGAAATATATTTTCTGTAAGTCTAAAAACAGTTTGTCATTTACAGTGTGTTTTCTTAACTTGAGTATTTAAATATATAATAACTGTCTCTCTGGTGTCAGGAATGCATCAAGGAAAACAGTTATGCAGGATCAGGAATCAATGGATACTGGATTGGCCTGAGAGTCGTAGATGGGAAGTGGGCGTGGGTCGATGGAAGTAATCTGACTGAAATGTAAGACACACATTCTTAAACATTTTGAATCATGAACTCTATCAGCCTCGATCTAAACATCATGTTCTTCCCTCAGCTCCTGGATACAACCAGCGACTGCTACTGAAGGTCACTGTGCCATTTCTGTCCCAAACAACGGACTGGAATCAGTGAGCTGCAGCAACAGGAACGCATGGATCTGTGAAAAGAAGTCTTTGTCTCTCACACCACTGCAGTAAAAAGGTGACCAGATACTAAAGATTAATTACAGTTAAGAGAATATCAGCTGGTTTGTACGTATCAAATGTGTGCATGTGCTCCATGTGTGAATGACTTTCTTCTGCCTTATTAGAAATGCAGTGATTAAACATTTTATGTCAGTGTGTAGTGATACATTAATGAATGGGACCAAAAATGTGTTTACTGTGTAACAATTGAAATTCTTACTGCTGATTGTCCAACAGGGGGCGCCGCATCACTTTTTCTCAGCAGACTGACCCCAGAGCTGTTTTCTCATGCATTTGTATTCTAATGGAAAAATTATTAATATGCAAAGGTGACAGTTAAGTGATATCTGTGTGTCTAGAAGCACATTTCTGGTTGTCTATTATGATGAATAAAAAATGCTGCCGCACATTCCTGTTACTGTCTGTTTCTTATGTATTGATTGTTGTCACACTGTGTGTTTTACAAAGAGGAACTTCATGTTTTTCTTTGTGATGTCTTTATCTTGTTCTGTTTTATCAATAGAACTGACAGACGGTGGTGAAATGTCAGTGTGATAAGAGACCGTTCATTGTTCCATATTTTATCATGGTTGTGATACATCATAGCGACGATCTTTCAGATATGGGACAGACAAATGTTTAATGTGGTGTTGTCCTCATCTTTGCTGGAAATAAACTTGACTTTATTTATTAGAGTAAGTAATACAACCAACTGACCGAGCACAGCCATTTCCCTGTAAGTGATGAACAAAAGTATCTTTACAACAGCAATGAAAATACATTCACATGTGACCTATAGGCAAACACGACGTCACCAAGAAGACCGGCTCAGTCCGATTCTGGCAGAGTCACATCGGCAAAGGCGTTGAAAAGAAATCTTTTGGACATATTTTCACTCAGTGGGAACAGTTGAAACTGTGGTTATTATACCCTGAAGACCAATCAGATTGCTTGACTTGAGCCATATGTTTTATTGATTGATTAATATATATATATATATTTGTATATATATATTTATTTACATATATATTTAAATACACACACATATATACACATAAACATACAAACATATATATATAATATATAACCAAATATGTCCAGCAAAATATAATTTAATTTATCAATAACGTATCTTATGTTTCTTATGTATAATAGCTTATATATTGATTTATATATGTATACATGTTATCCTTCCTCCTGTATATATATATGTAGAGAGAGAGAGAGAGAGAGAGAGAGAGAGAGAGGAGGGAGTAGTACATATTTATAAACATTATAGACATTACCGATGCACAACGAAGGGCTTGAAATGTGCGATGCCATTTTCTACAACTCAGCCACTCGAATAAATGTTAGCTAAGTACGTTTCTGCAAAACTACAGATACATTAAGACTGCATTTTTCCTTATGTTGCAACTTCATGTTTGTTTACATTGATTTTTTTTATCTCTCTCTTGTCACAACACTGTGCTTATGCTCCTCTTAGGGTTACGCACAAAGCCGCCTGGTTAGTGTTAGAAAAACATGGTTTGTTTTAAAAATACCTGAGTATCAGTAACACACAAAGTCATCATCAGCCTTGTAGCTGTGGGCAGTGAGTCTCAGTTGTTAGGGAAGTGTCACTGCATGTCTGACGAGAATGTTTTCTTTGTGGTGTCTCTCTTTTTTTGTTGTGGTCAAGAAAGAACTGAGAGAACTGTGAAATGTCACTGTGAGAATCTGGTGCATGTTTTATCACAGCTTACATCTGTGATACAAGCTGTGCCACAGCAGCACGACAGACAGGAACTATAAGAGCAACGACAAATGTTTAACTTCATTATTAATGAACTATAAATCAATTAATACATGCAACACAACACAACCATTTCCCTGTTTGCAGCCTAACCTAAACACCACATCTGGCTGAAGCTCCCGCGTCATCAGCTGCTACATACATTTCTGTATGATGTCAATCAGGATATTTATGACATCAAGAATACATGCTCATGATGTGAAATGAATTAAAAAGCATCCCAATGAAACAGTTTGCAGTGTGTGTATTAACATGTATGTGTTTTAAGCCACTTGAATCTGTGCATGTCTGACTTTCATACCTCAGTGTTAATGTCATAGTAACACAGAGTTCGTGACACTGTGCAGACAGTAATTCACACTTCTAGACTTCCTTTGACATAATTAACTACTAGGATGAAAAAACAGCCGCAGAAACAGAAGTAAGGTCAAGACCTTCACAGTGAACCAGACGCGCTCCAAACATCAGTAACAGTTCAGACTTTGACACTTACCTTGAAGCCCTCATTTAGGACAGCAGCGTTCAAGATGAACAGAAAACCAACAGCAGCAACTGGTATTTAAACAATTCTACTGTTTATGTGTTTGCTTTGTCTGCTATGTCTTAATGCACCAGTTACTAACATAAAAAACATAAGTGTTGCAGTGTAGAGATGTTACAGATATATAGTTTATAGTTTTATCTTCTGATGTTTGACAGCACCTGAGCACCACAGGGTTTAAAAATGTCCAAATGTTTAAATCCAGTCTTTTGAATTGACATTTTTTCTGCTCGACACATTTCAAACAAAAATATTGTATTTGTTTCATATCAAATGTTGTATCATCTCTCCAGAGTGCTCAACATGTTGAGACTGAATCTGGAAGTTCAGTTTAGTCTCATTAACATTTGTGATTGAACTTTGTTTCTTTCAGAGGAAATTGAGGAAGAAGCTGATTATGTTAACTCAGCAGCATGCGCAGTGGATAAAACAGCCGCCACTTCAGGTGAATTATGAACACAATACATTTCACAAATGTGATATTGTGCAGCATGAGATGTATTTATTATGCTTGATCAAATGTGGCAGTGACGAAGGTTTTGAAGGTGACTGTCTGAAAGCTGATAATCCATTTGAAATGTTAAATCAAGTTGTTGAGGAGCTTCAACTGGATTCCTTTTTTTCTTTCAGACCAGAAGTTTGGCTCCTTCACTCGCTCTTTTTCAGCAGTGGCAGGGTGTTGGGTGATACTGATCGTCATCATGGCCCTTCGTATCCACTGTGAGTACTTTTCTATGTGAATGTTGGTTCAGATCAAATCTTCTTTTCTTCTTCGCTTGTTGTTGTCAGTCTTTTTTTAAAGGATAGGTTCACATTTTTTTCAAGTCTGTCTTAAAACAATAATGCCCAAGAGATCTTGATCTCAGTGGGACTTCCTGGTACAAATGTCATTTTACACGTACAACGAGACTCAGAGGGCCGTACCAGGCTACAAGAAGAAATAAATATAAAATACATATATGAAATATAACCATGAGTAAGAGTTGCAAATAGCATAATTTTAAACAGGAAGTAGCTTAGGTCAGAGGAACACCAAGGCGCTGCCATCCTTCCCCATCATAGAGGCATTAAAAAAAACTTCCTCCTGTTCAAACTGGAGTGAATCATCTTAAGTTACAAAATTCTTTAACACAAAAACACATGGAGGACATTTTGTACAACAAAGACAGTGACTTCAGATGAAAACCACTTGATTTGACAAACTTGGTTCACTGAATCCTGATATGAGAAAAGTTTCTAACTTATTTTGCACTGTCATCTGTGTCCAACATGTCCTACAGTTATTTTCGTAGGACTATTGTTTTAAGATAGATTTGAGAATTACTAACCTTCTTTAATGTCTTTTATTATAATATAAAACATTTAATTGTGTTTTTCTATCAAATGTTTTATATAAATGAACCTGAGAAAAAGTCTTCAATACCAACATCTTCCACTCTCTGTCACTGTAGTTACTTCGGTCATTTCTGAAAACAACGCCAAGCTGACTGCAGGAAACCAGGAACTGACGAACATCGTCCACAAACTGAACTCAGCTGTCCACAATCTGACAGTCCAGTTCGACAACCTGAATAAATCCTATACTGCCTTAGAGAGTAACAACACAGACCTGACTGCAGAAAACCAGGAACTGAAGACAAATAATCAGCAGATGGAGACACAGATGAAAATCTTGACTGATACGTTAGAAGACATGAAGACAGAGAGCAATGAGCTCAACATCAGTCGAGCTCAGTGGAGCATTGATCGATACTGCCCCATAAAAGATGAAGGTACGTACAGAGCACATGAATTATTTCCAAAAATAACCAATAACAATAATATTATAATGAAGTAATGCCTTTTATTGGTTGGTTTCTGTTTTTTCAGTGAGAAAGTGTAGCTCTTGTCAGGCGGGCTGGTTACACAACGAGTCCAGCTGCTACGCGGTTCTTAACGCTCCAAGTAACAAACAGTTAACCTGGGATGAAGCTCAAGCAAACTGCAAAGGAAGAATTTCAGAATTGGCTGTTATAATTAATGCAGTGGAGAAGGTAATCATGATTATAAGGACATTTTAATTACAGCCTAAACAAAAAATATTTTCTGTAAGTCTAAACAGTTTGTCATTTACAGTGTGTTTTCTTAACTTGAGTATTTAAATATATAATAACTGTCTCTCTGGTGTCAGAAATACATCAAGGACAAAAGTTATGCTGGAGTCAAAGGATACTGGATTGGCCTGAGAGTTGTAGATGGGAAGTGGGTGTGGCTCGACGGAAGAAATCTGACTGAAACGTAAGACACACATTCTTAAACATTTTGAATCATGAACTCTATCAGCCTCGATCTTAACATCATGTTCTTCCCTCAGCTCCTGGATACAACCAGCAACTGCTACTGAAGGTCACTGTGCCATTTCTTTCCCAAAAAACAACAAAAAAGGACTGGAATCAGTGAACTGCAGCAACAAGAACGCATGGATCTGTGAAAAGAAGTCTTTGTCTCTCACACCACTGCAGTAAAACTTGAGAAAGTTACCAGATTATGGTGCAGTGGTTAGCGCTGTTGCTTCAAGTCAAGAAGGTCCTGCGTTGAAGACCCGGCGGGCAGGGCATTTCTGTGCGGACTTTGAATTTGTATGCTGTGAATGTGAGTGTGAATAGTTGTTTGTCTCAACATGTCAGCCCTGTGATTAACTGGCGACTTAATCAGGGTGTCGCTGCCACTTGCCCAATGTCAGCTGGGATCAGCTCCAGCCTCTGTGACCCTGTAAAGGAAAAGTGTTTTAAGGATAATGAATGAATGCATTTTAAATGTGTGTGTGTTCTTCTACTTTCATCAAGATGCAGCTAGGACATGTTTTATGTCGGCATAAAGTGATTGGTAACGCTATTACTGTGTATTTGTATCGTGATGTGAAGGATATTAAAGCTGAAGGTTGGTAGTCTAAGAAGCATATTTTGTCTCACATGTATTATTTGTTTTAGAAAAAGATGTGGCTGTTGCAGGCCTCTAATAATTGGTTTCCGAATGCTAACATGCTAACTTGACAGGGGTGAGTACTTACAAACGCCATGTTAGTTGTTTAGGTTCATTATGATAATGCTATATGTTTTCTTACACGTGAATGAAACATGTGATAGTTGGAAATGGTTAGCGATGACAACTATGCTCACAGCCTCTTGAGCCTGTCATTCAGCAGCTAATCCAGTTAGCACAAAGCACACATCCACAGCAAAAAGAAGTAGCGACCAGGTTGGCTAGCCTTTTCAGACTGAAGTACATTCATGACGACTATTTTGCTTGAGTTTATATGACTGTGCCGTTCAATATAGTTGTTTATTTAACAAAAAAGGCTAACAGAGCTTGTTGAACTTAGTGAACTAACTGCAAACTAGCGCTCAGATACACAGCCGCTGAGCCTGTTGCTCAGCAGCTAACCCAGTTAGCACAAAACACACAGCCCCTGAACCAGAGAAAAGAGCTCTGGCTTGTTTGCATGTCTTTAAACCAATCACAATCATCTTGGGTGGCACTAAACCCATGATGCAGCGACTGTGAGCCTGCAAAATTGGTGTCTGGAGAAACTTGGTTTGCACGTGGGGAAGTGATCCCTGGCAATAAAATGGCTAAATCGCTGCAAAAGAAAAGGTAACAGCTGCTAGCTTGTTTACATCGCTCTGTGCCGTTAGCAACCAGCTTATTTTAGCGTCACTTTCTTTGTGAGCTTGGAGGTTGTTGGGGATTTTAGAAACAGTACATGCAGATAACAGGAGGAAGGGGGAAACAGGTGCCCAATAACTGCTTTCATACCAACGGTGTACATCTGACTACTAGCAGGAACAGACTTGTTCAGTGGCTAACCCAGTTAGCACAAAGAACACACGTACACCAGCAAAACAGCCGAAACCAAAGTACCTAAATCTGAAAGCTCCACTGATTGATTGATGATATGACTGTGGCATTCAGCTGAGTTGTTTATGTTTGTATATATTGCACTTTAAAAGCTAAGAGAACTTGTTGAATGTAGCAAACTAGCCGCTAACACAGCCAGAACTGTACAGGGCTGTTGGTGCCGCCCGGTGGTGCACCTTCGTGTGTTTTGGAGAAGTGGCTCTGTTTGGAGGGAGGCCTGAAGGGAGGCCGTGGGTTTTCTCCAGTTGCTTACTTTCAAATGTAGCTTGCTCCTGCTGGTTTCTCAAAGCTAACCATCCCTAGCTTTAACATGTAGAGGTGAATGTTTTGTTTTATTTCTGTACCTGGCAATTAATTCCTCGTTTAGTCCATTATATATAATAGAAATGCTGCCACACATTCTTGTTTTTGTCGTTTTTCTTACATATTACAAAGACGGTTTTATCTGTTAAACCACTGCAGTGAAACTTCAGAAGGCTCCTGGATGCTCTGTGAAGATTAATGAAGTAGTTTGGGTGATTCAAACATGTCTGTTATTCATTGTTTTTATTGCTGTGGTGTTATTCTTCTCTTTTACCATGATTGTTCATCAATTCAGAGATGTTTGCTAGTTATTGTTTTTATTGATCTATTTGCTATTATTTGAGCTTGATAATTTCTTCTTTGTTATTACCGTGGTTACAACCATATATGTTTCATCTAGCCCATTTGAATGTGAATTCAGGGCATCGCTGTAAAAAAGCTTAATGTTCAGCTAATATTCCATGAAAAAACAATGGCTGATGATGATGATGATGATGATGATGATGATGATTGCAGTTCTTCTACTTCCCAATTTGTTTTTGTCAAAAATGACTTTAATTTTTTTATAGAAAAAGTCAAAACAATCATTTATGTCAAGTGAATTAATCCTCAAAGCTGTTTGTGTGTCCGTGTGTTTGTCACTGAACAAACAGACACTCAGATGTCATTTATTTATAGATTTTGGATTATATGTTCTGACCATAGATGACACCAGCATTTAAAAAGATACAGTGAGAGGCCTTAAGTTTCACTAAAGTGATAATTATAACCAAATCTGGATGTGTTTTTCTTCTGCTTTGTCAGAGATGCAGTGTGAAGAACTTATGTATCAGCAGATTGATGAAAGGGTCCAACAAAAGTACTCAACGTCTCTTATTTCTTATTGTCTTATTATTTCTATTGTAACATTGAAATGGTTGTTGCTGATTGGTCAGCAGGGGGCGCTGCATCACCTGTTCATAACAGAATTATCCCAAAGCTGTTAAAGCATTTGTGTTCTGATGTAAAGATTAACATGAATAAGTTAGTTAAGTCGTATCTGTCTATCTTCAAGCAAATTCCTGTTGTGTTTAATAAAAGTGCTGCCACACATTCTTGTAATTGTCTTTTTCTTTTAACCCTGATTCCAAAAATGTTGAGACGCTGTCAATAAAAACAGAATGCAATCATTTACAAAGGAGCTGTGTGTACAGACAGCAGTTTTACAGGAGTGCTCCTGAGCCCATGTAGTAACATCCTTCATACAATCTTGTGTTTCACAAAGTGGTGAACCTCGCCCCATCCTTGCTCGTGAACAGCTGAGCCTTTCGATGATGCCACATACCGTCACCTGTTACCGATGAACCTGTTCACCTGTGGAATGTTCCAAACAGGTGTTTTTCGGAGCATCCCACAACTTTCCCAGTCTTTTGTTGCTGCTGTCCCAACATGTTTGAAACATGTCGCTGCCATCAAATTCAGAATAATCGTAGATTGACTTTAATGGTTTAAGTGGATGAGACTGTAAAGCATTAAGTATTAAACTTTGTATTTGTACAGTTGAGCACCCAACTTCTTTGCTGTCAGGGTTGTACATGTTGATCACTGAAAATATCTGCAAGCTTTCAGCAGGTGAGAATGAAAAACTTTGTTCAGGATGTTTTGACCTCTTTGAACAGGATGAGACGAAGAAATTCTGGGGCCATGTTTAGAAATGTTGAATTTTTTTCATTTCTCTCGTCACAACACTGTGCTTATGCTCCATGCTACATGGTTTGTTTGAAAATACCTGAGTAATGAGTCGTAATCATAATGCAAGCCAAGTTCAGCATCAGAGTTTTATTAATGAGGCCTGGTTTTCAGTGTGTCCTTCCGTGTTTGAAGCTCAACCGATCGGTAACACACAAAGTCATCATCAGCCTTGTAGCTGTGGGCAGTGAGTCTCAGTTGTTAGGGAAGTGTCACTGCATGTCTGACGAGAATGTTTTCTTTGTGGTGTCTCTCTTTTTTTGTTGTGGTCAAGAAAGAACTGAGAGAACTGTGAAATGTCACTGTGAGAATCTGGTGCATGTTTTATCACAGCTTACATCTGTGATACAAGCTGTGCCACAGCAGCACGACAGACAGGAACTATAAGAGCAACGACACATGTTTAACTTCATTATTAATGAACTATAAATCAATTAATACATGCAACACAACACAACCATTTCCCTGTTTGCAGCCTAACCTAAACACCACATCTGGCTGAAGCTCCCGCGTCATCAGCTGCTACATTTTATACACAGATTAAACAGTTAATACATTTCTGTATGATGTCAATCAGGATTTTTATGACATCAAGAATACATGCTCATGATGTGAAATGAATTAAAAAGCATCCCAATGAAACAGTTTGCAGTGTGTGTATTAACATGTATGTGTTTTAAGCCACTTGAATCTGTGCATGTCTGAGTTTCATACCTCAGTGTTAATGTCATAGTAACACAGAGTTCGTGACACTGTGCAGACAGTAATTCACACTTCTAGACTTCCCTTGACATAATTAACTACTAGGATGAAAAAACAGCCGCAGAAACAGAAGTAAGGTCAAGACCTTCACAGTGAACCAGACGCGCTCCAAACGTCAGTAACAGTTCAGACTTTGACACTTACCTTGAAGCCCTCATTTAGGACTGCAGCGTTCAAGATGAACAGAAATCCAACAGCAGCAACTGGTATTTAAACAATTCTACTGTTTATATGTTTGCTTTGTCTGCTATGTCTTAATGCACCCGTTACTAACATAAAAAACATAAGTGTTGCAGTGTAGAGATGTTACAGATATATAGTTTATAGTTTTATCTTCTGATGTTTGACAGCACCTGAGCACCACAGGGTTTAAAAATGTCCAAATGTTTAAATCCAGTCTTTTGAATTGACATTTTTTCTGCTCGACACATTTCAAACAAAAATATTGTATTTGTTTCATATAAAATGTTGTATCATCTCTCCAGAGTGCTCAACATGTTGAGACTGAATCTGGAAGTTCAGTTTAGTCTCATTAACATTTGTGATTGAACTTTGTTTCTTTCAGAGGAAATTGAGGAAGAAGCTGATTATGTTAACTCAGCAGTATGCACAGTGGATAAAACAGCCGCCACTTCAGGTGAATTATGAACACAATACATTTCACAAATGTGATATTGTGCAGCATGAGATGTATTTATTATGTTTGATCAAATGTGGCAGTGACGAAGGTTTTGAAGGTGACTGTCTGAAAGCTGATAATCCATTTGAAATGTTAAATCAAGTTGTTGAGGAGCTTCAACTGGATTCCTTTTTTTCTTTCAGACCAGAAGTTTGGCTCCTTCACTCGCTCTTTTTCAGCAGTGGCAGGGTGTTGGGTGATACTGATCGTCATCATGGCCCTTCGTATCCACTGTGAGTACTTTTCTATGTGAATGTTGGTTCAGATCAAATCTTCTTTTCTTCTTCGCTTGTTGTTGTCAGTCTTTTTTTAAAGGATAGGTTCACATTTTTTTCAAGTCTGTCTTAAAACAATAATGCCCAAGAGATCTTGATCTCAGTGGGACTTCCTGGTACAAATGTCATTTTACACGTACAACGAGACTCAGAGGGCCGTACCAGGCTACAAGAAGAAATAAATATAAAATACATATATGAAATATAACCATGAGTAAGAGTTGCAAATAGCATAATTTTAAACAGGAAGTAGCTTAGGTCAGAGGAACACCAAGGTGCTGCCATCCTTCCCCATCATAGAGGCATTAAAAAAAACTTCCTCCTGTTCAAACTGGAGTGAATCATCTTAAGTTACAAAATTCTTTAACACAAAAACACATGGAGGACATTTTGTACAACAAAGACAGTGACTTCAGATGAAAACCACTTGATTTGACAAACTTGGTTCACTGAATCCTGATATGAGCAAAGTTTCTAACTTATTTTGCACTGTCATCTGTGTCCAACATGTCCTACAGTTATTTTCGTAGGACTATTGTTTTAAGATAGATTTGAGAATTACTAACCTTCTTCGATGTCTTTTATTATAATATAAAACATTTAATTGTGTTTTTCTATCAAATGTTTTATATAAATGAACCTGAGAAAAAGTCTTCAATACCAACATCTTCCACTCTCTGTCACTGTAGTTACTTCGGTCATTTCTGAAAACAACGCCAAGCTGACTGCAGGAAACCAGGAACTGACGAACATCGTCCACAAACTGAACTCAGCTGTCCACAATCTGACAGTCCAGTTCGACAACCTGAATAAATCCTATACTGCCTTAGAGAGTAACAACACAGACCTGACTGCAGAAAACCAGGAACTGAAGAAACAAAACCAGGAGCTGGAGACACAGAGAAAAAACTTGACTGAGACGTTACAAGACATAAAGACAGAGAGCATTAAGCTCAACGTCAGTCGAGCTCAGTGGAGCATTGATCAATACTGCCCCAGAGAGGGACGTGGTACGTACAGAACACATGAATTATTTCCAAAAATAACCAATAACAATAATGTCATAATGAAGTAATGCCTTTTATTGGTTGGTTTCTGTGTTTTCAGTGAGAAACTGTAGCTCTTGTCAGAGTGGCTGGTATCACTACGAGTCCAGCTGCTACACGGTTCGTAACGCTGAAACTGCTGATCAGAAAACCTGGGATGAAGCTCAAGCAGACTGCACAGGAAGATTTTCAGAATTGGCTGTTATGAATAATGCAAAGGAGAAGGTATTCATGATTTTAAGGACAATAATAAAAATAATGACATTTTAATCACAGTCTAAATGAAATATATTTTCTGTAAGTCTAAAAACAGTTTGTCATTTACAGTGTGTTTTCTTAACTTGAGTATTTAAATATATAATAACTGTCTCTCTGGTGTCAGGAATACATCAAGGACAACAGCTATGCAGGATCAGGAATCAATGGATACTGGATTGGCCTGAGAGTCGTAGATGGGAAGTGGGCGTGGGTCGATGGAAGTAATCTGACTGAAACGTAAGACACACATTCTTAAACATTTTGAATCATGAACTCTATCAGCCTCGATCTAAACATCATGATCTTCCCTCAGCTCCTGGATACAACCAGCAACTGCTACTGAAGGTCACTGTGCCATTTCTGTCCCAAACAACGGACTGAAATCAGTGAGCTGCAGCAACAGGAACGCATGGATCTGTGAAAAGAAGTCTTTGTCTCTTACACCACTGCAGTAAAAAGGTGACCAGATACTAAAGATTGATTACAGTTAAGAGAACATCAGTTGGTTTGTACATATCAAATGTGTGCATGTGCTCCATGTGTGAATGCCTTTCTTCTGCTTTATTAGAAATGTAGTGATTAAACATTTTATGTCAGTGTGTAGTGATACATTAATGAAGGGGACCAAAAAAAAAACACAAATGTGTTTACTGTGTAACAATTGAAATTCTTACTGCTGATTGTCCAACAGGGGGCGCCGCATCACTTTTTCTCAGCAGACTGACCCCAGAGCTGTTTTCTCATGCATTTGTATTCTAATGGAAAAATTATTAATATGCAAAGATGACAGTTAAGTGATATCTGTGTGTCTAGAAGCACATTTCTGGTTGTCTATTATGATGAATAAAAAATGCTGCCGCACATTCCTGTTACTGTCTGTTTCTTATGTATTGATTGTTGTCACACTGTGTGTTTTACAAAGAGGAACTTCATGTTTTTCTTTGTGATGTCTTTATCTTGTTCTGTTTTATCAATAGAACTGACAGACGGTGGTGAAATGTCAGTGTGATAAGAGACCGTTCATTGTTCTATATTTTATCATGGTTGTGATACATCATAGCGACGATCTTTCAGATATGGGACAGACAAATGTTTAATGTGGTGTTGTCCTCATCTTTGCTGGAAATAAACTTGACTTTATTTATTAGAGTAAGTAATACAACCAACTGACCGAGCACAGCCATTTCCCTGTAAGTGATGAACAAAAGTATCTTTACAACAGCAATGAAAATACATTCACATGTGACCTATGGGCAAACACGACGTCACCAAGAAGACCGGCTCAGTCCGATTCTGGCAGAGCCACATCGGCAAAGGCGTTGAAAAGAAATCTTTTGGACATATTTTCACTCAGTGGGAACAGTTGAAACTGTGGTTATTATACCCTGAAGACCAATCAGATTGCTTGACTTGAGCCGTATGTTTTATTGATTGATTAATATATATATATATATTTGTATATATATATTTATTTACATATATATTTAAATACACACACATATATACACATAAACATACAAACATATATATATAATATATAACCAAATATGTCCAGCAAAATATAATTTAATTTATCAATAACGTATCTTATGTTTCTTATGTATAATAGCTTATATATTGATTTATATATGTATACATGTTATCCTTCCTCCTGTATATATATATGTAGAGAGAGAGAGAGAGAGAGAGAGAGAGAGAGAGGAGGGAGTAGTACATATTTATAAACATTATAGACATTACCGATGCACAACGAAGGGCTTGAAATGTGCGATGCCATTTTCTACAACTCAGCCACTCGAATAAATGTTAGCTAAGTACGTTTCTGCAAAACTACAGATACATTAAGACTGCATTTTTCCTTATGTTGCAACTTCATGTTTGTTTACGTTGATTTTTTTTATCTCTCTCTTGTCACAACACTGTGCTTATGCTCCTCTTAGGGTTACGCACAAAGCCGCCTGGTTAGTGTTAGAAAAACATGGTTTGTTTTAAAAATACCTGAGTATCAGTAACACACAAAGTCATCATCAGCCTTGTAGCTGTGGGCAGTGAGTCTCAGTTGTTAGGGAAGTGTCACTGCATGTCTGACGAGAATGTTTTCTTTGTGGTGTCTCTCTTTTTTTGTTGTGGTCAAGAAAGAACTGAGAGAACTGTGAAATGTCACTGTGAGAATCTGGTGCATGTTTTATCACAGCTTACATCTGTGATACAAGCTGTGCCACAGCAGCACGACAGACAGGAACTATAAGAGCAACGACACATGTTTAACTTCATTATTAATGAACTATAAATCAATTAATACATGCAACACAACACAACCATTTCCCTGTTTGCAGCCTAACCTAAACACCACATCTGGCTGAAGCTCCCGCGTCATCAGCTGCTACATTTTATTCATAGATTAAACAGTTAATACATTTCTGTATGATGTCAATCAGGATATTTATGACATCAAGAATACATGCTCATGATGTGAAATGAATTAAAAAGCATCCCAATGAAACAGTTTGCAGTGTGTGTATTAACATGTATGTGTTTTAAGCCACTTGAATCTGTGCATGTCTGACTTTCATACCTCAGTGTTAATGTCATAGTAACACAGAGTACGTGACACTGTGCAGACAGTAATTCACACCACTACACTTCCTTTGACATAATTAACTACTAGGTCGAAAAAACAGCTGCAAAAATAGAAGTAAGGTCAAGACCTTCACAGTGAACCAGACGCGCTCCAAACATCAGTCACAGTTCAGACTTTGACACTTACCTTGAAGCCCTCATTTAGGACTGCAGCGTTCAAGATGAACAGAAAACCAACAGCAGCAACTGGTATTTAAACAATTCTATTGTTTATATGTTTGCTTTGTCTGCTATGTCTTAATGCACCAGTTACTGACATAAATTAACTGGTCATATAAGTGTTGCAGTGTAGAGTACCGTGTGACAGATATATAGTTTATAGTTTTATCTTCTGATGTTTGACAGCACCTGAGCACCACAGGGTTTAAAAATGTCCAAATTTTTAAATCCAGTCTTTTGTATTGACATTTTTTCTGCTCGACACATTTAGAACAGAAATATTGTATTTGTTTCATATCGAATTTTGTATCGTCTCTCCAGAGTGCTCAACATGTTGAGACTGAATCTGGAAGTGAAGTTCAGTTTAGTCTCAATAACGTTTGTGATTGAACTTTGTTTCTTTCAGAGGAAAGTGAGGAAGAAGCTGATTATGTTAACTCAGCAGAATGCACAGTGGATAAAACAGCCGCCACTTCAGGTGAATTATGAACACAATACATTTCACAAATGTGATATTGTTCAGCAGGAGATTTATTTACAGATTATGATGTTTGATCAAATGTGGCAGTGACGAAGGTTTTGAAGGTGACTGTCTGAAAGCTGATAATCCATTTGAAATGTTAAATCAAGTTGTTGAGGAGCTTCAACTGGATTCCTTTTTTCTTTCAGACCAGAAGTTTGGCTCCTTCACTCGCTCTTTTTCAGCAGTGGCAGGGTGTTGGGTGATACTGATCGTCATCATGGCCCTTCGTATCCACTGTGAGTACTTTCTATGTGAATGTTGGTTCAGATCAAATCTTCTTTTCTTCTTCGCTTGTTGTTGTCAGTTTTTTTTTAAAGGAGAGGTTCACATTTTTTCAAGCCATGTTTTAAAACAATAATGCCCAAGAGATGTTGAACTCAGTGGGACTTCCTGGTAGAAATGTCATTGTACACGCACAACGAGAATCCAGGCTGTTAGAGAAATCGAGTTAATCATCTTAAGTTACAAAATTCTTTAACACAGAAACACATCGTACACATTGTACAACAAAGACAGTGACTTAAGATAAGAACCACTTAATTTGACAAACTTGGTTCACTGAATCCTCATATTAGCAAAGTTTTGAATGTATTTTGCATGATAAGACTGTGTCTAACATGTCCTACAATAAAAGAAGATTATTAGAAAACAGACTCATTTTCATAAGACTATTGTTTTAAGATAGATTTGAGATTTACTAACTTCTTCTTTAATGTCTTTTATTATAATATAAAACATTTAATTGTGTTTCTTTCAAATGTTTTGTATAAATAGATCTTCCACTCTCTGTCACTGTAGTTACTTTGGTCATTTCTGAAAACAACGCCAAGCTGACTGCAGGAAACCAGGAACTGACGAACATCTTCCACAAACTGAACTCAGCTGTCAACGATCTGACAGTCCAGTTCGACAACCTGAATAAATCCTATACTGCCTTAGAGAGTAACAACACGGACCTGACTGCAGAAAACCGGACACAGAAGCAGGAGCTGGAGACACAGAGAAAAAACTTTACCGAGATGAGAGAGTGGAATGAGCTCAACGTCAGTCGAGCTCAGTGGAGCATTGATCAATACTGCCCCATAGATGGAGGTGGTACGTACAGAACACATGAATTACTTCCAAAAATAACCAATAACAATAATATCATAATGAAGTAATGCCTTTTATTGGTTGGTTTCTGTTGTTTCAGTAAGAAAATGCAACTCTTGTCAGGCGGGCTGGTTACACAACGACTCCAGCTGCTACGCGGTTAGTAATGCTTTGCCTAATCATCAGTTAACCTGGGATGAAGCTCAAGCACACTGCAAAGGAAGAATTTCAGAATTGGCTGTTATGAATAATGCAACGGAGAAGGTATTCATGATTATAAGGACAATAATATAAATAATGACATTTTAATTACAGCCTAAATGAAATATATTTTCTGTAAGTCTAAAAACAGTTTGTCATTTACAGTGTGTTTTCTTAACTTGAGTATTTAAATATATAATAACTGTCTCTCTGGTGTCAGGAATACATCAAGGACAACAGCTATGCAGGATCAGGAATCAATGGATACTGGATTGGCCTGAGAGTCGTAGATGGGAAGTGGGCGTGGGTCGACGGAAGTAATCTGACTGAAATGTAAGACACACATTCTTAAACATTTTGAATCATGAACTCTATCAGCCTCGATCTAAACATCATGATCTTCCCTCAGCTCCTGGATGCAACAGGCGCCTCCTACTGAAGGTCACTGTGCCATTTCTTTCCCAAACGACATCCCAAACAACGGACTGGAATCAGTGAGCTGCAGCAACAGGAACGCATGGATCTGTGAAAAGAAGTCTTTGTCTCTCACACCACTGCAGTAAAAAGGTGACCAGATACTAAAGACTAATTACAGTTAAGAGAATATCAGCTGGTTTGTACATATCAAATGTGTGCATGTGCTCCATGTGTGAACGCCTTTCTTCTGCTTTATTAGAAATGTAGTGATTAAACATTTTATGTCAGTATGTAGTGATATATTAATGAATGGGACCAAAAATGTGTTTACTGTGTAACAATTGAAATTCTTACTGCTGATTGTCCAACAGGGGGCGCCGCATCACTTTTTCTCAGCAGACTGACCCCAGAGCTGTTTTCTCATGCATTTGTATTCTAATGGAAAAATTATTAATATGCAAAGATGACAGTTAAGTGATATCTGTGTGTCTAGAAGCACATTTCTGGTTGTCTATTATGATGAATAAAAAATGCTGCCGCACATTCCTGTTACTGTCTGTTTCTTATGTATTGATTGTTGTCACACTGTGTGTTTTACAAAGAGGAACTTCATGTTTTTCTTTGTGATGTCTTTATCTTGTTCTGTTTTATCAATAGGAACTGACAGAAGCTGGTGAAATGTCAGTGTGATACTGTAAGACAGACCGTTCGTTGTTCCATATTTTATCATGGTTGGGAGTAGTTCATATTTATAGAAGACAAAGGAAATCAAAATATAAGCTATCATACATAAGTAACATAAGATACATGGTTGATAAATCAAATTAAATTATAATTTATAATGTATGTATGTATGTATGTATGTATGTATGTGTGTGTGTGTGTGTGTGTATTTATGTATATGTGTATGTATGTATGTGTGCATGTACAGACCCTTTCCAAAAAATTTGAATATCATGGAAAAGTTTATTTATTTCCATAATTCCATTCAAACAGTTAAACTTTCATAGATTATAGATTCAGGGCCCACAATTTAAACGATTTCAAGTATTTATTTGTTTATTTGTACATAATTTGGGCTTCCAGCTCATAAAACCCACGAAAACAGGAATTCAAAAAATTAGAATACTGTGAAGAAATCAGCATTTACTTCTCAGTTTTTGCAGAAAAAAAGAAAGAAATTAGGATCACATCAAATCAATGAAAAGATGGTACTTGATATGTCAATCTTCAATACTTGGTTGGGAATCCCTTTGCCTTAATCACTGCCTCGATGCGCCGTGGCATTGAGGCCATCAGCCTGTGGCATTGCCTGGGAGTTATGGCAGCACAGATTTCCTTGATGCTTGCTGTCAGCTCTTCTTTGTTTTTGGGTCTGGTGCCCCTCATTTTCCTCTTGATAATACCCCATAGATTCTCAACGGGGTTTAGGTCCGGCGAGTTGGCTGGCCAGTCAAGCACTGTGATGGCACGGGCATCAAACCAGGTTTTGGTGCTTCTGGCGGTATGGGCAGGGGCCAGGTCCTGCTGGAAGATGAAATCTGCATCTCCATACAGATCCTCAGCAGAAGGAATCATGAAGTCCTCTAAAACATTCTGGTAGACTGCTACGTTGACCTTGGATTTAAGAAAGTGGAGTTTACCAACACCTGCACCGGACATTGCACCCCAAATCATGACTGACTGTGGATATTTCACACTTCCTCCAAACCCTTGGACCTTGATTCCCAAATGAAAGGCACACTTTACTTTCATCGGAAAAGAGGACCTTGGACCACTGGCCAACAGTCCAGTCCTTCTTCTCCTTGGCCCAGTTGAGACGCTTCCTACGTTGGCTCAGGCTCAGGAGTGACCAGAGGAACCAGACCATTGTAGCCCATCTCCCAGATGCGTCTGAATGTGGTGGTTTTTGAAGCTGTGACTCCAACAGCTTTGGTTTGTCAGGGATCTGTTCTGTTCTGTTCCATACAACCTGTCGGGGTTTTTTTCTCCATAACAACCTCCGAACTATACATTATCCCTTACACGTACGACATCTCATCTTGTGAGGCCACAGTTGTTCTTGACCTTCGATTTTTTCTCCCACATTACCGATTAAAATGTTCACCTGTGGAATGTTCCAAACAGGTGTTTTTTGGAGCATCCCACAACTTTCCCAGTCTTTTGTTGCTGCTGTCCCAACATGTTTGAAAGATATGAAAAGAAGATGAAGAAGAAGATCTTTGAAAGAAGATGAAGATTGAAAATATCTGCAAGCTTTCAACAAGTGAGAATGAAAAACTTTGTCTCATCCTGTTCAAAGATGTCACAACTTCCTGAACAAAGAAATTCTGGTGCCCGGTTTAGAAATAGCTTTTATCTCTCTCTTGTCACAACACTGTGCTTATGCTCCTCTTAGGTTTACACACAAAGCCGCCTGGTTAGTGTTAGAAAAACATGGTTTGTTTTAAAAATACCTGAGTAATGAGTCGTAATCATAATGCAAGCCAAGTTCAGCATCAGAGTTTTATTAATGAGGCCTGGTTTTCAGTGTGTCCTTCCGTGTTTGAAGCTCAACCGATCGGTAACACACAAAGTCATCATCAGCCTTGTAGCTGTGGGCCACTAGACTTCACAAGAATTTCATAATTAACTACTCGGTTGATAAAACAACCGCAAAAACAGAAGTAAGATCAAGACCTTCACAGTGAACCAGACGCGCTCCAAACATCAGTAACGGTTCAGACCTTGACACTTACCTTGAAGCCCTCATTTAGGACTGCAGCGTTCAAGATGAACAGAAAACCAACAGCAGCAACTGGTATTTAAACAATTCTACTGTTTATATGTTTGCTTTGTCTGCTATGTCTTAATGCACCAGTTACTAACATAAAAAACATAAGTGTTGCAGTGTAGAGATGTGACAGATATATAGTTTATAGTTTTATCTTGTGATGTTTGACAGCACCTGAGCACCACAGGGTTTAAAAATGTCCAAATTTTTAAATCCAGTCTTTTGTATTGAAATTTTTCCTCTCTGCTCGACACATTTAGAAGAGAAATATTGTATGTTTCATGTATTTTTTTCATTTTATAATTTTGTATCGTCTCTCCAGAGTGCTCAACATGTTGAGACTGAATCTGGAAGTGAAGTTCAGTTTAGTCTCATTAACGTTTGTGATTGATCTTTGTTTCTTTCAGAGGAAATTGAGGAAGAAGCTGATTATGTTAACTCAGCAGAATGCGCAGTGAATAAAACAGTCGCCACTTCAGGTGAATTATGAACACAATACATTTCACAAATGTGATATTGTTCAGCAGGAGATTTATTCATTATGTTTGATCAAATGTGGCAGTGACGAAGGTTTTGAAGGTGACTGTCTGAAAGCTGATAATCCATTTGAAATGTTAAATCAAGTTGTTGAGGAGCTTCAACTGGATTCCTTTTTTTCTTTCAGACCAGAAGTTTGGCTCCTTCACTCGCTCTTTTTCAGCAGTGGCAGGGTGTTGGGTGATACTGATCGTCATCATGGCCCTTCGTATCCACTGTGAGTACTTTCTATGTGAATGTTGGTTCAGATCAAATCTTCTTTTCTTCTTCACTTGTTGTTGTCAGTCTTTTTTTAAAGGAGAGGTTCACATTTTTTTCAAGTCTGTCTTAAAACAATAATGCCCAAGAGATGTTGAACTCAGTGGGACTTCCTGGTACAAATGTCATTTTACACGTACAATGAGACTCAGAGGGCCGTACCAGGCTACAAGAAGAAATAAATATAAAATACACATATGAAATATAACCATGAGTAAGAGTTGCAAATAGCATAATTTTAAACAGGAAGTAGCTTAGGTCAGAGGAACACCAAGGCGCTGCCATCCTTCCCCATCATAGAGGCATTAAAAAAAACTTCCTCCCTTTCATACTGGAGTGAATCATCTTAAGTTACAACATTCTTTAACACGATAACACATCGAGGACATTTTGTACAACAAAGACAGTGACTTCAGAACAAAACCACTTGATTTGACAAACTTGGTTCACTGAATCCTGATATGAGCAAAGTTTCTATCTTTTCTATCTAGTTGTTTTTCTATCAAATGTTTTATATAAATGAACCTGAGAAAAAGTCTTCAATACCAACATCTTCCACTCTCTGTCACTGTAGTTACTTCGGTCATTTCTGAAAACAACGCCAAGCTGACTGCAGAAAACCTGGAACTGAAGACAAATAATCAGCAGATGGAGACACAGATGAAAATCTTGACTGATACGTTAGAAGACATGAAGACAGAGAGTAATAAGCTCAACATCAGTCGAGCTCAGTGGAGCATTGATCGATACTGCCCCAGAGAGGGACGTGGTACGTACAGAACACATGAATTATTTCCAAAAATAACCAATAACAATAATATCATAATGAAGTAATGCCTTTTATTGGTTGGTTTCTGTTTTTTCAGTGAGAAAGTGTAACTCTTGTCAGGTGGGCTGGTTACACAACGAGTCCAGCTGCTACGCGGTTCTTAACGCTCCAAGTAACAAACAGTTATCCTGGGATGAAGCTCAAGCAAACTGCAAAGGAAGAATTTCAGAATTGGCTGTTATAAATAATGCAGCGGAGAAGGTAATCATGATTATAAGGACATTTTAATTACAGCCTAAACAAAAAATATTTTCTGTAAGTCTAAACAGTTTGTCATTTACAGTGTGTTTTCTTAACTTGAGTATTTAAATATATAATAACTGTCTCTCTGGTGTCAGAAATACATCAAGGACAAAAGTTATGTTGGAGTCAATGGATACTGGATTGGCCTGAGAGTCGTAGATGGGAAGTGGGCGTGGCTCGACGGAAGAAATCTGACTGAAACGTAAGACACACATTCTTAAACATTTTGAATCATGAACTCTATCAGCCTCGATCTAAACATCATGATCTTCCCTCAGCTCCTGGATACAACCAGCAACTGCTACTGAAGGTCACTGTGCCATTTCTTTCCCAAAAAACAACAAAAAAGGACTGGAATCAGTGAACTGCAGCAACAAGAACGCATGGATCTGTGAAAAGAAGTCTTTGTCTCTCACACCACTGCAGTAAAACTTGAGAAAGTTACCAGATTATGGTGCAGTGGTTAGCGCTGTTGCTTCAAGTCAAGAAGGTCCTGCGTTGAAGACCCGGCGGGCAGGGCATTTCTGTGCGGACTTTGAATTTGGATGCTGTGAATGTGAGTGTGAATAGTTGTTTGTCTCAATATGTCAGCCCTGTGATTAACTGGTGATGTATCCAGGGTGTCGCTGCCACTTGCCCAATGTCAGCTGGGATCAGCTCCAGCCCCTGTGACCCTGTAAAGGAAAAGCATTTTAAGGATAATGAATGAATGCATTTTAAATGTGTGTGTGTTCTTCTACTTTCATCAAGATGCAGCTAGGACATGTTTTATGTCGGCATAAAGTGATTGGTAACGCTATAACTGTGTATTTGTATCGTGATGTGAAGGATATTAAAGCTGAAGGTTGGTAGTCTAAGAAGCATATTTTGTCTCACATGTATTATTTGTTTTAGAAAAAGATGTGGCTGTTGCAGGCCTCTAATGATTGGTTTCCGAATGCTAACATGCTAACTTGACAGGGGTGAGTACTTACAAACGCCATGTTAGTTGTTTAGGTTCATTACGATAATGCTATATGTTTTCTTACATGTGAATGAAACATGTGATAGTTGGAAATGGTTAGCGATGACAACCATGCTCACAGCCTCTTGAGCCTGTCATTCAGCAGCTAATCCAGTTAGCACAAAGCACACATCCACAGCAAAAAGAAGTAGCGACCAGGTTGGCTAGCCTTTTCAGACTGAGGTACATTCATGACGACTATTTTGCTTGAGTTTATATGACTGTGCCTTTCAATATAGTTGTTTATTTATGTATTTATTTGACAAAAAAGGCTAACAGAGCTTGTTGAACTTAGTGAACTAACTGCAAACTAGCGCTCAGATACACAGCCGCTGAGCCTGTTGCTCAGCAGCTAACCCAGTTAGCACAAAACACACAGCCCCTGAACCAGAGAAAAGAGCTCTGGCTTGTTTGCATGTCTTTAAACCAATCACAATCATCTTGGGTGGCACTAAACCCATGATGCAGCGACTGTGAGCCTGCAAAATTGGTGTCTGGAGAAACTTGGTTTGCACATGGGGAAGTGATCCCTGGCAATAAAATGGCTAAATCGCTGCAAAAGAAAAGGTAACAGCTGCTAGCTTGTTTACATCGCTCTGTGCCGTTAGCAACCAGCTTATTTTAGCGTCACTTTCTTTGTGAGCTTGGAGGTTGTTGGGGATTTTAGAAACAGTACATGCAGATAACAGGAGGAAGGGGGAAACAGGTGCCCAATAACTGCTTTCATACCAACGGTGTACATCTGACTACTAGCAGGAACAGACTTGTTCAGTGGCTAACCCAGCTAGCACAAAGAACACACGTACACCAGCAAAACAGCCGAAACCAAAGTACCTAAATCTGAAAGCTCCATTGATTGACTGATGATATGATCGTGGCATTCAGCGGAGTTTGTTTCTGTTTGTATATATTGCACTTTAAAAGCTAAGAGAACTTGTTGAATGTAGCAAACTAGCCGCTAACACAGCCAGAACTGTACAGGGCTGTTGGTGCCGCCCGGTGGTGCACCTTCGTGTGTTTTGGAGAAGTGGCTCTGTTTGGAGGGAGGCCTGAAGGGAGGCCGTGGGTTTTCTCCAGTTGCTTACTTTCAAATGTAGCTTGCTCCTGCTGGTTTCTCAAAGCTAACCATCCCTAGCTTTAACATGTAGAGGTGAATGTTTTGTTTTATTTCTGTACCTGGCAATTAATTCCTCGTTTAGTCCATTATATATAATAGAAATGCTGCCACACATTCTTGTTTTTGTCGTTTTTCTTACATATTACAAAGACGGTTTTATCTGTTAAACCACTGCAGTGAAACTTCAGAAGGCTCCTGGATGCTCTGTGAAGATGAATGAAGTAGTTTGGGTGATTCAAACATGTCTGTTATTCATTGTTTTTATTGCTGTGGTGTTATTCTTCTCTTTTACCATGATTGTTCATCAATTCAGAGATGTTTGCTAGTTATTGTTTTTATTGATCTATTTGCTATTATTTGAGCTTGATAATTTCTTCTTTGTTATTACCGTGGTTACAACCATATATGTTTCATCTAGCCCATTTGAATGTGAATTCAGGGCATCGCTGTAAAAAAGCTTAATGTTCAGCTAATATTCCATGAAAAAACAATGGCTGATGATGATGATGATGATGATGATGATGATTGCAGTTCTTCTACTTCCCAATTTGTTTTTGTCAAAAATGACTTTAATTTTTTTATAGAAAAAGTCAAAACAATCATTTATGTCAAGTGAATTAATCCTCAAAGCTGTTTGTGTGTCCGTGTGTTTGTCACTGAACAAACAGACACTCAGATGTCATTTATTTATAGATTTTGGATTATATGTTCTGACCATAGGTGACATCAGCATTTAAAAGGATACAGTGAGAGGCCTTAAGTTGCACTAAAGTGATAATTATAACCAAATCTGGATGTGTTTTTCTTCTGCTTTGTCAGAGATGCAGTGTGAAGAACTTATGTATCAGCAGATTGATGAAAGGGTCCAACAAAAGTACTCAACGTCTCTTATTTCTTATTGTCTTATTATTTCTATTGTAACATTTAAGATGGTTGTTGCTGATTGGTCAGCAGGGGGCGCTGCATCACCTGTTCATAACAGAATGATCCCAAAGCTGTTAAAGCATTTGTGTTCTGATGTAAAGAAGATTAACATGAATAAGTTAGTTAAGTCGTATCTGTCTATCTTCAAGCAAATTCCTGTTGTGTTTAATAAAAGTGCTGCCACACATTCTTGTAATTGTCTTTTTCTTTTAACCCTGATTCCAAAAATGTTGAGACGCTGTCAATAAAAACAGAATGCAATCATTTACAAAGGAGCTGTGTGTACAGACAGCAGTTTTACAGGAGTGCTCCTGAGCCCATGTAGTAACATCCTTCATACAATCTTGTGTTTCACAAAGTGGTGAACCTCGCCCCATCCTTGCTCGTGAACAGCTGAGCCTTTCGATGATGTCACATACTGTCACCTGTTACCAACGAACCTGTTCACCTGTGGAATGTTCCAAACAGGTGTTTTTGGTGAGAATGAAAAACTTTGTTCAGGATGTTTTGACCTCTTTGAACAGGATGAGACGAAGAAATTCTGGGGCCATGTTTAGAAATGTTGAATTTTTTTCATTTCTCTCGTCACAACACTGTGCTTATGCTCCATGCTACATGGTTTGTTTGAAAATACCTGAGTAATGAGTCGTAATCATAATGCAAGCCAAGTTCAGCATCAGAGTTTTATTAATGAGGCCTGGTTTTCAGTGTGTCCTTCCGTGTTTGAAGCTCAACCGATCGGCAACACACAAAGTCATCATCAGCCTTGTAGCTGTGGGCAGTGAGTCTCAGTTGTTAGGGAAGTGTCACTGCATGTCTGACGAGAATGTTTTCTTTGTGGTGTCTCTCTTTTTTTGGTGTGGTCAAGAAAGAACTGAGAGAACTGTGAAATGTCACTGTGAGAATCTGGTGCATGTTTTATCACAGCTTACATCTGTGATACAAGCTGTGCCACAGCAGCACGACAGACAGGAACTATAAGAGCAACGACACATGTTGAACTTCATTATTAATGAACTATAAATCAATTAATACATGCAACACAACACAACCATTTCCCTGTTTGCAGCCTAACCTAAACACCACATCTGGCTGAAGCTCCCGCATCATCAGCTGCTACATTTTATGCTCAGATTAAACAGTTAATACATTTCTGTATGATGTCAATCAGGATTTTTATGACATCAAGAATACATGCTCATGATGTGAAATGAATTAAAAAGCATCCCAATGAAACAGTTTGCAGTGTGTGTATTAACATGTATGTGTTTTAAGCTACTTGAATCTGTGCATGTCTGACTTTCATACCCCAGTGTTAATGTCATAGCAACACACAGTACGTGACACTGTGCGGACAGTAATTCACACTTCTAGACTTCCCTTGACATAATTAACTACTAGGATGAAAAAACAACCGCAGAAACAGAAGTAAGGTCAAGACCTTCACAGTGAACCAGACTCGCTCCAAACATCAGTAACAGTTCAGACTTTGACACTTACCTTGAAGCCCTCATTTAGGACTGCAGCATTCAAGATGAACAGAAAACCAACAGCAGCAACTGGTATTTAAACAATTCTACTGTTTATGTGTTTGCTTTGTCTGCTATGTCTTAATGCACCAGTTACTAACATAAAAAACATAAGTGTTGCAGTGTAGAGATGTTACAGATATATAGTTTATAGTTTTATCTTCTGATGTTTGACAGCACCTGAGCACCACAGGGTTTAAAAATGTCCAAATGTTTAAATCCAGTCTTTTGAATTGACATTTTTTCTGCTCGACACATTTCAAACAAAAATATTGTATTTGTTTCATATCAAATGTTGTATCATCTCTCCAGAGTGCTCAACATGTTGAGACTGAATCTGGAAGTTCAGTTTAGTCTCATTAACATTTGTGATTGAACTTTGTTTCTTTCAGAGGAAATTGAGGAAGAAGCTGATTATGTTAACTCAGCAGTATGCACAGTGGATAAAACAGCCGCCACTTCAGGTGAATTATGAACACAATACATTTCACAAATGTGATATTGTGCAGCATGAGATGTATTTATTATGTTTGATCAAATGTGGCAGTGACGAAGGTTTTGAAGGTGACTGTCTGAAAGCTGATAATCCATTTGAAATGTTAAATCAAGTTGTTGAGGAGCTTCAACTGGATTCCTTTTTTTCTTTCAGACCAGAAGTTTGGCTCCTTCACTCGCTCTTTTTCAGCAGTGGCAGGGTGTTGGGTGATACTGATCGTCATCATGGCCCTTCGTATCCACTGTGAGTACTTTTCTATGTGAATGTTGGTTCAGATCAAATCTTCTTTTCTTCTTCGCTTGTTGTTGTCAGTCTTTTTTTAAAGGATAGGTTCACATTTTTTTCAAGTCTGTCTTAAAACAATAATGCCCAAGAGATCTTGATCTCAGTGGGACTTCCTGGTACAAATGTCATTTTACACGTACAACGAGACTCAGAGGGCCGTACCAGGCTACAAGAAGAAATAAATATAAAATACATATATGAAATATAACCATGAGTAAGAGTTGCAAATAGCATAATTTTAAACAGGAAGTAGCTTATGTCAGAGGAACACCAAGGCGCTGCCATCCTTCCCCATCATAGAGGCATTAAAAAAAACTTCCTCCTGTTCAAACTGGAGTGAATCATCTTAAGTTACAAAATTCTTTAACACAAAAACACATGGAGGACATTTTGTACAACAAAGACAGTGACTTCAGATGAAAACCACTTGATTTGACAAACTTGGTTCACTGAATCCTGATATGAGCAAAGTTTCTAACTTATTTTGCACTGTCATCTGTGTCCAACATGTCCAACAGTTATTTTCGTAGGACTATTGTTTTAAGATAGATTTGAGAATTACTAACCTTCTTCGATGTCTTTTATTATAATATAAAACATTTAATTGTGTTTTTCTATCAAATGTTTTATATAAATGAACCTGAGAAAAAGTCTTCAATACCAACATCTTCCACTCTCTGTCACTGTAGTTACTTCGGTCATTTCTGAAAACAAC